>NC_133541.1:35814411-36439411 GCF_048773025.1 Camelus bactrianus
GTGTACAATCTCCCAGTTTTAGATGGCAGAGGAAAGCCAGACCTCAGAATTTCATTACTGTAAAATTGAACCGATACCAAACAAATAGTTTAAAAAACAGAGAAAAAACACCACACAGGGGCTGTTAGCAAACGAAAAGCAAACCTCTTTTAAGGAGCTTGGTGTAGGCTCTAGAAAGCTCCTAGTACTCACTTTCTGGAAGCATTAAGAGGGAGAGCTGAGGAAAACAAAAAGCTGAAAAAATCTTACCAAACAGAAGCTGGTGAATCAGAAATCTACAGATGTCCCATCCCACCCCTTCAGAAATAAAAAGAGACCTGAGGCAGTTGCAGGTGCAGAGAGGGGCTGAGCCCAGAATCCTTGGTGGACAGGCCAGGAAAAGTCCTCCTCATCCTGCAGGTGCTCAAGAGGGGAGCCAAATCCACTTTCATACATCTGTCAGCAATCTAAGAGTAGAAATGTCTGACACCTGAATACAGGGCAAGAGCACAAGTGGGGCTGCCTTTCCTTAAAAGTAACAAAAGTTCCAGAGGCCCAAATTCAACTAGCAGCTGAGGAGGACCTGAGGATACACCCAAGTTTATCCCTGGATATAAAGAAGTACTCCTGGCACTATGAAATAGACCCAGGCTGAAGACTTTTAATAAAGCCCCAACGAGAGAACAGAGCCTGGTTGGGTCAGTGGAGGAGGCAGGCAGGCTTAGCAGAGAAAAGTCTCTTCCAACTTCAATTCTCATCCTACCCCTTGCCCTCAGGCTCCACGTTTTTCCTTCTCTGTACCTCAGGGTTCGGCAAACTTTTTCTGTAAAGAACCAGACAGTAAATATTTAGACATCCCACTCTGCTCTGTCACAGCCTCTCACCTCTCTGGTTGTAGCATAAGAGCAGCTGGTGACAACGTGTAAGTGAATGAGTGGGGCTCTGTTTCAATAAAATGATTTTGAAAAATAGGAAATGGGCCACTTTGTCCCTCAGGCCATATTTGCCAACCTTGCAGTGTCGCTTATAAAGTAAGGAAAAAAGAATGGAGTGAAAGAGAATTTAGGTTATAAATGAGCATAAATAGGTCTGGACAAATCTTTCCATGTTAAGTGTCAGTAAAATGAGAAACAAAACAAAATGTAAACAAGGGAAAATATATTTCGGTGAAACTTAAATAAAGTTAAACAAATATTTTAAAATGTAGGTTGCAAATGATAGATTAAAAAATATAGTAGAAAGCAAAAATCCTTGCCAAGGAAAACCTCCCCACAGGGCTTTACACTGTAAGAGAATTTACAAGGACACAAATTTGTATAAGACGACTTCAAGGATAAGATAGAACCACAAAATAGAAATAAAGGTTACAAGGAAATGTCGAGGAGTAACATAGGACTGTTAGCAAACCAAGCAATAAATACATAAGAAAGCAGAAAAATACAAGCAGAGACCTAATTATTGGTATAGAGCAGCACTGTCCAGTAGAACTTTCTGCAGTGATTGGAATGTTCTATAACTGTGCTACCTGTTAGAGCAGCCACAGTGCCTACTGAAGACTTAAAATGTGGTTAGTGCAATCAAGGAACTGAATTTTACATTAAAACTATTTAAAAATTAATTTAGATATAAATAACCACACATGGTTAGTAGCTATTTATTGAACTGTAAGTCTAGAGGAAATTCTGAAAACAGTTACAGTTGATTCTTGAACAACAGGGGTTTGAATCATATGGGTCCAATTATACACAGATTTTTTTTTCAATAGTAAACACTACAGTACTGTGCTATCTGGGGTTGATGGAATCTGTGAGCCATGGATACCAAAGGCCAATGGCAAAGTTATACGTGAATTTTCCCGCACGGAGGGTTGGCACATCTTGTTCAAGAGTCAACTGTATTATGAGCACAGAGAAAGAGAAGAGGTTTAATGATTACATAGAACGTAATAAATATGAAGTAGGTATAAAGACCATAGAACATAAAGTTAATATCTGTCCCTGAATAAGAAATCAAAACAAATGGAACTTCTATTAAGTCATAATAGAAAAAGTAGCTGGGCTCAGGAAAGTAGCTTCCTTTCACACAAAAAGATATCAAAGCTGGAAGAATACATTAAACAACTGTCTGCAGACACTGGATAGAGAGGACTAAGGTCCTTGAGGGGAGGAAAGCACACGTGGTGAGCCTCACTTTCATTCCAGATTTCTCTTTGAGGGTATTTTCCAAACCCTGGCACAGGGAAACAGAGCTCAGGAAGAAAGTAGGCAGACTGAAAATAAAAGAATGGAAAGAGATACACTGTGCAAACACTAACTAAAAGAAACCTGGTGTGACTATATGCACATAGTACAAAATATATTAAAAGTCAAGAAGTATAAGAGATATGAAGGATATCACATCATAATAAAAAGGTCAATTCAAGAAGAAGGTACAACAATCTTAAATTAGTATATACCATATAACATGACTTCAAAATACATAAAGCAAATATTGACAGAATTAAAGCAAAAGTAGATAAATCCATCATCATAGTTGAGGATTTTAACACATGTCTATCAACTGATAGACAAACAAGCAGACCAAAATCAGTAGGCATATAGAAGATTTGCATATAACAATTCATCAATTTAATCTCATTAATATATAGAACACTATATCCAACCTAATTCTAGGTTGACAATTATTTTTCTTTAGGTACTTTAAAGATGTTTATTTATGGCATTTTATTTTTATTGTTTCTACTGTTACTTTATCTTTGTTCCTCTGTAAATAATGTCTTTTTTTGGCCTTTGTCTGCTTTTAAGGTTTTCTCATTGTCCTAAGAACTGTTGTTTCATATATTTTTATCCAGTTTTTTTAGCTGTTTTAATTGGAAGGATAAATCTTGTCCATGTCACTCTATCTTCACCCAAAGAAGAGGCTTTTTCCATAGCATTTTGGAATAGAAGCCAGAGAGACACATTCCAATTTTGGCTGGGAATTCAGGGGTTAATTTTTCTAAGTATAAATTTTAATTTAAAACTCTTGCTTTTGCTCTGTGTTCTCATTCCTACAGACCACGGTACTTTTTCTCCAGCTCCAGGTTTCTAAAGCCTAATCTAGACCTCCTCAGCTGTATCTTTCTCACTTTTTTTCACATTTACATGCACTCAGCCTACTATATTGACTACAAAACCTTGCCTTTATATATATATTTTTTGTAGTTTCATTACTTTTTTATTGAAGTATAGTCAGTTTACAAGGTTGTATCATAATGCTGGTCAATTCTCTTAGCACTCTATATATTTTTACTCAGAGAATCAATTGCATTACTTTGTAGAGCTCCAAGCAAAGCAAAACAATCTAATGTCTAGTTAACCTTACCCTTCACTTAGCTTCAGGAGTTTTTTTCATATTTTTTTCATATTTTATGCACACTTGAACTACATGCATCTGAAGTCATCTAACTAAAAAATAGTTATAAAGTTTCACTTTGTAAAATATTTGAAATAACAATAATTTAAATAATTGAATTCATTGAAATAAATGAATGAAAATCAATTAATCCAATTACCAAAATCAATCAATTAAAAATCAGTCAAATACTGCTGCTCAGAACTGCCTCTGGGTGCATGCTATTTTTGCTCTTGCCACATGATGGCATCACTTCTGCTAATAATTACAAATTTCCTCCAAAAGAATTTGTCTTAAATTACACATCTTCTGGATGCTAGTATGTCTTCACAAATTATCCCTTTGCATACACTGTGATCCCCCAGTGTGTAGGCCTGACCAATCCAATACTCTGACCTTGAACTACGGAACAGTCAGGGCTCATCTATCAAAATTCTCCACAGGTACTTCTTCACCTGGGGACCTAAAAGTTTTTGGTGTCAAGCTCAGAGATGTCCTAAAGAAAAGACAAGTGAGTTGTACAAATTACAAGTCTCTGCCCTTATCAATATATAATTCTGAGTCAGCGAAGAGTGCTTCCACTGTGTGAATCCAAATGCTGAGAGATTAAAATGTGCCCTAATCAATAATCAAAGATAAAATATTAGGGAAGATGGATACAGTCACCTGATTCATAAGGTAAGCTTATCAGGGATAATCAATGAACACAATTTAACTGTATACAGAGAACACTTATCTAGTGTTCCTTCTCCATACCTACGGGGTCTTAAACATCAGGGACCCTTTAGGGCCATGGCTCCACCTTTTATATTGTTTCCGCCCCTTATCGAGAATACCTAACATATTTTCAGAGCCTTCTGGGTGCTAAGTACCATGCTCTGTGCTTTCTTAAGCCATTTAATCCTTACCCTGTGAAGTAAGCACAATCATTCTTATTTTACAGATGAAAGGAGGTTAAACATTTATCTAGGGTCATTCATCCAGTAAGTAACAGAACCAGGGTTAGCAGCTGGCTTCTCTGTGCCCCCAAACCCACATGTGACCTCACCCCCAGATGCTTCACGTTTCCCTTGAATATGTGCACCTGCACCTTCTACCACCTCCCTGTCTGAGCCGGCATCCACCCATAATTATGCTTGGCTAAAGATAATTTATAAATTCTGTGATTATTTATAACTGTTTACAATAATGGTGAAAGGGTTTCATGTGTCTGTTATGCTCTGGCCTGGTTAATGTGCACTTGGAATGGTCCTGTGAAGGTTCTGAGAGTTTGACAGAGCAATTCCAGAGGGACATCCAGACCTGCAAGGAGGGGGTTCAAATCTGCACAGCTATCCCAGGACTGATGATTAGTTCACTCAGTGGGGCAGGCCATCAGATTACCTAGAGGGGCTTCTGAATCTCAGAGTTGGAAAGGGTGATGAAAATCACTGAATCCAAATAACTGACCCTGAATGCACTCTGCTGTGTGCCTACCAAGCAGTTGGCCACCCACTCCTTGAATACCTTGAATACCAGAGAATTCTGTAGCCCAAGAATCACTTTCAGTCTTGGATCAATGTGGCTGTTCTTTATATTCTGACATGTAGCAGGATGGCCAGCTGCTAAGGAGATGGAGGGGGCCGTGGCTGTTGAAGCTGGTAGAGGATTTTCTTAGTCAAAACTGGTTCAGGAGCTTGGTCAAAACCTGTCCCTGGAGGGAAGCCATCAAGAGAAGTTTTGGCAGGGCAGAGGCTGGACAGAGGTTTAAAGCTTGGGAGAAGGATTTTTATTTGTATTTCAATGTACTTATTTAGTTCAACTTTTTGAGGTGAAATACAAATGTACACACACAAGGTCTGATTAAGGTTCATAGAACAGCTGAAGCAGACGACAAATCAAAATCTACTTAAGAAAAAAACAGCCATAATGTAAATGTGAAGACCATCATGATGCTACATACTAAAATCTTCTCCTGGACTTCGTGTATAAACAAAAGTACATGATTAATTTGAAGTCATCGAAAGTGGAAAAAGCACATCTGTGATAGGCATGCCTCAATACTGCGTAGATTTTCCTTTCCAACGTCTAAAATAATCATTTCCACAAGAGGGCGCCAATTGCTATCTTATTCTCAGACTAAATGGAAGCTCAGTTTTAGAATACATAATGGGCTGTTGTTACATTTTATATTTACGTAGTCACAACAAATATTTCAACATAATTCACATATTTCATTTGGGAAGATTGCCTCCATGGTTTCTATTTCTCAAAAAAAAATAACATTTTATGTTTCAGAAAGGTGCTGTTCCTAGTTGATATTAAAAAAGTTCTCTCATGTTTAATCCAGTATTAATTTTTTAATAAATATAAAATGCATTTTAGAAATGAATTAATACTACAAACATTTTTACAATTTCCTTAAATTTAAGGGCAAGATTGCTTTGCTTTAAATGTCAAATCAATAATGCTTCAATTTTCCCTGTTTTGTGGGGACACATCTAAGAGTAGAGGACTTTTGCCTTCTGTTTGGGGGTGCTGCTAAATTCATACGTGACTCAAATTTGGCGTTTTCTAAAGTGCCCTATGTTGCTCTTTGGAAATGATCAACAGATATCTGGTAGCTTATTCTTAACATGAACTTCCTAGTACACACAAACACACACACACACACACAGGTGCTTAAGACATTTCATATACTAAGGTTCCCCCCACCATCCATCTTTCACACTGGGTCCTCGATTTGCTGTGTGTAAAGAACAAGAGGAGAATTGGCAGGAAAATATACTCACCCCCGGGACAACACTGTCAAATTGGTCCCTTCTAGGAAATGCAAGGAGAACCTTCATAATTTTGTACATTCTTCCATAGTATTGGTCTCTGTACGCAAAGGAGGAAGTTCTTACCAATAAAAATAGTATTTATGGAGGACCTAATTGTGCCAGGCTTTACACAATAATTACTGTACCAGGCATGATTTATGCTAACCTCTTAACAACTCAATGATTTACATATTATTAACACTCCCATTTTATAGCTGGGAAAACTGAGTCTCAGAGAAGTTAAGTACTTGGTCATGTTTCCTTGCTCTCATAGAGCCAGGATTTGGATCCAGTTCTGTCCTATTCCAAGGCCCTAAACTTGTAACCATTATTCTTCAGGCTGCTCTGAAACCCAGCGACAGCTTCATTATGTTGCCAGACTTGTACTTTAGACCCAGGTCCTAAAGTGTATCTACCCTCAGGTTATGTTTGAACAAGGGTGGTTCTGGGAAACCAGTGGTCTCCTTTGATAGATGTCATAAGAGGTGGGAGAGGAGAAAAGTCATTTCCAAACTACAGTTGGCTCTCAGGGTGGCATCAGCCATCTCCAAATGCTGTGACTGGGTCAGGGATAAGCACATGACCTAAGCCACATTCCAGGATTTTTGTTTGAGCAACTGGGAAAGTGGATACTCCTCTGCTGGGGTGTGATGATGTAAGCCTTGAGCCAGCCTTCACAAGGACCCTGACACTCCTCCACCTACCATTTCTCACCCAGAGAAAATACAGCGGAGATGGGGACTCAAGGACACCATTTGAACCAGAAGTCAATATGACCTGAAGCCATATCTTCCCACTCAGACTTCTGAATTTAAGTGAGACAACTTACTTCTTCACTGGCCGAGCCATCTTGGGGCACATTCTCTGTCACTCCTAACTGGATGTGCTTGAGCGGATTCAACCAGCTCAAATACAACAGTTTAGCAGATATTGAGCAGACTTCTCCAGACTCGGCACCAAGAACAGAGAACACTACATGTGAAATTATCAAGTGCCTGCATTCTGAAGAGAGCAGCCAGCAATGGATCAGACAGCTCCTCAGGGCTTACAAAGAGTCTGCAGAACTAACCCACCCACACGTGACTGTCCCCCTCCCCCCTTCCAGTTTGAAAGTCAGAGGACTGAGAGACGAAAGGGTAAGAGTCAATGGATTTTTGTCCTCAGGGTAATTGTAAAGTCTAAATGAAAGATGATTCGCCCCCTTCCCTGGGGAGAAGAGGAGAGCACTCCTGTCACCAAGACAAGTGCTAGTGAGGCTGCAAGAGAACGGCTCAGACTGAGCCCTACGTGACTCACACTCTTAGCTGAATGGATGGATGCCTTGGGGAGATGTCTGTTTAGGCAGCAAACTGGTTGATTTGTTCCTGTGCCTATCTGGGTGGGGGACCTAAAGAGAGACAGCAGAAGGGAGAGAGAGGGGTGGTCCCCTTCTCCACTTCATGATGGCAAAGATGAGTGAACAGACTGCAAGTCAAGCGGGTACCACAGAAAGTAGCCAGGTTTTGGGCATCTTGCGCTGCCCACACTGGTGACCTCCTGGTCTCTTGGGCAGGCAACTGTGGCGTGGACAGGTTCTACAGGCCCTGAAGGATTCATCCATGGACCACACAAGAAAGATCACAAAGGAGGGAAGGGATTTAAATCAAATTTGAGGTTGAAATTTAAAATAAGTGAGTTTTAATGGCTCCAAGTGACTGGAAATTTATGTGATAGACCCCAGATGGTATTAAATGACAAGAAATGGAGAATGAATGAGGCACAGTCGAAGGCAGTAACTGGAAGAAACAAAACCTTTATAAATTTCTACCCTACTGAGTTGAGACACTGAGTTGCAACTGCTCAGACTGCTCAGAAACTCTAATGGAATATTGGAGAATTCCTCCCTTACTATACAGACATCTAAAAATGGACCAAAAAGCAACAGAAAATTTGGCATTAGGTAAGACGTGGCCACAGCAAATGCAGCACCAGTATCTCTGTCCATAGTTGCACTGCACTGTTGGTCTTTCTATAAATCCTGCTTCAGAAGACTCTGCTGGAACAAATTTGAAGTGGGGAGGGCTAGCCAAGGGGAAGGTCAAGGTTAGGTCCAGTGCTTACCCAGGTTACACTAAACTGCATAACTGGCCAAAATCAATTTAGATTCTTATTAGTTTAGATGCTATAAGAAACCAGTTGCTCTGTTGTTCTTTTCTATGTAAAAGTTATGTGTCTTATTCTTTACTATAAGTTGAGTGGTGGTGATGTTGCCTTTTTTTTTTTTTTAAGGTATAATTTTAAGGGATTATTCTCATCTTTAAAAATTCTGTAAGGGCATTGGGGACCTCTAGGCTAGTGGGATTTTAAAGGCTAGTGGGATTCGGGAGAATGAGACCAGTGACCGAGGTTTTGCACAAAACATCTAGAGGGACCAGCAGGCAGGGAGTACCGCGGTGAAGAGGGCTGGGTGGGCGGGGAGCACTGTAGTGCGCATGCCTCAGCGGCTGCTGAATTGCAATGTCCCGTCGCCAAGTGAGCATGTGTACTTGGTTTGGCGAAGTCTAACAATTTTTCAAGAGAAATGAAAATTTTAGGTTATTATATAAATCCCATCATTTTTAAGTGTTGGCAATTATTCAAAAAAATTTTTAAACAGTACTGTATGGGCCAAATGAAACATATCTGTGAGCTGATATGGCTGGTGGGTTGCCAGCAACCTCTGGCATAGGTAATGTGAGAAGGTGATCGGAACTGAAAAATGGAATGAAGGCTCAGAGCCTGTCAATCATTATTGCTCCCAAAATGAGCTCTGGACCAGAGGCATCTCTCAGACTGGAAATAGGAACTTTGTAGGAGGTCTGAGGGGTAGAGGAAGCAGGACAAATTCCGCTAATGCTGAAGAAAGAGGCACTAGTGCCCTTAGGATAATGTCACCCACCACAGGGTGCAAATCAGCTACAGACTAATTTCAGGCACCACTGAGAACAGGTGAGGAGACTGAGATCCAACTAAAGCCAGAACCTGCTTTGGTAACATTCAACTGAATGTGCTGCAGGTAAGACCAAGATGATTTTTTTAAATAGACCAAGGTATGGAAGAGAATTTCTCAAATCAAGAGGTATCAAAGACACCTTGGATGACGAAAAAGATATAAATGCAAGATTCATGCAAAAACATCTGAAGCCCAGAGGAAGACTCTTTGAGAGCCAAAAGGCTGAATGTCTTCCCCATGCACGAGGATAGTGTCACAGAAGCTGAGTAGGGTGTAGGTGGACTGGGGACACATTGGTCTGTGTATAGAGGGGAGATCGCAGTGGGTTATGAATATTTCTGAGATAATGCTATGCCCAGAAGTTGGCCTTGAGGTGAGCATCTTGCTTCAACATCTATCCCAGACAAGGCAGGATATATAAATTTCTAAGACAAGAACTCATGTAGATGTAGCATTTGAATTCTTACAATAGCCTGCTATCTGGGCTCCCTGCTTATGAACCTGACCCCTGAAGTGCGTTCTCAACATAGCAGCCAAAGTGATCCTTTTAAGACTTAAATCTCATCACGTCAATCTGCTAAAAGTTATTCCATTCACTTGGAGTAAATACCAGAACCCTTAAAACGGACAACAAGGTCTTGATCTGGCCTCAGCCCTCTCTTATCTAATGTCATTTCCTCCTACCGCTCATTCTGCTCCAGCCACACTGATACCAGTCATTTCCTGAACACATCAACATACTCAGGACCTTTGCACACTCCTGTTTCCTCTGCCTGAAAGGCTCTTCCTCCAGGCATCCACATGGTGCATCCCCTCACTTCCCTCTCCATGCACACTGTCAGAGCTGACCACCCAATGCAAAACAGCAGCCCTCCCACCCAACTTTCTCTTTCCCCATAAATCTGCTTATTTTCTTCATATCACTTATCACTACCTGGTATACTGGTTTTTGTTTATTTGTAATCATCCCTGTCTTCCCACTAGAATGCAAACTCCATTAGGATTTTGTCCACTGCTACAACCCCAGAGTCCAAAACAGTGCTCCCCACATAGTAAGCACTTGATAAATATTTGTTGAATGAAGAAGTGAATGAGAGAATGAACAAAGATAGGAAACTTCCAATAACATCTGAGAAAATTGAGTCATAGATGAGGAAATGATTTAGGTAATTTTGAAAGAAGTTTGGAACCTTGGGCTGTTCCCAAATTTTTAAAAAATATGATTATCCTTGTCTATTCCTCCACTGTGATGAGTAATGTTAGTGACATGAAGTTGAAAGAATGGGTGGTTGCTTTCTGGAAAGAAGGAAGGCTGACTCCTTGAAAACTGTTGAAAGATCTGAAAGGAGTAGACAGAGTTCCAGGCTTGCATGAAGAAACTGGCTCTGAACTTGGCCAGTAAAGGAGCCATATGTGGGTTTACAACCAAGAGGACATTATGTCTAAAAACTGTTGCTGAGATTGTGCCAGAATCTGTAATCAGGACCTATGACTTTTCTGGATTTCTTAACTTTTTTAAAAAAGTCCATGATTTAGATATATTTCTTCAGAATGCTGGCTGTCATCAAGACCTAGTAGTGACAGCAGTATTTAGGGAATGCTCGTGGGCTTTCCTTATTTGCTAAGCATTTTATCCTCTGTAATACATATCTGTAAAACATGATGAGGAGAGAGAGGCAAATATTTGAAATATTTTCTCCCAAAGGTTTCTCTCTCTCTCTCTTTCTCTCTTTAAGGCCATGGATATGTCTGTCTGTACATTCGTGTAAGTATATTTACTCCCCCTCATGGAAATATTTATCCTCAGCCACCCTTTGCTGCTAGAACTGGGTGGGAAGGGGCTAGGCACAGGATGAGTAACTTAATTCATTACCTAATATTAGGCAATTAACATCACATTAATCAAATATCCTCAACTGGAAAAGACCAAGGGATAAAAATGACTCCCATGTTGCTGTAATAAATGTCTATATCTGATATGGGCAAGGCCTTACCATTTTTAAGATTTATATTTACTTAATGTTTTGAATTTTAATGTTATTTAGTTTCAAAAGTTTTTCAAGGTCCAGTGTAGAAAACAGAGCTTTGTTTTTAGAATAATTTCTTTTATTTCAAGTTTAATAAACTCAAGATGGGTAAATGACTCAAAAACAATGAAATGTGTTTTTCTAAGCAAGCATATTAGGTTATAATATGAAGAAAACATGTGATTAAGCCACAAAGAATATAAATTTTAATTAGAGTATTTTATGGGGTTGGTTATCCTTGTAGAATATATAGAATTATGTGCCCAATTCTCATTAAATATAACAAAAACAATGTACAAAAGCACAAGCATTCAATAGTCAAAATGTGCCTTGCAACTAAAAAGTTGCTTCATTACATGCAATTGATCAAAACCTCATTAGGTTGTCCTGTAACTGATGGAACTTTTCATGCTCTCCTTACTCTGAGAGGATACTCTCCTCTTTGACTCTATCTATGGAGTCCTCTCTGTTTCACCATTTCTCAATTCTGTTGCTCCCAGACTACTTTAAATTTTAGATACCTCCAATCTATTCCCTGTATTCATTAATCTATTCATTTAGATAGATAGATAGATAGATAGATAGATAGATAGACAGACAGACAGATAGACAGACAAATACCTAAGTTCAACCCCTCCCCAAGGAGAAATAATGACATTATAAGTCAAATGTTAGTCGAGTATTACAATTTAGAATGTAGGTAATTTTATTCTGGGGCTTGATGTGATCTTTGTTGTACAGAGCCAAGCTCCATAGGGATTCAAAGAAGGAAGGTATCACCTCCAGAAAGAGCAGGAAAGTTTTCATGGAGGAGGTGACATGTAAGTTGGACATCCAAGACTATACAGCAAGACAAAAGACAAAGAAAGGAGTCGGGGTGGGGTGGTGGAAGAATACAAGAAAAGGAATTCCATGCAGAAGACATAACACGAGCTAAGTCACTACAGCAGGAAGGGCCAGGGAGTGTTCTAGAAGTGGAAACTAGTGAAGATTTTTCTGAAACACAGTGATCAAGTAGAAAATATAAATGTGTATGGAAGGACAGCTTCAAATCATATAGTGTAGGTGTCTGAATGCAAGGCTGAATGAGGAATAATGTCATCTACAAGAAACAAAACCTGATTAAAACATAAAGACAATGTATTGTTTGCTTAGCAAGAAATCCGCAAGTAGGCAGTCTCAGGTCAGTTGTGTCAGCAGCTCAACAGAGTCCTCATGGACTAGGGTTTTTCTACTGCTCTGCCATCCTTAGGGACTTTTTATCCTTCTATTTGTCTCCTCATGGTCACAAAATGACTGCAGAAGCTACAGGCATTATGACTACATTCAAGACAGGAAGTAGGGAGAAAAAATAGCAACAACCACATATATTCTTTTTATCAGAAAAGCAGTCTTTCCCAGAAACCCCAGTACTCTCATATCTCATCTAAAACTGAGTCACTGGCCACTCACAGCTGAAAGAGAGAGAGAAAAAAAACCATCTTCTTTCCAGCTTTTGCAGTGGGGTGGTGAAGAAGAAAAGTGCTCGGAATGCTTGTTGCCTTAGCTAACCAATCTGCCCAAGTGAGGGAAGACTGTATGGATCTTACTGGCAATAGACAGTCATTAAAGATTTTCAGGAGAAAGCAACACACAGGCTTTACTATGATTGATCTAGTGGTGGTGCAAAGAATGGATAGAGCTAAGAGACTTGAGGCAAAAAGAAAAAATTCAGAATATGTCTCATTTTAAACATGTTAAATATGAGGTCTTTTGTATATGTTTGTGTGTGTGTGTGTATTCTTTCATTCATTCATTCCCAAGCTGGGGCAGTTTGATGATGGGAATGGGTCTGTGTCAGTTTCTGTCTCCTGCCTTTGAGTGGGTTTACAATCACACTCTGCCCACCCACACTGGACCAAAGTTATAGATACTTACCTACCTGCCTGCAGACAGCTCCACTTGAGTATTCCGCTGTCATCTCTAAATTGTCACTTTCAAAAATGGATTTACATGGCCACTATGACTGAAAATTAGTTTGTGGCCAAAGGCATATGCTTGCATTGTGTTGAGGTCTTATATTAATAAAAAGAATAGGAAGTGGGTTTGTTTTAGAGAAACAGGAAATAGATACAAGTGACTCTAAGGCTAAATTCTAATTGGAATAAACTTTATTTATTCATTGTGTCGGCCACAATTATAATGTGTTTATAATTCAAAGATAACATTTTGATTATGTACAGGGCAAAACGTCTGACATGCTGTTTATACTGAAACAGCATAGGAAATTTACCATTCATTCTATTAAAAACATGGACAATTATGAAAGTTTGTCAAAATTTGCATATTACTTTCTGAATCTGGTTGGTAAGCAAATTTTGAGGCAATAAAACTTATGATTTCCCTACCATGAGTAGGCCAGGTATTAGAATGACTGATGGATGCAAATTGCCCCATTCCATCACATACTCTTTCTGATTATGCTGTATAATTTGTATAAGCTGCTTCAAATTGGTTTTCAATTGAAATGGAGATAATTAAGTAAGTAAATAAGAACAAAATATGCTAAAAGAATGGTTATGGGATCAGGAGTCTGGCTTTCATAATAAAGTATGATGGAATCTAATGCCTAAAATGTAATCTGCTGAAACACAGCACTAAGGCCACCCTTGTTCCCGCTTCCTGAGTGTCAGTATAGCAGAGTGGTGGGGAGAAACCCTATGGAAACAGGAGGACTGGGTCTGAATTCTGGACGCAAGCCATTATGGCTGTGTGACTCTGGGAAAGTTAGTTAACTTTTCTGTGACTTAGTTTCCTCCTTTATAAAGAAAAGGATTACTGTGAGGATTCAATGAGAGAATCCACATGGAGCACATGGAACAGTTAGTGCCTGGAGTGGGCTGCCGCTGCTGCTACTACTACACTACCACTGCTACCACCACCACCACCACCACCACCATCACCACCACTACCGTGTGATGGCATGTCATTCTGAGCATAGCTCTCAAAAGACCTTGAACACTCCTGCTCCTTCTCTTGAAAACCTGCTGCCATCATGTGAATAAGCACGTGAACCAGTCACCCTCATTGTCCAAGCCAATAGCTAGGCAGCTCCCTGAAGCACAGCCACTTAGCTGACCTGTAGCTGCCTGCAGACAAGACCAAGTAGAACTGCCCACCTGAGCCCAGCCTAATTTGCCAATCTAAGGAATTTTGTGAGCTACATAATGGTTCTTGTTTTAGGAACTAAAAATATAGGATGGTTTGTTATAGTCTATCCATAGCTATTGCTGATGGATACACTTTCCTAACATGTGTCCCTGCTATTACTCTTGGGCTTGAAAGTCTATGCTCACAGCACACAGGAATAACTTAAAAAAAAAAAAAAACAGAAATCAGAATCATATCATACCTTGGCTCAACACTCTACAGTGAACCAGTAAGGCTCTAATTCTTCTGGCTTCCTGTTACCATGATGCTCCCATCTCCTACTACTCAACCCTTTGTGCTCCCCATTCCAGCCACACCAGCTTCCTTGCTATTTCTTAAACACACCAGACACAATTCTGCCTTAGGACCTTTGCTCCAGTTGGTTGCTCTGCCCCTTGGCTAACTCTCCCAGTATCTTCAGATATTCTCTCAAATCTTGTCTTCTCAGTGAGGCCTCCTCTATTTAGTAAAACAGCCTTATTCCCATCACCAACATTCCCAGTCCCCCTTATCATGCTCTACTTCCCCCCGTTTTCCTTTCACAATTATCTTATAACATATCATATAATTTACTTAAATTATCATGTTTATTATTGTATATCTCTCTGTATTACTCAGAGTTCTCCAGAGAAACAAAACCAATTGTGTGTGTGTGTGTGTGTGTGTGTGTGTGTGTGTGTGTGTGTGTGTGTGTATGTGTGTATGTGTGTGTGCTGAAGACGCACAGAAAGAGAGATAAAGGAAGACTTATTTTAGGAAGTTGGTTCATGTGATTGTAGGGGCTGAAAAATTTGAATTCTGCAGGGCAGGTTGGCCAACAGGAGACCCAGGGAAGAGGTGATATTGCAGCTCGAATCCAAATGAAGTCTGAAGACAAAATTCCTTCTTCCTTAGTCTTTTTCTCTTAAGGCCTTCAATTATTGGATGGGGCCACCCAAATTATGGAAATTAATCTGCTTTACTCAAAGTCTGTTAATTTCATCTTAAAAATACCTTCATAGTAATGTCTAGACTGCTATTTGGCCAAATACCTGGATGCCATGACCTAGACAAGGTAACACCTAAAATTAACCATCCCACTCTCTCTGCTGAAATATAACTTCCCTGAGGAAAGAGATCTTTATTTGTTCACTAATATATCGTAAGTTCTTAGAACTAGGACTAGCGTAGAGTTGGTGCACATATTAGACGACTCAAGGAATGAATGACTGAATTTTAAAAAATAAAAGTAAGACCTAACAGGAATATTGTGAGAGTGACTAGAGCTTGGAGGGGTTAGTCCAGAAAGCTCCCTGAAGGATGTGTGTTTTACACATAGTTTTGAAAGGAGACTGGGATGTAATTTGGCAGAAGAAGGAGTGAAGAAACTCTAGGAAATCAGAGTGATGTGTATCTTGGCTCCAAGTAGGAAGAAAGCAAACAAAGTGTGCCTCTAAGATAACCACATCTTATGTAAAAAAGAGGGATATTTTTCAATTATCCTCTAAACTAAACACTTCCTTATTATCTCTTGAAGTTCCAGAGCATCATTTGTCCATCTATAATAGTCAAAAATTGTGGTCACTCAGCCATTTGAACTTTTTCCAAGTGAAATAGAGCATTTATACAAAGTAGATGCACGCAACATAACCTTCAATCATGATTTTCCTGTAGCCACAATAAGACTGCTACAAATAAAAGAAGTCATGCCTTAGATCAAACTACTTAAAATTCAAGTACAATTCATGACAGTATTACAGTTACCAACCAAACCTGGGTAGTTTTCTGTAGGGACAAGCTGAATTCCTGGTGTGGAACTGCTGCCAAATTCACTCAGGTGCAAAATTCTCCTAACATTTGACACTAATGAGGACATGGGAAAGTCCCAGGCACCTATTATTTCTACTAAGTACCAGAAACTACAGATTGGCTGGAGAAGGTATTTTAAAAAAACAATTATTTCTCCTTGCAGTGAATGTAATCACTATCACAAAAACTATTAACTCTATCATGTCCCAATATTTTGCACACTAAAATGATCCATGGGCATCCAAATTCCAATGTAAGTGCAAGTCACCCTCCCGCTCTTTGAGTCAAGGTCAGAATGGGCTGCCTGCTGGATTCAGAGTAGAGAGCCTGCTAATCAATGGCACATCAACTCAAACTGCCCTTCAGACTCAAGTGGTTGCAAATCTCTCTGTGACCACAGTTTAGAAAGTGGTCTTTATTTTGTTTGTTTTTGAGCGACTGCAAAGACCTTAAACTTCTCGTGGGATAAACTGCCAGAATTGTATATAACCTTTGAGAACAAAAATTTCCAGAAGTCTGGCTATCCAGGGAAGGCAATGACATCTCCAAATATTCATTGTTCTATTTCTATAACAGTACACGGCACTGGAGCAGATTGAAAGACTACAATAGATTTTTTTAAAATAAGATATAAACAGTCATTCATTTGTCCATTCATGAGATATTGTTATTTTAGTTATTTATGTATTTTTCTTTAAAAATTTAAGTATTAATCTTTAAGCATATACTTAAACATTCATTCCAAACTTGGGTACTTACAATTTGAATGAAAGGGAGCAACTCAGGACATACTGATTTCCACATGATACTCAAATGGATTTAAAACATATTTCACAGAGTTGATTAGTGTCATCTGCCAGCGATTAGGAACTATTTTATTGCTGATCGTGGGGAGCAACAACGAGTGTGGTAGAGCAAGCAGTTACCTGAGGTCTATCTAGAGATTTTTCCTTAAGTCAATAAAGATATCAGAGTACAGCAGTAGTGTATGCAGCCTTAGTTACCCACTGCTAGCAGCATAATCCAAGTTTATTTCAGAATCCCTAGAAGCCCACGATGTATTTTTCTGATCCTTTGGGTAGTCTAAGCTTTTAAAATAAATTCCTGTCTGGCTTTTGCAATTCATCTCCATCTTTGGAGTATATTACATTGTTGATCACATATCACTCGAGTCAGAAAAATGACTCCCAGGGAAAAAAAAATAAAAGAAATCATGTTTAAACTATCCATCTTAAAAAGAAGGGGGAAATAGTGAGTATTTTACTGGCACTTATAATACATTTTCTGTTTTTTTCCATCTTAACTTGCTTGATATCAGATATCAACCCTGGTAATTCTCTTGCCGGAAATTTGTTCTGTATAACAGAAGAATATGACCACCAACAATCTTTCAGAAATAATTTACAGGCCTACAAACTCTTACAGTGTAATTTGTAGCTAAGTGGCCTCCCCACCAACACCCTTCTGAAAAACAGCAACCACTTTCACAGACTTCAGTTGTTCACCGTGAAGGGGTTTAATTTCTTCCAAGTGAACTTGTGTTTGGATTAGTTTTATGATTTCATCTAAAGTCAAGTTGGTGCTGGTTATTTCTTTTCCTTATTGGGTAGTTTTAGGAGGCTAAAAAAAATTTTTTATAGTCAGGACAGCTTGAATATCAGTGGGAACAGTGATATTTCTGAAAGCCTTTCCTCATTAGTGAAATGATATGCCAGAAAGAATCTTTGCTGCCTGCCCTAGGCCTACCCTAAGTGGTTGAAGAAAGAAGGACATTTATGATACTACAAGAAATAGCTTAATATAATTTGCCCTGAATTTGGCCTTTCTTCTGAAAAGCAGAAAAGGTAAAGTTGGATTCTAAATTCATCCACCCTATAAAAATACACATAGCTTGACTCTCCTAGTGGAAAATCAGAGGTAATGAACTAACCTATACTCTGCAGTCAATCACAGGATGCTAAAGTTTCAATAGTCTTATGTATTGTTTGCTTTATTTTCTTCACTTTTCAGATGTTAAAACTGAAACTGGAAGGGGTGATATAACTTGTCCAGAGTCAAGAGCAAGTGACTTGCAGAACCAGGATTTCAGAAGATAGTTATGATGGTAAATCTCTTAATCCATTGTTATTAATTATTTACTATGAGCCTTGCACTGTCACAGATAATACAGCTTTAAATATATATAATGTGGTATTGTATTTTAATTGTCACTTTAACTATAGCATTCATATTGTGCAAGTGAAAAAATAATACAAGAATAAGGTAAAACTAAAGTCTGTGAAGTGCCCTTGTTATTTTCTCAAAGTACAAGTAAGAGCTGCCAACAAATGAAAAGTAAAAAGAATACAGGCAGAAGGCAACCAGTAACACCCACAAAGTTGTTGCGATAAAAGCAGAACCTAGGGATGAAAATAGCCCATGTGCACCTGCCTCTTTTGTTCCCTTACAAAAGAGAAGAGGTAATATCAATTAAAATACAATGTACAAGGGTACAATGATGACAGTTGCTGGCCCAGGAAAATATTTACAAAATGAAAGATTTCAAATGTAGAAATGTTTTTCATTCAACATTCTGTTGATATTTAAAGACTCAAAAGGGTCATCTACTAATCCACAAAAAGTATTAAACTTGAATCATGCCATCTAGCCTTGATTCTAAAATATTCTATTTCATTTGGGAGACAATCAACAGAGTACTTTTCTCTAGAAGCCTATCTTTGTACACTCCATCTGTCAAGCCATCTCAGCAGGAATGAATTCAACAAATGTTGGGGACTTACCCCATCAAGAATTACTGGATACTGCTGGAGAAACAAAGATGGCTAGGACAGTCTCCAGCCCCATGGAATGGACAATCCAGTTAGGAGAGATAAAGGAGTATAGAAATACTTAGCTAACTATGATTCAGGGCACCTGAAATACTTTCTAGGACAAGATAAGTTATAAATTATTTTTAACTCCATAGTCAACTTAATTTTACATTTTTAACTCTGTAAGTTAAATATAATTTAAAATAAAATAAAAGCATAAATAGCATATCATGAGATTGTCTAAACGATGCTAAAGTGACATCACAGCTTTTGTTTTCTGACTCTATGTCTGTCTTCTACATCATTTTGTTGTCATCCAAGTCCTAAATGAATCTAGAAAATAACATTCTATGGTCCCTAATCAGTTACAATGTGTCAATTTCTGGTGCATAGCACAATGTCCCAGTCATGAATATACATACATATATTCATTTTCATATTCTTTTTCATTAAAGTTTATTATAAGATAATTGAATATAGTTCTCTGTGCTATACAGAAGAAATTTGTTTTTTTTTTTAATCTATTTTTATATATAGTGGTTAACATTTGCAAATCTCAAACTCCCAATTTATCCCTTCCCACTCCCTTTCCCTTCTGGTAACCATAAGTTTGTTTTCCATGTCTGTGAGTCTGTTTCTGTTTTGTAGAAAAGTTCATTTATGGCTTTTTTTTTTAAGATTCCACATGCAAGTGATATCATATGGTATTTTTCTTTCTCTTTCTGGCTTACTTCACTTAGAATGACAATCTCTAGGTCCATCCATGTTGCTGCAAGTGGCATTATTTTATTATTTTTTATGGCTGAATAGTATTCCATTGTATAAATATACCACAACTTCTTTATCCAGTCATTTGTCAATGGACATTTAAGTTGTTCCCATCTCTTGGCTATTGTATATGGTGTTGCTATAAACATCAGGTTCATGTATCTTTTCAAATTAGAGTTCCCTCTAAATATATGCCCAGGAGTGGGATCACTGGATCATATGGTAAACCTATTTTTAATTTTTTGAGGACTCTCCATACTGTTTTCCATAACAGCTGCACCAAACTACATTCCCACCAGCAGTGTAGGAGGGTTTCCTTTTCTACTTACCCTCTCCAGCATTTATCATTTGTGAACTTTTGAATTATGGCAGTTCTGACTGGTATATGGTGATACCTCACTGTAGTTTTGATTTGCATTTCTCTGATAATTAGCAATATTGAGCATTTTTTCATCTGCCTTTTAGCCATTTGTATGTTTTTACTGGAGAATTGCTAATTGGCAGAAGACCTAAACACTTGTTATCTTTTGATTTTTAGGTAACAGCCATTCTAATTGGCATAAGGTGATACCTCATTGTGGCTTTTATTTGCATTTCCATGATGATTAGTGTTGTTGACCATCTTTACATATATCTGTTGGCCATTTGTATGTCTTTTTGGAAAAATATCTATTCAGATATTTTGCCCATTTTTAAAAAAGGTTATGTGGATTTTTGCTCTTGAGTTGGATGAGTGCTTTATGTATTTTGGATATTAACTCCTTATCAGATATATGGTTTGCAAATATTTCCTCTCATTCCATAGGTTGCCTTTTTATTTGGTTGTTTATTTACTTCCATTATTATTATTAAATGGCTCCCCAACCCCCTTTTTTTCCTTCTACCACCTGGACTTATCTTCTTCCGTCTCTCCCTTCCCTTCTTCCTATAGGCCTTCCAATTACACATATTGGCACTCATAAACATTTTCCCAGTTAATCACTTGATATTAAAAAGTCTTCTGACCTTGACAGAAATCCCAAGACTCTTCTTTCTTAGTCCACAGTAAATACCCTTGAACATTATGTTGGTCAGTTATTAGAGCAGGATTGTCATTCACTCTGATTTATTTCTGATCCCCTTTGGCCTTTGGTTACATTTCCTTGGTCAGAAGAGGCTGACCCCTCTGGCCAGCCCTGCAGCTTTGCTGAGAGTGCTCCTAATGAGACAGAGGGCACTGTGACAATTTCATAGACTGTATCTTTTGCCTTCCTTTAGTCACAGTTTTCCTCCTTTCTTAAAGGGAAGGAAAACAAAATGGGGAAAAAAAAAACTTTTGAAATAAAGTGCTGTTGAATATACCTTTCCAGAATCCATGAAATATTCAGAAGTGATGTGTACCCCAGCTTCATATTTCAGAACTGGAAAAGATGAGCTCAGTTCCTGTTCTCTCACATGGTATGTGCTACAACACTTTGGCACAGATGCCCCAGATCCACTTGAAGAGACAAGCATTAGTCTTTAATTTGTATCTAAGCTGGCTTTTCATGACAGTTTAATGTCATCCTTGTGTTTTTATATGTATTAAAACAGATAAATATGAAGGTTTACTTATGAGGCCCTTTGTTTTCCTATCATTTGGAAGAGAGGATCTGACTAATTTGGGAAGGCGAGGTTTGTTTAGCTAGAATAAGAAAGGAAATGGTCAAAGCTGAAATTGTTTAATTCTTTCTTGCCGAGTAACTGCCGAATTACAGATGTCTCTTGAATGCAATAAATTAATTTCAGTCATGCTTGTTTATTTGTACACATGTTGCCAAAGTAAAGACCTAATCCAAAACTAATGATTTGAGAATCCACTGGGTATTCTTTTGGACCCAGTTCCATTATTTTTCATGTGCACACACAGCCGAACATTCCTACGGTACAATAGGCAGCTAACACATAGCAAGTCACAGTTAAACTCACATCTTCAAGCTAAGGCAAAGTTCAGCTACTTAAGTCATCTTTAAATGTAATTAAGTCTACTGGGCTCCAGTTCGTGGAACCAGACTAGAAAAGTTGGGTTATTCAATGGAAATAACAACTGGTTATAATCCACAGACAAAGTTAATGAAAGTATTCAAGGGGAGAAACTTTTTGTTAAAAAGAATCAGATGTTGTGTTATTGACTTTTTAAAAAGTGTAACAAACTGTTTCATAATTTGCCAAATAATATCCACCTATGTAGGTTAATAAGAGTACTACTGATTTGTTTGGGTGGAATATGAATAGGGTAAGAGTTGAAAGTTATATGCACTTAGTAACAGGAAGATTTTCCCTTTATTACAGCATCTTTTATATGGTCATCCATCCTGATACACAGAAGAAACACCACCACTCTCCATGCACAGTGTGCCACTCTGTAAACTGTATCAAGAAGATTATTTATGTTATAGAACTGAAAGAATCAAACAGTGACAACTCATTTGCCCCTCGCTAGTTCCTCTAAGGATAATAGCTACAATTATTTTATATGATGAAGTTCTCTTGTGCCATAGGAATTTTTTATTATGCCCATACACGGCATACTCAGTCCATCCCTCTCTTATTTATTTAGGCTAGACAGGAGAATGGTAAAAATGGTAGGTTTGTAAATTGCCCTCTTAGTGACAAAACTATATATATATATATTCCTTCAATCAGTAAGTTCAAATTCCTACTTACAGAGAAGGAGGTTCCCATTTGTGAATACAGCCAATATTCTGTAATAATTGTAAATGGAAAGTAACCTTTAAAAATGTATAAAAATTTTAAAAACGATTTTAAGAAACAGAACTTTAAAAAGAGAGAGATAAGCTAATAGATATACATATGACAAAGAAAACAAAAAGAAACTATGGACAAATTTGGATATCATTATGGCTATGATAAAGTTTTAGAGTTCAGAGTTCAGAAACATGAAATTTTAGAGTTGACAAAGTTTTACTTAGGCCATGGCTTGGTTGTCTTGGAAAGGCATTCTCTGTGCTATCTCTTGGTTTTCCATCCATTATATGACGTGTTATAAGTTTTGACTCCTTAGAAAGAATTATTAATTTGAGTAATTTCTTTGTGGTCATCTTAATAGCGAAAACTACAGAGAGAACTGAATTTTACTTAGAGGCCATTATGGTGCCAGATAAAAGTGGTGAGTGAAAAATCTAAGAGTTAAGGGAAGCTTAGGAAATAGAAACCACCTATGAATTAGCAGGCACTCTTGGAAAGGCTTAGAATTCTCAGAGATCATGGAACTTCAAAGGTTCAAGCAACAGGGAGGCTCTTGATGACATCTGAGTCACTATTGGCATCTCACCTGCACACCTCTACTGTCGTCTTTGGGGAATTATGGAAAATGACAATTCTGCACTTTGAATAGCTAGAAAAGAAGATTAGTGCATTCCTAGTTGCTGGGCATGGTGAGGGTAGTAGTGGTACTGTCCTGGCCTGTTACAGAGCTCAGGAGCTGCTCCTGGAAAATGTCATCGGCTTCATCTGAGTTATCCACCAAATGCATTCTTTCGAGAACAGCATCTCTTTGGATCAGTATGATACTTTTTAAAATAAGATAAGAACTAAACAACCTGATGGATTCCCCATTGTGCCTTAGCTGCTGGGATGCTCAAACCTCAATTGCTATCATCTGGGTGTTATCACCATCTATGCTGAAGACTTATTCAACTTCTGTTGACATCCTTTCAATAGTTTTCAAATTAGTTGTACTTCGGTCATTGACTACCCAGGCTGGTGATCCACAAGAGACTCTTCTTCACTGTGTACTGTTGCCTCAGGTAGACACTACCATCAGCTGGAAGTGAATGTCCTATGACAGCATAAACTCCAGTATATCAGTATCTGCCCACAGCCTCTCATCCCTCCCAACTCTTTCACTGCCTAGGTTCTAGAGCTCTTGGTCTTAGATATCAGGGGCCTCCCTTTTCTTCCTAGACCATCACTTCCTCATGGCTTCCCACCCTTTCTTTCCACCACAACAAATCACACTATAATCTCACTTGCCAGCACCGTGAACATTCTGGCCCCATTTTTTTCCATTACACTCACTAGGAAAACTTTTAGCTTTATATCAGTTCTTAGGCCAATCTAACCATATGCATTCTGGACCCCCACCCCCTGGAAGCCGAGCACCCCCAGAGAAAAATTATATAAATCAAATTGATTGGTGCCAGTGCAGATGTGTGGACTTCAACTTTGGCTCGGCTTCAGCCCTACTTAATGATCTTTATATGTGCATATGGTTGGCTTTCTTTCTTATTTTTCCATAGCAGTTATTTTAAATCCTTACTACTTTCCTCTTTATGTACCACCTTATCTGTTCTTTTCCCATACTAGTATGATGCTAACTATAATTCAGCTAACACTCATTGTATTCCTTTCTTCGATTCCCAGTCATATCTCAACTTCCCTGTCCTCTAGTTTACTCTGAAATTGCTCTAGCCAATATTTTTTTAATATCTTCTTTGTTGTTAAAAGCAATGGATATTTTCTAATCCCCACTTTACCTCACCTGCCGGTATCTTTTTTTCTTTTTAAAGCTCTCCTCCTTTGGCTCTTTTTTATTTTTCTTTTATCTAATTCCTCCTTTCAACCTCCCTTTAAAATTTATCTTCCTTTGCCTGCCCTTTAACTGCTGTTACTCCCCAGGCTTTACCATTTTCTCTCCTCTTGCTCAAAGCATGACACACTAATCTCATCCCAACGAGTACCAAAGGTATACCACCAACCTACCCTTCTTTCCTAGGTTTCAGACCCAGACATCTAACAATCCACTGGGGATTCAGCATTAGCTAGCAGGAGTAGTTAGTTCAGCTTTGAGAGCCCATGTTGGGCCCATGAATAGCCTCCATCCTTGCCAATATGGCTACTAAATTCATGTGTCCTTTATGACAGCAATGAGGTGGCCAATAGCAGAGTCTGGCTGATATCCACTGCCAGGTCGTTTTGATTACCTGATAGTTTAGTGCCTCTTCTCTGAGAGATGCTCTCTGATGGATATTAACATGATATACAAAGATATTCACCCTTCATGTCCACTCCCATAGCTCCACTTGTCTCTAGCTTAAAATTTTCTCATTTTCAGGTTCCCACAGTCTGAGCCAAACCATTGGGACTTCCAGGAAGTCTATTTATACTGTGTATATTCTAACGTCAGACTACTTCTCCTTCTACACAAGGTAGACGGCCAGGCCTGCTGCCTAAAGCTCTGTTCATTACAGAGATTTCCCTTTACCACCGATTCTCAAAGCCATACCCGAGCAAAGCTACAGTGCAGCCATCACCCATTTTTGGCTTATACTCACATTTCTAACCTGATTTATCCATGAACCAAGCTTGGGCTTTTATTATCCTTCTTTTCCTGGTCATAAAGGATTCTCCCATAGCTGTAAACCAAGAAAGGCATAAGTGCAACAGTGGTAGATGACACAGGGGTCTGGGCTACCTGCTCACATGCTTGCATTTCCTGTACTGGTCCTATTTGTGCTTTATCTTCAGGGTACCACTTCCATCTCAAGACTGATTAATACGGGACTCACTTGACTTTTGGGTTTGATAGATTTGATAATACTCATGAGAGTAGTTCTGGTGACGTGGTTATTTGAGGTTCCACAGTCATGTGCTCTGTCTCTACTAGGGTCTAATAGCACACATGAAGTTGTTTTTTGAAAGGTATACAATTTTACACTGCAGATGGCATAACGTTACCCTAGAACTGACGAGATTTGTATTGAGTTCCCTTCTGAAACTCGTCATAAACTCTATACAGTATCTTTTCCCACCAGCTATACTTCTACTAACAGGGTCTTATAGCTCATACGGTTAGAGCAGTAGATCTGCTTGCTTTGCATCCTGGAACTGATGCAAAGTCATTTCCTGCTCAGGATCCCTTTCAAATCTGGCAGTCTTTTTGTCACCCACTATATTAGTTGGAGCAGTATTAAAAGGTATGGGATTGCCAATGGGGTAGGAGGTATAAAAATCAACAATGTGGCTTTGCATTCCCTCTAAGATCAGGAACAAAACAAGGATGTCTATCCTGCCACTTTATTTAACATAGTTTTGGGGTCACAGCCACAGAAATCAGGAGAAAAGGAATAAAAAGTAATCCAAATTGGAAAGGAAGAAGCAAAACTGTCATTGTTTGCAGATGACATGATACTATACATGGAAAATCCTAAAGGCACCACCAGAAAACTACTAGAGCTCAACAATGAATTTGGTAAATTTGCAGGACACAAAATTAATTACAGATTAATACACAGAAATATGTTGCTTTTCTAAACACTAACAAATAAATATCAGAAAGGAAAATGAAAGAAACAACCCCATTTACCATCACATCAAAAATAACAAAATACCTAGGAATAAACCTATATGAAGAGGCAAAAGACCTATACTCCAAAAAATATAAGACACCAATGAAAGAAATTAAAGACGATACAAACAGATGGCAAGATATACTGTGATCTTGAATTGGAAGAATTAATATCATTAAAATGACCATGCTACCCAAGGCAATCTACAGATTCAATGTAATCCCTATCAAACTACTAATGGAATTTTTCACAGAACTGGAACAAAATTTTTTTAAATTTTTATAGAAACACAAAAGACCCTGAGCAGCCAAAACAATCTCAAGAAAGAAGGACAGAGCTGGAGGAATCATCTCCGACTTCAGACTATATTACAAAGCTACAGTAATCAAAACAGCATGGTACTGGCATAAAACAGACACACATATCAGTGGAACAGGATAGAAAGCCCAGAAGTAAATGCACGCACTTATGGTCAATTAATCTATGACAAAGGAGGAAAGAATATACAATGGAGAAGAAACAGTCTCTTCAATAAGTGATGCTGGGAAAACTGGACAGCTACATGTAAAAGAATGAAATTAGAATATTCTATAGCATCATGTATAAAAATAAACTCAAAATTAATTAAAAACCCAAGTGTAAGATCTGATACTATAAAATTCCTAGAGGAAATCATAGGCAGAACACTCTTTAACATAAATTGCAGCCATATTTTTTGGATCTGTCTCCTAGAGTAATGGGAAAAAAAGCAAAAATAAACAAATGGGACCTAATTAAACTTAAAAGCTTTTGCACAGCAAAGGAAACCATAAATAAAATGAAAATACAGCCTATGAAATGGGAGAAAATATTCACCTACAATGCAACTAAGAATGGATTAATTTCCAAAATAATCAGCTTATACAGCTCAATTAAAAAAAAATCAAGAAATGGGCAGAAGACCTAAATAGACATTTCTCCAAAGAAGACATACAGATATCCAACAGGCACATGAAAAGATGCTCAACATCATTAATTATTAAAAATAAAAATTACAATGAGGTATCACCTCACACTAGTCAGAATGGCCATAATCAAAAACTCCACATATAATAAATGCTGGAGAGGGAGTGGAGAAAAGTGAACCCTTTTACACTGTTGGTGGGAATGTAAATTGGTGCACCCACTATGAAGAACAGTATGGAGGTTCCTTAAAAAACTAAAAATAGAGTTACCATATATCCAGCACTCCCACTCCTGGGCATATATCCAAAAAAGATGAAAACTCAAATTTGAAAGGATATATGTACCCCAACGTTCACAACAGCACTATTTATAATAGCCAAGACATAGAAGCAACCCAAATGTCCACCAACAGATGAATGGATAAAGAAGATATGGCACATATATACAATGGAACATTACTGAGCCATAAAAAAGAATGAAATAATGCCATTTGCAGCAACATGGATGGACCTAGAGATTATCATGCTAAGTGAAGTAAGTCAGAGAAAGACAAATATCATATGATATTACTTAAATGTGGAATCCAAAAAAATGACAAAAATGAACTTATTTGCAAAGCAGAAATAGACTCACAGACATAGAAAACAAACTTATTTATGGTTACCAAAGGAGAAAGGGGGGAGGATAATTTAGAAATTTGGGATTGAAAGATACACACTACTATATATAAAATAGATAAACAGCAAAGACCTACTGAATAGCACAGGGAATTATAGTCAATATCTTGTAATAACCTATAATGGAAAATAATCTGAAAAATAATACATATGTGTATATAATTTAATCACTTTACTGTACACCTGAAACATTGTAAATCAACTATATTACAATTTAAAAATTAAATTAAATTAAAAAATAATAATATGGCCTTGACTTTGAAGGGGATGCCCCAGCATGCCCCAGACCACTAGCCACCTAAAATGGTGGTTGACCCCTGAAATTTAGTTAAGTTTCATCTCCCTCCCTCTGGAGTGCATGTATCTTACCAAGGCCTTCAGTGTACTTCCATTTTGTACTCATGCAGTCTGATTAGCTTGATGTCCTTGATGTGATATTCTGCAGGATGTCTAGTAAACCCAGGTCTTTTTAGACTATATTATGATGAAGGCCAGGAGAATTGATAAAGCCCTGAGGCAAGACTGAAGATGTATATTATGGTTTGTTCTAAATAAATACAAAATGATTCTGAACGTCTTTTCTGATGGAGATTAAAAAAATGCATTCACAAAACCAATGGCAAATTATGTTCCTGGATTTGTGTTAATCTGCTCTAGCAAAGAGAATACATCCAGTATATGGGCTTAATAAGGGCTACTATTTGGTAGATTTCATGGTTAACCTCTAGGATCTGTCTGATTTTTGCAGGAGCCAGACTCCTGCATTAAATAGAGATATGATGGGAACCATTACCCCTGCTCCTTTTAGATTTTTTAAGGGTGGCACTGGTTTCTGTTATAACCTCCAGATAATATATTGTTTTTGATTTACTCTCTTGGCTTAAGCCAAGGTAGTTTCAGAGGCTCTACTTGGCTTTTCCCACTATAACAGCTCTTACACCAGATGCCCAGGAATCAAAGTGGGTTGTGTCAGCTACCAATTTGCTTATTTCAGTTATGCATTTGGGACCAGGGAAATGGCCACAGAATAGTCCATGGATCTGTTAGACCCACAGGGAACCAGAGGTGGACCAGGTCTCCATTTATCACCTGCCCCTTACATGCCCCCACTTTAACCAGAGCCCTTAAAGTCACATCAGATTACCAGATACCGATGTCAGCTCAGACCCTGTATCCAGAAGTCTTCAAAATGTATATGTATTAATCTTTCCCCAGAATATATTCACCACAGTAAATGGCTGTAGGTCCCTTTGGGAAGGACTAGGGAATTATTATTGTGTACATTTGTTATGCTGTTGCAAATCCTTCCTCCTGGGGCCCCGACCTCTTCTTCAGTCAATGTATTCTAGTTCTCAGAACCGCCCCAGATGTGAAAATCGGGCAACATTCCAGTTTCTTGATTACCCACCCTTGATTTTATTTGTCATTAGGGACACCACCTTCTTTTAACTGTATCCATAACTCTCTGTGGATTAGCATTACCCACCTACCCACCTCCCTCCTCACCCCTCAGTAGAGTCATTTCTTCCACTACGATTCTGCTGGTTAAGTGATCTACCTGGTCTATTAATATTTTGAGCCCAATTCTGTAATGGCATTTCCTACCATTCCCCTGCCTACAAAGGGGCCTTGTTGATGGAGCTCCCAAATGATGCTGGAGCTCCTTTCACCAGCACACGCTTTATTGCTTGAGTAAATGGTATATCCTCCAGACCCTCCTGTGCAACACAGTCTTAGTGGGTTTTCTGCCTTATGGTATACCCACTCCAGCTTGCCTACTTCCTTGAGCCATTCAATCTCTTTTTTCCCCATGAGTTTTGGCACTTCTGCCTGATTTAGAGTGGGCCATCACTTTCCCCACACTCTTAGGGATCATCCTAATAACTAGTGTGCATCATCTCCAGGATATTAAATGCTGTATCTTAGGAATGGGACCCCAAATTGACAACTCTTCCCTTTTCCAAATCTATGCTCTTTCTCCTTTGATTAATATCCAATGCATATGTCCCTGGATCAGGACCATGGTAAGTGACCTAGCTCCAAAATCACATCTCAGCACCTGCTTTTTTGGAACACTCCTGGCACTAACTACTGAAGTTTGTGTTCTCTGGAAAGCAGACCCTGCGACTAAGATTGGCAAATAGTCTGTTAATAGGTTGTGCTCTTGGGATCAAGACCTGTGGAAGTGGAAAAGAACAAGATCGGTCAAAGGAAGAAGCTGACCAGGATACAGTTCCAATAGAAGCCTCAGCTGATTCCTTGGGTAATTCTGAAGACAAGATCCTCCTTTAGCGATCCAAGTTGGGGAGAAAGGGCAAGGCCTTTATCACACCGCCACAATGAATACTGACCACCCTAGGAGGCAGATATGGCACTAAGAGAGGCAGCTTTTTTAGCCGAGGCAAACCTGAAGGAGGCTAACAGCCAAAGGGTATTTTGATAGCACACCCAGCAGCTAGGGTAATAAATCCTTCATTCCTGAAGGGGAATCTGGGTGGGGCACCACAGCCTCCACACATAGTGTTAGAGTATACTCATACTAGACAAGTCATGTCTGCAAGACCTTCCATTTATCGCCTTTCCAAAATTAGACGAGGATGAAAAATCTCTGGAGAGCATCCGAAGATCTGATCAAGAGCTTAGGAATCAGAGAAATTGACACCAGTTAAAGGGTATGACCATGTTTAGGCCATGGTCTATTTCCAGAAACAGAGCTGCACAAACTTTGTCTTCACACAGAATACTACATTTCTCCCAAAAGTGGTTGGGAGCCCAATGAAACTATATTGAATTTGGGTCAGTACACTTGCAAAGCCTAAAAGAGGTTGTATGTTTTCTTGCCTTGAAGATGGGCCCCAGGTCAATCGCACAGTTTTATTCATGCTGGAAACAAGGGCAAGGAGACCAGCACAAGAGAATACACTTCCTCATAAGCAGCATGCTTATTCACAACCCACGGCACAGGGGTTGCATGGGGCTTCATGGAAGAACCTAGCTCATGCTAGCATAAGTCTGAAAAGAAGCTGAAGGTGTAGCTTACTTACGAGAATATCACATAAAGGACCTCAAGCCAGGAAGGTGAAGATTGAAGTATACAGTGTAGGGAGAACATGATCAATGTTCTAGCATCTCAGGATTTTCCTCACACCTCTCTTAAGAGATGTGGTCTCCTGGATCACTAACCCAACTGTTACTGAAGTATATCCGAAATGCTAGAGCCTTGAGGTAGATAGTCAGTCAGCCTGGCCAGACAATCCAAGTTCCAATCCAATGCCCATGAATCTATTGTTGTCATAACCTGGAGCAAACCCCCATCTCCTGGAAAACCACTGGAACTATAACTTCCCCTTCAGGGAGTGGAGCCCTAGCATGCAGCAGAAGTAGTTCCAGCTGCAGGATTTGGGGAGAGAGGAGTCGGGGTGGGCCAGAATACCCAGCATCAAGGCACCTTCTTCCTCTTGGTAGGGATGGGAAGGGCAGTGAGTGAAATGTGATCCTCCCACCAGTCTCATATCTAACATCAAGGTAAAGGCTACCAGCCCTTGGAAGTGGGGTTTTCAGAGCATTATTAGGCATTCATGGCATAGACAGTTCTAAGACTTTCCTAGAGTGGCAGTCATAGAGCTAAGTTTGGGCTCAGAAGCTGAATTACGCAGTGTGACTGGGAGCTGACCTCCACAGGACCCTCAGATAGTACTTCTATTCAGCTTACAGAGATGCTGCTGTGTGACTTGTGTGGCTGAAAAACACCCTGATCACTTTGTTACCCCTGCCAAGCACAAAGTCAATATCACACATGATCCTGGCTCCTATGAGCCCAGGACTTGGTTCATCCTGACATAAGTTCATCTTCAGGAGAAGAGACAGAAGGTTCTTCAGGTTACATAATCCCTCTGAGATTGACAGCAGTGGGCAGCAGGATTTTGATGAAGTTGACTAACATAGTACTGAAATAGGTGGCGGCCTCTCCCTAGATTTGGTCTATGCCATAACAGTCAAGCTCAAGGCCTTAATCCAGTGACTTTTAAAGTGGGAACTTGGAAAAATATCCCATGGCAACAGTATCTTAGTGTTGGCGGGAGGTAGGAAGAGCGGCTTTTATGTCTTGTCCACCTCTGAACCCTTGGGGAGAGAGGAAAAAGGGCTCTGAACAGATTAAGATAAATCTTTGTCTTAAAATTCTTCACAAGGTCCCCGTCTTCTACAGCAGTAGTTCTTAATCCTCCCATTTTTATAACAAATATTTTGTGATGTCCTTTTTATTATCCTGAAAGAAAATTTATAGGTTAAGTAGAAACTTTCTAAACATATTTAAAACAAAACAATGCAAAAACCTAGAATTTTTTTCTAGCTGTATTATGAAGAAGAAACTTATAAAGAAAGTACTTACAATAAAATAAAATAGCTTTCAATAGTAAATGCCCAAACACAAAAACACTGAAAGACGTAATAAAGTAGTCAGATGTTTACATCTATATGCTGAGCCACCACACATGACAATACATATGCCAACTAATACAGGCAGACATATTGGAAACACAGACACAAAGAGTCATTTTATTGTAGCAACATGACTTTATGAAATTCTGAATAATGTTTAGACATTTAAAAAATATTTTTTCTCAATTTACACACAGTGATATTCCCCAAAATTTCAATGTATATTAAATTATATAAAAACTTTTGGTGTTTTTATGTAAAGTGGAGATTGGTTCTGGACCTAGAAATGATAAACATGTTTTTCACCTACATAAATGTCAGGTGGATGTGGGGCATTTCTTCATTGCAAGGAAATACTCCATGAACATCTAACACCCTTGGCCCCTACCCAGTAAATGCCAATAGCACCTGGCAATCAATGTGACAGCCAAAAAGAAAAAAAAAATGCTCTCTCAAATTTCCAAAATGCCCCTGGCAGCAGTACTTCCCTGTGAAGAATCCCTGGCCTGCAGGGTGAAATCCAGACTCCCTCACTGCCTTAGTCAGCTTGGGCTGCCATAATAAAATACCAGAGACTGAGGGGTTTAAAAAACAGAGATTTTTTTCCCTGGAGGCAGGAAGTCTAAGATCAGGGTGTTAGCAGTTCTATGAGTAAGCGCCTCCTGGCTTGCAAATGGCTGCCTTCTTACTGTATCCTCACTTGGGTGGAAAGAGAGAGGAGGGGCAAGCTCTTTGATATCTCTCTTATAAGGGCACTAATCCTATTGGATCCAGGCCCTGCCCTAATTAACCTTACTTCCATTAAGGCCTTATCTTCAAATACAGGCACACCTTGGGTTAGGGCTCAATATATGAATTGTGGGGAGACACAACCCAGTCCACAACACTAGCACATCATACAAGGCCCTCCATCATCTGCCTTCTGTGGGCATCCCTGCCTTGCAAGCTCATCAACACTAGGGTGATTGTAACTCCCCCTGCACACCCTGCCTTCTCATGTCTTTGTACCTTTGTTTGCACTGTGCCGTATGTCTGAAATGACTGACCACTTCTTTAATGAAGTCCTTCCTCATTTTCCAGGCTGACTTAGGTATTCTTTCCTTGCATTTCTCTGTATGATTCTACCTTCAAATTCAGCAAGCTGCATAACTTAACACTCCCTTTTTTGTGAGTTCCTTGAAGATACTGTGTCTTATTAGGCATTGATTCCTAATCACTGAGCACAATGCCTGGCACCCAGTGGCCCTCACTTTCCATGTGGTGGAATCCTGAGTGGTTAGAATCATGGGAGCAAGTGGGTTTACAAAAGAAGTGAGTGATGAGAAGGGGGGAAAATAGCTCCTATCAGTAGTAGCATGGAGAAGGAATGTTCACACAGGATGAAAGAGAAGGAGAAAATTTCAGTGTCACTGAAAATTATGGGAAGGGATATTCAAGGAATATATAGCCAGCTGATTTCTGGACCATCGAATATCGAGAGAATTAAGACCAAAATGACATCAGGTCTCTAAAAAAGACAAATCATTGATAATATTCAAAAGAGAGTCCCATCTGAGTGGGGTTGAAGAGGAACAGATAATGGAGGTTTAAGAAGAGATTAAATTGATGAGAAATGGAAGTACTTGCCACAAACAACAAGCTCAAGGGTTCTGTAGATACTTTAAAGTTAGCTCTATATTAACATTCCTCAAAATACAACAAACTTTGTCTTTTTAGAGTACAATTTTTTTTACTTAAGACTGTTTAAGCCATATATGAAAAGTTTAAAGAGAAAGGAAAAGTCATCCAATATTTTACAACCCTGAGGTAAACACTTTATTTTTTTGGTGAGCATTTTCCTAGTCACCTTTCTATGCAATTATACATCTTTATGAAAATGAGAGATTATTTCTCTCTCTCTCTCTCTCTTTTTTTTTTTTTTTTTTTTTTTGGTTAGCACATTTGGTAGTTTATGGAACTGTTTTTAGGATCCAGTGATTGCAAAGTATTTGTATAATTTTTGAAACATTCAGCATCTCATTACTTCATGTGTTGCAGATCACTTAATTAAAGGTTAGAGATATTTTCACTGGTAAAAGAAATGGACATAATTTATTCTGGGAAACTTGGCTTTCAAATGACATGCATTTGATTAAATAAAGTGCAGAGTTTCCTTTGGTTTTAGTGTTTTGGTGAATAAACAACTTCGCATTTCTCTTGTGTGTTGTTGGGGACATGTTTGCCTCGCCTTTGTTTTCACTGAACTCTAAGCTCTGAGAGATCAACCAGGGTGGGAGGTCATGGCCACTAGTCTTGTGAATGAAGGCCTGGTGAAAATCCAAGGACAAAGTCCTCTGCTCTGGCTTTGGAGGTGGGCTGGGTGACTTTGTCTTTCCTACCCATTCCCCAGAGGTATGGAGGGTGTCAGACACATTTCTTTGTGCCTCCCACTTACCCATCTGTGGGAGGCAGGTCCTTGTTCCTACTCCAAGTGGAATTTAAAGGTAGGACCACTCCTCTTCCATGAATTCTTGACTCTCTCTCATTTGCATGCAGACAAAAGTTAAGGGGAGTCAGGTCTCCTAGAATGAGGGACTGGATGGCTGACCCTCAAATGACCTCCCAGATCTAAAATTCTGTGCATCTCTAAGGCAGAAGCTCTGCAGAGGCAAACAAGTTTCCATTTTATTGTCAGGAACCCTTAGGACCAAACTTAAGGGTGAAGCTTCCAGCCCAGGTTATGCGATACAGCGTCTCTGCTCTGTAAATAACAGAATTGGCAACATCTCAACTTCTTCCCACTCTGTAGTTTTGTTCCAGAATCAAGTATTTTCTGCTTATGTACCAAAAAGCCTGAATCTCCTAATCTAGGGCTATAAAAAAAGACACAGAATCAGATATAACATACGAGTTTACACAGGCTCTGTCAAAGGAATGTTGTTTGTTCTGATGTAAAAATTAAAGATCAAAAAAAAAAAAAAGATGCAACCACACATTTAGATGCCACATTGGACCCATCAGAAATAATTTTGACCTACCTAGACATTTGTTATTAAGAAACTGAGACTTTATAAGATCAGTTGTCTTAAATAGGGTCAAACAGTGTCAGAGCCTGGTCTAGAAGAGAAATCGCACGACAAACTGTTCGGTGCTTTCCCTATTTTATGGTTCTGCTTCACACACCGCCATATGCTCTCTCAGACAAGCACATCTATGAATATAAATAGATAGATTCATATATGTATATATATGTGTGTCATCAACCATTTCCAGCATTTATGCACATAATGGGGTGCCTGGGAATAGTTTACTTTTCTCCTCAAAAGTGCCCACAGTTGCTTATTCTGAACATCTGGAATAATGGAACGCTAAACAAAATACAGTGTGCATAATGCCAGGCACACTTAATCCTTCTTTTGAATGAATTACTGAAATTAGTGTAAAGGAAAGAATTCAGTAGACCTAATAGCACCAATCTTTAATGTCACAGCTAATATATTGCAACACAAAAATCTCCCTTGAAGTAGATTTATTCATATGGAAGCCCTGTCACATGGGCTGAAAACAAGCCAGAGTATCACATCCAAAAACAGTGATAAATGGCCATCCCCAGACAGGGGAAGGTGTCCAGTAAGGCCTCTAGAGTATTGGAGTGGAACCAGGTTAATTTAATATCTTTATTCATTGTTTGGTAGAGGGTAGGGGGGTAAACTGTATCCCCTACTTGTTTGGTAAGTGTGTTAAGTTGGCAGCTGTTTGAAATTGTAACAATAGACGATATAATGCACCATGGAAAAAAGAGGCTAGAAATATGGCAAAAGTCGTGAAATGAGATTCAATTTGGAAATACGAATGCTGATACAATCGGGAATTATAATACGAAACAGGGAAACTGTCCAAAATCTGGTCTGAAGGGAGAAAAAAAGAGCAAGTAACAAAAATCACAGTAATTTTCATTCCCAAATAGGATCTGCCACTTCCAAGAGCAGAGACTAAAACTTTACATATTTGCAAATATTATACGAGCCAGAGTGTGTAGCTGAGAGCGCTGTAACAAGACCACAGAGGGGCACATCAGGTCAATAACCATGTGAGGCCACTCTAATAGCAACACAGAATCAGCTGGCAGCACTTCCAGAAAAGCCTGGAGAATTGCATTAGCAGATCTATTAGCCTCAGGTGACTGGAAGTCACTCACAGCAGAAAGGTTTTTGGACTCCTGGAACATGGAATAGGTAGCAAGTGACTGGCACTTTAATTGTTTGCCTATGACAGTCAACCTGTGTGCAGTTAAGGGTCAAAGCATTAAAATGGATAACATAATCCTTCTGATAGAAGGTGAAAAATAACATGCTAATGCTACCACTGTTTAATTATGACCAACAGGCAGAATCCCGTCCAATAAGTATTTTTTTTTTTTGATACAAATAGTGCTGCTCATGGGCAAAAGTGACATGGAGACCTCAAGCGAAAGCCAAGATGAAAGGACTTGCCAGAAGAATGAAGGAATTTTTTTGGACATCTCCTCATCAGAAATTTTAAGTTATTCTGAGGCCATTATTCATTTTTCAGATTATTTCCCATAAGCATCAACTCTGAATGAACCAGATTTAGGTACAAATCCTACTTCTATTACTTTCTATCAAGGCATCACTGAAAGTCTCTTATCCTTGATTTCTTCAGCTGTAAAAGGCAGATAATAGTATTACTTGGTTTGATACAAGGACTCAGTGCATTATGCATAAACAACTCTTTGCCCAATAGCCACTCCTAGGAAGCACTTACAAGGGAAGCCAAAAAATTCTAACAGAAGCAGTACAGTGGAGGAGAAATATCTAGTTCAACTCTCAGTTCTTCCCAGCTCTGTAATTTGGAACAAGTTATTTAAGCATGCTGTGCCTCTGTTTCCTTTTTTTTTTTTTTTTTTTCAGTGCAAAGAACAGTAGAACCTGCAACCTGGATCGGGGAATAGTGATTGGAAGAGAGAATGAGAGGTCTCCTTGGATGGTGGTAACGTTCACTTTTTTGACCTGAATAGCGCTTTCCATTTGTGAAAATTTATTGAATTGTACATTTGCAATTCTGTTCATTTTCCCACATGTGTATTTCAATAAAATGTTATTTAAAAAAAAAAGGATGGTGGTACCTGCCTTACCACGTGGCAGTTGTGAGATTTAAATGAGAAAATATATGTAAAGCTCTGGTATCTAGCACATAACTACTCAAAAATATTGGCTACTATAAATTCATATATTAAATTCAAGAGGCTCTGAACTCCAAACATATTAAATAAGATACAAATGATGAGGTCAGTTGCATTACCTTTCATTTGTCTTAGCTGGTAAATCTGAATGTCATAAGAGCTGTTTACATGGTAGGTGTCTGACTTGCAGTGATTAAGAGCATAATCCATGGAGTCATGTTCAAATCCTGGCTCTGACTCTCACCAGCTATGCCACTGTGGGCATGTGATTTAACCTCTTGAAATCTCAGTCTCCTTATCTATAAAAGGACTGTCTACTTTATGGGGTGGTTGTGAAAATTTAAGGGACTGATGCCTATAATGAGAATGGAAGGGCATGGCTGGAAGTTGATGTCCTCCCATTGCCTACTATAACAGCCCCATGGGTCCATGAAGCTGGAGAGAGCCTAGGAAATCTCTCTTCTATTCGTCTCATCTTGTGGGTCAGCTTCTTCTGGCTAGTTCTGAAAACCGGGAATAGTTCCAGGGACAAGCTGCAGCTGAGGACAAAGAACAGAACTGAGAACAGAAATCAGGGACAGTTGGGAGACATAGCTGTGGGCAAACTCAGATCCTCGTGGATGGAAGTTGGCTGGACCTAGCGTCATTGGGCAATGACCATGGGAAGGAACAGACAAACAAGAAACACTGCATGGTCTTAAAGATACAGAAAAAGTCTCAGAGTCAAAAGAAAGGACAAGGTGGTTTCTATGAGTGAGCCTGTGGAGAGTGGAGGATGAGGGTGGCTCTGGAGAAATCACAAACACTCAAAATGTTTGTTTTCACTTTGTTACTAAGGGCATATATGAAGTACAACATGGTTTTCCTTAACTAACTGGTTGAGGTTTTTGCCCATTCATAAAGCACTGATTTATCATGAATGAAATCAACCCAAAGACATTCTTTTTTATCCTCCAAAATAATCAAGTTTTATTGTATACTGTCCAAATTAGAAAGTCCAGATGTGGTCACAGAATAGAAATCTTTTCACATTAACTATTTCTCCCTCATAGAACACTCTGTCTCCTCAGTTCACTGGAAGGGAGAAGAACAGATATAAATTTTGTCAAAAGAAAACAAAACATCTCCCTTAAAAGGAGTTGGAAAACTAGAAAGATAACAGAGGGTTCTACAAACAGTGGATGTGTAGTTGATGTTATTAATGATGGACAACAAAGTCAGATATAATGGAATAAAATTAGGCAAATTAAAGTTCACTCTAACCCTGTAAATCAAGACCCAAAATATGAACAGTCTATGAAGATACTGATTAGTCTACCTGCCTTCTGACCTACAGAGCAGGCCCCCACATAGACCAAAACTAGGAGCTTCCTGTTCATAAATTATTCCCTGGGAGTCATTTGGGTGATTTTCGAAAGTTTTCGACTCCAAGGTCACTGGAGAGCTATTAGTGAAAGAGTGAATTTGCTAACTGGTACCCTGAGGACTTTGTAAGAATTAAGATGGAACTGACTTCTGTACTTGGATAATTTGGCCAAGAGAAAGACAAATAGGGTGTAAGACAGATCCTTTTGTGACTTGGGCAAGTCAAAAACAGGGTTAAGATTTACATGAACTTCTCTAGTGATTCTCAATCCCAATGAACTGTGAGACAGAAGAGACTTTCTCTTGACTAGGCATGTAGATTCCCCTGAAGCCCTCCAGCAACTTTCTTTGAGACAAATTTATTCATGAGAACCTTGCAGAGCAATTACATTCCCATGTGTTTAATTTGTCATTAGAGTACCACACTGTGTCTTATATACATACAACATTTATAATTTTTAGTGGAGTATAATTATTAAAGCAATCTGGTTTGATTATGAAAACTTTCTTCTGGATAAAAGAAGCTATCCTTGGCACAGTTTTTGTTAAAAATTTGTTATTTTTTAATGGAACAGAGTAGTTTCTAATTACAGCATCGATGTGCTAATTCACATGATGGTCAATTAATGGAATGTACCATCACACTTGCATTCAGTAGATGGGATTCACATTTTGAATTATTTTCTGTCTTAGACAGTAAATGAGCACATGCTGGCCAAGCCATCGTAGTGTTCCTCCCTGACTGGGCAAAGATTCTATGTTGTTACATACCTTTATATCCATATGTATAGCAAGATAGCTACACAGAGCACATAGTAAGTATGCAATTGATGTTTGTTGAATGACTAAATGATGTTTACCACTTCTGATACTTCAATAAACAAACTTTGCAAAGCTTCTATGAAGCACAGCCTTAATCACCTATTCAGGAAATCTATAGAAGAAATGTACCATAACATTCTTCATTAAACCACTCTAATCTCTCTTGTCACATTTCATAATATAACTTGAATAGTCATATGATACATCGTTAGGTAACTGTTCCCTTTGGAGACTGAGGTGTTAAGGTAATCAAATGATAAATTCAGTAAGGCAATTTCTGCCCTGGAAAATTTTTCAGCATTCCCAGTAGGGTATTACTATGCTCACACCTTCTTAACAGCTGAAGTTAAAAAGGGAGCTTTGGGCTCCTATGTGCTGGGGTCCCATCCAATGCCTTCTGTTACCTCCTATGGGAAAGGCGGAAGGGGCATTTTGGACATAAAGGGACTCCACAGCAACATTCTCACTGAGCTGGAAATGACTTTAACTTTTCCTGAATAATGAATTCCCTAAAAAAGTAAGCTTTTGATACTAGGCTACCTTCTTATTTAAAAACTTGCCATGGGATAATATACTGGCTATCTCAATTTCTTGATCAATAAAAATGTGAAAATGCCTATTCAGTATCTTTTTAAAGGCACCTAACATACAAGTGATTTTAAGAACTTCTGAGGTGAGTTACACTTTCCCTCTCTTTAAATACTTTTTGTCAGAGGCTTGAACAATGACACCGATAACGTAATCACGAGGGTGGAAGGGAGACTGAGGAACATTCTAGTTCATTCCTCCTCTTGAGCACTCAGGATCCCTAACAAAATACCCTTGATACGTAAAAATCAGGCTGATTCTACATAAACAAAAAACAAAACAAGAAGCAGGCTGAAAGTTTAGAGATCGGCAGACCAGAAGACCGGCGGTCTATTCCACTGGTTTTTTTTCCCAGTGTCAGTTCTTCATGATACAACTTGTACATAACATGGAAAGGTCGCCCCTAGCATGTTGGTGGTGTTTCCATGAAAGGGTTACTGTTACTTGGTCTCACTCAAGATATTCATAGGCAGTTTCACTATTTCACTATAGTCACCTCAGATCAGATTTTGAATAAGGCTTTTTTTGCTGGGTTTAGAGAGGAAAACATTTTTAGCTAAAGTTTCCCACCCAACCCCTCATTCCCAGGACAATCCAGTTCATTCTGGGCAGAACACCTAACACACTAAATGATTTGCTCAACAGTACTACTTCTCCAAAAGTATGTATGGTTTCCAAACCTACAAACCAGTGCCATTGGGGCACATCTCCATTGGGTGGCAGTACGTGTTCAGAACAACCTAACACTGCTAGTTTAACACATTATTGAGATGGAATTTGTATGTCATTTTCTTAAATTCTAATGACAATCTTTTTATAAAGGAAAGTCGTTGGCCATATAACTGATAAATGATCTTGATCAAGAATGAAACTATTTTTCAGATGTTTATATATATTTAATTAATGAGTGCAGAGAACATACATATTTTGTTCACTGATATATATATATTATATATATTTTATTCATGGATATCTAGTTCAGTGCTTGGCAAGCAGCAGGCATACAAGATAATGTTTTTAAAACATAACTTTATGTCAATATAAAAATCTAAATTCTGAGTTCAGAAAGATTAATATTCCTGTCTATTCAACCAACTGTTCAGGGATTCAGCCTAAACCATCTAAACTTTATTAAATTCAGTGATCATTTTTGTCTGGTACAGTTTAGAAAGATGTGCAAGATCCTGTTTTTAACACAGCACAGGTGGCAGCTGTACAGGTTATCATGTCCCATTAAGTCATGTGTATAGTCACACAATCAATTTTCTATTTCTTATATTTTGTATTCTAGATTACATTAAAAACTAGGACTAGTGAGGTGAAAAGGGCCACTTATGATGTTCTTAGGGCTTCGATTCTTGTTAATCTCTGTTTTGACTGTTTATTTTCATTAAAGATGCTTTTTAAACTAGTTTATTGAGCTAGGGTGCATTTTGGAAAGTGTTTTTGGCTATAGACAAATACCATCTGTAATAAAGTAAACTTGGAATTATTTATAAGAAGAAAAAATTATTACTACAAACCAAAAGCAGAAAAGATCCCAAAATTGGTCCTTGGAGAAAAGCAAAAAGAATGTACAGGTTTTGTTGACAACATTTACAGCAAGTGGATGTTTCAACTAAATAATTGTCACTTAAAGTTGATTAATCCACAGCAGTAGTTTTAAGGTAATCTATCTCACTAAATAATTGCTTAAATGACTCAATGATTTTTATAGAAAGAAAAATTACAGTTCACTAAAGAGAAGCTGAATTGAAATAAACATATATATTATAACATACATACTTAAATTTTAAAAGTTCACATTGATGTGTAAGTAGATATTTTTATACATCTCAAGATGGAAAATGTAAGATTACGTTTGAGTGTAATAATTACAGTTGAACAGATTTTCGAAAGTATTTTTTAAAGCCTTTTCCAATTTTGTGCAGCTAAGATCAAATTAAACCACAAATACAAATTAAACCACAGAAAAATAGATAAGCAACTATTCTATTTGTCATTTGTGTAAGTATAGAATGCAATGTAAAGAAAGTTAAATTATTATTTTCCTTGCCATTACTTGAAGAAACCAACCCGTTATATCAAAGGGGTATGACATACAGAATCTATCGAACAAGAATACAACTTACCCATTTTAATAGAACGTACAGGGGTATTATGTTTGTATATTTCTTTTTTTTCTATTTAAGTATAGTTTATGTACAACACTGTGTTAGTTTCAGGTGTACAACAAAATTATACATACATATATTTAGATTATTTCCCATTATAGGTTATTACAAGATACTGAATATAGTTTCCTGTGCTATACTGTATATTTCTTAACAAACAACAGAATCTTATGCACTGTAGAAATATTTAAGATAATTAAAAAATATACGATTCTTGATTAGAGGATTGCTAAAAGGTAACACTACAATATTACATGAAGAGTTTGAGTGAATTAAGCTAAGACTTCAAGCCTTGAAAGCCTGTCTCCAAAGGAACACTCCTCTGGCCTGAATTCCGTAAGATGCTCGTTTACAGCGCCCTGATGCTACTGTTGATAATTACGCCGTCAGAGGGAGGAAAGAGTGAATCAAGCACAAACCATGCCCATTGCTGTATTTAGTAGTTCTCTCTGTTCACCTTCCTGTGTGGGGAATAATAAAAATGAGGTGTGGTTGAATAGAAGTGGAAGGATTTCAGTGTTTCACATTCTCCATTCCTGCCTGGAGCACTCTCAACCATAATCTTCCAGGCTCTGCTGCTTGGTAAACAGCGGAAAACTACAGCTGAAGACTTCAACCGGCACCCAGAAGAAGCCTTTGCCGACATGTGATGTCAAATATTTTTCAGTTGACTTAGAAAGACTGAGATTAAGAATCTCTGTAAACATTAGCCAGAGACCTTGAGAGCTTCCTGAGGCATCTTCCTTCACGGTGGAATTGTGTAATGCTTTAAAGTCACCGTTAATGGAGCAGGCATTTGGCCACGGAACACTTAATGAGACATCCCAAGAAGTCCTCCTTCACTGAGGCGGCTTTTAAGTGAGCCAGTTTCAGTGAGTGGTGTTAGTTTGAGATTGGAAATAAAGCTGCAACTGCCCATAACTAGTTTCTTCTCTTTGTATTCTTTCTGACCTTGTCCAAATGCCAGTCTCAAATGCTGGGTGGAGTGGCTTTTGAATAGAAACCTGAAGGTGATAGAACTGATTGTAGTCTCACCTGTGACCAGGTTAGAAATAGCTGCATTTCTTTTTCCTCCCTATAACCCCAAACTCCAATACTTTGAAGATGTCCTGTGTCCATGGTTCCCCTTAGCCAGACTGCTCTTTTCCTCATTCTTCATGGTAGGTTCCACTTCATACCCTCACGTGACACCTCTAAAGAGCGACATTGCCAACTTCCCTGTTACAGACTGAATTGCGTCCTCCTCCCCAGTTTTATGTGTTGAAGTCTTAACCTTAAATGTTTAATAAAATTCAACAATGGAAGAGTTTTTAAAAAATGAACTGAATTTATTTAATAGGTTCAGGGCTCTTCAGATTATCTATTTTTTTCCTGAAAGAGCTTTGAGAATTTGTGCTTTTCAGTGGATTTGTACTTTTCACCTAAAGAGTCAGATTTATGTACCTTAAGTAGAAGAAATGGAGAAGGTAGAAAACAGTCCCTTATTACCCCTTTAATGTCTGTAGGACCTATACCAATGCCATCTCTTTTCTTCTTGATATTCTTGATAATTTATAATTTTTAAATTCTTACCATTAACTCTTTCAATATTTATTCCACCCAATTCTCTCTTTCTTCTCCCTCTGAGCCTCCAGTTATACATGTCAGCCCATTTAATGGTGGGCCCTAGCCCTTTTAGCATTGTTCTACATTCCTTCTGTTTTTTTCCTCTTTGTATTAAAATTTGGGTAATTTATATTGACTGTCCCTGATTTTTTTTCAGTTGTGTCTGGTCTGCTAACTGTCAAAGGAATTATTCATTTTTTATATTCTAATTATTCCTAGAATTTCCATTTGACTTTTTAAAATAGTTTCCATCTCTCTGCTTCAATGTCCTACATATTCATGCATTTTGTCTATCTTTTCCATCAGGCCTTTAACATGTGAATTATAATTATCCTAAAGTCTCTGATAATTCTAACATGTAAGTTATCTCTTCATCTGGTTCTATTGACTACTTTTTCTCTTGACTATAGATCAGGTTTTCAGTTCCTTGTATGTCTCATAATTTTTTTGTAGTATGTTGGATATTTTGTGGGAAAAAATAGCAAGAGAGACTGAGGTCTACAAAAGAAAATTTGTCCTCTTCTGAAAAGCTGTTAGTGTAGGAAGCTGAGTCAATCTACTCAATACTCAAGCTGAGTTTGGGTTTGCTATTGATGTAGTTCCTTTCAGTGTACCACAGACTTCTACCTCGTCCTCAGCAGGAAGACCAGTGAAGCAGGAGAGTTTCCTGCCTCTCCGTACTATCTCCTGAGTTTTACTCCTACCCTTCCACCATAGGCTTTGGATCATTTCCTGGACTAGTGGGTAGAAGGATTTCTTGGCACTCCCATAGTGATTTGCATGTTTTCCTTCATATAAGAGAAGATTCTGTGGAAGAGGAAATGGTTTTATGTCCGTGCATTACCAAGGAACTCTCAGCTCTCCTGTCCTGCCCCCAAACTTTCTCATGAGAATGAGGTTGAGACCTGGCAAGGAAACGAGCTGGCAAGTAAGTGCAACTTCCCCATGTCTTGGATTTACAGGGCTCTAAACTAGGGGTCAAGACACGTCTTCTGTAAAGGACCAGACAGTAAATATTTTAGGTTTTGCAGATCATGTAGTCTATTGTAAATACTCAACTCTACCACTGTTGTGCAAAAGCAGACACAGATCATAGATAAACAATGAGTATGGCTGTGTTCCCCAAAATCTTATTTAGAGACACTACAATTTGAATTTCATATAATTTTCATGCATCACAAAATATTTTTTGAGTTTTTCCCAATGATTTAAAATATGAAAAGTAGGCAGGAAGCTAAATTTAGCTCATGGGTTGAGGTTTTCTAACCCTTGCTCTAAACTATGAGGTTAGCCTGGACTCTGCCATTGAGAATTTGTTTTCTTCTTACTCTCTTCTATGGTGGCTGTCTCCTCCTCCAATGTGCTGTCAAAGGTTTAGAGAGACCCTGTACCCACCTTTCATAAGAGGGGCTCGACACCCTTTGGAATTCAGTCCACCTGGTTGCCCTGCAATCTCACTCTCTGATAGGCTCAAGAAAAGTTGTGAGTTTGTAGATTGTACAGATTTTACTTGTTGTTAGGATAAGATCATATTTTCTTTTATCTTCCTATAGCCTAAGTAGAAGTAGAACCTTCACTCACATATGTTTTGTAAAAGTTGCAGAATTAAGACATTTTAATCAAAAGTGACTCTTTCCACTTTATTTTCCCCTCTATCTTAGTCTGCTAGGGCTGCTATGACAAAATACCACTGACTGGGTGGCTTAAACAACAAAATTTATTTTCTCACAGTCAGGAAGCTGGAAACCCAACATCAAGGTGTTGGCAAGTTTGGTTTCTCCTGAGTCCTCTCTTCCTGACTTGCAGATGGGCACTTTCTCATTATGTCTTCACAGTCTTTCCTTTGTGTGTGCACAAATATCCCTGGTGTCTTTTCTTATTATTAGGACATCAGTTCTATCAGATTAGGGCCCTATCCTTATGACCTCACTTAATCTTAATTACCTCATTTTTGGCCTTATTTTCAAATACAATCACATTGGGGGTTAGGGCTTCAATAAATAAATTTTGGAGTGGCACAATTCAGTCTATGACACCCTCTGTCACATGAACCCCTGGGTTACATGGAGTAGTCCTGGGCATAACTGAGATCTAGCTAAGGGGAACTCAAATTGGGGATATATGTAGTTTGCATTTAGTGGTATACATTTATGAAGTTCATAGTCATTTTGTGTGTACCATTCATGGGAAGGTAAATTTCACATACTTCCACTGGAAGCTGGAAGTATTTGGACAATGGAGGATAACCCAGAAACTAGTCTGGAAAATTCTTCTAATCATGGTATATGTAAACTGGAAGGAGATTTGGTTTTCACTGATGCTTTGTCGAAAGGGAAGTTCTTTTCCTAAGGAATACATTAAATAATACAGTGAATACAATGATAAATGCACCATACTTTAAAAAAATTTTTGATGGAAATCATACAAAACAAAAATTTATCAGAATTCCTGTGTTTATAGGGCACATTAGCAGCAATGCAACAAAAATCAAGTATATCTGTAATGCTTCATACGTGAAAGAAAGTTGGTAGGTATTGCATTGCATAGTTAGTAACAAGTTCTAAAGCTAGAAATTTTCTAGCTCTCAATAATAAAAAATAATTTCAATCTATCAATTTTGTAAGCAATTTCTTCTAGAAACAATCATAGAATCACAGAATATCTGAACAAACAGGGAGATGCAAAATTGCTTCCTAGTCTTATTTTACAGATAAAGAAAACTCCAAGGTTAAGTAATTTGCCATAGGTCATCCTACTATTAATGTCAGAGGTATGTCTATCTTGGTGTTTTATATTACTGCCTTTCTCTTACCCACTCAAGTTTAGAACTAAGTGAGAGAGAGATTTAGGAGTCATGCAGATAAAGTGTTAACTTTATTAATGATGAGAATATTTGAGGGAAACAAATATTAAGCATAAGACCAAGTGGGCAGGCTAAAACTTCGTCCCTGAAGTAGGAACTTCACTTACCTAGTCATTAGGTGGGTAACTTCAGGCCCCCTCCTCTAGGTGAAAGTCCCTATTAACTCATGGCAAAAAGTAGATCATAAAACATGCTCTCTGCCAGTAGGCTGACCCCAAAGAGAAGACGGCACTGAGACATATACATCGGAGTCTTTCTTCCAAATTTATAAATCAGATTACAACTTCATTGCCTGGGAAGGGATTTCCTTTTCCTCATCCCCCTCATTCAATACTCTATACACATCACTTAACATAGCACCTGGCACATAATAGGTACTTAATAAATATACACTGAATACACAAATGAGTTGTAATTCCTTAACTAGTAATCTGCACACTAAATGGTTAGTCAACACGGTACCTAGCCTTACCTTAAGAAATTCACAATTTTTGAAAAAAATCCATATATAAACAAAAAAAGTAAAATTTGTCAATCATCTAATAAAACTAAAGTCCTGAATTTATTCTTCTGTGTATTTACTACTCATGCAGCATATTATATCTACCTTAGAAACACTGTGGTGAAAGAGACACTTTTGTCTACTCTACTTCCCATAAGAATAAAAGTGTTTGCAAAGACTGGTGTGTGACTGGTATCCCTGATTACTGTCACAAGCTGTTATTAGACTCCTACTTACACTTCCTGCTCATGAGTCTGTGGTGATTTGCAGATTTCTCTTCCTCATAAGCAAAAAGAACAAATTTGGCTCAAACTGGGTCACTGCAATGTTAATCACTGTGTAGCCACTGCTGCTCTGCAAGTAAAGTTATAGAAGTATAAGTAAAGTTACATAGTCATGCCTCGGTATTCTTTTTGAAAGGCTAACTTTTAAAACTTGAAAAAGTTACCAAAGAAGAGAAAATCTGTGCCAGTCTTAAAAAGAAAAGGCATGATCTTATTTTTAGCTATCATAAAGAAAAACACTTATTTATTTGAAGATAAGGGTAGGATTCTATTTCATCATTCAAACACTCCTACATCCTTGTTCTATAAAATATGTGGAGATTATCTGGGGCAACATCTCACACTCATTTTTTTTCACTCCAAAACTCCTCTCTTTTTTAAAAAAAAAAATTTGACTCTCTTTGTGGGTGTCAAAGGCTGGTGGGGGGAAAGTATGGAGATATGTACCTTTAAAATTTTTGAAGAAAGAAATATTTTTAATTTTAACCAGTAAATTTTATATTTCTAGCAACATTGCTTAATTTGCTAGAAAGATAAACTGTATTATTTCAGCCAGTTTAAAATAGCCCTCCTTGAGATTTGAAAATCAAAGTGTAGTTCAGTATTTGTTTTTTCTACTACCACAAAGGTAAAGCTTCAGGGGTAGGGATTTGGATGGGCATTATTTTGATGATGTACAGAGCTGAGTAGATAGAATCCAGGTCACTTTTGTATGGACTTCAAGGCTAACAGTAGAACAACTTGCGTTTGGGGTCAATATGTACTATCAGAACATGCACGCAACCCTCACTGCTGTTGCGTGTGAGTGAATGAGGACATTGGTTGGACCACTGTCAGTAAACAGATGTGATCCAGAGACACATGGGGAGCTGCAGATATGGTTCAGTAGGAAGGTGACATCTTTCACAGAGTTGCTTTCCTAACTCTAATCATGCTCTCAGGTTAATGTGGCCAAACATGGGACTTAGAAATTTAACAAAATCAAGCTTGTCTCAGATGTAGTGAAATCTCCCATCAGAAGGGATTATAGTCATTCAGTGAGCAATTTTAAATACCCAAATCATCTTCAAAATGATTCCCATGTTAACATGGTATTTCTGAGAACCTAAATCAAGCCAAAATAAATCCAAATATTTTTGTTTAACCAAGCCACCTCCTCATTAGCTCAGGGTAATGAGTCTTTGCTCTCTTAGAGGGAGGCATGCAATTTGATTTCGTGACCATCTTCTACTTTTATCCCAAGTATTGCATAGCATTTCTTTTTTAAAAATAAAATTTTACTCTGTTTCAGAAATCATTTTTAGGACTTTCTTGTTTCATATTGAAATAGTTGTAGACATATTAGATGACACTGTATCAGGTTTAAGGATTAAAAATAGTGTCTCTAAAATAGCTTCTTTGTCATCTGATTTTAAGATAAAACAGAAACAAAATGTTGTTTGTTAAAAGAGACACACAGATCAATGGAACAGAATAGAGAGTCCAGAAATAAGCCCATACACTTATGGTCAATTAATCTATGACAAAGGAGGCAAGAGTAAACAATGGAGAAAAACAGTCTCTTCAGTAAATGGCGCTGGGAAAACTGGACAGCTACATGTAAAAGAATGAAATTAGAACATCCTCTAAGACCATATACAAAAATTAACTCAAAATGGATTAAAGACCTAAATGTAAGACCAAAAACCATAAAACTTTTGGAGGAAAACACAGGCAGAACACTCTTTGACCTAAATTGTAGCAATACTTTTTTTGGATCTGGCTTCTTAAGCAAAGGAAATAAAAGCAAAAATAAACAAATGGGTCGTAGTTAAAAGCTTTTGCACAGCAAAGAAAACCACTGAAAAATAAAAAGACAACCTACAGAATGGAAGAAGATATTTGCAAACAATATATTCAACAAGGGGTTAATATTAAAAATATACAAAGAACTCATAGAATTCAACATCAAAAAAACAAACAACCTGATTTTAAAAATGGGCAGAAGATCTGAACAGACATTTCTCCAAAGAGGACATACAGATGGCTAACAGGCACATGAAAAGGTGCTTAACATCGCTAATCATTAGGGAAATGCAAATCAAAAACACAATGGCATATCACCTCATACCTGTCAGAATGGCTATCATCAAAAAGAACACAACAAATGTTAGTGAGGACGTGGAGAGAACGGAACCTTTGTACACAGTTGGTGGGAATGTAAATTGACACGGCCACTATGGAGAACAGTATGGGGGATTCTCAAAAAGCTAAAAACAGAACTATCATGTGATTCAGCAACTCCACTCCTGGGGATATACCTGAAAGACACAAAACCACTAATTCAAAAAAAAATACATGCACTCTATTATTCATAGCAACATCATTTACAGTTGCCAAGGTATAGAAGCAACCGAAGTATCCATCAATAGATGAATGAATAAAGAAAAAGTGATATATATATATATATATATATATATATATATTTATATGTGTGTGTATATATATATATATATGGAATGTTACTCAGCCATGGCAGAATGGCAGAATGAAATCTTGCCATTTTCAGCAACATGGATGGACTTGGAGGGTATTATGCTAAGTGAAATAAGTCAGGCAGAGAAAGACAAATACTGTATGATATCACTTACATGTGGAATCTAAAAAATACAACAAACTAGTGAATATAACAAAAAAAGAAAAAGAATCACAGATATAGAGAACAAATTAGTAGGTACCAGTGGGGAGAGAACAAGGAAAGGGGCCATAAAGGGTAGAGGATTAAGAGGTACAAACTATTATGTATAAAATAAGCTATAAGAACATGTACAACATAGGGAATATAGTCAATATTTTATAATAAAATGGAGCATAATGTTTAAAATTGTGAATCACCATATTGTACACCTATAACATATAATATTGTACATCAACTACACTTCATTTTTAAAAATGCTGTGTGTTACTCAAGGCTTGAACATAATACCAATTCTACTACTGAAAAAAGGTTCACATTTTATATCATGAATTTATTTAAGAAATATGTATTAAACTCTAAGCATGTGCAAAGACCTGATAGGTAAAGAAAACATGGATAAAGATTGATTTAGACAGCTTAAACTTTCAAACCAGAGGTTGTAGATCCAAGATAACAGCCCCAATCTTCTAATTTAACTTCTACTCTGTAGATATTTACATGTAATATTCCTGTTTCTAATATGACCTTGAGCAAAAATAATGACCACCCAGTATGTGTTTTCCATAAGACAGAGGCTATAAGTGTGATCAGCACAAAAGGCTGCTCATGTGGTTTCAATCACTCATAACATATTTAGTGCAAAGTCTGTTTGGTATAGAGGCCAAAGGCCAGAATTGTGTAGACTGGTCATGGCTTACTAAGTGTTTAGACAACTCTGACGAAACAATAATGTCTGCATAAAAAGTAGCTGCATTTCCATTCATGTTAAGAATCTGAAATTACAGCAAAGCTGAGGCTGTTGGGGCTGCCTTCCACCCAGCATCCTAAATCAGCATTGTCATTGCCAATTTCCTTCCTGAGCCTCTAGCTCTGCTTGGCTTTACTTGAAATGCTGTTTGCAACCTGAATTTACTTTTTATATGTACTTTAGATTGTGAGCTATAATGTCAGATGCGGCTGTTTAACCTTTTAGATTTCTGATGCACAGCTGTGCCTACAACATAATAAGTGATGAGCAAATCCAATAAATGTGATAAATAAATAAGTAACCATCTCATTGTCTAGAAGATTTTCCTGGCATCCAGGCTAAATTTTCTTTTCCGCAAATTCATCTTCACTTTTCTTGTGTCCCATTTGGAACTGTAGGTCATTCAGATATCATCTGGTTTAGACTTTTGGTCGATACTGTAAACTTCACAGGTTTCATATAAAGCCAACAGCTAATTTATAAGGTCAGTGCATCTGGAACAAGGTAGTATAGTCTCACAGTACTTGACATTTACATGATAAAGCTACAAGATAATTCACAAGTATGACAAACACATAGACCTACCTACTGTATTTACACACGCAAACTTCCAGGTCATGCTTCACTACCTCTACCCTATTTCGACGCTTTGCGATAGCAGTCATTCTCTCTTCATTCATTCTCAAGTGAAACAATTAAGGAAGGAAACACTGGCATTATTATGAGTAAAGTAAGAAAAAGTAAACAAACTACAGAGAAGATATAAATTACCTAAGTTATAAGATCTGTTGTTTTTGTTATTGGAGGCAACTGAAAACCCCAACTGAAAAAGAGTGGCTTAAAGGGAAACTGTTGGTTCATAGATTTGAAAAGTCCAGAGGAACTTCTGGCTTCAAGTAGTGCTTAATGCCAGGACTCAAATATTGTCTCTATGTCTTAGTTTCTCTCTCTCCATTTTTCAACTTACACCTCGAAGAAGTAGGACGACTTCAGCAAGTCTACACTTTGCATCCTTTTTGCTTACAATCTAACAATCTCTTGCCCTGTAATTTGTGCAAAAGTCTCATTCCATTGTAACAGCTCTCACTGGGTCACAGGCCAATCCCAGGGGCCGGAAGCCCATAGGCTCCAGAAGCCCATAGGCTCCAGCCACCATAAGCTCCTGTCACATGATCCACCCCTGAGTGGAGGAAACTGAAGCTCCTGGGCTGAGGGGAAGAGAGTCATTGTTTAGAGACATTCTGGTTGGGTTACCGGAAGAAGGGTAAATGGATGCAGAGTAGCAAACACAATTGGCATCCACTAATTGCCCCTCCTTCAAGTCCTAGACTGAAACCCACTCTTTCCAGTTAAACTTCTGAACATACAGTCCTAAAGGATTCCACAATGAACTCCCAAACCTACTTACTGTCTCTATCACTCCTTTGGCAATAACTTCTGCACAGCCTGTGCTACTGTGTCCCTAGCTGTCATCAATTACTGTTCATACTTTGTACTCTTAGCTTTCCATGTGGGTGTTGGGTACTGTGCCCAGCTTTATGTTCTCATGTCCTATATTTTCAGATCAGACACTGGTGCAGCCATCAGCTATGGCCAGTGTTACCTGGCACACCTCATCCATCTCATCTAAATGGACTAACTTTCGGCCCTGAGGCCTCTCTGCCACCATCATTGCTGGATCCCGGCTGCAGGGACCCACGCAGCCATCCTGAGGCAAACCTGGAAGTGCAGGTTTCCTTCACCAACAGGGGACGGGAACCAATAGATAAATATTCCCCTTTATTGTCTCCTGAGCCAAAAATTCCAATGCATAGTCTACGTGAATTCTCAGCAGGTCTAAAAGAGGGCTGAGCCCCAATTGCCAACAGCAGTAACCAATTTGATGGTGACTCCCGGACTGACCTTCTCTCAGTTCCTATTTTAACTTCTCAATGCTTCATTCCTGAGGTTGCCCAGATAAACTACCTGTCGTCAAGTCCTTGCCTCAGCTTTTGCTTTCAGGGGAAACTCAGGTTAAGAATAACAGTTCTTTGGAGGCAAGCTTAACACCTCCAGTACATGAGGGTACTCAAGATACAGTTATTGTTATCTAAGTGAAAGGGAAAGGTAGCAATAAGCATGACCACCAAAGTGGGACAAGGACATGGGCAGATCAATGTGCCAGACAGCATAGTTTTGACTAAACAGACAACCTCTGAAGTGCTAATGTGAGAAGAAGGTCCCGTGGCCAAAGTAAAAGAATTTCAAGTCAGCCAACCAGTTGAACCTAAAGTGGATGACATCCTTGATATTATACATTCTTTTCGTCATTATTCATTTCAGATATCCCATTGCTTATCATTCCATTAACAGTAATTTTGTAAGTGAATTTCAATTTTCACTTTTTCAGTGCAATGAATATTTTATCTTGTGATTTTCCCTCTTGACTTAGGGTCGATGAGTTATTAAAATATTTGTCTCTTCGTCAAAAAAAATGTAAGGGTTGATGAGTCTGTAAAGTTGAGCAATATCTTAAAGTTCATAGCCAAGAGCTATGACTCTTAAATTGCTCCTAAGTGCTACTTGACCTCTGTAGTGATTATTTTTCCCATATGCTGACGGGCAAAGGAGAATGAGTAATGCTTAGAGAAGAAAAGATCAATATATAACTACTCTAAATTGCACACAAAGCCTATTGCCATGCCTGGCAAAATGAAACGTGGAAGAGAAGTCCTCTCTGAAATGTACCACTGGGTACTCAACACAATACTGTTAATGGTTTAGATTGCATTAGCAAAATAAACAAAAATTGTTTCCTGCATTAACACAAAGCAATTCGTCTGTGTACTCTTTTTATTTGTATACTGACAGGCTTATCTGGAAGCCCAAGCTGTCTAACCCTTGCTTAGAAATAGAAAGGTTAACAGGTAAAAAGTCTGACCATTGAGATTAAGGCCCATTGATGGCCCAGCTAACACATAATAGTGGGAGGGTAGGAATTTGCATGTATGGAGGACCTCAGATTTGCCAATACCCTTTACATGTCCTAGTAGGTTGAATAATGGCTCCATAAAGATATCAATCCTAACCCCTGGAAACTATAAATGTTACCTTATATGGAATGGGGGTCTTTACTGATGAAACTAAGTTAAGGATCTTGAGATGGGAAGACTATCCTGGATTATTCAGGTAGACCCTAAATGCAATCATAAGTGTCCTCGTAAGAGAGAGGCAGAGGGAGATCATACCAAAGACGAGAAGACAGTGTTGTCATGGAAGCAGAAATTGGAGTGATGTAGCCACAAGCCAAGGAATGCCAGCAGCCCCAAGAGCTGGAAGAGACAAAAATGATTCCCTCTAGAACCTCCAGAGGGAGTGCAGCCCTACCGACACCTAGATTTCAGCCCAGTGATAGTGATGTTAGACTGCTGGCCTCTGGAACTATAAGAGAATAAATTTCTGTTGTACTAAGACAGCAAATTTGTGGTAATTTTTTTTTACAACAGTCACAGAACACAAATAGACATATGTTATCTCAATCCTCATGACGTTTTGAGGTAGCTATTATCCCTATTTCAAAGATGAGGAAACTGAGGGTCAGAAGTGGCACATAAGTGGCAGAAAAGTCAAGTTCAGTTGAAGTCCAAAGCCCAAGCTCTTTTCTCAAACCCTGTACATCAGCCACACAGACCTATTCAAATGCCTTTTCCCATCTCTCTACTGTCTGTGTTCTGCTCCCTGCACCAGATGTCCTTTCATAGGTGACCCTAAGGTCATAAGTCACTTCACTTTCTTTCCTGACCCCCATCCCTGGCTTGAGGATCCCATTTACAGGCTCTTTTACTCTGGTCTAACTCATGTGCTTGTCCGTTGGCTTGCCTTTCTCCTCACTAGACTATAAGCTCTCCCGTGTCAGGGTCTGTGTCTTTATCTTGGATCTCCATGTCTACCAAGTGTCTGGTACACAGTCTGTGCTTAAAAATATTTGTAGAATGAATGAATTGTATCACATTAACTCCTAAATAAACACAAGAATAAATAAGTTTACATTAGTGAGAGTGAGGGTCTTTGGAGTTTCATGTTCAAGCAAAGTGAGATACAATATGGGGAGTCATCACTTTTCCATTTCTTTATGCTGCCTCAATTTGCTCATAGGTAAATGGGTATAATAATGGTATCTACCTTATAGAGTTAGTATGACTATTAAATGAGTTCATATATATAAAAGGCTTAGAACAATGACTGACACAGAATCCGAACTATGTACTCTCTATAATTTTTATCAACTCTTTTTTGTTATTAAAGAGAGAAAGATTTTTTTAAATAAATGAAAACATTATTTAAGAAGTTTTGAAGTGATAACTAATTTTTATAATTTTGTGATTTGGTAGAAAACAGAATCAATCTCAAGATGACAAATTTAACTTTGAGATAAACATTCAGCACAACACTAGTAGTAAGATATACTTGAAAGGTCAGTGCCTTTAAAGTCTTTCACTTAAATTGAAAGTAGAAGTAGCATTTCAGAAATACTAATATACACCACTATAGAAAATCTCAAGTGAAACTCCCAGGAAAGGAATCTTACTGACTCTGAGTTTTAACGTTGTATTAATCTTTCAATACTTTGAGACTCCTAGATTAGCCTCTGCCAGGAACTCAGTCTACTGCTTTATTTCTCACTGATGAACAAACGGAAATAATTTGAAACACATGGAGAAGAAAGAGCAATTCTTTTGGTTGCATGTGTGAGACCTGATGTTGTTTTTAATTGATTCACAAGTTTTTATATAATAATTGAAAAACAAGGACTTTCGAGAGATATACAGATTAAAGAGTAAACACACTAAAAAGTTTTGAGGCTGATTTTTATTTTATCTTCTTTTCTGGTTTCAAAAAGTAAACACAAGATATTTTTGCAATGAGCCCTTATTTCAGGGCACAAAGATGCACAGGTTGAAACACAGGATATAAGAAACCATTGTGTGAACTTAAGTAACCAAAATCCCCACTGTAATTCATGGACATTAGTAAGGAAGCCAAGTGATACCAGTAGAGTTTTGTAGCTTTGCTGCTATCCCATAGTTGTCCTTGGTTGCAGTAAGATGTTGGTTGCACTACAGGGAGTGTACCAGCCCACTTCTTTCCTCAACAGGTTCACCATGCATCAAATCCCCTGTACCAGGGCCTCAAAATATGCCTCTGTATTTTATGTAAGGGAATATTTTTTGTTGGCTGAAATATATCATGACTACAGGCTCTGAGGCAGATGGTCACACAAGAAAGGACTGAAATGCCTGGTCTACCTTATATCACATAGGTGGCACTGGGCACAGTCAAAGGGATGGGCCCAGGAACATCCAATGATCCTCTCCTATAGTAAGCCATAACTAGAATAGAGGTAACACATTGTCGATAGACTGGAAGAAGAAAAATGATCAGGATCTGAACAGGGAAGAAGACTAGCAGCAGTCTGAATGGAATGGTGGGGGGGATTTGAGAGGCATTTTAGAGGCAGAATCAACAAGATGTATAAACTGATTGAATGGAGCAAGTCTGCAGGTTCAGGAGAGACATGAGTTAGAGATGACCTTAAGGCTCCCAGTTGAGAAAAGTGGCCCTGAAGTAATAGAGGAAATACAGGAGGCAGAGGACAAGGGGACGGGAAACCCCATGGGAAGCAGAGACAGAATTTGTTTCTGAAAATGTTGAATTTGCAGTGCCTAGAAAAGTAGACAGGGCTATGGCTTTATATTTGTTGTCCTTGGTAATATTAAGAGTGACATTTTTAATAGTTCTATACATTAAACAAAAGTACATCCTCACCATTTTCACATTTCACTGATGCTATAGGCATATAAGGGTAAGCAGAACAAATTTTATTTCCATTTTACACAAAAGGAAACCACAGATGTTAAATAATATGCCCCAAAGCCACCCTGAAAGATAATGCCAAGACCAGCAATAGGCTTGCACCTTCTGAAATTTATGCTGATATCTCCTAGACACAGAGCGCTGGGAAACTGGAATTCTTCTTTATTTTTTGCAAATATGGATGGGGTCTGTTGCAAAAAGATGACACACAAAACCACGCAAGCTGATAAACCTCCCCTGGGGACTATATTAAGTGGACAGCTGGAGGAAGAGAAGCTATGGAAGAAAAGAGAGAAAATGGTTAGACATGAGAAGAAGCAGGAAGAAGAAGGGTCAGAGAAGGAAAAAGAGGAAGAAATCTGAAGACCAGGGGGTAAAAGGCTGTCAACAGTATCAAGGATTGTTTCTTCCCTAGTTCCTTCTACTTCCCATGCCAGTCCCATCCAGAGGGGCATAGATGAGTTCCTCTCATAGTTAGATGCACCGGAAGTCCTGCCCCCCACGTGAAATACTTCTGCCCATCTGTAAGGAACAGATATGTGTTTCTATATCCAGCTCTTTGCCTGCAATCTCAAAGATTCAGCTTGAGGGTTATTTGAATGGATTTTATGCTCTACCTCCCAGTGATAAAGGCATCAGTAAATTTCACAAGATTCCACGTGTAACCTTTAGTCATAGATCAATATGTAATAACATACTTTTAAATGTAGATCACATTGGAGAGGCCATGTCCACACAACAACAAACAGATGTTTTGGCAAAGAGAGGAGCCTCCATAAGTTTATGAGTGGTAGTATCTCATGGTGAGAACCAATTCCCACCCTTTCCTTATCTTTGTTTTCAATTTTATTTTAAAACATTCATTTCTGATATACAGAGGTAAGTTTGCCAGACATAAACCTGGCTTTCAAAAAGTCAGATTTCTATATTCAATACCTTGTAATAACCTGTAATGAAAAAAAGAATATGTGTTTATCTGTATACATGGCTGAATCACTATTCGGTACACCAGAAAATAACACAACACTGTAAATCAACTATACTTCAATTTTTTTTTAAAAAAAGTCAGGTTTCTTTTTAAAGTAGGCAAAAAGGGAAGCAAAATGGGTCAAGGCAAACCACTCAACAAATTCAAGAGAATGAATAATTATTGAGTGTTTTCCGTGTGTCCACCACTATGCTTAGCACTATGGGGATATAAATATATAAAAATGGAGACCTCAAGGATCTTTTCTTCAACAGAGATAATGGTATCCACCATTTATAGCCCCCCTGGAGTTAGGCAAGACCATGTGGCCAATGATCTGTGAGTGGAAGGAAGGCCAAAGCACAGAAAAGCACGCTCATTACTTTCCTCATTTCCCTTCCCCTTCCTTGACAGTGAAAAATGCTACTCTAGATGGTGCAGTCCCACAGTAACAGAGCCTATGGCAGCTGGAATTCTGAGTAGCTGTATAGATGTGATCTCCCCACTGCCCCGCTGCCTCATGTGGGACATACAGGGTGATAAAGAATCATCTTTTTTTTTTCCAATTAAGCCACTGACATTTTGGAGTCATTTGTTATTGAAGCTTAAACCTGACCTATCGTGACCAATATACTTGCCTTTCTGGAGCTCACATAATAGTGAGAGCAAACAGGTACACATCTAAAAAACTCCAATAGACTGATGACACATCTCACTTTTTCAAACCTGTTATACATTAATTAACACCTATTAATTCTTTTTAGCACATACTTTCACTTTCAAAAGGATACTGGTTTGCATGATAAATTACATGGTTACTCTACAGAGAGAAGGTAGGATAAATAGTATAGGAGACACATAAATATGGCATCGAGGAGAGATTAAAATAATCTTATTAACAGGATTTGATCATTGGAACTGGAACTTAAAAAAAAATATAATGTTCTGCTAGGCAGATATGGGGTAGGTGAGGTTTGGGGTGAAATGCATTCCAACAGCTCTGAGGTATTTTTGGTTCATTTGTTTGTTTTTTATTGAAGTATAGTCAGTTTACAATGTTGTGTCAATTTCTGGTGTACAGCATAAGTTCAGTCATATGTATACATACATATATTCATTCTCATATTCTTTTTCATTATAGGCTACTATAAAATATTGAAAATAGTTCCCTGTGCTATACAGTAGAAACTTGTTTATCTATTTTATATATACTAGTTAGTATCTAAAATCTCAAACTCCAAATTTTATCCCTTCCCACCCCCTTCCTCCCAGTAGCCATAAATTTGTTTTCTATGTATGTGAGTATGTTTCTGTTTTGTAAATAAGTTCATTTGTCTTTGTTTAGATTCCAGATATAAGTGATATTATATGGTACTTTTCTTTCTCTTTCTGGCTTACTTCACTTAGAATGATAATCTCCAGGTCCATCCATGTTGCTGCAATTGGCATTATTTTATTATTTTTATGGCTGAGTAGTATTCTATTGTATAAATATAACACAGCTTCTTTATCCAGTCATCTGTTGATGGACATTTAGGTTGTTTCCATGTCTTGGCTATTGTAAATCTAACAGCTCTGAGTTTGATGAAAAGCTCAAGGTAGAAGTGAGTAGGACATTTTGAAGACTAATAGGCAGATTAAGGTAAGTGTGGTAGGGACAAGGGCAGAGAAGTGGCAAGAACAGAGAAGCAGGAGGAAGATTAACTGGATACATTATTGAGGGCTTTGAAGACCCACCTGAGGAGTATGCTTTTAAGGTGTTCACCTGGGTGAGCTGCCATTATACTTGACTTTCCTGATTAGTTCTTCCTCTCATTTTTAACTTTCTGACCCAAATCTGGGGATAATCCAACTCATAAAATACTAAAATACACATTGCTAAGGTAGAGGATTCTTAATAGACTTTGAATGGAAATATGTTTTTTAAAAGGCTAGCCTAGGAAGAATGAGGTGGCTGTTAACTGAGCCTACAGTGGCTGATGCTTATTATATTCTATATATGGAGACAGATACCCTGCCAAGCTCTAAAATATCGCACAAAGAACAACAACTCCAGATATGGCAGATGTGAGCTGCACTTCCAACACTGCCTGGGACTGACACAGTCCATGCCTATAGTAATAGAATCCCCTTTGACCTACAAAAGAACCTCAGCTTGGATTATAAATTCTACAGTCTTCCTTCCTGTGACATTCAGGATGGAGGTAATTTCACCTTCCTTTATTTTCCTTCTTCTCTCAGGTTTAATTAAAACTTACTTGAACGTGAATCTGACATAAATTGATGTCAAGTCCAGGATGAGTCATTTGAGAGGCCCCCTCCTCCTGCCTGGGACAGCATGAGAACTGCATGGGTTCATGGCTTAGGGCCCCCCTCAGGCTCTCCATGCCAGCCAGCAAGACCCTTCAACCAGCTGAGCATCACCTCCCATTGGTTCTTGTACAGGTTTCTCAGGCTTCAGACTTAATACCTAATTCTTGCCCATACCCCTACACGTGCCTTCTTCCTGCTTAGTAACAGAGGTGTGAATGGAAAAGGCATGTGAGAAGGGCATAAAATAAATGTTAACTCAAAAGATCACCAACTAACAAATAGGATCCAGGAAGCCTTTAAGGCTTTACCTTTACACAGGCTTATCTTGTATTGTATGCCATAACCAAGCCCAGTTTAGTCTCTGTCCACCTCAAGGAATACCAAATACCTAATTGATTTGGATATATTGCCATTTTTCCTCTATTCACAATACTGATATTTTAACCTAAGTCCTTCGATTTGTCCCAGAACTGCTAGTTCATAAAGCTGCTTGCTGAGCCTGTAGGCCTGCTGTGAAGTATAAAAGACTTGTGGATTCAGCCCTGGTAGGTCCAGGCAATGTGGCCACGTTGTGATACCTATGGGGGTTGCCCCAGTTTGAATTCAAGCTCTGCCATTTACCAGCTGGACGCTCAACAAGTTACTGAGCTGTTTTAAAGCTTCAGTTTTCTCATCTGCAAAATGCAGATGACATGAAAAGCAGTTTCCTCATAAGGGTGTTGTGAGGACCATGTGTATGTTCAAACATATGTTTAATACTTAGCATAAGGCCTGGCACATTTCCTGATTTTCTCAGATTTAATTAGAACCAACTTGAACCTCCATCTGCCAAAATGTGGTGGAAAATCCAGTATCAGTCATTTGGAAAGTCCCTTCTTTCTACCTTGGAGAGTACATGAACCTCAGGAGCTCGTGGCCTTAGAAAAGGGCCTCTGCTTCTCAACAAGTGGTAGCCGGGGTTACCTTGAACCATGCTTAGCAAGACCCAAGTGGACATCCACATTTGACATGGAGTCACAAGTTCTTACTCAGAGTAGAAAGCCACTCTTCCTCTCCACTGTGTTTTTATCCTTATTTTCTCCAGGTTTCCACTCCGAGTTCATACCCATTATTCCGCATTTAGTTATATACACCGCAATGTTCTAGTTGTGGCCTATTTATCATTCTCCCCAACTTTCATGAAGACCCCTGAAAAGAAGGTAGGAACAAGGCCCTGTGTGCTGCTAGTCAGGTCGTACCACACAGGCACCCAGATGGGGGCTGAAATCTGGCTGGTGCTCTGCCCTCCAGCCTTGAGCCCTGGTGCAGGGCTGTGACTGCCAGGGGAAGGGCACCTTTTTCAAATTTGCACAAAGAATCTTTATAGGCTATGGGCAGCCCCAATAGGAAACACATGTTTTAATTCTATTACATTTTTCATAGCATCTAACACAGTTCCAAACACAAACTGGAAGGGAAGGGGAATCTAGAGAGAACACTTCAAAAAATAAGTCTTAATTTATTTTTTGAAGTATTTTCTGGTGATGAAAAAAAAAGTGGACGGAAAGGAGACTGCTACAGACTAAATGTTTGTGTATCCCCTCCACCTCCAAATTCACATGTTGAAACCTCATCTCCAATGTGGTATTTTGAGGTAGAGCCTATGGGAGGTGATTAGGTCATGAGATTAGAGCGCTCATGAATGGGATTAGTGCTCTCATAAAAGTGACCCCAGAGGGCTCCCTTGTGAGGACAGCAAGAGGACAGCTATCTATGAATCAGGAAGCAGAGTCTCACCAAACCAGGAATCTGCTGGCATCCTGATCTTAGAATTCCCAACCTCCACGAGGACAATGAGGAATAAATATTTGTTGTTTAAGCTACCTAGTTTATGGTATTCTTGTTATAGCAGCCTGAATGGACTAAGGCAGGGATTGGAGACGACAGAGTACTATAAAAGCAGTGAATTTTTTTACTCACCTCTACTGCACAGAAGACAGAAAAGCATTGAGGTTCTTATGAAAAAAGCAGACTCAAAATGTGCAATACTATGAAATGTGTTTTTATGCATCTCATACCTGCAACATATAGGGTGACCGATGGAACTGTAGATTATTAAGAGTAATTAAATGATTTGCCACTTAACATGACATTATCATATGATTCACTGTTAGAGAAAGGGGTCGTAGGGTTTCCTGTCAACATTGAGTCATCAGCAACACAAGAGTTTGCTCTCTTTTTATGTCAGTGTTCCTGGAAATGATATATGTTCTCACTGATTAAGTAAATCTTTTCTTTCCTCTTCTCTCTATGAATGTTGATTATGGAGAGTAGGAGGTTCATTTCCTCCAACTTATCTGGAATTTCCCTGCATGCAAAAAAAGGAATGACACAGATTTGGTACCATGATAGATGTAATAAAAGTTATATACTTTTAGATGTTGCCTTTTGCACATGAAAAAAAAAAAACAAACTTAATAGGCGAGTGATTTCTATTTGTCATTCAGTTTTTCCATTCTCAAACTAGTCCCCAGCAATCTTTTCATGCCATTTAAAGTACATGTTCCCATTACAATTCATCACACTAACAAATCCAAGTCAAATACTTAAGTAAAAATCATCTTCAAATATCCTGTGGCATCAAGCTTTCATTGACATTTTTTGATCTTTATTTAATCAACATTACCTTCTCATTCTCTTTGTCTTGATACATTTATAACTATCACAACTATATGTATTACAGTTAGATGAATAAATGTATAGTAGACAAAACTGTCTTTAAGTCTACTTTGTCAACATTTAGGAAAGTTTCAAGTACAAAGAGGAATGTAAACTATAAACCAATTTTTTATTTTTAAATTTTGAAATATTTTAACTAAGAATAGACTGCTGGCCAAAGAAAGTTTATAAGTAGTCTGGATTACAAAAGTAATGAATATACAAAGGAATTAGTTGGTGCAAAATGTAAATTGGAGGAAAATAATAGTTTTTCCTGTTGAAGATGATTTCTTCTTAAATATCAGAGGCACTTGAGCTAAAAACAAAGACATATAAAGTCTGCACCTAAAGAAATAAAGAGGAAAAAAAAAGATTCAGAGCAAAATCTGCTGCAAAGAAGGTATTAAAAAGCAGATTATCTGGCTTAAATTTGTATTCAAAGTCCATACTGTGGTTTTGGCAGTCTTGAATTTGATTATAAATCTGTTTTAGGAGATATTTTAAATGACCACATGCATATTGAGCTCACTAATGTCCAGAGTATGTTTGAAATAAAATTTTAGAAAACAGTAGTATTTCAAAATGTAATAAAAAGACTTTATTTATGCATACATATTTAGTGTTTAATGAATAAGGAAAAACCTATGTAAAAGACTTAACATTTGCAAAGACACCAAGCATATAAATATTTTGAAACCAAAACAAATATCTCAGTCTTTGAAACATAAAAATTACTATTGAAAAAGATTCTGTGTAAATCATTTCAAATGAAGCACAGAAGGAAAAAGATTTATTTAGTTTGGCATTCCCTAAAGATTTTTTGAAAAGATATTCTGGATATTACATAAATCACAATTTGTGAGTTTTTGAGTTTTCCAAACACAACAAGATATTAAAACATGTTGTTGGGATGGATGCAAAGAATGGGAAGAGAGAGAAAAAGATTTTAAAAAGAGCACAGAAATAAATGGTCTTCACTCAGCCAGCTCACCAAGCCTACATCAGTGAGTCTAGACCAGATCTAGAAGGGCTGCTGCCTGTCACAACATCACTCAAATTCACAAGGACTCAGTTAATGAAGACGTAAAGCAGATGTATCATGGCTGAAACACATCCTGAAGAGCTTATGCTTCCTGAGATCAGGGATGTTTCCCAGAGCAGCTTTTACTGACTTCATTTTGCTTTTCTTTCCAGTCTTATTAAAGGTATTGGTATTTAGGTGAGAGGATTCCTGGACTGGCTAATTATGATTTCAAAAGAGTTGACCTGTATGTTGTTGGCATTTCAACCTACACTGATTTGCACATTCCACTCTCAGCTTAAAAATGAAAAAGAGAAAGACAGAGAGACAGAGAGAAACAGACTTAAAATTCAATCATCAAATGATTGAAAATAAAATAAAGTCCATTCTCTTAAACACCTACTATGTGCATAAACCACTTAATTGCTTCATTGATTGCTTAAATTAATAGCTACATTCTATGTGTGATTTGTGGTGGTGACCATAATGTACCACCCAGATGCCCCTTCAGTGAAGGACCTACTGCCCAAGCTGCTGAGGGCTCTGCAGATGCTTATTGCTGTCAGTCTCTTCAGGGGCCGTCCCAGCTGCAGAAAGTGTCCCCACTGAAAGTCACCTTTTCCCAGGATAACTGACATCTAACAACTTATTGATGTAAGAGTATGAAGGATTGGCCATCCTAGCTTAATGCGAACAACTCTGAAGGACCATTCTAGCTCCAGAGCTCCTGTGGGGTCAGCCATGACTACCCTTGGACTGCATCACAACTTGACTTCTCCTTTCCACAGGTGTTGATACCAAAGTCCTGCTCAGTAAATATGCCACACACCAAACTTAGCCTCAGAGTCTCCTTCCAGAAAGACCAAATACGTGACTATGTTACATTCACATTTAATTAAGTGTCCTTTGTCTTACTAAACCAGACAGTGTGAAAAATGTACCTTATAAGTAAAGGACAGTCCATCTTTCCTTAAGAAAATTGTCCAATATTCTTAAATTCACTGGCCACTCCCAGTGTCTCTGCTTTTGTGTCTCTTTAGCTAACATAACAGAGAAAGTCATTACTGTGACTGATTTACTTAAAGCGTGAGAAAAAATCGAGATGCCTTTATCCCTACCATTATAAAAGTTGTAAGTATATTAATAAAATACAGAGAGGGATGAATCTCCCTGATCTGTATGGAAAGCTATACTGGGGAGTTTCTGTATGTATGGCCTTACTCAAGTTGGGTTATGCTGACCAAAAATAAAGGAATTAATGAACCCAAATCCAATCTCCAAATTAGAGCTAATTAAGTGACAAACACAAATTTGCACATATAAGAAAGAGGTAAGTAGGGAGGAAGGAAGGGAAGAAGGAAGAAGGGGAGGAGGAAGGGAGAGAGGGAGAGATGAAGGAAGGAGGGAAGAAAGAAAAGAAAAATGGAAGAGAGAAAAAGAAAAGGAAAGAAACAAAAATTTTGATAAGCTTACATTTTTAAAAAAGTCATAAACCCAAATGCATACAGAATCAGAGTTGCTGTAAATGTATGACATGGAGTTGAATGTGAGATGCAATAGGGAATGGCAGGGACTGTAACAAAACTAGAGATTGAATGCCCTATCCAAAGGGAGTAGTCACTTCTTAGCTCCAGTCTACCCTTTTCTTGGAGAAAAATGATGCTGGTATTGCCAGGTCTTTTAAATTTTTTTGAGAAGCCAGAAATTCAAAGTTTTTATAAAGATTTTTGGTTTACAAAATGTTCTGCAAATCCAAACCAAACACCTTTGCAGGCCAGATATTATTGCTCAGAAGCTGCCAGTTTGCAACTCCTTTCAGAAGACTGATTACAATGTAGTGGTGACCTTTTCATCACATAGTTCTTAAAGTATATCCAAATAAATTTGTGTGAATATCATATTTTAAATCACAATAATCTCACTATTTAATGGAAACATGAAAAATAAATGACAGTAATTAAACTTAAAGATTTGCCTATTTTACAAGCTTTTTTTTAAAAGGAAAAAGTCATGTTAAAGTGGGATTACTTGGATAGACTAACCTGAAAAGACAAAATTACATTACATGTGATGGAAGTATAATATAAAATCTGTACAGTGTGTGTATGGGGTGTGTGTGCAAGTGTGACGGTGAGGAAATACTTAACAAACTAAAGTCTATCTCCTGCAGAGCATTTCTCTCATCTTCTAGTTCTAGGTGTAACATCATCTCCAAAAATTCACTAATAATAACTCATCAGTTTTGAACTAAAACCAAATTATCTAATGACTTGAAGCAGCATAATATATTTTTAAAATTGAGATATAATTCACATATCATAAAATTCACCCATTTAAAGTGTACAAGTCAGTGGTTTTTTTGTATATTTACAAAGTCGTGCAACCATCACCACTATCCAATTTCAGAACATTTCATCACTCCCCCCAAAAAATCATGCCTATTAGCAGTCACTCCCCACATCCTCTCCTTCCAGCCCTTGGAAACAACTAATCTACTCTCTCTATATATAGATATACCTATTCTGGATATTTCTTATAAATGAATTCACACAATATTTGTCCTTTCATGTCTGGCTTCTTTCAATGAGCACAATGTCTTTGGGGTTCATCCCTGTTGTAGCATTAATCAATACTTCAATCTTATTTATGGCTGAATAATATTCCATTGTATAGAGACACCACATTTTATTTATGCACCCATCAGTTGATAGATATTTGGGCTATTTCCACATTTTGGCTATTATTAATTTGCTATGAACATTTGTATAAGTGTTTTTGTGTGTACATAATTTTTCACCTCTCTTGGGTATATCCGTAGGTGTGAATTTGCTAGATTGTATGGTAACTCTAAATTTAAATTTTTGAGAAACTGCCAACCTATTTTCCAAAGTGGCTGCACCAATTTCAACCCCACCAGCAATATATGAGGGTTCCAATTTCTTTACATCATTACCAACACCTGTCATTGTTGCTGATTTTTTATTTATTATTATGGCCATCCTAATGGGTATGAATAGTATCTCATTGTGGTTTTGGTTTGCATTTCCCTAATGACTAATGATGTTGGGAACCTTTTCATGTGCTTAATGGCCATTTGTACATCTTTGGAGAAATGTTTATTCAAACCCTTTGGCAATATTTTAATTGGGTTATTTGTGTTTTTATTGTTGAATAATGTATTGTTTTAAATGAGAAAAAATGATCTTTTATTATCCTGTGAAGGGTCACATGAGTGGATGGCCCTCTTGGTTACTGCTCTTGAGAATAAGAAGATGCCCGCTGCCCCAGGATTAGCTATTACAGAATCTCCTTGAACTCCATCAAACTTGGTATATCATGTGAGAGCTGGTGTGAGATCTTGGGGACTGTGGTAGATAATTTCCACATGAGTCCAGAGGCTTTTAGGGTGGAGGCTCCAAACCTGGTTTTGAAGGTAGGGAGACCCAGTGGAGTGAATCAAGACCACAAGGTATAGTGGGTTAAGAGGAGGAAGGAGATCTCTGAAATAATATTCTTAGGAAGAGAGGAGTCCAGACTTGTGATTCAGGCTCAAGTGTGTCTAAGGATTCATAGATAAGAATTAATTTCAACCCAGTTGATGCTGACAGGTCTCTTGAAATAACCACTCTAGTTAAATAAGTATTATTTGAGGGGGAGCAGTGTGAAATGGTAGTACATGAATCTTAAAGCTAAGGTGGCTGTGTAATTTCTTTTTTAAGCCATGACTCTTTTAAATGGGAAAGAGGTGCTGTTAATAATTCTCTTGGACAGTAGGGAGAAACTTGTCCTCTTGCAGTGATGTTCCTGCTACTCTGGAATACTCTGGTTCCTAGGGTGTTTCATGTTTAAGACATCACTGCAAGAGGACAGGCCTCTGGCAATCACTGAAGAAACAGTCTGTAACAGTGATAGCACATGGAGGTATGTGCCAATGGTGGGCCTAAACTTAGCTATTCACCTGGCATTTCCAACCAGGAGAGACTGCACTGCTTAAAGGGCAAATGATGATTTGTCCATCTATTGGTACCTGAGTTTGTGGATCAGATCATGTTGGTTACAAACACATAGGTGTCAAATTCACAGTTTAAAAAATACTTACTGCATTTACAACAGTTCCTAAACAGTATAATATCTATAAAATGTTTGCATTCTTTGTGTAACTTTCTATCTTGTTAACTTTTGAGCATTTAAAAACTATTTTGGTCAATTAATCCAAAAGCACATGCATCATAATTTCCTATTTTTAATACATATTTCTCAATGCAAAATATACTATATATGGTTTATCAAGTTTTGCCTCTTTTGGATAAATTTCTCTCCCTTTTTATAATTATATTTTTGTTAAAGATAACCTAAACTATTTATTAGTTTCTCTGACTTTACTGAGATATAATTGACATATAACACTGTGTTTGTTTAGATATATAATGTGAAGCTTTGGTACACATTACACATCATGAAATAATTACCACAATAACGCTAGTTAACACCTCTAACACCTCATATAATTACCTTTCTGTTTTGTGGTGAGGATATTTAAGATCTATTCTCTTAGTAACTTTCAAATATATAATACAGTATTGTTAACTGTAGTTACCATGTTGTAATACATCCCCAGAACTTATTCATCTTATAATTGAAAGTTTGTACCCTTTGATCAGCATCTCGTTTACTCCCAACCCCACCACAGCCCCTGCAATAATCTATTTCTATGAGTTTGGCTTTTTTAGATTCCACGTGTAAATGAGATCATAGAATAATTTATCTTTCTCTGTCTGACTTATTTCACCTAGCATAATGACTTCAAGACCCATCATGTTGTCACAAAGGGCAAGATTTCATTCTTTCTTTTGGCCAAACAATACTCTCTTATATATATATATCCCACAATTTCTTTGTTCATTCATCTGTCTATGGACACTTACTATTATGATACACTGTCTAAAAGAAAATATTTCCAGTATCAAATTGCAACAATACTTTTTACAGAAAATACTTCATTTCTACCTCTGAAATTCAAAAGGTACTGAATTATATCATAATTCTTAATTAAGTTCCCATTGCCAGAATTAAGAATTTGATGTGTACACCTCAACTTCCCTGATCTTGGGATCATGAGTATTCATTCTACCTAATTCTCCTTGCATAATGCAATTTATCTAACTAATGAGGTTCATTGTCAACCATTCTGTTTTCCTCTGATTTAAAAATAGCATTTAAGTGAACAATGGAAGGTACTCATGAGCCCTACATCCTGCAAAGGAAGTGCTGCTAATTATATTCCTCCTTTAGTTATAATCTCTCTTATAGGAAAAGTACTGCCACAGCCAAAGCACCGACCATCACAATTTTATCAAGCATGACACATATTTTTTTAACATTTTTTATTGAGTTATAGTCATTTTACAATGTTGTGTCAAATTCCAGTGTAGAGCACAATTTTTCAGTTATACATGAACATACATATATTCATTGTCACTTTTTTTTTCACTGTGAGCTACCGCAAGATCTTGTATATATTTCCCTGTGCTATACAGTATAATCTTGCTTATCTATTCTGCATTTTGAAAATCCCAGTCTGTCCCTTCCCACCCCCTGCCCCCTTGGCAACCACAAGTTTCTATTCTATGTCTATGAGTCTGTTTCTGTTTTGCATTTATGTTCTTTTTTTTTTTAAGATTCCACATATGAGCTATCTCATATGGTATTTTTCTTTCTCTTTCTGGCTTACTTCACTTAGAATGACATCCTCCAGGAATATCCATGTTGCTGCAAATGGCATTATATTGTCAGTTTTTACAGCTGAATAGTATTCCGTTGTATAAATATACCACATCTTCTTTATCCAGTTATCTGTTGATGGACATTTAGGCTGTTTCCATGTCTTGGCTATTGTAAATAGTCTGCTAAGAACACTGGGGTGCAGGTGTCTCTTTGAAGTAGGGTTCCTTCTGGATATAAGTATGATATATATATTACAGTGGTCCCTCTTTGTTAAAAATGCTGGACTGTCTACAGCCTTTCACACTTTATTGGTAAGTATCTCAGGAGTATAGATACAAGGAATAGAAGGCAAGATGAAACACTGCCAGTGCCAGATTGACAAGGCTGACTGGTGCTTATTGAAAGCATAACTCCCCTGAAGTATTAAGATATGCACACTAGCTTTGAGGTGATCTTATTTAAAGGTCACTTTAATTGCCTGTTTTTCAGTAACTAAGTGGTGCACTGATTGTTTTCTGTTAGCCCCTTAAATTCACCTTCCTTGCTGAAAATGATCTGGGGTGTCCATTTCCTGCCGAGACTGATGGGCTCATTGGACACAATCTAGGTCACGTGTTCCTGGAAAATGAGCCTGAGTATGTCTAACACCCAAAGATTTCAGGCAGAGTCATGAGCCTCCAAATTGGTAAGCTCAGGGATTTTCACCACTTATTTAACAGACTCCAGGACAGTAATGATTTTCTAAAGGTTTGGTTGACCATTTTGAACCTTCCAAAAATACCAACAACAGCCCGTGTATTAGAATGTTTCACAGCTTTGCCCAAATTCCCATGTATTTAGTATTGCAGTGAACCAAGTGAAACTTTTCAGGATATTTCTACCTATGCATGGAAGAACCCTGCTCATGGAGGTGACACCAGTGGAAACAAAACCAAAGCTCTCTGTCAAACCCAGTGAGTGGTTCTCCAGTGAGTACCAACTACCTCGGGAATCAACAAAGTCTGCGCTGATGCAGGGACCATTGCTGTGAACTTCTAAGCAGGAGCCTGGGCATATAACAAACACAGAATTTCAAGGAAGGGTCATGCTTGGCTGTCTGCGGTTTGAAGTTCAATCAAAGATTGGCATTCTTCACTGGCAACAAAGAGGGTAACAGTATCATACCCTTACTTTGGATTGTCTAGCACATCTCCACGAGATGGGGCCTGATCTCATGGGTGGTTAGGAACAGGATGAAGCAGTTAGCATGGACCAACTCTGCTCTAATTTCTTCAGGATGCACCAAATTTCCCCCTTTTTATTGTTTTTTATTTGAGGGGGAGGTGGTGAGGAGGATGGGTCATAAGAAATAGCCTTTGCCTACCTTTGGGCATCTCACTGGTTTGTGACCCAATTCAGCACATGCCCACGGTTTTAAAAGCAAACTCCCTCAGCTCCTCTGAACTTTATTTTTCGCAACACCTAAATTTTGTATAATAACATGAACCTTGAAATATAACCCAAGGTACAACAGTGGCCCCACCCTGTGCGCTCCTTGTGCAGTCCTGGTCATTTACATCTGTGCTCCATTCATAGACAACTTTTTCAGACCTGAACGCTTCTCTTGCAGTGGGGCCAGCTCTTCCATTTCACTGGTGCTCTGCTCATTCTGGATATGCTGCTTTTGAAGGCAAACATGACCTCTGGAGACTTGGAAGCTACTACCTGTTGGGATCCATGGTGTCACTTTTTAATGTTACTCTCTGGCAGTGGTCCTTGATAAACCATACTCAGTGGGCTCTGGGCTTGAAGGGACTGAGCATATACACAAGCCTGGATCTCTTAACCATGTCTCCTTGAGCTTGTCTATTACTCCCATGTGCCCATATCCCAGGGATGCCACAAAGGACATTAATATTGGTGATCACTTCCAGAGCTAAATACTGCAATATTCCAGAAACAAGCAAAGCTTCAAGGTCGTATCCTTGGTGTGTGTGTGGCTGGAACCTCAGATACAATGACTTACAGGGTCACTGCTTTAGTGTCTATCACAATAAATGAGGACTTCTGGTGAATCCTCGCATTTTTAATTCTACCTCTTTCTTCTGTAAGAGAGTATTAGTGCTTCAGTTTGTTCTCTTAGTTTTACCTGGGTCACTCATATGCTATTGCTCATGGTGTGACAAAACGTATGGTTTGCATCAGGAAAAGAATATGAGCATTTGGGCTGTTTGAGACCAGGACTGAAGCTTTGCACGGGATGATCCTTTTGCACTTGCCTTGTGCATGCTCAGAGGTGGCCTGTCACAGGGGAGCCCAGAGAAGGTAGCCCATCTTGAGTTGCTGCTATTGTTGTTTTAGTACAAAATCTTCTCTTGGCTCCTCTTCCTCTTTAAATAACTTTTTATTTCTAAGTTTAAAAATATCCTATACATATCAATTATTTGAAAATCAAAATGAGGAAAGAGTGAAAGAATATTCATAATTTCACATGCCAAGAGAACTTCTCTAAACACTTCAAAGTATGTTCTTCAAGACCCTTTGCTAACATTTAAAAGCTGAATAGAATTCCATTTTATGAACATACCAGAATGAAGTATATTGGATGAAAGGGGTTATTTTGGAGGCAGGCCATCTGGTATCAAATCTTGATCCTACTCTTTACTTAAATCTTTTGGCAAATCACTTCACTCTATGCTAGTTTACTCATCCACAAAATAAGGGTAATAATAGTTCTTATCACTATTGTTAAGACTGCAGGACTGCTGCAAGTATTAAATGCATTAATATATACAAAGTAGCTAAAACACTGCTGACACATAGTGATAACTCTCATTATCCTTATTAGTACTATTATTACTGTACATTCAAGTTTATAGTTTTCCTCTCTTACAAACATTGTTCCAATAAACTTCCTGGAAGTTAAATCTTAAGCACATCCTTTTTTGTGGGGAGCAGGGGGTTCCGGAGGGAAATAAACATAATTGACATTGGTCTCAAAGATAATTTAATCCCAAATTTGCAATACCAAAAGCCTACAGGGACCAGGCAAGTACATAAATGTGTGAATCAGACTTGTTTTTAACAATAAGGAGTTGTGGGGCCAGTGTCTGAACTGGCCATCTTAAAGGAATTAAAATTTAATACAGTCCATTGTTCAAAAAAACCAAACCAAAATAAAACAAAACATGCAGCCTAAACAAGACACATCTGGGGCTTCAAGTGTCCCTCATCACCAAATACAACTCCTGATCTGTTCTACAGCCTCATTTTTTAAAATGTTATTGTGATATAATTGACATATTATATTAGCTTTTGGTGTACAACATAATGATTTGATATAGGTATATATTGCAAAATGATCACCACAATAAGTTTAGCTAACATCCATCATGACACATAGTTACAATTTTTTTCCTTGTCATGGGAACTTTTAAGATATACTCTCTTAGCAAGTTTCAAATGCACAATCCAGTTGAGCACATCCTTACGTTCTTAGGATAGATTCCTAGGAGTTGAATTGCTTGCTATACAGCACACCTTGAATGTTTTAGATACATATTACCAAAATTCCTTCCCAAATGTTGGTAACTCTTTATGTTTTCAAGAATGGTATATGTAGCAGCACAAATCTCGTCAGTGAGTTGGCATTTCTCCTCAATCAGTGCAGCCAGCGTTTTCGCCAACTTGTCTTCATGTCTCCCATACAGTTGTCTTCTACAAGACTGAACAAGTCTGAAAGTACCTAAGACCCCCACCAATAAGCTGATGACAGGCAGAGATGTCACTGTCTGCCCTTCTAGGTTCTAGAACGTGAACCATGAACTCAGGCCATTGGGCAGCAGCAACACCACGACCTCACTCAGCTTCCCAAAGAAGAGCTGTAAGTCAAGCTCCACAGAGGACAGCAGCCCCCCCTGGCACTGATACACCACAGGGCTCTGCCCCATTATCATGGATCAACCAGCCACAACAAGCCCCAGGGAACACACCAACATTCCACCTGGAACCCAACCAGCAACTGACATCCTGGATTGGTCAGGTATCTTGTCAGTGTTGGGGGAGGGGCTGTGTCAGAGGAGAGGTTTGTAACGAAAATGTGATTCTCTCCATTATGGTCTAAAGGTCATATTTTCTTCTCTCTTTCCTTTGGTGTTTGTCTCAATATGCAATACAAACGGAAAAAAAAAGAATAGTATATGAATGCCTGTTATGATTTTTTAAATTATAACTTGAAAATTTTGCCAATCACTGACAAACATGTTGTATCTTACTGTGAATTTAATATATATTTCTTCTATTACTGTTTAGCACTGTACTCCTGGCACCTAGAATAAGGTCTGACACAAAGTAGATGATTGGTAAGGCACAAAAATGCATTTATGGGCTTACTGAATATATATGTGTATATATATGCAATGTCTACCTACACACACTCACACACACACACACACACACACACACACACACAAAACACAGAGTACATGAATTGTCTATTTTCATGACTCTTTTTAGCAATAGACCTGCCAGAACTTTGGAGCAACAGCTGAGCAGCTCCAGCTTCAGCAGAGGAAACAACTTACTAAGAATGATTCATAAATAGCTTCCAATAATCTACTACTATTTTATGTATGTAGCTTTGTCTAAATGTTTGGGTCCTAACCTGTGGCTCGTAACAATCTGAGCCTATTACCACTGGTGTTCCACACTGAAAAACATGTCATGTTATCCATATTTAAGTCCCACACATCACTTCTTGTAAAATCTTAGGCAAGTAAAGTATTTCCTTGGGATTTCAGTTTTCCTATCTGTAAATAAGGAAAACAACACTTGACCCACCTATGTCACAGGGTTGTTGTGAAATGAAAGATTCTTGGGAAAGTGTGAACTGCTTTGGAAATGTAGAAGAGCATCCTTAGGGTCACTAATATTATTTGCATATTGCTTCATTCAAGATCAATGATAAAGTCGCATACTTTCTCTTCCAGATTGCCTATCGCTGGCCAGGCATCAAGTGTTAAAGGTAATAATAATGTTGAATTGAGTTAAAAGATTCTTAGGCATTCTACATAAAAACTCCAAGACTTTGACCCAAGCTATTACTAGGACTTATCCTGTCATGGGCTAATCAATAAACTTGTAGCCAAATATTCATATTTCAGTTTCCTTTAACCTATGTCCACTGACCATTTCTGTATTCCTGACATTTTAAAAATGAAATACAGAGGAACCAAAAAGGCCTCGAATAAGCAGGATAATTCTGGGGGTGGAGAGGTGGGAATTACAGTGGAAACAATATATTGTCCAAGTTTTTACTATAAACCTTAAAAAAATCATGCTGTAGTTTGCCATATCACTGCAGAATACTGGAAATTAATTTCATTTTCCTCCTTAGATATTTTTTAAAATATTCCTCTCTAAGAAATACTCAAATCTGGGGCCATGAAAGAATAAAATGAAAATCCGAGTAAATTTCAAACTGATCTAGCTTGCCCATTCCTTATGTAATTGTATTTTGACCTTTTAGTTATTGAATTTTAGCCCTTTTAGCTATTGACGTTTAGCCAGCTCCACAGTAAATTACAATTAAAGTTAACAAAGAGTCTTAAAACTGTAAAACCTGATAGTTTTGAAAGGTATATGCCAAGTAAGTAGGTTTCCAGGGACCCCCAGTTCCCTGGTGTGGAAACCTTTTTCATCATGTCTATATTCTATGTCAGGTTTTAAGTAGGAAAAGGAGTTTAGCTTTGTTCATGAAAGAAAAGAACAAGCAAGGTTTTTCATAAAGTCAGAAGCTCTGTTGTATTCACACACAGGCTCCTTACTAAGGCAGAGAAGACACATCGTCTTATCACTTGTTCTCCACCTGAAGGGACTGTCCTACTATCACTGGGCTGGACAGCAGGGGCGATGCTATTAACAGTTGCAACATGGCCGCATAGATCAATGGCAACCTCAGAACATGGGATTATGGAAAATCTCCTTCCCCTTGTCTCCTCCCTACCACTCAGTTTTCCCATCCCTAGGCTCTTCTTGAAAACCTATCTAAAGAGAGAAAAAAAATTAGCAATACACTGTGTTCTAAGATTATATTTCCTTAAATTTGGCTGACATCCTAACACCTTAAGCCACAGGCCATTCAGAATGGATCAACTACGAAAGGTCAGTTCTGGCCAATACTAAAATGAGACTCTTCCAACAACAATAGAAATATGGTCAACTCCTTTGCCTCCACATTCCTGAGAGACTGTTCTGAGTACATTGTGCAGAAGAAGATGCCTTGTATATCTAAGTTGTCAGGTGTGTGTGTGAGTGTGTGTGTGCATGCGTGTGTGTGTTTCAAGCTGTAGCCATCTCAGAAATTTACAATCTAGTATTAACTTTTCTTTCTTCCCTGCTTAACTTCTCTTTTCCCTTTACTCTTGTTGTCCTGAGATTTCACCTCCCATAAAGCCGAAGAACTTAATCTTTGTCTCCAGCTCTATTGTCTAGGAAATCCAGGCTAAGACACCCTCCATAAGACAACAGCTGTATTTTCAATTTCTGCCCTATAAGAAAATACATGTTGCTAAAATATATTAGACTCAATTACTTTTTCAAATGAATTAGTGCTTTATATAAGCTAATAGTTTAAAAATAATAAAGTTAAATCCTAAAATTGCTAATATTTGCATGTTCTTGACCTAAACAAATGGCAATTTCTTATGGTTCAATCTGATAATATTTATACTGAAAGTAATGGATATGGTAGTTAAGAGTTTGGAAGTCATATTGACTGAGCGCAAATCAGTTCTACCACTAACTACCTGTTTGACATTGAACAAGCTACTAAATCATGCTAGATCCCAAATATCTCATAACATGGGGATATTATCTACAATCGTGAGAATTAAATTATGCAATTCATGTAACTATTTAATAAATACTAGTAATTTTTAATAAAATTAATGTATTTATCATATCTATGTATGGATAATGTCTGGCATGTATATATGAACTTAAGGATCATTTTCCCTAAATCACTCTGCACTCCCATGCCTTCAGACCAGGCATCCCTGGCCCTCAGGTCAGAAACCACTGACACAAAATACATATTTATATGTTATAGATAAGCAAAGATAAGAAAAAGTATATTTGTTCATATATTTGCTATTATGCTTCCATCTCTCAATCACTAATTTCAGTTCTATTGATTGATCTGTTTTTATATATGAAGATATAGGATCTCCACTAATTCTCTTAGGTTATTAAGTTACTGGATTTTTATAAACCACTTCCAAAAATATTTAGATGACAAAAACTATCTGGCTTAAAAATGTTAAACTAGGCCATTCCCAAATTTTTCAGGGCTACTTTCCTCCACATCTAGGTCAAATATATTTCCACTTCTCACTTTATCACTAGACCAAAAGCAAAACTGACCAGAAGTATTAGAGTAATAACCATTACATAGCACGCTGAAGAGGTTCTAAGAAACCTATGTGCTCCTTCACTGCCCTACTTAATATTCACTCCTCTTAAATTAGGACATTTAAAAATAACAATCATAGATAATATTTATATAGTTCAATATAGTTTGCAAAGTCTTCCAAATATTATGATTTGTTCCTCATAGCATTTCTATGGTGGCTTAGTCAATCCTTTTAGAAGTAAATAACAGAAACCAATGTCCAACTTTTAAGAAAAAAAATTATTTTATCATTATCATCATCACCATCATCATCATTTCATGAAACCCAATCAGCCTCAGGAAAAGCTAGAACTAGGACCTGGAAGGTCATGAGGAACTGAGGGCAGTACTTTCCATCACTTGCTCTGCTACTCTCTGTATTTCTGTTTCATTGTGTCCAACTTGACCATCAAGACTCCTAGTTTACCTCTCCTTTGATTAAGAGACCACTGTAGCTGAATTACAATTACTTGGTCTCAATTCCAAGTTCCCAGGAGAGCGTAGCTCTGATTAGTGCAGTTGGAAAAGATATCCTTTCCTGGTCCAGTGGTCTTTGGCCAGGAGGGTGGGGCCATGTGCTGCAAACATGGCTGCTAAGGCTCACCTATGGGCAAGGGGCAATTTCAGAGCAACTGGACTGTAATAAATTAAGCAGACCACCCCAAGATATGTCCACTACATTTGAGGAAAGTATACGTGTTCCAGACTTTTTATTTTTATTTCATTGTGGGAAGAACACTTACCATGAGCTTTATCCTCAACAGATTTTTAAGTGTATGGTACAGTATTATTATCTATAGGCACTATGTTTTATGGCAGGTCTATAGAACTTGTTCATTCTGCATAACTGAAACTTCATACTTATTATTAGAAGCCCTCCATTTCTCCCTCCATCAGCTCCTGGCAACTACCACTCTACTCTGCTTTTATGGGTTTGAATATTTCAGGTACCTCTTGTAGGTGGAACCATGTGGTATTTGTCCCTTTGTGACTGGTTTATTTCACCTAACATAATGTCCTCAAGGTTCATCCATGTTTCACATATTGCAGGATTTTCTTTTTTGTATTTCTATTTTATACATGAAAAACCTAAAGTTCTGGGAATTTGACTGCCTAGGGTGAAATAGAAAAATTAGAATTTGACCCAAATATTTTGACTATAGATTCTATAGTTTTTTTTCAGTTCTACCACACAACCAGTCTGGAAGCTGATGTAGAGAGGATCATCATTAAAATTCTGTAAATAGCTTAACTGGAAATGGTAATGCAATAATATACTAGTGTCGATTAACAGGGATAAAGTAATCAGCTTAAGTTCTTTAAAAGAGCCTGGAGCTGGCCTCTGACGAAGCACACTCAGTTCTCTAAGTTTGGAAGCTAGAACACAGGAGGAATATTCAATAAAACCTGATGAAGAGGAGATACAAAGGGAGGAAAGGCATTGTTAAAAAAAAAAAAGGTAAGATAAGACATCATATATTTACATTTAATGGAACCTACTCCAAGAAAATACTAGTGTCTGTGAGTAACAATTGCAGTTTGTGCTTCTTCCAAACATAAAATCTCATGTTTAGGTGATGAAGAGAATCTATTTTATGTCTCTAAAGCATGACACCTGATTTCCATTAAGTACACTGCCTGATTCCTTTGAGCATACGCTGATCATTTATAAGCTCTGGGCAAAGTCAATTCCACTGTAGACCAAAGCTTATTTTCATAGTTGACACAGACCATAGCTACCTGACTTCAAACACTGAGATGAAGGTTCTCTACAAAAATATCCCAGCATTTTAATGTATAATGCCAAACATCTGGTTATTTGGATATATTAGTTGATTGTTTTAAATGTTTGGTTTTCAAATTTTAGAAAGTCATTAATACAGTCTCTAAGAAAGTGCCCAAGTTCTTTTTTTAAAATATGAAATATTGTTTGAAACACATGAGCAATAGCCTCAGTTTGGGCGAACAGGATTATGGCTGTCAGTGCTTTGCATACCAAAACAGTATTGCACTAAATTGCACCTCAGGTTTGAATACTTATGGAGAGCATATTCATTAATATCTAAAAATTAACTGGTCCTTTAAAATCAGTGTGTTATGTAAATCTATATCATTCTTCTAAAGGTACAAATACATGCACACAACATGTATGGATACATACATACACATACACACGAGTTGGCTAGTCAGTGCCAGAACAAGACATGAGTCCTACATCCTTGCTAGATTTCATCTTAATTATGAGGTTGAACTGCCCTCAAACAATGAGGAAAGGTCACTGTTATCCCAAGGTGGGGAAAGGGTGCTGAGTTAGCCTTTTGTCCTCATTTAGGAAGCCCAGATGGTGACTTCTCCATAAGAGTGAATGAAAAACTCTCCAAGCTGCTGTATTGAAATGTTTGCAGGGGCACAGATTAGGAAAGCAAACTGCCTTTTGAAGATGTGTACCCTAAGACTGGTTAAAAGAACGCAACTGAGCAAAAATAATGGCTTTGACAGAAAGATGCTTCCTGGTAATACTGTACATGTCTAAATTCAGCACATAGAAATTAGTGATGAAATTTAAAAGGACAGTATTATTTTGAGAATCCAAAAAAAATTTTTTTTTAGATAAAAAGGAAGACTTCCTTTTTAAAAACTGAGCTATCAATGTGTGATGCATTGTGGCACACTTATTGTTGTTTAATTTATATACTGAACAGCTACTAATCTTATGCTTGTCTACACCACATACAGTTGTTTTGATAATTGTTTACTTCTAATAAACTATAACAAGATGAACGGATGCCTAATGTTACACAGCTGACTTTATTAGCAATACTACGTACAATCTTTGATTTTAGAATTTTCTCTTAATTATACAAATAGACAGGATTGCACACACAGACAACATAATGTGAGTTATGAGCAAAAAACTTGAAAAGAATGTTTTTCATTTAAATTGTTTTGCCTTTTAGACAGCTTGACTTACTCAAAAGCAATAGAAGACCCTTGACTTCATTTCTGTTTCAAAGCACAATCATCACTTAACATCTGTTTTTCTGGGCAGTTGAAACTGCCTTGCTGACTGCATGACTTCAGATGAATGTTTAAAAAACCATCCAGTAATGTGCAATTTCATTTGAGACAGGTACTATCATGTCAGTTTGAAGAAATTGTGAATAGTCCTTCCTAAATATTTCTAATGCCATTTGATAGGTGTCATTGACTTTTATGAAAACTACTGAGCCACTTCCTTTTTTGACTGTGTTTGGAATTACTATACAGATCTTTTTCCTGGCCTCTGGCAGAGGCTTGTGATGTAAATAAGCTCATATGGCTGGCTGGAAAGGAAGAAGGTGTGTATTACTAGATCCAATACATCAAAGGGGTGTGCGTGGTTTCAACAAAAATTAAGAACAGGAGCGCCTTGGAGAGACACCTCTGAGAGATTTCTGCAGATCATGGCCTGCCCTGAAGAGTACTTTCTCTCCTGGTTAATAACCACCCTTCCTGTCTCCTTCTCCACCCCCATTCCAAAAATGCAGTGAAACCGGTGTTAACTATGGAAAAAGTTACGAGAAAGTTCGTATAACCAGGAAAGGAGCTGAGAAAAGGGGAGGATGGAACGTCCACATCATAAACACAATTCTAACAAACTTTATATAGAAGCCTCCATATGTCACCACTATATAAATTCTCTCACATAGACAATTTTATGCCTGAAAATCTTGCCTTTGACAGTTTCTTTCACTATGAGATATGGCAGATTTTCAGAACTCTTCCATCAATATCTTGCAGAACTGACACAGTGTGTGGTCTGATTCAGGTCCATGTGCTAAACTGAGGTTTCATGTTTATAGAAGCAGTTACTAATTCTCAAAATCCTATTATTATAGAAATACTTAATATAGAAGATGAAAACCTCTTAATCCTTCCACCCCAAAGAGAATCACTCTCAACATTCACTGTATATCAATATTTCCCACACAAAATGGGAAATACATTATTGCACTTTCTTTCTACAAAAGTATTCTTTGACTACAATTTTTATGAAAAACCCAGAAAGACAAGACTACTTTCACTCTTCCCCAATTTTCAAACAGGGAGAGAACTTCCACATTCTTTCACGGGTGCTTTTTTTTTTTCTTTTTCTTGATCTGATTCCTTTGTTTGATGGAGCAAGGTCTTTGGTGATGGAGTTTATAGAACTCTCTTGACATTCTCAAAAGATGCCATTCAGTTTTAAACTATAGCATTCATAACTGGCATTTCTCTTTTCACTCGGGAAATTTTAACAAATATGTTCTAACAAAGTTTGCTGTAAAGTAAATTGCTGGTAAGTAAAACAAGCTCTCTCTCCTGATTTTTGTCTAAAATTAAACATGCATAACAAAAGATCACAATTTTATGAAACATTAAAAATTATATTTAAAAGAAAAAGACTGATTTGGGGATTAACAAAATTGAATAAGACTCAATATAACATCATGAAAAAATTATATATTGACTACTTTGCTTCTATTAGGATTTTAAAGTAAGAGCTGCTACTGCAATTCTCTACCTAATAGTGCTTCCAAAAGTATGTCACAGGTAAACATTTACTATTTTCCCTTTCAAATTTATCCCCAAAATGGTAGAAAGTGAGACGGTCCAGAAGACAGGCACTCTGGTGTCTGTCTCTAGTTCTACCAGAAATTTACACTTATGTGAGAAAGTAATTTAACTTCCAAGACCTTGATTTTCTCACCTATAAAATTAGAAGCATAGATCCAATTTTTTAAAGTTATTTGAAAGACTTAAACAAGTTTATTATGGATTTTGGTGAGAGTTATTAGAGTGAGTTAGTTGTTATGACAAAATCTTCCAAATTCAGGGGCTTAACACGAGAAGTTAATTTTATGTGACCACGTTCAATGGGACTGTTCCAGGTAGCTTTCTTCCATAGATCAACTGGAGAACTGAAGTTTCCTCTATCTTATGGTTCTACCATTTTCTAAGCTTTGGATTTCTCTGCACCTGACCCACAAAGTAAAGAAGAATCAAGGAAAGGAGACCCACTTCTTAAATACTTTTGCCTAAAAATGACACATTGTATTTCCACTTGTTTGTTTTCCACTGGCCAGAATGATCCCTACCTACAAAGGGGACTGGGAAATGTAGTCCTTTTTTGGGCTGCCACTTTGCAGTTACAGAAGTTGGACACAAGTTTTGGTAGACAATCCAACAAACATCATCCTAAATGGAGACAGTGGCTCAGTGTAAAGAAGTAAAGATCCTGGGAAAATTCGGTAAATACCAATACAAGCAAAGCCCCTATACTCAAGCAACATCCCGTGCTGCAGTTGACAGAATGGTTCATTTCCCAGAAGATATGAAGTTCTATAAATACATCGCAGAAGTCATGGTTTGAGATATAACCTGCCATACTATAGAATACTAGAGGGATGCTGTGTTCTATAGCACTTTACCCACCCAAAGTAATTGAATCATTTCCAGTAGTAAAGCATGTTGAGTCTAATAAAGCCAGCACTCTTCCTTCTTATAGCAATGATGTCTTAATAAACTTTCCTCCTGGAGGTGGCTATATGATTTGTGAGTCCCAGAGCAAAATGAAAAACCAGGGTCCCTTGTTCAAAAGGCTGGGAGTAAATGCTATTGAAAGGTACTAAAACATAGAGCTTTGTCTTTTCTTCTAATGACCTCTCTCTAGACTTGTGTTGGTTTTTATTTACTATTCAATGTCATTCTAAGTAAATAAAATTAAAAATTTAAATTATTAGTATGAGTGTTATCATCAATTTATATTTTGCAGTGAGTTTTACATGGAAATATCAGAGTATTTAACTGGTAGGGAGAATTACCAGAATTTTGCAATTCGCATTTCGTGGTTCCTCCCCAGAGGCCCTCTGAGCTGATCAGAAGAGACAAACACAAGTTAGACTCAGGATGGTTGGAAGTAGAAAAAGAGTATGTTTGCAAGCACAGAGCAGGTTAAGGGAGCCCTCTAGGCCACAGAGATACCTGCCAGGAGATAGCAGACATCTTAGGCCACTCCCGCCGCCCAACCCCAGGCCCTGGCAATCCAGCCCTGCAGCACAGAGCAGAGCTGGAGCACTGCGTGGATTCCCTCGGGTCTCATGCTGCCAGGCCCACCTCCCACCAGCTGTCCTGGAGGAAGTCAGGTCAGGCATTTCCCCTTCCCTCTAGCCAAACTCTGGAAAGCCCCCAAGGATCTTTAAACCTCTGTACTGGGAATCCCTCAGTTCCTGGATCAGGGTGGGCAAAGACGTTAGACTCTGCTGTGCCACCTGGTGCTCCAGATCTCGGGCACTGGGACCACCGCCACCATGCCCCACTCCCAGATGCTGCCCAACTGCCACCAGCCCTCCTCTGCACCCGTGCTCCACTGTCCCATCAGACTTCACTCAAAAGATATCAAGTCAAAAATAAATTTATCAAGAACTTCACAATACAGTTGGCAAACATGGAATTCTTTGAGCACAGGGACGTTTGCCACTGCACTGGCCACATGCCCATGACGGCAGTCCTAACCCTACTTTAAATGTATGTCTTCAATAACAATGTGTCTTTCCTCTAACTGTGATGCAAAAAACTCCAGGGCTCCAAGTGACCCAGCCTTGCCAAGGTGGCTCGCTCAAAGAATCAGTTCAATAATAACAACTAAGGCTAATAAAAGAATCTAACTCATAACCCAAAGCAAGAATTTTTAAACTCCTGGTCTCTGCTCTCCAGTTCCCCCTCAGAGAAGCTGCTCTAGACTCTTTTATTCTTTGCTTCCCACTTGCCATTTTGCAACAAAAGTTCTCTCTGACATCAAGCCCACAAAGCTTTTCGCTTCCTCCCTTTACTCTCCCCCCACACCCAGCTCTTCTGTAAATCAACTCAGTCTTTTGGATTTCTTTTCCTTTTTTTCTCTGCTTTTCCTGCCCATTACTAGAGGTTCTCTACCCCAAAGGGGAGCCCGGAAACTGAGCAGAGGGCAAGAATCTTTTCCTCTCATGGGAGTGGGAAAAGCGACAGACTGTAAGAACACTTGTAGCCATGTTTTGTGTTCCAGTTACACATAAATAATTTTATTCCTCTTATATAAATCAAGGCCCACTCACTTGTGTTGCTCTTGATGTTATAGCCTCTCTTAGTTAACCAAACAGTGGCTATCCCTCTGCTGTGTGGCAGCAAAAAGCACTGGCACCTGCTACCTGTGTGACACTGGATGAGTCATTTAATCTCAGCCTTCCGTTTCCTTGTGGTGTATAAAAACTAGGACTTGGGGGTAATCCAGAAGTCTGAGGAATGAACTCTTTTTCAGCCCCATGAATTAATGACCTGACTATATATAAGCCAGCAACATAATCGATCTTAAGAAAATATGTATCAAGGAAAGAGGTTGGCTCGCACTGTGTCCTTGGAGGAAACACTGGGGTAGTAATAGCTCATCAAGGTTTGCTGAAAGTAGGTAAAATATCTCCAGACATTTACTCTTATTTTTCTAATTACGTATTTCTGATTAATGGTTTGACTCCTGAATATATTGATTACAGGAGGGAAGAAATAGTTTCCAAGGATGAAAAACACGAAAGTTATGATCATCGGGAATAGATGTATCTTATTATAAGTTAAAATTTTGGCATTTGGGGACTTTTTATCAGCTTTTTGTGGATTTAGGTAGTGTGAATCCATTACTGAAATCCTGATCATTTCAAAGTATATGAAATTGTATAAATCATTAATTTGTTAAACTGAGTACACATCCTGAAATGTAGTGATCCACTAGTCAACATCTCTAACTGAATGCCACTCAATATCTTAGGATGTGTGAAATCGAGATGACTAAAAACTACCTACCAGGTTGTTGTAAAAATTAAAGAAATAGTGTATATGAAAGTCTAGAGCACAAAGTCTGACCTAGAGTTTCCTAAATTTTTTTGTATGAATAGATTCTTCTATTTATTTACCCAATTTACACTGAATTGTTTCAGTTTGTAATCTTAAGACTACAAGCATCATTGGTGTTTAATCTGTGCTCCAAAAGAAAGGAGAACAAAATAGTCCATGTCTGTGCTTTAACCAGGGAGAGGGAAGCTTATCAAAGGTTTTGGTCATGCTGAAAGAAAAAAATGAAATTTCAGAGCTTCTGCTAGTTTGTTTTTGTTTGTTTGCACTGTTAAATTTTAGACACACATGGTAGAAAGCCTTTTAGGTTAGCAGAGATCCTTAAAACTTTTGTGCTGTGAAATGGCAGTCACCCACAATAGAAAGTCTTTTATATTAAAACATGCTCAGTCATATGCCCACCTTAGAGTAGGCGCAAGAAAGCTAAATCATATTTCATAAAGAATTAATGGGAATTTGGGGATTGGAGGCTAGCAGGCAGAGTGGGACCAGAGACAAAAAGATGAAGGCAGCCAAAACATAAGGAGGGTATACAGAAAGAAAAAAATGTGTTAGGGTAGGGAACTGCTAATGAACATTAGAGCAGTGAAGATTAATATTCTATTTCTTGTTTTGTCTCTATAGTTATATTGTGTAATCACTTCATTAATTCATTACTGTCTTAGTTTCGGCTGCTATAACAAATGACCATAGACTAGGTGGCTTACACAATACATATTTATTTCTCATTATTCTGGAGATCAGGTGCCAACATGGTTTGGTTGGTGGTGAGGGCCCTCTCTTCCTGGCTGTGTCCTTACATAGCCTCTCTCTGGTGCATGCACACAGAGAATAAGCAAACTCTGAGTGTCTCTTTTTAAAAGGGCACTAATGGCATCATGAGGGCTCCACCCTCATGACCTAATTACATCTTAAAGGCCCCATCTCCCAAATACCATCACATTGGAAATTAAAGTTTCAAAATATGAATTTTCGGAGGACACAAACATTCAGACCATATCAATTACTCTCAAAGCAAAAGTCTGCTACAGACTCAGCCTTGTGTTACTGGCACTTTGGGGAACTGAAATAATCAAGGCAGTGTCCAGAATGGGTAAAAGTGGTATGGAAACAAGAGAGACCAACAGTCACATAAGGAAAGATTCAGAACAGAGATGGTAGTAATGAGAAAAAAACAGCAACCCTAAGCATTGTTAGAGATTTTGGAAATAAGGAATGTGGTCAAGGATGTTGGTTTCCTAGTTGACTGAACAGGGTGACCTCAGTATTCTGGGAGAATTGAAAACATCCAGGCAGTTGTTATCTGTATCACAGTTATGGAGCTCAACATGCCAAAATGTACAGTATCCTTGTTGCCCGATGGTGATGATGGTGATAGTGATAAAGGTCGCAGAGCCACCACCCAGGTTGTATGCTCTTTCTTCTGGGCGTGTTGGTCTTACCTATGAAACTGGGACAAATACTCCCGTACTATTCAAATAAACCATACTTTAATCAATCATGTCTTTCTGATATGCAAAACTATAAAAATTATTCATGCAGCTTTATTTTCCTAAAAGACAAGTGCATGGGCACACTTCAGTGTGACATAACAACACACTGTAGGACTTATCTATGTTAAATTTTTATACTTTTTTTCAGTATGTTCCTTTCCTCAAAACTTTTTATGTCCACAAAACATCTCACTTATTAACTTGGTTTGAAACTTTCATTGAAAGCAAATGTTGCTTTCAAAGGTGAGGTGACAATGCCCACTATATCATAATGCTTGCCAGCAAAACACAATGGTCCCAGTGTGTCTATCTCTTCTCTCCTGCCTAAGCTTATAGGTTTATGATCTCTTCTCCATTTTTATCACATTTAGTTGTTATCAAGGCCTCTGTCTTTTCTTTCAAAATCTATTCTTTTTTCCTTTTACTAAACATAGATTCTAGATGTGTAGTCTACAGCTCGGGCAAAAACCAATCCTCTTAAAATAAACGGAAACAAAATTAAAAGCAGTGTTACTCTTTTCTGAATGGCATGGCATTTGAGTTGACTGCTTTTTTTTTCCCCTTTGGAGATGAAGTGCAAGAAAGCTCAGTTTTAAAGAGGGATGATGTTGGATGAAGAGGAAACTTCTATAACAAAAAAAAAATTTAAGATTTGCTCACACAATGTAGTAAAAACATCTTTAAAGATAATCCTCTATGCCAACAGCTTCAAAAAACATCTTTGCAGAGAATGGTAATTTTGGGTGTTCCAGTGCTCAACTCTGACATTTAGATTGCTTCCTAAAAAAAAAACCTCCCATCCTCCCACTTGATGAAAAGACAAAAGGCTATTGTTGTTAACTTGCCAGAGAAACTGATTAGAATACAAAACAGAGAGTTTCTATATTACTGTATCTAGGGTAATATCATTATTTTCAGTTTCTTGCTATCTTTATCCTTATATATCCTAAATTTCTGCCTCTAAATACAGATCTTTATCAGCACCAAATCCCTACCTTCACTTACCCTTAGCAGTTCTCCCCAACAATCCAGTCACTGGAGTTTACTAAAATATGCTTATTACCAACTCAGTGCAAAACAAATAATTACCAACTATCTATCTGTCTGTCTCTAGCTGAAATGCTGTGTGCGTTTTTATGCATACAAACACACACATACATTCACACTTCTTTGCATCATAATCTCTGCCCCCTCCCCTCAAGGCTTGCTCCATATGATAGTCAATGGGAAGTAAGAATAGCCTGTGACAAGTTAGCCAGTCATAACCTCTGGCTCTCTGCGCTGTGGGCTTTGCTAGACTAAACTAATCAACACAAATTAGTACAACTTTGCAGTGTCTTGGCAAAATGGAAAGAAACAGTCATAAGGTATAAATCTGCATTAAATTCTCACTAAAATGACACATCCTAAATTAAAACATACAACCTCCTACAAGCACAAGTAGGTACACCTCCTTCTGGGATTCACAACACAGCACTTGGTATATGCTAGTTGTTTTCTTTCTTGTAACATGATCACATTGTATGAGATAATTTTTGTATTATAGCTATTTATTCATACGTTTTTTTCTTAAGCCTCTGAAGCAGGACCAGCTACATACTTTGCAAGGCCTAGTGTAGATGAAAATCAAAAATCTTTAAGAATGTCAAGACAGTGACACCTGTGCATCAAGCCAAGCATCGGGCCCCCCAGGAGGGGTCCTGCATCCCTGCAGACGTAAACCCAGGCAGCCAGCCCCGCCCAGAGGGCAACCACCCTTGTCTCCTTCACACGTGTAACCCCAGAGCAGTGTCTGAAAGTAAACATTCAGTAAGTGAATGCTGAAAGACTGAACCAATAAACCATTAGGCCCCAGAATTTTCCAGTAACTTATAGAGAAAAGTAGAATTCATTTGCAGTGAAAATAAGCATGTGCCCTTTCGTACAGTTATTTTACTTGGAATTTCTGGTGGATGAAATGAGGAGTTAATGAAATCAATCAAAGTGTGCTTGCTACCTTCATATCTACTGTCCTCTTTCATGTTTGTTTCAGAGACTTTTAAAAAGTTAAAAGTCATATATAAAAGATCTCAATAGAGGCCAGTCTCCAAGAGACCAGGTTCTGATCTGGTCTTAGGGAATTAGAGGGCTTATAGCAAAGATGTACTTCTTTCCACACTTAGGCCTCTCTTCACCACCACAACCTCCCTTTTCCCACACCCATCATTTTTGGGGGAGTCATGTGTACCTAAAGGGTCCCATCTGTACCCTTTGCAGTACCAAGTTCCACCTTCACAATCGCGCCTGTCTTTTTATTCCTATATGTTCCAATACTGCAAGCCCAGTGGTTCCTCACATTTCAGAAGACAATTTAAATATTTAGCTGGAGTGTGTTTCTTGGCTAATTACACATGACTAACGATTTACAAGCTATGTGCCAGTTGAGATTCCCCTATTAGAGTCCCAACACTGTTCACTTGAAACAGTCACTTCTCAGCAGAAAGATGACTCTGGTAGAGGCCCTCAGCCAGATACCCGTCAGAACCACCGAACTGTGCACATCTCTTGCTTTGCTAGAGGGATGAGGCGACCAGCTTACAAAACTAAGAATCCTTCCCAGCATCTTCTGGATCAGAATGTGCACAGAACTCTCTGGGCTCTCCCAAAATGGTCAACTGACTTATTTTCTTTCAGTGTCTTCCCCTATCTGAATGTTTGGCTCTGGACCAAGACCTAAACTGGCACTGCACAAATTTAAATACAAGAAAAGCTGTTCTCACGACATATATGACCTGATGGGAAACAAAGTACCATAAATTTCATGGGAAATTATCTTATTGTAAGATTTCCAGTCCAGATTTGCTGGCTCTCAAGAGCATTTGGGGTTTGGAGAAGTGTCCATCCTCTTAGGTGCTTCCATAGACCTGAGCGCCAAGTCTTTTGATGTCAGCTTATCACTTGCCTAGATCATTTCCTATCCAGATGCCAAACCTCCACCCCATGCCGATGACTCAGAGGACGAAGTCTGTGTTATCTGAGTTGTCCTGCAATAGAAAGGGAAAGCCTGCCACAGCAATCTTCTTGAGTGGTATTTTCCTAGTCAAGTTTGTGAGAAATAGTCAAACAGGAAGGAATAACAGGGCAACCACATACAGCTGAACTTGAAGGAAATGATATTAGAAACAGAACTGCAAAGCCCTGAAAGAAATTCCATCAGGCCCTTAGCATGTAGAATCTATCAAGACTGCAACCCAAAACTCCTTTTTTGCGCTGCAGGTTTTCACCCTTCTAGAGCAAACATTCAGACCTCGCTCTCCTGGCCCCCTTCTCCCTTCTCTGTTCCTGTGGAGCTTTCTTATTCATCCCTGACATTCTTTTTATCTATTCTCCTCACCCTAAATACCTTGGTTGGTAAATCCCCCAAAGGATTTGAAGCATTCCTGTCCTCATGGAAGAAGGCCTGAGCAACCTTTATTTATTATTAGATAAAATCAATTGTCTAAGTTTTCTTTTCTTATTCTTGGCATATGAGAGATTGCTGACAAGTCCAACTTCAAAATTAAATAGTTAATGAAACTAAATCAAATATACTAAAATGTTGGGCCAGATTCATGTTGACATTTGTCAAATATTTCAATAACCACACATGTGGCTTCAGTAAATCTTCCAGCATGCAAATAAAGCAGTTTTTCAAAATTCTGGAGTTTTCAGTTTCAGATCTTCTGACTTATTTTGTTTATTCCTGCTGAGATGTTGACTTTTACAAGTCATTGGGTATCTTCTCTCATCATAACTTTTCAAATATACATGTATCTGTGTCTACGGGGCAGATGATCTTTTCATCCTTTTCACTTCAGCTATTTAAAAATTATTGTATTAATTGCAATATCTCTCATTGCAAAGGTCTACTTACATCCAAGTCCAAAGAATTAGATCCAGGACTAGTTTGATGGTTGTGATTATTGCCTAATATAAAATATTCCCAAAGTACATCTGTAAATCAAAACTACTTCACCTGTGCCCTACTCAGCAGGCCATGTGCCTGCTGGTTCTTTTCCAAGATATGAGATTGAGTCATGCATTCATCCCCAGCACTCCCATGCAGGAACACAGCTTACATTCCTTTTCAAGAAGATACATGTGCCCACAAGTCACTGAAACAGGCATGCCCACCACTCAGGATTTGAACCTTTCATTTTCCTGGATGCTAAGATAAAATTTCCCAAGCCATTTGGGTGAGTAAGAGCTTGCTTATTCATCTACTGAAATACACAAAATATTGGTGATTTATACACATATACATATTCAAATCCATCTATGTACATATATATTTATGTGTGTGTGTGTGTGTACACATCTTTGGGGTAGTTCTTTGATCAAACCTTCCCTTACTGAGAAATCCTTCTGTTCTGTGTCTGAAATTAGTAACCAGCAAGATTCTTAGAAATTTGCCTTAAACCTTACCCTAGGTCAGGTTCCCTTTGATGAGGATTCTGGTGCAATGATTTATTGAGAAAGTGATATCAGGAGAAAAAGAATAAGGCATGCAAGGCAGGGCAGATGAACTTATCATTCTTTTTGTTTTCGCTATTCACAAATTATTATATCCATGTAATAGCTCTGACTGCAAAAACAAGGGATAGGGTGGGGAGGGGCTAGGTGATTTGCTTGGTAGATCCTCATCCTGAAGAATTGAAGTCCCTAGTGACCATGTCCTTATCAGGCCAGGATTGTTGTGGTTGCATTTACACTTAAAACTGGACATGGGAAAACCAAAAGATGCCAAAATAGATTAACTTAGTGACAAAATTATGCTTCATGCCTGCATTATTTAGCAGCAGCCCTACCTCCTCATGACTGGAGTCAGTTATCCTAAAGTTATGTAACTGTTTCTTTAGCCTGCTGATCTACTGGCACAATAACCACAGAACAAATGTTTATGGGTCTTCCGGAGGAAGAGTCCTTCCTCTGAAAACCAGGACCTCCAGACTCACAGAGCTTAGAGTTGTAGGAACAAGAAGCACAAATTCCCCAAATGGGTCAATGGAAGTGAAGGTGAGTATAGCCATCAGTATATGTGATTATACAGCAGACACATACATACACACTCAACCATGTACACTCTGTACAGAGCACAGCCACCTCAACACTTCTTAAAGATACTGGTTTTTCCTCACCAGCACATTCTATGTGATTTTAATAAATAAAATCTTTAAGGCCTCCCAAGGAGTATAATCAGATGATGGCTTTTCTAGTCGTATATAACAGGCCCATCCCAGGATACCCACTCCCTGAACTCTTAACACCTTCCTTTATAGTCTTCCACAGAAGTGCTGGTACCTCTATTTCATTAAAGGTAGAGCAGCAGTTAGCAAGCTATGGTCCTTGAGCCAAATTCAGTGCTCTTCCTCTTTTTTTGTAAGTAAAGTTTTGTTGAAATGCCCAATTTATTGGCCACACCTATTTGTTTATATATTGGCCATATGACTTTCAAAGTGTAAAATATTTCCTATCTGGCCCATCACAGAAAAAAATTGCTGACATTGGGTGTAGGGCATCATTTTTCCAATCTTCTAAGAGCCATACCTTTAGAGTATTAAAAAACTGCTTCTTGGGACCCTTGCTAGAGTGTTAAATCCTGTGTCACAGAAGAATGTTCCCACATCAATACACTATCCCTTATCCAGCTTTATATTACTCCCTGGTAGCTTCAGGACCCACCCTCAGGCACTGTCTCTTTGATCCTGCCAGTACATGTTAACTAGATCCAGGAGCTCTTTTGGTATTTAATACCTCTTCTCCTTTAGGAAGGTTAACACTTCCCCAGTCTAATTCTTCTACAATCTGACCAAGTTATGGGTCTGGTAAGCATTGGGGGAACAGCTCACAAGGAAGATTTTCCTAAAGATGCCCATCTCTTTTGAGACCTCTATATGGTCTTTAAACATGGAAGAGGAAACTTTATCATCCAATAAAGGATAACAGTCAATCTGAAGACCAGGAAGTTCAGGAAGATCTGGGGTTTCAAGTGCATCTACCCAGATATCTCCATCTCAGTTTCCCACTTCTTTCCTTATCAGAGCTCTGACTTTGGCATAAGAGACTTGTCTAGGCTGAAAATTCAACTTTCTCTGAAGTTTTCTGCCGCTTACAATTAAGTCCTATTCCAGGCCATCAGCTTTGTCTGCCCTCCATCCACAGAAATTCAGGTTTTTTTAAATGCTGCCAAGGAGGATCTCTGACTCATATTTTCCTTTAAACTAATGATTAATAGATAATAGATGATCATGATCTCTCTTCAACATAAAAATGCCATATTTAGCAAAAGCAAACCATCCCACCATCCATAGAGTTACTCTTTTCCTTATACCTTTCAGATGCCAGAGACACTGAATCATCCCACAGGTAAATATTTCCGCAAGTGCACCTCTGCAGTGTGCCAGGAACTATCAGGCCGTCACCCATCCAGGATGGTGCTTTCACTGCCCCTTGGCCAGTGAATAATCCAAGTCAGGACTCCCATCTGTAGAGTTTGCTTCTTAGAACTATTCCTAGTACCAAATGCCCTAGAAGTGGAGCCTGAGGTAGAAATTCTTGTAAGAATGATTTACTGACAGATGACTTTCAGGAGCAGAGGAGTAAAGGTAACAGGATATGCCATGGTAAAACTGAACAAGGATGTAGTCTCAGCTGCATGCCAACTTTGCCTGATTTATAAGGAATTCTGCAGCATGAATATATCACAGATTTGTTCCTACCTTCAGGCAAGGGGTGTGTGGGCTACTTTCTTCAATGTCCCTCCTCCCCCCAGAGGTATAACATCCAAGGTGAAGCAGCTCCCATTAGGCTGAGAGCAGTTCTCTAGAGAAGGCTAACACTCATAATAACTGAGGGATGGGTACACTAGCGTGGTAAATGGGGTCTGGGTTGGTACCAAGAGTCTACTACATACCTGGATATGCTGGAGAAATAATGCTGGTTAAACTGAACAGCAGTTTCCTTGGGGCTCTGACTGATGCCTGCCAGATCCTGTCACCTACTGAACTCTGGACTGTCCTTAATTCCCACTTGGGACAAGGGCCACCTTTAGATGTAGGAGAAATGGAGGTTTGGTTTGGATTTTAGGGGTGCTATCTAGTTTCTTGATTACTCTAACATAAGTATTCATTTGTTCTGGCTTAATCAAACGGCCCTAGAATGTAAACTTTCTAGATAGAATCAAAGTCATCAAAGTTTTACTATGAATTCTGTTATCAGGTATTTCTAACTGGACCAGTATTAGAATAGATATTCAGGGAGAAATAAGGAGGGAGGTTTGAGACACAGACAATAACTTCAGAATGTCGGGAAGACCTAGAAAAGCAAAAGGTAACATGAGGAAACTACATCTTTGATAAAGGTTCATCATTAGCCATACCCCTATGGGAAGGCAGAAGGAAGTCAAAAATAAACCTCACCAGATTTTCAACAAAAATTCACTTTTTTTTTTACTTTAGTAGGCTGGACTCAGAAGGAACCTCCAGTTCACTCTGGAGGGTAAAAATTATTCCTGATCTCTGATAATTATTCTTAGTTTTCCTGTAATGTTGTTACCAGGAAGAAAGCAGGTTATTCCAGGTTATAGCACCACCAGTTTTGGAGAAGAAATGTCTTTATTTAGTATTTGTTTCAAATGCAAGGAACTAATGCATCCACTCTATTCCAATAAATGAAATAAAATAGCAGTGCTGATAAAACTGAGGCCAGACAAGAGTAAAGTGCTGTAGGTACCCAGGGGAAAGAGTTGGGTTTTTCTTTTAAATGGCCAGATGAGCAAAATCATTGGTCTCTAAGTTACAAAAATTTGTTGGATTCAATATTGTGTAAGCTCAGAGGAGTCACAGAAGTTCTGAGGGTCCATTCAGGTCTCAAAGTAAATAACCTTTTAGGTTCTTAGTGAATTGGAAAATTCTGTGGTCCCATGATTGATCACAAAAGAAATTTAGAAAGGGGATACGACCCTTCACCCAGAGGCAAAGAAGCAGAGTCTACAAACAGTCTCGGCATCGGAGCCAGGACCAGATTCTGAGCTTCCTTACTGTGTTGCCAGTGCTGTTTCTACTCATACCCTTCCCCTATTCCTGCATTGCCTGACATATAATTGCCCTCAATTCAGTTAGAACTCTCCCTGACTACTTATCATTATGTCTATGAATAACTTACTAAAGCAACTTCAGAGAAAGATACTAAAGAGATGTTGTTTCTCCACATAAAGATGTTTTAGGCTAATGGTCTGACCACCTCATTCAAGAGTGAAATTGAGACATAAATGTCAATTAATCACTGATCTCACTTTTCTCAAATGTTGTCAATACTCCAGGTTTATATGTTTAAATCCCCTCAGCAAATTTATTTTTAAGTGGTACCCATACAACTACTTGTAACTGAAATGGTCTGCCTACTTGCTATTTTAACTCCCACTACAGCTGGTGCTTTTTGTTATCAAGGAGTCATGCCATACAGAGATGAAGACCTAGAGATGCTTTCTGGAGTCCTATATCTGCTGTTTCTTTCTGTAAGTTCTTAGAGAGCAAAGTAAACGTTTGAATTGAGTCTCCAAGCATATGGACGATTCCAGGAGTCAGAGAAAAGATTAAGGATAGTCCTCCAGATTGAGAAAACAGTATGACTTAAAAATAGAGAAGGAGAAACATAGAACATGTGTAATGTTCAAAAAGATCTCTGTAACCCAGATGTCTAGATCTAGATCTTTCCACTCCTTTCGATAAAGTAGATTCAATACACTAGTCCACATCCCATAGAAGTCCAATGCTCTATCCCAGCAAGGCTGAATTTCCAGGAGAGTTACAGTATCATGGCTCTGAGTTCCTCTTTCTTTCAAATTAGCTGAGTTTAGGGATTTTTCTTTCTAACCTGTGCAGGTTACTCCATAGTCCACATGATATCACTCAGGTGTGGTGTTTAGCCCCTTCCCATAAATTCTACCGAAACAACGACGAATGCTCACATCAAACTTCTGTGTATGCTTATATGCATGCATGTATGTATCAGGTCCTTGCATTGTGAAGTGTGCGTCACAGATAAGTAAAATCAGCCTGGCCTGGGAGTTTGTTTAAAATGCAGAATCTCAGGCACCAACTCTAGCCTAGAGAATTAGAATTTGATTTATATGCACATTTAAGAGAGCAATTTGAGAAGCATGAAGGGTAAATGGTGACAATAAGATAGATAGATAGATAGATAGATAGATAGATAGATAGATAGATAGATAGATAGACAGACAGACAGACAGACAGACAGACAGATAATCTAAAAAGGTAGGAAGATCTAGATGATATCTGGGTTACAGAGATCCTTTTGAACATTACACATGTTCTATGTTTCTCCTTCTCTATTTTTAAGTCATACTGTTTTCTCAATCTGGAGGACTATCCTTAATCTTTTCTCTGACTCCTGGAATCGTCCATATGCTTGGAGACTCAATTCAAATGTTCACTTTGCTGTCTTAGAACTTACAGAAAGAAACAGCAGATATAGGACTCCAGAAAGCATCTCTATATGGCATGACTCTTTGACAAAAAACCAGCAGATGTAGTGGGTGCTAAAACAGCATGTAGATAGACCATTTCAGCCACAGTTTGGGGAACTGGGAAAAGATTGCACTAACATAATATAATATAGTATTTCCCCATACAGGTATGTAACCTCAAGAGTGCAGGTTATAATAAAATGTGGTGAAATAATTAGGAAATGATGATTCTTAAATATATTTACCTTCACTTTTGATACAATTTATTTAATTATAATTTTACATCATTCAATTTTTAATAGTGGTCGTAATACCAATCAGGTTGCAGAATTCCCAAAAGTTTTAACACTGGGCCTTTGTGAGCCCGTGCAAGCCAGTTCCAGTATGTCACTGCCTCAGTTCTAAGTCAGTTATTCTGTTACAAATGGTTGAGCTAATTAGTTTTTCCTAGTGTCTGAACGTCCTTCTTCAAGTTTAAAAATGCAAAGCCATCTCCAACATTTCCATATTTCCATATTAAGTAATTTGATGAATTCTCTAGTCACTACAAGTTCACTGGAGGTTATGAAGTGAATAAGCTTTCAGTTTCAAGGACCATTTGAAAAGAAAACCAATAAATGCACTTCCATTTCAGTCTGTAAAATAAACACACAGGGTATTCATGGGTTTTCAGAGGCTCATTTGCGATTGTTTTCACTTGTGACACTTATCCCCATTGTGTCTGGCACCTGGATTCTCCACAGATTAAGGGGTCTGGGCTGTCAGATTTCATTCTACCTGAGCCACTCACTAACCTTGTGAGGACGACGGAACAAGTCCTGTGACCTCTTGATGTTCTCTGAAGTGTAAAATAAGATAAATAATGCAGAGAAAAATTCACATGGTTGTGTAAGGATTTCTTATTGATTACCTAGAATTTTTTCAATGCGACCAGTATCATTTACTCTTAGAGATAATAAAAACACAACATTATAACGTGGGCTTGTTTCTTTCTATTAAAAAGTATAATTTTGATTATGTTAAGTGCTATTGGGAGAAGAAAATTCTGATTTCAACTGAACAGGTTGTTAAGAAGAAATGTGTACTTAGCAGAACCTTCATATAAGATTTTTGTTGGCCAAAAATTACACAAATCTTTAGGTCAAAAGCTGCTGTTTACCTGCTGTCTTTTGGGAGCTGTCAAGGGTCTGTCTAAAAGTCGCTGGCACTGAAATAAAGGACTTTGAGTGTTGGATTTGCATCCTTGACTTTCGGGTTCATGGTGAGCATTTGAGCTGGCTTTTGATAAATAAGTAGGACTGCAACTTCCCAAGGTCTCTAACATATCAGGAGTGACACAATGAACCACTGTTATCTGTTGGACTAGAAAACCAGGGCAATACTTTGGGGGGCAGCAAAAGCACTAAATTATGGCATGACCAACTGAAGGGCAAACCCTAAGGACCCCACAGAGAGTGGAAGGAATAATATCCTACTGGAGCAAATGGGTGTCTGGAAATATTTTTTTCTTAACTCTCCCACCCATTTTTCTTCTGGAACATTATTGAGTTGAGCTACAGAGCAATTCCACCTAGGGAAATCCATTCACACAGCTTCAACATGATACAACAGAAGATTCATACACAAAAGCAACATCAAAAAAGGCTTCTGTTTTGTTTTCGATTTTTCCCTCCAACAGGAACCACTTACAACTACCAGATAACTTCAAGTTTTCTATACCTCTACCAAGAAAACCTTTAGATGCATTTGACAAATAAATATTCAACATTCTGCTGAAAACGATGCAATGGATTGATAATTCTAAATTAGGATTTAGTTGATTTTTAAAATTTTTCTAATACATTGCCACTTTTTAAAATAATCTCCATTCAAGAAGGGTTCCTGCAGTTAGTACTGGCAAGTGCAACACCTGTCCTGCAGCAGCTACAGCCATGCTTTGGCTATTCTTTCCAATCAAGCCTCTCAGATGTTATTCAAGTGTTTTCCTATTTCTGTCCATCAGAACGCCAAGCAGAACTTTTGTCTTTGAGATCTAGTTTCTCATTCTCCAGCTGTGACACTTTACAATTTAAGTGACAACCTTTGTATGTAAAATCAGTAGATTCAGAAAGAAGTTTTAGTTCCCAGGAACTATAAGATGCTACTTCCTATCTAGGGAATTTGTTCAACTGGACATTTATATTATATCTTGTTCCATTATATTCCCAGAGATGCTGAAATTGTATTTAAAACTGGATTCTGATTCAGACTTGGAACCATTACCTATCTAAATCAATCCTCTGAAAGCCCTAAGACTCAAGTGATTGCCCAGCTGCATTCCTCAGGTATCAGCAGATTATGCTACCCAATCCTGACATGTATTGGAAGGCAATGCTTTATCATCTGGAATAATTAGATCTCAGCAAAGTTCTTAGAGAATTTCTGGCTTACCCAAAATACTTTCCACCCATTTTGAAACCTTCAAGAGAAGTAAAATCTACAGTCTAGTTCGAGGGTCTAGTAGGAATGTGGAGAGGGAATTCAAGAGAGTGTGGAAAGGTATCATGGAGAATTCAGTTCCAGAATCAATGCACAGGAAAATGTGTACTAGATACGAATCCTTTGGCAGGAGGTATATGGTAACACAAGCCAAATTTTATTAGTGAATTCCAAAGACAGTGGAAATGTCTCTGTTTTGTATTGGATGTTGCTTGAAATAAATGGGCCATTGGCCAGGGGTGTGGACATGCTTTCTGCTATGAATCTTTCCATTCTAATGACATATTTTGTAATAGGATTTGACATGTAACACAAACATATTTCCCAAAGCACATAATATCCATCTCAATTACTAACAATACTAAAATTGGTTTCATTGTTTTCCCCATTTTAAATTTATGTGCTGCCATACCTATTGGTAGCCACTCACTGATTTTCTAATACTAATAACGATTTTGGTGCAAATCAAAAGTACAACGAGATATCACCTCACACCAGTAAGAATGGCCATCATTCAAAAGTCCGCAAACAATAAATGCTGGAGATGGTGTGGAGAAAAGGAAACCCTCCTACACTGTTGGTGGGAATGTAGTTTGGTGCAGCCATTATGGAAAACAGTATGGAAATTCCTCAAAAGACTAAAAATAGACTTACCTTATGATCTAGCAATCCCATTCTTGGGCATATATTATCAGAGGGAACTCTAATTCAAAAAGATACATGCACCTGAATGTTCACAGCAGCACTATTTACAATAGCCAAGACATGGAAACAACCTAAATGTCCATCAACAGAGGACCAGATAAAGAAGTTGTGGTATATTTATACAATGGAATACTACTCATTCATAAAAAATAATAAAATAATGCCATTGCCAGCAACATGGATGGACCTGGAGATTGTCATTCAAAGTGAAGTAAGCTAGAAAGAGAAAGAAAAATACCATATGATATCACTTATATGTGGAATCTTAAAAAAATGAACTTATTTACAAAACAGAAACAGATTCACAGACATGGAAACAAACTTATGGTTACCAGGGGGGAAGGGGATGGGAAGGGATAAATTGGGATTTTGAAATTTGCAGATACTAACTGCTATATATAAAATAGATAAACAACAAGTTTCTACTGTTAGAGCACAGGGAACTATATTCAGTATCTTATAGCAACCTATAATGAAAAAGAATACGAAAATGAATATATGTATGTTCATGTATGACTGAAGCATTATGCTGTGCAACAGAAATTGACACAACATTCAGTAAAAAAAAATTGTTAAAAAAATTACGATTTCTGTTGGATGACTAGGTAAGAAAACCAATTTTCAGTTTTAGCACCTGGGGACATTTTTATTGGAATGTAGGTTGCTTGAAAAAATGTAGTGGGCTAATAAAACTAGATGTCTATTTATAAGATTTGGCAAGCTTTTCTTGAATATATAAAACAATGCAGATGAAAATAAAAAGTATTCTAACTTATCCATTGAGAAAAACAGAGTAATTGAAAAGGTTACATATGACTTTAGGTATTTTATATTCTGACCTCAATTTTGAATGCTTTGAATAGGTAACATTCTTATATATAAACTGCTAAATTCTTAGTCTAACAATTTTATTCAAGAACATAATACATGCCCTTTATAGGTACAAATATTTACACAAGAACTCACACACAAAGGGTGATAATGTATTATTGCCATTGACTAAGTTTCATGTATCCTAAAAGCCAAGAGGGCCATGGTTCAGAGCACTCTTGCGGTACTTCCATGAACAACACAATGTTGTGGCAACTTGCCACCCATCAGCAAATATGCATCCAAAAGGATCTACAATGAGTAGCGTAGGTAGAGTGTGTCTACTCAACTTCTAGTGAAGATGAATCTAATGTACACTCTCCTCTTAAAATTTAAGGTGGTAAATAAAAAATACATTAATACCCCCTCAGTTCCCCACAGGTGTTCAAATCCAACTGAGAGATAGACATCAGACATAGGAAAGCAAAATGCAAGCTTAATTACCATTAAAGCTGATATTCGAGAATGTGGTTTAGACATGCTACAAAATTGGGTTCTGAACTCCATAATTAGAGTGGAAAAACACAGGTCTTCCCAGTAGAGGAAGAGCCTTTGTATCTAATGGGCAAAGGTTAGGAGAAGATGTGCTCTCTGCAGACAGGCAGATCTCAAAGAGAGATAGGGAGAGACCTTTCTCCCAAATACATCAATCAGATAAGAAAGTAACTTCTCCTTCCCTGGGGAAGGGTGAATGAAAGAGCAGAGAGAGGCCAAGATTATTTTAACAGAAGAATCTTTTTATGAAAGGAAATAGCAGAAATAAGAAACAACGGTTTACCCCTAATAAAACCTAATGCAGGCTCTCCATTTCTGCTACTGGAGAATTATGCATAAATCAACAGACTATATAATTTAAAAGGGGGTTTGGGAGGCACAATATAAGTAAACAGGACTACTGAAATCCCAGTTAATCTGAGTTGTTGACACATGATTTTCACCTTCAGAATCAGATCTTGGCATTTTACATGTGTGTCTTTTACTTGATTAATGCCACATTTAAAAACAAATAGATTCGATTGGGGAAGATGAAAAAGTTCTACAGATGGATGTTGGTGATGGTTGCACAATAATGTGAATGTACTTAATGCCATAAGTGAACCCTACACTTAAGATGGTTAAAATGGTAAATATTACATACCATATATTTTAGCACAATAAAAAGGAATTTAAAAACAAATGCCATTTATAAATGTATCAAATCAACACATACACCTTATACTTACACAATGTTGTATGCCAATTTTACTTTAATAAAAAAAAATTATATGTATTGAAAACAGTTTAAAAAAAACAGATCTTGATGATTTTTCTGATTACAACAAATGCTCCTGATTTGATTTTAAAAAAAAACCCACCACAATAGCATTAAAAGACAAAGAAGCAATATTTCTGTGATAAGCACATGTATACTGAGATGGTTAATTTTATGTGTCAGCTAGGCTGGACTATGGATTGCCCAGATATTTGGTCAAACATTATTCTGGTTGTTCCTACAAGGGTGGTTTTGGACAAGATTTACATTTAAATCAGTGAATTCTGAGTAAAGCAGACTGCCCTCCACAATGTGGGTGGGCCTCATCCAATCAGCTGGAGGTCTTAATAAAACAAAAGGCTGACCTCTCTGGAGCAAGAGAGACCTGTGCAGAAGACTACCTCTGTACTTTATCTGCAACATTGGTTCTTCTTATTTCTACAACAGACTGCATTTAGACTCAAACTGCAGCTCTTTCCTGAATTTCCAACCTGCCAGCCTTCCCCACCAGATTTTGGAGACATCAAGCACCGACTATTGTATGAGCCAATTCCTTAAAATAAGTCTCATTATATACATGATACAGAGATACATATATATATGCAAAAACACATATTCTGTTTTTCTTTTTCTCAGGAGAACTCTTAATACACATGCATACACACAGAGAGAGAGAGATAAACACATTTATAATTTATGTATAAATTCATCCTATATTCTGCATTATTCCCTCTACTTTATTATAGACAAATCTTTTTTCTACATACATAGCTTTATAAAGTTCATACCTTCCAATGGCTGCAGAATATTCTATTCTATGGATTTATTCAGCCACCTTCTCTTGACAGAAATGGATTTGAATTCAATTTGTAAGAATTTTAGAGACAACAACAATAAATATTTTTGTTCATATATTTCTCATAATTGTCCAATTTCTTACTATACATTCTGAGAAATAGGATTATTGTTTCAAATAATATTCACATTTAATTCTTCTTAACCAAATTTATAGAAATGTGATTTACAAACAACAAAATGCACCAATTTTAAGTGCACAGTTCAATGAGTTTTGACAAATATATTTGGACAAATATACCCATGTAACTACAACCACAATCAAGATATAGAATGTATCAATATAAAAAGTTTCTTCATTACTATTTACAGTCAACCTCAACTCCACAAGTTGCCCTAGGAAATCATTAATTTGTTTTCTGTCAATATTGACCTCATTTCCTTTTTCTAGAATTTCATAGAAATGAGATTATGCAGTATGTACTCTTTTGTGTCTGGTTTCTTTCACCCAGCATATTTTGAGATTCATCCATATTACTGCTTGAATCAGTAGTCCATTCTTTTTATGACTGAGTAGTATTCCATAGCAAGGATATTTAGCCAACTACCTCTTCATGGAAATTTGTTTTAATTCTATTTGGGGCTATTATGAACAAAGATGTCTTATTCACAGAGAAGTCTTCATGTGGATATACAGTTTCATTTCTCTGGGTAGATACCTTGGAATGTAATAACTGGGTTTTGTTGTAAATATATACATAATTTTATAAAAAATCTGCCAAAATGTTTTCCAAAGTAGTTTTATCATTTTGCATTCCTGCCAGCAATGTGAGAGTTTCAGTTTCTCCATATCCTCATCAACACTTAATATTTTCAGTCTTTTCAATTTTAGCTACTCTACTGGGATATGGTGTGTAGTACAACCTCACTGTGCTTTTAATTTTCATTTTACTGATAAATAATATTGTTGAATATTTTTATGTGTCTTCATTTTTGAAAGTATCTATTCATATTTTCCTCATTTTAAACTGAGCTTTCTTCTTCTTATTGAGTTGTGAATGTTCTTTATATATTCTGGATACAAGTCTTTTGAAAAATATCTGTGCGGTAAATTGTTTCTCAGTCAATGATTTATCTTTTAATTTTTTAATTAAGTCTCTCATAAAAAAGAATTTTTTAATCTTGATGATAGACAATTTGTAATTTTGATGGGTCATGCATTTGGTATGCCATTTAAGAAATCTGCACCTACCCAAGTCCTGAAGGATTTCTTTACACTTTCTTCCTGCAGTTTTATACTTTTAATTCTTATGTTTAAACCTATGATTCATTTTGAGTTAATTTTTATGTGTGGTGCGTAAATTTTGTGTATGGTATAAAGATTAAGATTCTTTTTTTTTCCATATGGATATCCAGTTTTTCCAGTACTATTTTTTAAAAAGATTATCCTTTCTACATTTAATTACTTTGGCATCTCTGTTGAATATCAATTGACCAATGGGTTTCTCCATTCTGTTTCACTGACCTAAATGTGCATCCTTATGCCAGTAATACACTGTCTTGAATTGATGTAGCTTTATAGTAAGTCTTGACATAAAGTTGTATTACGTTCTAAACTTTTGTTCTCTTTTTCAAATCTGTTTTAACAATTCTAAGTTCTTTGCACAAATATTTATATTTTGGAATCCATCTGTGCACTTCTTCCAAAAGCCAGCAGGGATTTTGATTGGGATTAGGTTGAATACATGAATCAACTTGGGAAGAACTAATATTTTAACAACATAGAGTCTTCTAATCAATCAGCATATTTCTTCAATTATTTAGGTCTTACTTGGGTTTTCTTATTCATGTTTGGAACAGTATACAGGTTTTGCATATATTGTGTTACATTTAGTTCTAAATACTCCAGGTTTTGAAGCTATTAAAAATCAAATTTTTGAAATTTCATTTTCAAATTTGTTATTGATATAATATACAAATGCAATTAACTTTTGTATATTAACCCTGTATCCAAACAACATCCTAATTCTTCTTCTGATTCTGTTGTTTATAGATTCCTTAGTATTTTCTACAGGCACGATCATATCACCTGAAAATAAAAACAGTTTTAATTCCTCTTTTCCATTCTGTATGCCTCTTCTTTCATTTTCTTGCCTTTTTGCACTGGCTAGGATCTTGAATAAAATGATATTAGAAGTGGTGAGAGTGAATAACCTTGTCCTGTTCCCCAGCTTAGGAATCAGTCTTTTAAGTATGATGATGGTAAGGTTTTATAGATTTCTTTTTCATTTTGAGGGATTCTCGTCATAGTTTGCTGGATAATTTTATTATGAATAAATGTTAAACATTGTCAAATATTTTATCTGTATCTATTGCAATCATATTGTTCTTATATTTTATCCTGCTTACATGGTGAATTATACTTATTGATTTCCTAACGTTACAGTAACCTTTTATTTCTGAGATAAACTCCACATGGCCATGGTATATTGTTATTTTTAGACATAAATGTATTCAATTTTCTAATACTTTATTAAGGATTTTTACTTCTTTGTTCATGAGGGATACTTGTCTAAGTACGTTCACATTATTGTGCAACCATCACCAACATCCATCTACAGGAAGAATACTTAAAATGTCCATACTACCCATATCGATTTACAGAGTTAATGCAATCCCTATCAAAATTCCAATGGCATTTTGCACACAAATGGAAAAAAGAACTTAAAATTTGTATGTAACCATGGTGGACCTTGAACAACCAAAGTAATCTTGAGAAAGAAAAATAAAGCTGGAGGCATCACACTTCCTGTTGCCCTAACTACCATGAACTCTTATATCTGCTTCCTCAACTCAGTGAAAGTGGCATACTTTGGGGGGATCTCTTTCCTGCACAAAGATCCAGAAAGTATTACCAAGCAAAACCCACAGGTATCACAGGGCACACTTCATTTGTTTCCCTTATCTTAGAGATCAAGGTTTGCACTGTCTGAAAACAGATTATCTCACATATTTGCTCAATTTTCCGATCATTTATAGCAGAAAATAACTATTATAAGTAACAGGGTTAGGAGTAGGGTGAAGCTTTTGGCATCTTATTCTTAAGGAGGCATTCATTTTTAGGGTCATGCAAATGCAAGATGTGACAGCCCAAGTGAGAGCCTCTTTAAACTTTTCACCCTAGGCATCTCATTTGCCTTACCCTAGTTCCAGCCGTAATACATAAACGAACTAGAAATTATGGAAAATATTTGTAACATACATGACAAACCAAAAAAAGGTAATTGTCATTCATATAGCTCTTATAAATCTAAAAGGAAAATATAAAAATATCCAAATAGTGAAAAAAAGAAATGTAATCACTATTATTCCATCATGATCAGAAGTAAAAGTCTATATATTTACATTTTTGATAATTTATGTCAATAAACCCTCAAAAATACAGTACCAATTTAAAGTATCACTAGCCATACATGAATATGAAAGTTCTCAATTCCCATCATTTTCGCAGATAATTTTCTCAGTTTTTTAAATCTCTTCCCATTTGATAGGTGAAAAAAATCTGTTGTTTTAAGTTATATGTTTTGAGTTACTGAGTGGACTCTTTTTTTTTTTTTTAAAGTTTTTTAGTCAAATGTATGTCTTCCTTTGAGAGTTGCCTGTTTATAATGTCTTGCCTATTTTTATAATTCATGGATCTGTAGGGAACAAAACTGGATTAGGGCAAGATGGTTTGGAGAAAAACTAAGTGAATGAAACTTTGGGCGTGGACACAAAACACTGCCTACTAGAATTCTTGCCAGAGTGTTAAATGCTATATCAAGAGAGAATGCTCCCATATCTAATTATATGTTCTACCTTCCTTCATCCAGCATCTTCAAGTTTCATTCCAAAGTAAAGTATTCCAAAACTGCAGGCATATTCTTCAGCCTCTTTGGCACAAAATCCCTCTTCTCCTTTGGCAGACCAACAGAGTCCAGCCTGCCTCTGTTGGGATCTGAGTCTTGCTGCCAGACTATGGGATTTGACTCTGATTGCCTGAAGGAGGATTTGATCTAGATCTTGAGGAGGACAAGTTCTTGTAAGCATCTAGCTCATTTGAGGCCTTTGCATCATCTTAAAGCAACAGGCAGTCGCTATTTTCTAATGGGGAGAATAAACCACTTCTGAAGCTCAAGGTTCTGGAGTGGACCTCCCCAGATGTCCCTATCTCAAATCTAATGGTCTCACTATTTTCTAACAGGGGAATGAACCACTTCAAAGAGACCGGATGTTTCAGGAGATTCTAGGAGCTCAAGGTTCTGAAGTAAATCTACTCAGATGTCCCCATTCTAAGTCCCAGTGTCCCATTCCTTCCCTATTTGTGCCCTGAGCTCGATGTAGAATACCTACTGGTATAAGAATTCAACCTTCTCAAACTTCACTACTCTAATGATTAAGCCTAAGCCTGGTGTTCTACTCTGTCCTCTGGTTGCAGAAGAGTAAAGGTTTCCTTGAATGCTCACAAGAAGACAATTTGGCTTTTATATTTTACCTTGATCTGTAAATAAGCACTTTACAACTGTCACCATACCACCCATGATTCAGTGGTTCTCAGGAAAGCCAACCAATTCCATAGTTATTAGAGTTACCATTTCCCTCATACCCCTCAAGTGTCAAAAATACTGTATTGCTCCATATGTCTCCTTCCACCTGTATGTTCATCCCTGGTGAAAGTTTTAACAATTGCACATCATTTGCATGGCAGGGATTATCCACATTCCACTTACCACCAGTGATGAGGTCCTCACTGTCAACCTATCACTGAGTAATCCATCTTCATGATTCCATTTTAGAGACTGTTTGCAGAATCATTCTTGTTCCACTGGCTTGAATACATTTCCTGGAAACAGAGAGGGAAAGTTGCATGCAGGCTGGCTGGCCAGGGGCGGAGTGGGTGGGGGATGCTCTCATGAAATACACTTGTAAGGAAGTGAAGAAAGCAGAAGTGGCTGGAAGGCAGATGGAAGACCTGACCTGCAATGTAGTTTTAGCTAAGACAGACAATCCTATGAGAAGCTCTGAAGCCAGCATGGCTCTTAGAGTTGTCTCAAATTTAGACAAGAGTTTGGGGCTTAAGTGCCCAGACACTGACCATGGGCCATGCAGTGGTAAAGAGAGTAACCTTGAGTGAGGCAGTTTCCTTCAGTCAAGGGTAAATTCCATGCACAAAGCAACTCTGATCCTTTGAAAGCTAAAACTCAGAGCAGTTGATGATAGGTGTTTTCGCCTTACAGAGGGGATGTGAATCGAGCATCAGAGAATGCTCCCATTTTCCCTAACTCCTGCCTCCCTGCTACTCAATTACGTACTAACACATAAATCTTTGTCTCAAGGTCTGCTTTTTTAAGAACCCAGGCAAAGACATGGAGAAAAGGGTGGACTACACTAGTTATTTGGCCATTGTGTCTCCAAATACTATCTTCCATCCTGTGTTCTATGGTGCTGGTACTGAGAGTCTGCAAATATATTACCCAAATTTCTTTGCCAGCTTCTTTTGGCACTTAGCCTCACTGAATCTCTTTAGGGGTACTGCCAACGTCTAGGTCAGATTCCCTCCTCAGAGGTCTGACCTCCACAGAGCCCCTCCTACAAGCTTCTAGGTTCAATACCCATTTTTGCCCTTTTGTTTTCCTGGTCTCAAGAGATGGTGGCTGGTTTTTTGCAGTTATTATCTCTGCAGTATTATCTTCACATTTCCTTTCTGCTTTTCCAGCTTTCCAATTCCTCTGTAACCATCTCCTACAGTCAATTTCCTCTGTCAAAATTACTATGGTCTCTGTTTTCTTGACAGATTCTGTCTGACATGGTCATTTGCTAAAAGAAAGACAGCAGTATGCCTTGGACTTGAGAAGAATGGTAACAATTTGGAATAGCTCTTTTGGTGAGTTACTACAAGAAAGGACATAGGATGTCAAAAAAACTTGTTTCACTAAACTGAAAATTATCTACAAACTTTCAGTAGTACCATTTTGTGCAACTGTATCACTTCCTTTGGCAGCCAAGTTGTAGGAGGGACACCAGCAAACATCTCAGTTGATCAGAGGTTTGCTGAATAGATCGGTGTCAGGAGGACAAGGGGGCGATGTTATTGAGGATTCTGTCAGGAGAGTTTTAAGTCACAAATCACCCTGAATAAGGTCCAGTATATAATAGAACTTTTTTTCCCAGAGAAATTTAACTATGTAAGTCATGTAAATAGAACACAGTATCAAAGTCATCTTATACTAGCGTTTAGAAGTGATAAGAACACTACATTGTCCTTTCACATTTGTCTCAAGTTTCAGTGATGTAATGGCAAGTATTATCATATGATCAAATATTTCATCAAATCGTTGCAAAGCAAAACTAGTTCACTGCTATGGAGTCATCCTTGGATTCTGTTTAGGTTACATTTAGTTAATAAAGAAATAAATAGCTGAACTCTGTTTTGCCTTTTATATCTCATTCTCTTTGCCAAAATACTCAAGGCTTAGGGAGGGTCACTTCAGCACAAACTGTTGCAAATTTCCAGAATAATTGCTGATTCTATAATCTCTTATTGTGTAATAAGACTCTGGAGAACTACCTTGTCAGAGTGAAGACTGCCTCTCTCAGCAAAACTTGTCATTTGCTATTGCAAAATATGATTGAAGACAACTCATAATTTGGGGGTACACAATTAAGGAAACTTTTTAAAATGATCTTCCTGAAAAAGATGACAAACCCATGATCCACCCTTACCTACATCTCAGTTCCTTTAAGAAAGTTAATCACTTTCAGATGTAGGAAATTATAAGACAATCCAAGTTGTTCCTCTCCTAATACAAAATTGATTCTTGAATGGGCTGCTCTCCACTCCATCCCAGCTAAGCTTGGTTCTTCCTTTGACATCTTTTACCACTTATACCTCAGATGGAACTAGAGATGTTTCTAAGGGTTGTTCGCACACTCCTCATTAACTGCCCTACAGGGGGAAAAATAAATCTTCTATCACACTGAGAAGGCATGCCTCCTTGTTGACAACAAACACAATTCTTTCAATCATTCAGGGACATTCTCATTTGTCTGTGGCCTTTCTAGTGGGAACACAACAAACTGCATTTAAATAAAACCAAGAGGAAAACTGCAACTTGGAATGGGCTCTTTTATACTCTCTGAAGCGCTCCCTCTACACCAGAGTGTTTCAGGCCAAGGAGTGTTTGCTGAAACTGGGAAAGCGGCACTAAAGAACCATTAAATCTTTTTGTCCCCAAGCCATGAGCTCCCAGAGGGATAGTAAAATGACACACCTTGTGAAAGAGATTTTCCAGGTGAATGACTTGGAGGACTGGGTTTGTGAAGGAACTCATGCTTGGATGGATAATTAACCCAGATGTTTGTGTTATCTATTACTGTGTAATGAACCACCCCAAAACATAGTGATCTAAAAAAAAACCCACCAATTTGCTCATGATTCTTCAAACTGGGGCTGAACATAGCAGTGGTCTTTCTGCTGGGTTCATCTAGAGTCTCTTAGTCGCTCAAGCATCTGTGATTGTCTGGAGAATTGAATGAGACAGGAAAATCCAAGACCTCACTCATGCCTCTGGGACTTCTTTTATCAGTGAATTTCCATAGATTCTAAACATTAAAGTTGCTTGTAATCATATCTTTTCCTCTATTCTTCCCCAGCTTCACTGAGGTGAGTTACCTCAGCCAGGCTACTTTTCTCTCCTGGGTACTCTCAAAGCACCCTGGGCATTGTCCCACGTTCGCCCTCATCTTCCTCATTACAGCTGTATTGTAACTGCCTTTCAACCTTTCTGTATCCTCACTGTCCACCCATCCTACTCCTCCCTCAGCCCCATCCCCACTATTAAACACACAGATTAGACTGTCAGTTGCTTAAGAGTGGAGTCTTCTTGTTCATGGTTTTATTCCCAGTGTCTGGCACAGTGCCTGAAACAGAGTAAGTGACCAGCATGTACCTGTTGAGGAATTATGACTAAAGAGCGAAATCATGAATTGAAAGTAAAAATAAAAATTGCATTCCACCCCACCGGAATTTCCACAAATAAATAACAGAAGTCATTCAAGGGGATGTAAAGTCCAGAGGTTGGAATGGTGAGTCATTACCATGAGGTAATGGCAATATTTGATAAATCTATTGCTTCATAAGCATGATATGCGACTAAAGTAGGTTTTTCTTAAGAAAAATGGTATCAATACAGAATAAGTCATTTAATAAAGAGATATGAAGCAATTATATCAGGGTAAAGTTTTTCACTAGTTCTGAGTATATGAAACACGTAACAAAATCATTTTAGGCCAAAGAGATTTTTTTTTCTCCCCCAAGTTTATTTTAGTCACTGTGTGATTACAAAATGTTCTCTAATTCTTATTTTCTAGACATCACAATGTATAAAGTGATGAACAGAAAAATATGCTTTCTGAAACAAGGGGAAATAAGTGGCCACTGTTCAATCTTTTAGTTCTCAAAACCCACAAAGTTCTCACAGAACTCCATGTTTTGCACTTGCAGCCCTTGAAGCTGGCAATATCCTTATTCACCTGGCTAACTTCTATCTTTGAAATTCAACTAACTTAATTATGATTCCAAGAAGCTTCCCAGAAATCACTCTGACTGTGTTAGATGGCATCCCACCTGTTGCCCTCATGCTCATTACCTCCTTCTATATAGTGACATATCATTAAAATTGTAAGGCTGCTCAGCCATTAGACTATATAACTTCCTTGCAGGCAAGCAAAGTAGTCACTCAACAAATATTTGTGGAAGAAAAGACTGATGGGAAGAGAATTAAATCACTATGTCACTATGTACATACTACAAAGGGGCACTGATAATCACGAAACAAAACTAGAAGAATGTCTGAGAGTCATTCCTTTTACTCATCTTACCTGAGGCAGGACGTTGCCTAAATGTAAATGTGTCATTTGAATATTTTTTCTGCATTCTCCCATCAGCAATCATGGCTCATGATTCCATTCTTTTTTTTAGCAGGTAAGAATCTAATTTTCAATTTCAAATAGACTTACTATATAAAGGTGTATTCATATAAACAGAGATAAGGCTTTGACCACATATGAGATACGGTATTTGTGAATCTCTCAATAGAATTTGTATACTTTTTATTGCACAGGAAAGTTTTGCTTTTTCTACATATAAAATTAACCTGTTCCACATTTTCTAAAGAACCACAAACTGTTTTTAGTGAAACCCCAAGAGCAGAGTAAATAATGCTCATTTCAGTCCTTACTAATTTTTTTATATTTAAATACTGAACTATAAATAAAATCAATGTACTGAAAGTCTTGAATTATATTATTAACACAGATATTTCCTACTGCTATCACTAAACTTCTGTTAACCTGAAATTCATGTTGTTGAAATAATATTTAAGCTCTGTTTCTCAAATTATTTTGAAGCTAAAGGGAGAGTTAAATGTCATGTGATGGACTGTAAGCAGTTGAGAGCAGGAAGCAGGTCCATTCATTACCTTATGCCCAGTCTGGTAATGCCCTCCCCTGGAACACTGCTCAATAAATATTGGGTAAATGAACAAGTGAATGGAAGAATGAATGACAGAGTGAAATAAAAAGAATGTAAATAATATCCTGATAATTTAGGCAAAACTGTTCTATTATAAGAGAGAAAGGAAGATTCAAAAGCCTGGGTTATTAAAATTAATTGTCCACTATAATTGAATTCATAGGATAACTTGACTTAAATTCACAAGATAATTTCTCTCCAATTACAGACACAATCATCTGATATGGTCACAGTGCCAGCGTGAACACTGGATCACTGTGATCCCTCAGAATTAGCACTGTTTTACTGGTCTTTATGTTCTCTCCCAGAAAAATGATTTCTTACCACTGTTTAGAATTTATATTTAAGAAGCTGTTAATCAGAAATTAGGACTAAACATAGTTTAACTCAATTTTATTTTATCTTGATAAAAATAGAGACATTTTGTTTAACACATTGGTTACTTGAAGGAATGACTCTATGTTCTTAATGAATGGCGTCATCAGGGGAGGGGGGAGAGCAAAAGCACAGGGAATAATAGGAGTGGGGAGTATAAAAAGTGGGTGGAAAACAGCCCAGGAATCACAGCCCTTCCTGTGTGAAACTACTCCCAAGTCTTAGCAAAGACAATAAATTAACATTTATTTACTGAGAACTGTTAGCACACCCTGTTCTAAGGCTTTCCCGTATATTACTTCTTTTCATCCTCAAAACAGACATGAAGGAAACAGTGTTCAGTTATATAATTTGAGAAGGGGCAGATCCACTTCAGTTGGGGCTGTTTCCAAAACCTCATATTCAATTTCAACCACTACACTGTGTGGCTCTAGGGTCCCTGAACCATTCCAGCAAGAAATTCCCTTATCTTCCTACTAAAATCTGTCCCCTGAGTCTAGTATTGGCAACTATGAAAGTTCTTTCAAAAGATTAGGATTGTTATTGTATTGTTTACTAATAAATTATTTAATGACAAACATATCCTCAGACTTTGAAGTCTATTTGAGAGGCAAGGCAGTCTCTGCTGAAATTTTACTCTATTTCCATTTCAGAAGGAAACACCAGAGTCAGATGGTCATCAAACTGTCACCATGTTACTGGTACAGATGGACTGGAGAACGAGGCCTGGAGTCAAGGGTCTAGTTCTCCACCATGCACTGAACTTGCCTCTCAGTCACTGGAAAAACAGCCAGACAACCATGCAACTTGGAGCTTCTGCTGGTTTACCCCCACTTCCCCATCTCCACCCACTCCTCAAGACAGGCCTATGTTAAGCTTACTTGTTGGCTCCAAATAAAAGGAGGAGCAGGATCAGCTACATAATTTGCAGGGCCCAGTGCAAAATGAAAATGCAGGGCCCTTTGGTTAAAACCATGGGAAAAGTGCTGATAAAGATAATAATACACAAACTCTTTTCTTTTCTCCTGAGACTTCACAAGTAAGTAGCCTTATTTGCTGTTTAATGCCTTTCTAAATAAACAAAAACTAAAATATTAAATTATTAGCAATGCCAAATATCTCACAGTGATCACTCCCCAAAATTATTTTGATCAGCTGACAACCTGATTAAGAAATCCTGAAATTTTGCTGAAAGCAAAGAATTAGAAAGCACCTAACTTGCAAAATCTATTACCTACACACTTGTCATTCAGTTTCACATAAGCAAATTATCAAGTATGATTAATTATATCTGTTACTCTTTCAGTTACAGGCCTGTTGTAACATGAGACGCTCAGAAAGGATTGAAAAACTGAATTACTGTTCATTTTATTATATTTTTTCCAAAATAACTTTTAAAATAGAATTATTTTTATTTTATGTGCTTTATGCTTGCTATATGCTTGAAGCTGACCATTTTCATCATATCATTTATATGGAAGGTCTTCATTACATAACTTAATTGGCAAAGCCAGTAATGGTTGTCAAATCATTTGGATAAGTCAGATTATTTTCTATCAGGATAAAAACCTAACTTTATTTTTAAGTTAAAATAAACATGTTAATATAAGTTCTATAAACTATGAAGTTATGGAGAAATAAATTTATGGAGAAAATATAGATTACTAATAGCAGTAAAATCATTATTATGGTATAAATCTAATATAATAAATACATCCATTTACAATGTGTTATAAAAAATATTAATCAATATGCCTTTTTTCATTAGTTAATTAATAAAAAGGCAATGTTTTATGTGACTAAATCATAAGTTATTCATTATTTGAAGAACATTATAAATACATGTGTTTATACATCAAACTTCACTGTTCAGTTTTAAGGAATAATTAAATAAGAATAATTTATAAAAATCAGAAATAACTCTAGTAATTTAATTATACATCATAATCAAAACATATCTATGTGGTGATAAAAGAGAAAGATATACAGTTAAAAACTATTAAGACCAGCAGATACCATATTTTTTTTCATAAGGGGCTGAAAATACAAAAATATTAATAAGATATTGAAAATATAAAATGAGTATCACTTAATGTTAATATATTAAATTAATATCAGTTGCTAAGATACTAAATGATATTCATCATTCCATAAGATGAAAGAAGACAACTAATTGGAATAAATATTTTATGATAAGATTTGATGTATACGTTAACTATCATATTAAATAAAATATACTGAATCTGAAATAAATCACATAAGATGAAGATATCGTAAATATTTCTGGTGGTCTTCTAAATATTTATTTTACATTTACATGAATCAGCATCATTAACATCTTTGGTTTTGGCTACTTACAGATGCCTTCCTGTCCAAGTAATAGCACAGCCTAGAGATGAAAACTGAGAATAGTTTAAAAACAATTGCTTAAATTTAGAGGATTCCGCTCACAGGAATGTATGTTCCACAAGAGTTAAGGATTTTTGTTTTGTTCAATGACATATCTCAAGTGCATAGAACATATCTGACACTTAATAGGCATTCAAAAAACATTTGCTGAAAGAAAGGAAGGCTGTCTTTAAATAGTCAACATGTTATTTCTATGAGATCAATTTTTAGCAGAGATCCTGGTCCCCTAAGGTAATAAGTTATTTACATTTTAGATTAACGGAAATAACCAAAAATTTTTAAAGTTTGTACCAATCTAACTACAAGACTGTACGCATCTATGATCCTTTCAGCAATGAACTGAATTACAGCTTTCCCACAACCTCTTCAACACTTGGTATTTTCACTCATTTAAAATTTTTGTTTTGTTTTGTTTGCTGTACAAAAAGCTTTTAAGTCTAATTAGGTACCATTTGTTTGTTTCTCCTTTTACTTCCTTTACTTTAGGAGATTGATCCAAAAACATATTGCTGCAATTTATGTCAAAGAGTGTTCCACCTATGCTTTCCTAGAGTTTTATAGTATCCAGTCTTACATTTAGGTCTTTAATCCATTTTAAGTTTATTTTTGTATATGGTGTTAGAGAATGTTCTAATTTCATTCTTTTACATGTAGCTGTCCAGTTTTCCCAGCATCTCTTACTGAAGGGATTGTCTTTTCTCCATTGTATATTCTTTCCTCCTTTATCATAGATTAATTGGCCATAAGGGTGTGGTTTTATTTCTGGGCTCTCTATTCTGTTCCAGTGATCTCTGTGTCTCTTTTCGTGCCAGTATCACGCTGTTTTGATTATTGTTGCTTTTGCTTTCTGATAATAGCCATCCAGACAGGTGTGAAGTGATCTCACTGTAGTTTTGATTTGTATTTCCCTGACTACTGACATTAAACATTTTGTCATATACCTGTTGTACACTTGTATTATGGCTTTAGAGAAATGTATGTTCAAGTCCTTAGTCCATTTTTTAACCAGGTTATTGGAGGGGGGTTTTGTTGTTGTTATTGATTTGTAAGAATACCTTGTATAATCTGTAGAGTAATTCCCTATCAGATAAATGATTTGCAAATATTTTCTCCCATTTCATAGGCTGCTTTTACACTCTGTTGATTGTTTCCTTTGCTGAAAAATTTGTTAAGATGGTAGAGCTCATATTAACTGTTGTTATCTCAACAAAAAAATTTTAAATAGCATATATAGTAACATTAATATAAGATAAAATAGAATTCAGGATAATAATTACTAAAGAGGACAAAAATGGATATTTCATATTAATGAAAACTAAAATCTATTAAAATTTTATTAGGGTCATGGATATTCATGCTCCTAACAACTTAACTATAGCATCAAAGTCTTATAAAAATACAAAGAAAAATTGACCATTCCACAATCACAGTGAGATATTAACACATGTATCTTTAAAAATTAACAAATTATGGCATAGAGAATTTATAATACACAAACTACTTAATCTATAAGTTGTTTTACAACTTTGTAACCAACAAATAGAACAATACATGAAACATTCACCAAAAATTTACCATGTATTAGGAAATAAAGGAAACGTTGACAAATTTTCAAAGCAGAAGTTATACAGACCATACTACCTGATTAAACTCTAATAAAATGTTATTGAAATCCAATAAAATAAAATCCAATTAAAATTTAAAAGTTAATATCAAAAGGTCAGCAACCCAAAAGGTAACAACAAAAGGCCAGCAGTGGTTCCTGAGCATCAGCCACGAAAACCAAAGTCTTCTGTATAACATTTGGGTTAAGGAAGAGGTCAAACGGAAGTTGGAAACTATTTAGAAAAGAAGTAACTTAACAGCTCTACATATGTAAGTGTGGGGAATATTCCTAAGCAAATGTAATGTCCTCTTAGGAAGTGGGAAATAGGAAAAGGCAGAGCAGATGACAACTGGATGGGCATCTCTGCTACATGGCCAAACTGACACTCAGGAAAAGAGTACACTTAGAAAAAAAATTCTCATAAAAACCAAGTCTCCACCTCTAGAAGTTAAGCAACAACCAAATAAACCAAAAAAGAATTTAGGAATTAATAAAAATTAAAACAAAAAAATGGATGAAATTGATAATAACAAATATTGGTAGAATCATCAATAAAATCAAAAGCTGATTTTTTAAAAAAAGACTAATACAGACTACAAACTAAAGGTTAGCAAGTTTGACCACGAAAAAAAAGAGAGAACCAAACATAAGCAACTTAAGAACCAGAAAGTGAACGTAAGTACAAATAGAGAGAGATGGTTTTTTTAATTAAAAAAAAAAAAAACTACTCTGTGCAACTTAACATCAATAAACTTAAAAACCTAACAGAAAATTATTTAGACTTAAATCAGAATGTTTAAGTGGGACATTTCCATTTCAGTTTTGGTGGAGGCTCCAAAAGGTAGAAACTAAAAGAACAGGTGTAAATACTCCCAATCTCCAAAGTGAGACACTAAATGACCTGTGCAGACCCTGTCATGTGTTTCTTACATGCACCTGCTATCCAAGAGAGGCTGTGAAGGGGTTGAGGCTTTTGGAAATTAAAGGGTATCGGCTCACTGGCAGTTCCTCCTCCCGGCATGGGGGAAATGTGTCCTGGGCAGTCTAGGACACACAACAGACTGCTATCCAACTCACCCAGAAAACAAAGTTGGAAAGCTAATCCTTTCTTACCAACGGTAAAGATGTGAGAAAAACTGGGAAAACTGCGTTGGGGAAGTCCTGATGGAGTCATCTCAAAAGGGATTCTGTCTGTGTTAGTTTCCTAGAGCTGCTGTAACAAAGTAGGTGCTTAAAATACAGAAATGTATTCTCTCCCAATTTTGGAGGCCAGAAGTCTAAAATCAAGGTACCAGCAGGACCAGGCTCTCTGTAGTCTACGAGTAGACTCCTTCTTCACTTCTTCCTAGCTTCTGCCTGTCAGTTCCTAGCCTTTCAATTGCAGTGGCATCACTCTAATCTCTGCCTCTGTCATCACATGATGTTCATCCTGTGTGTCTCTGTCTTCCCCTCTTATAACAACACCAGTCATACTGGATAAGGTTCCATCCTAACGAACTCATCTTAAGTGAATTACATTTCCAAGGATCTTATTTCCAAATAAGGTCATATTCACAAGTGTCAGTGGGTGGGACTTCAATATATCTTTTAGAAGGACCCAAGTCAACCCACAACAAACACCACATAAAAGATTACCTGCCAAGGAAAGAAAGATATTTAAGAGGTCATGTGACCAACTGAAGGCAAGATTCTGCCTGGGTCAAGAGAGGTATACCAGGGGGCCCTGCAGTGACATCTCTGGAAAGCCTACAAAGTACCCCAAGGATGAAAGATTTGATTTAAACAACTCCCTCGGCCAGAGGCACTCAGCGCCAGATTGCTGCTGTGTCCTACCAGTACGATGCTCATGCCCCATCTCTCCTCCGCTGGCAGGAGTCAAAACCACATGGGAAAATGGGAGTAGAGAAAGGGAGGAACAAGGCAAGGGAACTAGAAAAGACATCAGCCCTCCCTGCATCCTGCAAGCTGACTGAGGCAGGCCCAAGTCAAGGGAAACTAAATTTTAATTTGGACTGAGGCCCAATAGTTGTATGTCTTTTAATTATTACAGCAGGCATGATATACTCATTCCAAAATGAAACTCTTCTTGTAACTGAAAGGGAAATGATTTCTAAGAGTGAGTGGGAAAAATATGGGGCCAGGAGCAGGGAAGAACCAGATCCATAGAACGGGTTTGGATGGGAGCATGTGGAATGATAATGTTGCTTTGATTATAAGCTATGAGTCCCAATTTTCAATACTCTGACAACATATGTTATTTTACCAAATTGGCTCAAGAGGAAATTGAGATCCTGTAGAGCTTTATAGTCCCAAAAGAAATTTTAAACATTTCCAAAGAATTGGCTCCTGTATTACATTTTTTAAAAAAGTTAAAAGCAAATTCTTTTGAACTGTGAAAAATGAAAGTACTGAGATATTAGTGATGAGTAATAACATAAAAGACGTAGAATGTCTTAAAATTTGAGGTTGATGCAATGTGCAACCCCCCACCCCCCAGTCTGTGAGCAGAACATCATGACAATTACACATCACTGGAGATTATACAGCCTTTGATTTCACAACCAAGAAAGCACTCACTCTAGCCTTCCAATAATCCATTCGGTTATTCAACATATTTCTTTCTCATGGAGCCCAAACTGCTTCCACTCTCTCCCTAGAATATTTATGAAAACAAACATAACCCATGTTAAGATGGTTAGATAGGAAGATTAAAGACTCCTGGACTAAGAGACTTTGACAACCAAGTTCTACATCTAGAAACAAACCACAGAAGTTCAGCTCCTAATGACATGCAAATGAATCTGGAGCAGGAAAAAGAAGCCAATCTGATGTTCACTACAGAGTTGCAGTGTAAAAACGCACTTCTCACTCATATACCCTCTAATTATAAAAAGCATAAAGTGGTTGAGATAAGTGTAAAGGGCAGTGAATTCACACTCACACAACAGCCTTGAGAGACTCTGCCAGTATTCATAACCACTCTTGTGCTTCTCAGTTCCCTACAGGAATGCTAAGATCAATTCCAGTGCTTTCCTCTACATGAACTCAGGTTGGTAGCCTGGAACCTTATCAAAAGAGCCACGTGGCACAGACATGTTTCCTAGAAGTGCTCTCATTACCTAGTGGATGTATTTCATTATAACCCAGGATCCATCAATGATTCAGAGCACTGTGGTTTCGAAATGATTAATATGTAAGGGTTGTAACAACGTGAGTCATATGAAGGGGAAAAGGTGTGAGGAAATAAAAACATTATAGGAAAGTACACCACAAATCTGTGAAAACAGTCATGAAAAAGGGAGTATACAGAGTACACAACCCTAGTCATTCACCTTTTCTCCTCAACTGGCAAATGCAGGCTACTAATCTCAGAAGATCCACGTAGTGAATCACAAATGAAAATCATCATGGATTTACTATGCATTATTCACTCAACAGACATTTGCTGAATTCCAAATATGTGCCAGGAATTGTGCTAGGTGCACAATTGGATAGACAGATGGATAGGTGATAGGTAGGTAAGTAGGTAGATAGGTAGGTAGGTAAGTAGGTAGATAGGTAGATAGATAGATAGATAGATAGATAGGCAGACAGACAGACACACTGCTACTCTTGACCCTCAAAGAAATCCCAATTCAGGAAAAGCATCAGACAAGCAAACTGTTTTTGGTTTTTGTTTTTGTTTTTTTTTACTGACTAAAAGCCCAAAGACATAACCAAGTATTCAGGGCCAGAACATGGATTTTGAAACTCCCCCAGGGAATTCACATGCCCATGCCATTGAATTGGATTAGATCTTGATATATTTATTGGACTCAGAGTTAATTTTTCCCCCTGAAGTACAAAATAATATTAAGTTCTTAATTTCCTCAGGGATAACTTACTGCAAGTCAGTAACGTGAATTTAAAATATTCCCTCATTTTATCTGTCGCTAAAATGACAGGACATGGAAAAAAAACACATCTTTTATAAAAGTTGTTTGACATAATTAAAATGGCAAGTTTCTAGGCAAATGTATTTACCATTTAGGTATGCAAGACCCTAGATTACTGGACAGCATGATGAGTTATGTCTCTTTTTTCAAAGTTGGTACACAGCACGCTGTAATTTATCCCTAACTTAGGGGCCACTGCAACTAAGGTAACTCAGAGCAAGAACTGTATCTTTATTCAACATGGGGGGCCTTGCAGTACTCAGTACATGCCTCACCTACAGGAGGTGCTGGGTAAACACTAAGTAGAAGAAGCCCAGTACTAAGAGACTATATGACTATATTGAGTAAAATGATTTTTCCCAAATTTTAAAGAAACTGGCCCTTCAGAGTTTCCATTTCTTATATTCATTTGTTTGTATGTTCTTTTGTTGGTATATTAAATCATTCAATCCACTAAGTGAGTGCCCAGGACATGCAAAGTGAAGTGCTGTGCATTGTGAAAGAAACAAAGACAAATCATACAGAGATCATGTCCTCAAAAAGTCCACAGTTTAATAACACATCTGTAGCACCTACATGAATACTTCAAATACAAGACACACCTCAATGCCACATGAAGGGTAGATACTCGTGCAGACTATATGGTAGCTACTGGCTACGTGTAGCCATTGAACACTTGAAATCTGGCTTATCCAAGTTGAGATGTACAGGAAGTATCCAGTACACACTGACTATGAAGACTTAACATGAAAAAAAATGTAAAATAGCTCATTAAATTGTTTTATATTGATTATATATTAAAATTATAACATTTGGCATAAATATAATGTTTAAATAAAGTATTAAAATTAAATAAAATATTTAAATTACTCAAACTTGTTTCTTTTTAACATTTTAATGCAGTTACTAGAAAATAAAAAATTATTTATGTGGCTCATATTATATTTCTGTTTATATTTCACATCTGTAAGTGATTATAGATGTTTAGAAATCTTAGCAATTACTTCCCACATTGAGGGAGAGGGGGTAGGGGATCAAAAGAGACTTACTGGAGATGGCATTTGAGCTGAATTGCTTTCTCAAGCTTAGACCCATAGAAGAAGTGCAGGCAGAGGTTTCAGGAGGAACAAACTTGAGTTTGGCATTATCCATGACCACTTCCAACAACCTGATCAAGATCTAGCTTTAAGGGGCTCCAGGTTAATATCAACATACCTACTTCCCACCTTTCATTCATTTAAATGTGTTCATCTTCAAAGAATTCTCATTAAGTTGCATTTCACATTTGGTTTTTATACTGTCACCATGGACTCTATGACATGGAATATGAGCTACATTTTAACAACGAAGAAAACAACATTTGGAGATTACTGGTAAAACACTGAGGTCACAAAGCCAGTATGTGCTGGAACTAAGATTAGAACATAACATTTTTGAGTAGTTCTCCTTAGGCTCTTTCTCATGTATCATACTGCTTTCCTCTCAAAGGATCCCTCTCTCTGAAGTGGTTTTGTGATCAATCCAATAGCCTAGAATTCCTCCAGGTAGACTTCATTTTGGGCTCAGGCACCTGCTGTAAACCCCTGAGATGGAGTCAGCTACTACGGTGGCCCTAGCTATCCTGAGATAAACCCAAGCTGCAGGTCTAAGCCAACTATTCCCAATAAATAAGAGAAGAAGGAAAATGCTGTCCTCAAGTACCTGCTACATACTAAGCACTGTGCTTGGACTTTGTGTACCCGGTCTCATTTTTATTTTGCAGCAACCTTTGGGAATAAATATTATTAAATTGTTTTAGGACTGTAGATTTCCTGCAACAGCTCATAATGCTGACATAAACAGACCATTCACTATCCTCAAAGTCTCACTTTGTTTTTCTGGGCTCATGGAATCCTCCTGGCAGATAAACCTCAGAATCCTCTTGGGATTAATATCTATGAAGTCTGAGCTACAGTCTAAAATGGTAACTGCCTCATCCATTTGCATGCATACCCGTATCATCACCCTACAATTATTAACAGCTATCTATGAGCTAAGCAATATACCAAGGATTTTCTATATCCACATAACTACACCCTGAGGAAGGTCCAAATATTTTTCCCATTTTACAGGTAAGCAGACAGTTGAAAAAAGGTTGTCACTTGCCCACAGTCAGGCAATGGTAAATGGCAGAACTGGGATTCAATCGCTCGACCATCTGTCTCCAAAGCCCAAGTTCTTTACCACTGTATTATGCTGATTCCCATTATTCTGCAATACCCTGAGCAAACTGAGAGCCACTGAAAGGGACCATAGGATTGTACCAACTAGATGTATCTGCAGAAATGCCACTTCATGGGATAAAGAGAGTTGAACAGCTGGTTTATCATCACCCTCCCACAACATTTTGCTAGGCAAAGTGGGACAGCATAGCCTTTGCTCCTTACTGGAATGGTTTGTTGATTTGGCCCTTACAGCCTGAGGACTTTGGAATGAGGTTCCCGAATTTTGCCTTAATGCCTATTTTGAAGACTCCATACAACCACATTAGGCCTCTCACTGTATGCTCATGTACATAAAAAGAAACCAAGTGACTAACTGCAGATCACACCACAGACTAGTGACAAAGAATGATTAGAATTCTCTGCCCCCAAGTTAGTGGCCTGATACCCAGCCTACAGTACAATACTACTTTCCCAGAGATTAGAAGGCAATACCTCTGTTTCTGATCCTCCATATGCTAGACAATCCTGACAATCTACTGTGGTTTCATGCCCCAACTGTTCTTATATTACCATCGACCCTGATGATTGCATAGGGAATGAATTTTGTGGTAATGACATGTTCCAGACCTAGGATAGGATAAGTAATTCACACCACCCCCATATGTGGGTTCTGGCTTCACAGGCTAGCAGGGGAGTTATCAGACTTTATATGATTTTACACATGTTTCTGCTGACTCCGAAATGGACATAAAATATAGAATCGCATGCTGGGACACAGCAGAGTTTTTGAAACTCCCTCAGGGAGTCTTTGTTCCTAAATCAGTGACTGGATGTTACATGCTCACGTGCAAGTGTATGCTTGTGTATGTGTGTACAAAATGCACTGGTTTGGGTTATAGAATAAGCCATTTGGAAATCACTGAAGGATAATCCCATGTAATTGCTAATGTTATATTAAAATAGTGCTGATTTCATAATGCTCTTTATTTGACTTAGCTTTTTCATATCATTATGCTTTAAAAAAAAAAAATAAAGCCCTAGTGAAATTTATGGCCATATCTGGCTTCTTTCTCTGTGTCTGTGACGCACGTAACACTGCAATTTACATTTACCTGATCTCCATGAAGCTAGACATTTACCAGTACCTCAACAGACCTTTCTCAGAGAGTAAACAGATGACAGATATTGCTTAAGCCCTTCGTGTAGCAGAACTATAATAATAATTGTTTTAATCATAATAAGGATAGCTTATGTTTACTGAGTGCTTACCAGGTACCAAGCACTGTGAGAGGCACTTTACAGGATCTTCAAAACAACTTTATAATTTAGATGCAATTAATAGCCACATATCAGTAATAAGGAAATAGATGCCTTATAAGTAGTAGTATTAGCTCATAAATCAAGCTAACTCCAGAGAATATGCTTTAAATCACTATGCAAAATTATCAAGAAGGTCAAGGCCATGTTATTTAGTCTCTTAGAAACAGATACATGGGGATCTGGATTTCTGGACTTAAAATGTTTTAAAATACAGTTGAAAGAATAATTCCTATTTGGGCATGAGCTATGCTCCATCTTGAAGATTCAAACTGCAAATGTGAGCACAACTGCAAAGCACCAAGACAGGACACACTGAGAACCATCACTGAGACCTCTCAGCTGAAGGCTCAGATTTCACATCATATGCTAAAGAGGCCACTACTGCCCATAAATCATATCTGAAGAAGACTATTAGCTGCACATGTTCCAGAACAACATTAAAAACAATCTGACTTGTTTGCACATAGCAGTAAAATATAAAAAAAAACAAAGCACACACACCAAAAGTTAGGGTCATCAAATTAAAATACATTCTGTCCTAAAAGTTTCTGAGTTTACAGTTCTAGCTATAACTAGTTTACAAGTAACTTCTAAATTTCAGTCACTTGTTGGAGGGGAAAAAAACCATGTAAATAGCAACCTACAAGATCTTAGGAGATACATGTGAGGGCATCTATGCTTGTGTTTGAACACACATGTGTGCATTTTCATAGGCTGTATTTATAATCACAATAACTTATGACCATGTTTTCCCAGATCTAAGACTAGGAAATGCAACCCACTCAACTGACAGCCAAATCTGCAGAACAGATGTGACCCAAAAAGTGGGCAGTTTTAGTGTTAATTCTGCTGTCCTCTTTAACGTGTAAGACTGTTCCTTTTCCGAAAAATAAAGTCTGAGTCCATAGTTCATAGTCCTTGCCAAGATTCTCTCAGTACAAACAGCTCCCAAACTAAATTACACAAAATTCTGAACATCCCTGTTTACCTCCAATAAATGTCCTCCCAGGAGTCCACTGGTAACATGCATGCAGCAATGTTCTGTTTCTTTTCTAAATAGTTTCATATACCTGAGTCCTATTGTGTTGCCTCTGTGATGTTAACCCTGGAAATTGTGGACGGATATTTGACCAGCTTATAAAATAAACAAATTTTCTGTGGACTGCATCAAGAATCAGTGGGCTACTGATCATTCTGAAGGGTAACTTTCAATAATTTAGATTGGACAAACCATTGGCCTCTAGGGTTCTGCCAAAGCATCCCACTTGGACTCCACACAAAAAAGAAGAGATAGCAGAGACTCTTCTGCCCTAATTTCCTGGCCCTTCTGGCGTCAATCTGGAGAGGTCTAAATGAAGAGGCCTGAATTCTCAAAGGATCTACACCACTGCCATGTTTCCAAACCCTTTTGGCACATTTTTATATCATGGCTTGGCCTCATACATTAAAGAATTTAACCATTTCAAACCATTTTTCCATCCAGTTCCTATTAGAGGTTTCATTTTTTTAAAACAGCAGATATCCTCAAAAGCAACTACTAACTCAATTCTCTAAGTGTTTTGATTACATTGAAAGACATTCCCAGAGATTATAAATTTATATCGCCAAACATACTTCTTGTTGTAATTTTCATATTGTCTTCATAAAACTGTTTAACTATGTATATTATGAAATCATGCTGACAGTGCTAAAATCAAAACTCTTTGAACAATGACCATTATACATCCTTGATTCATATCAGGATTCAGGAAGTAACATCAAAATAATTACATAGGACTTCATTCATTCATTAGTTCAATCAGCAAATATTTCTGAGATTATGTCATGTATTATGTAATATTCTAGAAACAAAAATAAATTGCTGATTTTCCTCTTCTAAAGATATACAGAATAAAGTAACTTGTAAATAAACAAATGCAGTGAAGTATTACAGGTGTTATGATTGATCTTCAGGATATACTGAGACCCGAAAGGAGAGAATAATCAGTCCTCTCTTTAACGGGAGAGGAATGATATTATACAAATGTAACGGAAAATGAAAAACAAACACACAGTCACATCTCCTCTAATTAAGAGGAGATTGGGCAGCTGCAACCCTGAATTACAGAGTTTTTCTAAGAATTTGATGTGGCCCAATTTAAATCATTTCAAAATTTTTACCAATTCTTTGTGTAAGCAAAAGAGGATGTCAGAAGATAATCCTGTTATCTACTCATACTATTAATCTAATATTTTGTGCAAGGCAAGACACAGTATAGAATCCGAACATCAGACAGGGGGAACCGAATGTTCTCTGGATGATTACGTAAAGTGCTGCAAGCAGATAACATTGACTGAACACATTGATCACCTACTGTGGATCAGGTGTGTTTCCTGTGGGGGCCCCAATTCACACTTCACCACAGTGTGATGCACTAACAATAGATGTACTTAAAATCAATCTTTCTGTTTTTCCAGTATAATTGGAATTGTTTTAAAAAACAATTTCTTATATTCAATTTTCAACCTTTTTACAGTTTTATTTCTTCTTGGAATGTTATTATTCTGCACATAATTAATTCGGGTAATGGAATAGTGTGGGATGCTGTAGTGTTACTTTGATATTCATTAACTGAAGAGTGATATATGATCTGATTAGTGGAATTGATAGATAACCAGTTGTTTAGAACGGTACTTTTTGTTCGCCACTCTGTTTGATTTGGCTCAGCAGTTTTATTCTGTGTCTCAAACTCTATGCATCCTTCAAGTATCGTTCCGTGATTTTTTTTGTATCCTTACAATGTCTGTCAGACAATGTAAAAAGACAGCCGAAAGTGACACTAGTAGAGATGATGAAGTGATCCATGTTAGAAGAAGGTACATAAATAAAATTTTGTCAAGTTCAAGCTCAGAGAATGAGGAGAAAGATGATGTTGAAATTGAAAACACTGAGGAGGCTTTAGAACACTTAGTTGTAGAGAAAGAAATAGATGATCTTGATGATGGTGCACTGGACAATACTTAGTAGAAAGAGTTTACTGGCAGACAAAAGTCATATATATATATTGACAGGAAAAAGTGGACTTCTGACAGAATTCCCTTGTGCTATCAGCCCAGGCGAAGTTCTTTTGCTATTTTTATATGATTAAATAAAAACCTTCTGGTAAAGGAGACAAACAGATATGCAGAACAAAAATTGTTTCAACATCTGAATACAGAATATAGTTGAATAAAGAAGTGGAAACCAACTTCTGAAGAAATTTAAAAATTCCTTGCTCCTCTGATTTGGATGGGTCTAGTGAAACCAGTATCTATGACTAAATATTGGTCAAAAGATTTCCTTTAAAATTTCACATTGCTGCATACCATAATGTTTTGTAATTGTTTTGAATTATTATTATGAAATTTACACTTTGCAAAGAATGAAATGATTGAAATATGTGATAGGCTTGGAAAACTATTACCATTGATTAACACTTTGAACATTATCAAAAAATTTTTTCACCAGGCCCAGATCTCATAATCGATGAGACAATGGTTCCTTGGAAGGGAAGGCTTATATTTAAGCAATATATACAAAATAAGACACACAAGTATGGAATAAAATTAAGTTATGTTCAACTGAAGGTTATACATGGTTGATAAAAATATATTCTGGATGAGAAACTAGTAGAGTCAGGCAAATTGGATTAGTTTAAAATGTTTGCAGTGAGCTTGCAGAAAAATTACTGAATGAAGGACGTAACTTGTATGTAGATAACTTCTACTCCAGCTATGAATTGGCCCTAAAATTTTTGAGTTTGAAAACTCTTGTTGTTGGGACTGTACAGCATAATAAAAAGTTGATGTCAAAAGATGTTATGTCCTATCCTCTAAAAAGAAATGGTGTAGCAAGAAGACAACACCCTGAAATGGAAAGATGTTTAAGATATAAGAATACTTCCAGCAAAACATGCATCCATGATGGTGTCCAATTCAAATTCATCTGCTCATCGCCATAATCTTACAAAAATGAAGCCACTAGCCATACTTGATTATAATAAAGGAAAGTGTAGCATTGATAGAAGTGACCAGATGGTTTTGTATGCAATGACATTATGAAAAACTATCAAATGGTACCAGAAATTAGTACTACATCTACTTATTGGGATTTCTGTTCTAAATGCACATCCCAGGCAAAGGCAAATAAAAAAATTAAAATATCAGAATATAGGGAAATTTTAGTTAAGGAATGGTTATATTCTCCAAATATTAGGTCCAATAATATGCAAAGGGATAAAGGAGAAGCAACTTACAATCTACAAATTAGAAAAAATCCACAAGCAAAACAATCAGAAGAATGTGCATCTTCTGTTATCAGAAAAGCAGGCAAAATTTGGAGTGGTAACAATCTAGAAAAAAATGTAAAAAAACAGGAACATATTGTCCTAGATGTCCCAAAACACCACAGAGTTGTATAAACTGTTTCAGCAAATATCATAAGAAAGTAAAGCAATATTACATCATTTTGTTCAAAAGAAAATATTTTTATCTGCATATATACTTATATGTTGTTACTATTAAGTACTTACATTACAAATGAAAACTGTTGCAAATTACTTGTAAAAACCTGCATAATTGGATGAAGGAAAGCGTCACCCATATGTGGGTGACAGGGCCCCTGAGGAAACAACTGTCACCCAGATTTGGGTGACATGGAGATCAACATGTTAAGGAAAATCTTTCTCTGCCTTAATAGGGAATTAGACTGCACTATCTCTGAGAATTATGATTTGATCAAGGAAACATGTGTGTGTGTGTGTGTTCTATCCAAAGCTGCCAGTAGGAAACTCGAAGAATTCAAGAAGAATTGGAAGGAGAAGGACATATCTTTATCACACACTAGCAGAGAGACCCTGAAGTGTGCCTGGATTGGGACACGGGACTGACACATATGGTGATGCAGGCTGTGTAACACAAAACTCCAGGGCTTGCTTTTCATGATATGACATCTTTAAAGTGATGAAAGAAAACAACTGTCAACCTAGAATTCTACATCCAGGAAAATATTTTTCAAAAATGAAGGCAAAATAAAGATTGTTGGGACAAACAAAAGCTGAGAGATTCATCACCAACAGAACTGCACTACAGGAAGTTCTTCAGGCAGAAAGAAAATAATACCAGATGGAAATTTGGATTTGCACAAAGGAATAAAGAGGACCAGGGACAGTAAATGTGTAAGTAAACATAAAGAACTTAAAAAATCTTTTTAAAAAGTAAATAAATAGCTAAAGCAATAATAATAACATTCTATCATTGGTCTTATATATAAAATACTACAAAGGATGAGGGATGAAAATGAACAAATACTGTTGTAAGATTCTTATGCTAAATATGAAGTGGTATAATATTATTTAAAGGCAAACTGTGATAATTAAAGATGTGTACTATAAGTTCTACTGCAACTACCAAAAATATGAAATAAAGAGGAATTAAGGTATAACCAATAAGCCAACAGTAGAGAAAGTGCAATCATCCAAAATATGTAGTTCATCAAAATAAGGCAAGAGGGAAAAGGGAACAAAGGAAATACAGGTTAAGTCAAAAACAAATAGCAAGGTGACAGATTTAAGCAGAACTACAACCACCACATTAAATGTAAATGGCCTAAACATTCCAATTAAAAGGCAGAGATCATCAGATTGGTTAATAAGGCAAAACTCAATGATATGCTGTTTCCAAGAAACTCACTTTAAAAAAAAGACTCAAATAGGTTAAAAGTAAAAGGATGTAAATATATACACTATGCAAACAGTAAGCATAAGAAAGCTAAAGTGGTTATATTTATATCAGAGAAAGTAAACTTCAGAACAAGAAATATCAGGGATAAACAGGGACATTTAATAATGATAAAGGAGTCAAGAGGCCATAATAATTACAAATATATAAGCATCTTAAAAAACAGTGTTTGAAAATATGTGAAGCAAAAACCAACAGACATTAAAAGAAGAAATAGACAGCCCACAATTATAGTCAAAAGTTTCAACATATCCTCTCTCAATAATTGATAGCACAAGTAGACAAAAATTAGTAAGGATAAAAATGAGGGGGAGCAAATTATAAAATTCAAGAATGTGAACTTGTCTCGAAATAACTGGGGAAGACAGGTCATTTGAATGAGACAGTAAGTTTAGTTACAAGATGAAAGGTAATCTCTGGAGTTACACAGTACACAGCCTACACTGCCATATGTGACAGACTCATTTCCCAGTCTAGGCACACTTCAGGGCCTCTCTGTTAGAGAGTAATAAAGATATGTCTTCATCCTCAGAACCTTCTTGAATCCCTTCCGAATTCTTTAGTTTCTCATTGGTAACTTTGGATAGACACACACCCACAGATTTCCTTGAGCAAATAATAATTCTCAGAGACAGTGCAGTCTCTAACCAGGGCAAGCCATATTATATAACAACACACAGTAGTGATTTCCCAAAATCTGGGTTTTTGTTTAGCATAACACTACAGAGGCTTCAGCAAAAAGTCATAAAGTGAACACTGGATTTCCAGTCACTGCTTGAGGTAAGGGTAGAAGGCCTAGCCACCTTCCCTTGATTTGGGACAGTTCTAAAAGTTCAAACTCCAGGGCTCTTCTTGGAGACAGCTGTGCCCTCTGTAATAATGGCATCTTGCTTCCTTCACTTTGTGTTGTTCCTAAGAGCACTCTCCAACTAACTTCCTACATGCATATCTCCATCTTATAATCGGCTTCACAGGGAACAAAACCTAAGATACAGAGAAATGATAGAGATATGAGAGAATATAACCAAGTCAGAGAGATCAAACACACCAGTGTTTAAGGAATGGGTAGAAGAAAAAGGGACAGAATATATTGAAAGGGAAAAGCCATAGAAATTAAGAATAAATAGTGGCAAGGAGAAGAGAATTATAAGAAGACTCTGTTATCTGACTGTTAATTTGGCAACTGTATACCAGGGTCAGAAGAGGATAAGCCTGGATTTGGGAGTTTCAGCGTATAAATATGACAAGATACCATGCCAAGTTAAAGTCAGGAAAGAAGAATACGAAGAAGAATACACTATAACTCTAGTCAATGACATGCGTGCTAAAGGGCTTAAGAGTGGAGTATGCTGAAGCTTGTGACTTACTTGGAATTGAATGGATTAATGGCTAGATGGAGGGATAGACAGATAAAGAAAATATAAGAAAACATTAATTACAGAATTCAGGGGCTAGGTATATGGATATGCCCTATAGAGTTTTTTCAACTTTTCTGAATGATTGAAAATTTTATAATAAAATGTTGGGGCGGTAGAAAGGAGGATCCATTGAACCTGACATTGGGTAAATTGATGACATTTTCTGAAAAGTTTTAGTGCAGTGTGGAGATGTGTGTAGGCACAGATTACAGTGGGTTTAAGAATGAACAGGATTCACCTTTTTTCAGGCAGCGAGGAAGATGGCAGACATTCAGACTGAGCATGCCTACCAAAAGCAGCCGATCATCTTTCAAAATAAGAAAAGGGTCCTGCTTGGAGAAACCAGCAAAGAGAAGCTCCCATGATACTACAAGAACATCGGTCTGGGCTTCAAGACACCCAAAGAGTCCACTGAGGGTACCTAAATTGACAAGAAATGCCCTTTTACTGCTGATGGCTCTGTTCCAGGGCGGATCCTGTCTTGCGTGGTGACCAAGATGAAGATGCAGTGGACCATCGTCATCTGCCGAGACTAACTTCACTACATCCGAAAATACAATCACTTCGAGAAGTGCCATAAGAACATGTCCATGCACTTTTTCCCCTGCTTCAGGAACGTTCAGATTGGCGACATTGTCACAGTGGGCAAGTGCCGGCCCCTGAGCAAGACTGTGCGCTTCAACATGCTCAAGGTCACCAAGGCTGCTGGCACCAAGAAGCAATTACAGAAGTTCTGAGACTGGACCCCTCTGCCCGCTGCACCAAACAAAAGAAAGTTATTTTTCCCAGTTACAGGCCAAAAAAGAAAAAAAAATGAACAGAATTCCAAAAAGTGTAAACTGTTTAACTGTCGACATTTTTCCTCAAGAAACCTGACTGCTGAGAGAAAGAGACAGATAGGACTACAGATAGAGAAAGATGCGGGATTGAAAGAGGTGATTTTTGTTTGTTTTCTTGTTCTGTTTGTTTTGTTTTGTTTTGTTTTAAAAGAGAGACTTGCATATTTATGGTTTGTGGGGAAGGAGTCAGTTGAGAAACAAGTTATACACTTTTGAATGTAATTTTCCTAGCCTTTCCTAATCCGTAAGTCAGAGCCTTTCCAAAGACAATACATTGCCGGTGACATTTATTATTAGGAAAAGGAACAGATTTTTTTTAATAGCATAGAGAAAAGCAGCTCTGTGCTTAGCTCTAACAAATCTACAGTTCTGAGTAAATACCCCTAAAGTTAGATCTGGCTACAAAATCAGAATCAGTAATTGATGAACCTCTAATTCATAGGAATGTATGAGAAGAAACATTTATTCTCAGGTAGAACTTTCTACAAATCTTGAGTCTCTCAATCTGGCAGGCTTGATTTCAAGCTCCAGTTCCACATTATTTAGTCATGTGATTTGGGGCAAGATATTCTCTAAGCCCCATTTTTCTCAACTCCTAAGTGGGGGCAATAATAATACTTTCTTCAAAAGGTTGTTATCAAGATTAAATGACAGGATGCATGTACAGCTATTTAACCAGCCTGGCACATACAAAGCTCTCAGTAAACAGTGACAATTATACAGAAGTTTCTAAACTCAGTGTTCCCATTGTCTGATGTGAAACCAGGAAGGGACTTTATGACGACACATGTGAATGGCTTGATAGAATACTTGGCACTCGAAAACGAGGTACCAAATTGAAAATTGTAGGTACCCAGACACTATTCTTCTTCTCAGACATAATTAACTTGGGCTGGGTTGTGGCTTCTGCCAAGAAAAATGACTACAAGTTTCTCCCTGTCTGTTCATCCTGAAGGTGTCAACTAAAGCATAGTCTGCTCAGACTAGTAACCTGCCCAGACTGGTACCCAGAGGCTGAGATGGGACACCCTGAAGGCAAAAGTATCCATCTAACCTCCCTCAGCCTCACAACTCTGATGAGGATCTTTGTTTCGAAGAAGAACCGCATTCTCTGAACGCCCTGCTCCTCCAGGAATGTTACAGCTGACCAGATTCCTTCAAAGCAGCCTCTATTTCACAGGCAGCTTATATGAAGCCCCCAAATCAGACATGCTTTTACAGCCATGAAGTAGCAAGAAAAGACTTTTATTCCCCAAGACTCCCAGAATATGAACTCCAGATGAGATCAAAGGTAGCTTTTTGGGTGGGAATTGCAAATATGAGACTGGCATCTTCAGCATTATGTTGTTAATACTCCAGGAGCAATGAAAAGCCACATGTAAAAACAAATACTCCCATTAAAATAAAAGACCCGAACAGGCTGCCCTCTTTCTATAGCCCACCAATGCCTTCCCCAAGCAACTTGCCTTTCCCTGAGGGGAAAACTGGATTAGTTGTGCCAATTTTAATTTGACCTTTGGGAGGGCAACAGATTGTTGCACAGTATTAATTGTGCACTATTGTTCCTGGTGATTGGGGTGGCTGAAACTGCACCCACACCCATACACAAAAAAATGGCTTCACAAAAGCCAGGATTTCAGCTTTTTCCTTTACAGTGAGAAAAGGGAGAAGAGACTAAGCTATGGAGAGAGAAGTGAAATATAATCTACAGTCCTTGGCTTACAACAAAAAAGGCCCAGTGACTGAAAAATACTGAAGTCTTCCCCAATTTCTGGGGAGATTTTACACATGTTTCTTCTGACTTAGGTCAGAGTATTAGAAAGACTCTGAAGGAGTGGAACTGATTAACTCAAGCTCTTACCCAGACTGATCCAGGACAAAGGATAATGATACAAAAGAACAGGTTGCGATGTTGAGTAAGGAGAGAGGGCAAGACTTACAGTTTCACGGTACCAATAAGCTTAAGGCTTTTATTTTCAACTAAATCCTTGAAAGTCTACTTTAGAAGTTCACCAGCTTGCTGGTTCTGGCCAAAGAGAATGTGATGAACTTGTTAACATTTTCCCCTAATTCTGTAAAATCAGGCAGGGTTGGGTTTTTTTGTTTTGTTTTGTTTTGGTAACCTTTTATTTTCAAACTTACAAAAAAAGTTGCAAGCAAAATTGCTTTATCAGTTACTATCTCCATATGTGCCTATGTATGTTATTTTTTATGAACTGTTTAAGAATAATTTGCACACATCATGCTCCTTTCCTCCTAAATACTTTCATGTATACTTCCTAAGAATAAAAGCATTCTCTGACATAACCACAGTATAATAACTAAAATCAGGAAATGTATTATTTTATTTTCTAATCAAGAGTCATCAATCCAATTTTGCCATCTGTCCCAGTGACATTCTTTATACAATTGCTTTTCAGTCCAGAATTCAACCTAAGATCATGACTTGCATTTAGTTATCACGTCTCATTAGTCTTATCAGAATTGTCTTTCATTACAGTATCTTCAGTAGTCCTTCTTTTCAACTGAAAATCTAACAGGTCCCAGTATAAGAAAAAAGTTTTCCAAATGAGACTCGGTATCACCAAGCCTCAGTATCTATAGCTAGAATTTGTGTTTGATGGCTAGAGACTCCCAGCAGCTCTCAAAAGCCAGAATTATTACCCTCTCTAGTTGCTCACTGAGTGAACCTCTCCTTCCTTCAAGTCATCTAACAACCATTTGTCTTAATCAGTCACAGTCTGTTACAGTCACAAAAGTGCTGACCCATAAAAAACAATCTGCTCAAAAATCAGATTGTTTTCCTTTCAAACACCATCAACACCCTTGCTATGTAAAACAACATGTCTGCTTTATGGCCAGAAAGGAAGGAAGAGGAGAACAAAGACATGATCACAATTCTAACACTAAAATATTGTGAAATAAAATGTTTGTTCCTGAATAAAATTAAAGTCACTCCTAGCTTCCCACAGCCCATGTACCTTTTTGTGTGGGTTAAACAGCTTAGCAGAGAAGTTCGACATGTGATTCTTTATAAAATACTTGGAACCGCACACTCTTCCCCTTAAATAAAAATGTGTACATGAGGTTCTATTTCCTGAGCTCTTCCCAATGACTAATAAATTTATATTGTAGCATTCTAGAAAACAATTAACAAGGAATTATTAATAGTAATTATAAATATGACATATTATAATCTTATAGGTAAATCATTAATTAACCAAATGGTATACCATAAATAAGATCACAGGGTGTAGACCTGGCAGAGACTGTAAGATCTCAAAGACTCCAATGCCCTTATTAACAAATAATGACCACAAAACTCAGAAAGGTTAGGTGACTTGCTTAAGGACAAACAGCCAGCTAATAGGAGAGTCAAGACAAAAATGTAAATCTTCTGACAGACAACATAGGACCCTGGGCACTGTGAGATGCTGCAGAAGACAGGTACGGCCCATTAAAGCTGTGTGAAAAACAAGTTTTTGAAAGTTAAATCCTATTTTGAATGCACTAGAAAACATTCCAAGTGAAATGAAAAACAGAAATCACTCTTTTATTCAAAGAGCCTAACATACAGTGACTTTTCTGACTTATTTTTTTCATAAAGTTTATATTTTCAGGTCACACATTTCTTCAAAGGTGAAAACTCAAATTTCTTGAGCACTTTACCCTAGCTCCCAGAACACTGATAGTTTAGAAAACCTTAAAAGGGGCCACCAGCAGTTCTTTAATTAACCACTGTTTTACTCCACTGAGGCAGGCCTGGAAATTCTCTAAAGGCTTTAGAGAAACAGAACAACCCTCAGAACTACACTCAACCACTAAACATACGAGTTCAGAAGACAAAATGCAAGGGCCAGCTGGGCAGTTACCTAAACATTCACGTTCAGAGAATGTCCTCTGTGTCAAACCTCTTTGTCTCTGTCTTCTGTAACTAAATATGGCTGCTTTGAGTTTTCTTCCACACTCTTGGATTTCTCATTGTGGTTGAAACTTTGCTACCAGAGCTGTCAATAGGCCTCTCACATTTTTAACTGTGGAATAAAATAAGAGCAAGCTGTGTGCAGAGAGGGATAGATACTGGAAAGAACAAAATTTCATAAATCCACACACTTGGTTGTGAAGCCAAGCCAAAAACTATGGTCTTTCAACTCCTCATTTATTTCCCTAACTTCCTTTTCTGAGTTGTGCTGCTTGGGTTCTGAAGACAGGCAGACACAGATTTAAGTCCTAGCACTGACTGCCTCCTGGTAACTGTGTGATCTTATAACATTTTTTAACCTCTGTCAGGCTTAGTTTTTGTGATAAAATAGCAGTGAAAATACCTATCCTACAGAGGATGTGGAATAAATTTCCTGCTCTTACAAAGTACTTAATAAATGCAGCTTCACTGGACTCCATAGTAGGCTTTTCCTAAGGTTTATCTGAGACCAGGGAAAGGAGAAAAAGAACTTGTACAATATCACGTAATGAGTCAAAAAAAAAAAAAAATAGATGGGATTGTCACTCTGCTACATGCAGCACTTGACTCTCCCCTTATACTGAAAATGAGACTTCCCACTATCCATTCTAGAAAAATTCTCTTCAATGCTTATGTCATTAGATTTCTGCTTCTGGAGGGAAAATTATAAAGTCTCTGAGAAGCTAATTCTCACTCCACAAGCCACAGCCTTAATAGGGGCGAGGTTAATGAGTTCAATTAAAATATTGAGTAAGATTTACAGCTAAGGGAAGGCAAGAGTTGTGGGGTAAAAGACTAAACATCTCCTTAGTATTCTTTACTCCATAAAGCATTACCATCCGTGGGGTTCAAAGATCCTGGAAGTAATCTGCACTCACTGGGTTTCCATAAGCAGCTTCTATTGCCTACGGGGCAACTGGCTAGAAGCCAACTGGGAAAATTTCAAGTTACTGCAGAGATTGGCAAATACTGGGAACCTGTTAGCTTGAATACCTGTGATTCATACCTGTCTTCTCAGAATATGGAAAAGTCAATCCACAAATGAAGAGAAATTTGATGTAATATCATCTGATGCTAGCTGGTATCGGTTATCAACCAACAGCATAGAAATATATGCCTTGTCAGGAAAAGCCTTAGTGCTTGATAACTGTCTATGGAAATTCATCTTGACTAAGACATGTTCTTCCATATATATATGTTCCAAGAAGTGATGGGATGAATAAACTCAGGAATTTTTCTCCGAGAATCTGGGGCTCAATGGTGAGGTGGCGGTGGGGGGTGGGGGTGAGGGGGGAACTTCTCAGAGAACTAACTTTCAGTTAGCTTGCCCAGACAGGTTCACTGATTAGACCTTTGAGGATGTTGAGAATTCCCTCTACAGGATGTGGTTTGGTGACTGGATTTTAGGTCAAAGTTCAATTTTATCCATGGTTGTGTCAACCAGTCAGTGACCTCGGGGGAATCTCTTCAGCTTGCCAGCCTTCAACTTCACTTTCTACCAGTTGTCAGTTCCGACCTGTTGGATCAGATTCTTCCTGTCCTCCCATCTGAGATTCAGGTCAGTCTGTCACAAGCCTTTACCATCGACCATGTCCTCTTTGCCAAGACACTCCTCCCTTGGCCTGCCCCAGCCCTGTTTCACCCCTCCAGCTAAGGTAACACCTAGTTATAAACTAAGTGTCAAACTATTGCCTGTCTGAAGGGGAGATGCCTTTGCTTGTTGAGACACACCTTTTTCAAGCACCCTGAGGCCCAGCAGCCAGGTGGAAGAATCACTGCCACTAAATTCTTGGAGGTCCAATCAACTAGACTCATGTGTAAGGCATCCTTAAGACAACATACACACCTACAGAGGGATGAATAGATTGTACTTGCTAAATAATGTCTGAAGAAGGATTTCAGTCCTGAGAGAAGGATCTTACATAAACAGAAGTTACAATATTATTAATACCAATCTACACCCAGCTCTGTAGACACTGATTTGCTAAAGATAAAGATCCTCTAGTTGAAGGCCAAAAGACATGAGTAATATCCTGCTAGGTAATCAATGTTCTATTCAAACTGGTGCTATTGATCAAAATGACATGAGGATGCTAAGACATGGTGAGCAGAGAGAAGTGTTTACACCCTGCTTACATCACACGGGAAAAGCATCAAGGGATGAAGAGCACAGACAGCAATGAAGTTAGAACTATCATAAAAATGAGTCCTTCCAGAAAGGCTATTTGTGGAGGTGGCTACTACTGTGTTTAGCAAACATGTACTGAGCGCCTCTTATGTGCCCAGCACTATTCTGCACTAAACACCAAGGTAAACAAGACATAGTCCCTGCCTAGGCAGAGTTTACACTCTCATACCATGTTGTTTACATTCTGCTAAGTATCCAAATCACCTGGCTCCTTTTTAAAACTAGAGATTCCCACCCCACCACCCAGGCCCCGAATGAAAGATTCCAGGATGAGGCCTAGGAATCTCTATTTCAGAGGTGTCTCTGATGATCTGATGATTAGCCAAGTTCAGGAAAACACTGGTCTAATGAAAACAACTAAACATCTGATAATTACGGTGTCTCTTTGATCACAAATAATAATTATGCAATTTCTCAGGGAAGTGAAGACCACTCATCTCCCACATGAAATAGCTGAAGAACCACCTCAATCTTACACTTTCTTTTGTCCCCAGTGCTTAAAACTGTGCAAAGAACATAATCAATAAACATTTGTTAAATAAACACCAAAGTAGATAAATAGGTAGAAAGAAACTTTCCTTCAAATTATTCCATTAAAAAAGTTCCTTTTTTGTTCAGAATGCAACTGCTAAGTAACATACTTTGATGTTTTCTGTAACAATCTTTTGAATCTTTCAAGCGTATTCTCCTAGTAAACTCAAATCATTTTGGGGGAAAAAATGTAAGCTATAAAACAACACAAAAATAAACAAAAGGAATTCTTGAATCTTTCTGCCATTGCCATCTTCCACCACAAAGAACTTTTACTTAATGATTAGAGAAAGAGGATTTTGCTTGCCTTTTGTGGGGGATAAAGATTCCTTCACTCTCTAAATGACCAAATAAGAGATATAGTAATTTCTATCATTTTGTCTCACAATCTAATCCTGGTTAATTCCAGAATTAAGCATATATATTTGCCAGCAATTTTTTTTAATGTTTCCTGATTACTTCTTATTTCCTTCAAAATTATCATAATTACATTATAAGGAGGGTTGTAATGAAAGCATCCAAACTTTGTTCAGCAGAAAAATTGATGTTCTGGCACAGTTAATGGTACAATGCAAGAAACATATTTTATTTACATCAAACTTGGGGAGGGAAAGAGATGTTCAATGTGCATATAAGGTCTTTACTGATTTTATATTTGAAATCCTTGCAACATTAAAAACTGATGTTTTGAGCTCTAGTTTGGTTCAGCTTTTAATTGGTTGAATCCATGATAAACATATAAGGCAAAAATAAAACTCTGAAAGCATTCTTAGCCAGTATCTATTCTTGCATTTATTGCTGAAGCTATTCACTTATCATTCCTGAGAAATGGGATCAGTAACATCATTTCATTCTTCTTGGGGCAATTAAGAAGGAGCCTTTTCAGGAGCCAAGAGAGATAGCTGTCTCATGAGTTTTTTCAAGTCCCTTGTTGCTACTATTTTAGAAAAAAATGTGTTTGAGGTCACTTAGTGTTCATGGCAAAACAAAAGCATATGTCAATGGAAATGACCACGTTGCTCTATAGTGAGTAACACTTTCACGCAATCGTAACCCAAAACTCAACAGCAATGAAATCTAACTCACCTTGTGTCAGGTGAAAAGTAGAACTCTAAGGATTTTTTAAGCATTTTTGCTTGGAGCACTCACCAACCAAAGAACTATTTTGCTCATTTGGATCAGCAAGGTTGCTTTCTTACTGATTTCACAATGTTCCTCCTTAGGCGCTAAACTTGTTTCTGGATATTGTCCAGAACTATGTCTCAGGAGGCCAACCAGCTGCCAATAAAGAAGCAAAAAAACTTACGTATATTAGAAAAAAAGAAATGAGTACATTTCCATATTATTTGTTTGTGTGTGTGTTTTTACATAAGAATTAGAGACAACCAAGGAATGCCCTGTACACCAGAGAGAGCTTTGGGGACTCATGAAGTTCGGCAGTGAGGCATCTTATTACCAGATGATGTCCATTTTAGAGCACACCCAAGTTTAACCCCACTCTTTGCCCTTGCAAACTAAGTAAATTGACCTTATCTATCAATTTCTGACTGTCATCATCTCCAGCCTAGAGTGAGAACATAAACTTTGGGGACCCATAGCTCTATGGAGAAAGAATGGCCTAAAAAAAGAAAATATGGCAATATATGTACTGAAGTCAGAATGCGAGAATTTGGAAAAAATAGCAAAACATGATTTAGCACATTTTTCATCTGAACTTTTCCCTGAATAGCTCATTATCTCTACTTTGGATCTTACTGCTATTTTGTAAATTAGGAATGCAGCTCTTTGGGGTTTCGCATGAAAGATCTTTCTAAAATGTTACCATTTGTCCATTTGACATCACTTTGTAATTATGCTTCACCTTTACTGGTGGCATTATTAATGATAAATATTGTCAATCAAAACTAAATATCTCTTTGTGAATGTACCCTATCTCACGTTTCAATGCCAAATTCTAATGATATCCCTGCTAACAAATGAGATTCGTACTGGTGCCATATCCTACATGATAATAAGCTTCAATGACCTCAACATTCATGTTTCTCAGCTGCTTCCCTCATTTCTCTCCTTACTTTACCTTGCACACTCTCCTTTGGTGACTTTATACACACTCACTTCACCTTGGTATATGTAGATGATTTACAATGTATGTTCTCTGCTCAGACCATTATTCCATAAAAATCAAACGCCCACTACTAGACTCTCTCCAACAAGCCACAGGGTCCCCAATCCTTCATCTCCTGTATTTCCATATAGTATATCTGTTATATTGCCATGACTCACTACCATAGATGTTGTGCTCTTACTCCTCACCATAGCCACATAGCCAGCCTTACCACACCCCCATCCACATCCCATCATTACAAAGTCCAATAAATTATGCCCCTTGAATATCTCAAATTTATCTCTATCCCTCTGTCTTTGCTGCCACTATTCTAGACACTTCTCATCTCTTTCCTAGGAGCCTCCTATAGCTCCACTTTGGACTTAATCTGCCTTTCTATCTCCTCTGCACTGCTGCCAGAGTTTTCCTTTGAAAGGAAAATCTGATCATATTACCCTATTCATTAACTATCTCTGATAGATAAAATGTACCTCATGATTCAATCTCCTTCAGCCTTTTTAGACTTACCTCCTACCACTCACTGCCCTAAGCCACATGCTCTAACAATGTGAAACTGCTTGTACATCTCAGAATGTACAATACAGTTTCAAATCCTTGCCTTTGAACAAGTTTAGATGCCCCCTCTTCCTAATCATGAACTCCTCCTCTATCTCACATCACATTCTTGCTCTGAGCTTAGAGATGGAGGAGAATCACCTCCTCCCTGAACTCTACTTCCCATCTTGTCAAATAACATTAAACATTCCCTCCTTAGTACTCCATTAGATTAATCATAAGCATAATAGACACTGTATTATTCAATGAACTCAGCCAAGAAAATGTACTGAGTGCCTAGTATGTGTCAGGCACTGTACTAGGTGCTAGAGGTACAATGGTGAGCAAAACAGAGAATAAATCTGCCTTTGAGAAGCTTAGCTCCCAGTGAGAGAGACAGTCAAACATCAGTTACAATCTGATGATACTGCCTTGCATTTGTTTGTATATCTGTCTCAATTGTCATGTGTTTCTCCCATTAGATTGAAAGCTTCTTGAAGTCAGGAACTATGACTCATGTACTTCTAAATTCCTAGATTCTCACACTATGGCAGGAGTATAATAAAACACTCAAAGATTTGTTTTAAGTGAATAAGTAAATTAAGCCTGAATCTATGGCAGATTGTTATAGAGTAATAATTTGCTCTTATAGAAAAGACCCACCCCAACTCTTTTCACCTCCCTGCATGTTTGAATCCAGCATTTACTATAATTTCAGTGACAGGGAGCTCCCAACTTAGCTTGTCTAATGTTTCTGCAATACTATTTATTAGGTATTTCTTACTTATATTAAACTGAAGTCTGTTTCCTTATGTCTTCCATGTTAGTTCTTAATTCTATCCCTGGAGAACATACAGGATGAGTCTCTGTATGAGTCCCTCATTCAGACATAACATTCAAATATTTGAAGACAATTGTATTCCTTCTTTTCTCCAGCCATAACATCCCTAGTGCTTTCAATCATTTCTTTCTCTAGGATTTTAAGTTTCTCCTCTGATGTGGACATCTAACTTTCCTTGGCATGTATGACATTCTGGTTGTGTCTTTTTACCTCTTTTTTAAAGAATAAGAAGCAGTTTGAAAGATCTGTTAAGATTTTTCTAAAGTTTATTAGGCATCTGGGGATCATTCAGCAACCGGGTTTGGAAGTAGGGAGTGGGGTACACCATTACTGCAAGAAAAAAAAATTGTTTAAAGAACAGGCATGGATTAAGTTGCTATAAATTTGCCCTGAGAAGCTAGGTGTCTCAGTGGTTCTGAAAGTAGGTGTCAAATATTGGGAAATATTTTGTACTAAAGGAATACCTCTCAAATACAACTGTAATATTCTTACGGGCAGAGTCTGCATGTTAGTCTGGTCTTCAGGTCATTTCAGGTGATCAGAAAATCCAGCATTAATATGCATGTGAGGATACAGATGCAGCACATGCCAACCTGAAGTTCTTTCAAGATGATTCTTCAGAAGTAGGATGAAAATTGAAGGCTTTGCTCTGACGAGATGTGGTAAAGGTGGTGGGGGAACTAGAAAACATCTCAAAAGATCATGAGAGACCTACAGTAGACTTTGAAGTGAACAGTCTTGTTCAAAGTGCCATTAGTGACAAAGATAGACTTGTGATACTAAGATTATGTCTGTTAGCTCAGCGTAGGGATGCACTGGCATTAAAGCAGCTCGAACAGCCCTCTTTGTAGGTTCTGCCAAGATTCAAGCCAGTCAGATTGCATATAGAGCCACAGAAGTCCCTCTGAAGATGATTTAATATCTGAATATACCATCTCAGCATAGTAAATGTGCCAACTTCTTTTTTATCTTTGAATATGTTACTGCCTTGGTTTGGAAAGTTCTTCCATTTATCTTTTGTGAATTCAGTTCATCCTTCAAGATATAATCCAAATACAGCCCTGTAGGTGCTGAGGCTGGGGAGGATTTGATGACAAGACAGAGGATTCAATAGCCAGAAGAGCCAAAAGCCAGTAGCAGATATGCCCCAGAAGCTACCCAGAGTCAAAATTATAAAAGCCAAAGTTGCCACCAACTTCAAAGGAAATCACATGGCCAGACATAGGAGACAAATCCAAAAAGATAAGAGCAAGGTGGATATAGTGAGCAGTGATGAAACAAAGAATGAAGAGCATGGCAGAAGCAAACGAGTGGGCCAAGATGGCTACCTCTAAAGGGGCTTGAAAACTCTGCACTTACTCTTACTGAGAATGGGCTTCATGGTTGGCTGTATGCAAAGGCAGAGCATCAAGATAAATTCCGTACATTATTTCTGTCTTCACATGTTTGTCTCTCATAGAGGGGACCATAAACAGTAAAGGCAATAAACGCCTTAAGAAAATGCCTTTTCTTTATGTTTTTCTCGGTAGTTTCAAGGAGAGAAATACAGTATCAGTGAGCCCGGTCATGCCACACCACACTGACTGTGAATAGGCGAGTATCATTTAATTATAACCTGAAGGGTCCCTAAAGGTTGTCTATTCTGACTCCTTTATGATGGAGATGACGATGATTGATCTTCTACCCCTTTGGCCTTAAGCAATTGTCTTTATCACTATCTAGTAATTCATTATACGCTGTCTGCAAGAGTCTGATGTTAACTCTTCTTTTTAATTCTTTATGTATCTATGTCTTAATTCCCAAATCCAGTTGTTATCTTCTTGTGGGTAGTGTTTATATGTGAGTTTATTTTGGTCTGCAGTTCATTCCAAGTGACCAGAAAATCTTGCATTGATTTGCATGAGACTTTTTGTTCAAAATATATTTTGGAGGCAGAAATAGAAGAAGCAAAGCATGAAAGTTGGTTTTTTTTTTTAAACTATGAATTCAGCTTAGGGAATTCAACTTAGGGAAGCCTCAAAATTTTTTATGAATTCTATTTGTTTCTTCTAGAATTGATTGCTTTCATGAATGAGAAAAATGTAAAAAGTTGATTGTTTTCATAGTATAATGTAGGACAAAAGCTTTGGACGAGGCAAAACGCTCCAGGAGATTTTCATACACTTTTCCCCAAACTTTAATTACTGAAAAATTGATTTTTGGAAATACGTCTGTGACAATATACCATTACTAGTATGACGTGTGTGGGTGTGTACTTATAACTACCTGAGTTTGCTATTATCCTATCTGATCATTTCAACTATTTAATTTCACTAGTGGTACAAATTAATTCTATAAGAAACCCAATCTCCCAGCGGCTCTGGCCAGGGAAGAGGAGCAGCCCGTGTCATTTTGGCTGGCAGCAGTGGCAGGAGTGGAGGCTGTACGACCAACTGGGTTTGTGAAATAGCCACAGACATTTGTGACTCCAATGGGCATAAAGGAGACCCAAGGAGCAATACCAAGTTAGATGCCGATTACCCACTTCAAGTCCTTCACGGCCGAGTCTGTTCATTACCAACAGAGTACTGTGCTTACACACCTGATGCTGCTAAATGTAGACAATGGTTTGACAAGAATTTTCCAAATGAGTTTGCAAAACCTACTGTAGAAAATTCATCCAAACAAGAAGCTGGAATTAGTGAGGGTCAAGGAACAGCAGGGGAAGAGGAAAAGAAGAGAAAACAAAAGAGAAGTGGGAGGGGTCAAATAAAACAAAAAAAAGAAGACTGTACCCCAAAAGGTTATGACAGCCAAAATTCCCAGAGCAAAGAAGAAATATGTAACATGAATGTGTGGCCTTGCAACTTTTGAAACTGATCTTAAAGAAGCACAAAGGTTTTTGCTCAGAAATTCTCCTGTGGTGCCTCAGTAGCAGGGGAAGATGAAATCATCATTAGGGAGACTTTACAGATGACATAATTGATGCCATTCAGGAAAAACGGCCAGAGGTGGATGATGATAGCATCAAAGACTGGAGAAGTGAAGAAGTGATTCTGAAAATTTGTCTGTATTCAATAGTCTGAACTGATTATTGATATGGCCAAAGAGAGAGAGGCCTTAAAAAAATATATAGATATAGATAGATATATATATATATCCTACAGTAAAGCTGTAGACTACCCTTACCCTTGGCATGTTCTCTACAAGTAGCTGCTTATTTTTTGTTTCTGTTTTTTATTGCCAAAGTCTAATAATTAAACAGGGGACACTGTCATGCTTATGCATGAAACAGAATTTGTCAAAAAAAATTTTTTTTGGTCACTTGGTTAAAAAAGAAAACAGAAACTTAATCATTCAGTAGCTGGTATCTCTTTTTTGTTCTGCAGCAAACACTGAGACAAAGTTACTATGACCAAAACAAAAGTAAACAGAAGTTGTGATTACTGGGGGGAAAAGAAGGTGTCTTCTTATTTTAAAAAAAAAAAAAACACACCATTTTAACAAGAAGTAAGGCCACCAGTGTACATTTATGGCTCTGGCGTGGGCAGGAAAATGAACTAAGTGACCTCCTTCCATCATTTCCAGCCCTATGACTATCAGCAAAAGGCTTTCAGAGTCATGTGATAGCATAAGCCAAGACTGCTGGTAGTTTCAAAGTCTTTCAACTATTTTCCCAGGAGTTTTATCCTCTCTGGGTAATAAGCTTCATTTCAGAAATATGGGAGGTGAGCATGATGAAGCAAAGAGGCATCCCTCTGGATCAGCTTGGAAGGCCGTGTGCATGTGCAGCTACAAAGCAGTCACACCCTGTAAGTGCTAATGAACATTCACATCGTGACTCAGTCCAGGTATTCACCTAATAATCAAGTTCAGGCTCAGGAAACAAAGCCAAATTTCAACCAACCTAGATTCTCACTTTGGCAGTACTTGACAAGTTTGGCCGACTGTGTTTTACAAAACCCCAAACAGTAAGTTTTTACTGGATTCTAGTTTCATTGTATAATCTCCTTCTGTTCACACAAGCAACACGTGATTCAAGGAGGGGAAAAGCTAATTACATTTTGACTAAAAAGAACTTTGACCTTGTCTACCTACGGCAAGAAGTTTCAAACATAATACATTTATAACCCTCCCACTCCCATTCCTGGCCTTAATTCAGTTTGGGTTCTATATACAACTAGAAATAAAAATGAAAGGGAAAAACCTGGGCGTGAATAATATTATAGCGTTAGACTTCTGGCAATCCAAAAAAATAAAAGAAATTCACAAACATATTTCATATGCTCTTCTGACAAATTAAAGACCCACGCTAATGTTTGTGGAAAAATACATTCTATTATTTCCTAAGATGCCCCACCAGGTCCCCCAGGAAATCCACAAATTATTACATCCTGAGAGGCCTTTTGATAATTCTTGATCGTCTTGTTTGGCTCTATGACAGTCAAAAATCCTCTGTCCTCAAAAACTTTCTTTCAATATAATTAAGCAAGAAGGTCAAGGCAAAAAATTTCAGTTGTTTCCTCTGCCTGTCCAGTCTTCCCATCAAATTGCTAACAAATTTATGAACAATTCATTTGCTATGAAATGTTTCCACTTTTACCATAGCAAGCAATCTCAAGAGGGATACATTTCACAGGTATATCTATACACTAAAAGCGATAAGGAATGATGGGGCTCATTTACTGATGAATTAAAAAAATCAAGCCACACACCATGTACCATACAATCCCATGCTGGCAAAATATATCTTTGTAGGTATAAACAGATAACTATATTGTAAGGGTATAAACCACTAACTTAATGCTGCCTATCCCTAGATGGTGAGATTATGAATACTTATGTTTTCTTCTACATGTCACTGTCTTTTCTGAAACATTTGCGATAGCATGCATGACTGGCTCTTTTCCTGCTTGTTAGTATAATTTAAGTATATAAACATTTACCTAACAATTGTAAAGAAGCAATAAAGCTGTTTTCCTTTTTTAAAAAATAAAATGAAAAAATATTAGTCAAAATAAGTCTTCACTAATGTGGCAATTTATTCCTTTCCCTCAATGTGAATTACACCTGGAATTTAGAGTTCAATCTTAAATTAGGGAGTTATACTAAGAGCACATAAGATTTACTCATTAAAACATTTCTATACAGTTCCTCAGCATCCTGTAGGTGTGGCAAATGAATGAATAAAACTCATACCATTTTCAGTATCTCTCAGCCTCTAATCATTTGCATTACCTTTCACAACCGAAAGTACACCATTACCCAAAGCTTAAGCTATAACCCTATCCTAAAGAAGGAGATGAGTCACAAGTTACTTTTAAGAAACACAATAGAATTTTTTTTCTCTTATAATGAATGCTGAAAGGGAAATGTTTTACTTGTCCTGACAACTCTAGCAAGCTATAGCCCAAAAATATGAGTAGGACACTGAGCCAAAAACTTTTCTAAGGCTAGACAAATACCAGCGGCATTAATAAAGAACCAGAGAGACACCTAATGCAGCATTCTTGGGGGGTTACAATGTGATTATTGTTTTATGAGAAGAGAAGGTATCTTGAATTCTATGAATGGTATGACAATTTTGTTTCCTAGGGGCTAGAAAAGCTAGAAGGTGGGGGGGGGGGACAATATCCAATGAGGGAAAAGTACAGTGGCCAAATGCCTTCTCAAGGAGGCATTTATGAGATCTTTACCACTTTAATGAGATTTAATCTCTGAGTCAGAATTTCATTTCTGTGGCAATGGCCACGTATATAAGCACTGGGGAAGTTTCTACAGTGCTGTATTCTGGTGGATACCCTGATGGACAATCTGCCCTGTTCACGATGATTAACACTTAGTCCAAGTTTGGTCTTTCAAAATGCAGCAAGGATGTGCGAGCATCTCTTTCTACATCGTAAAACACTTTTTCTCTTCTTCAAGTCCATTTAATGGCAATTCATGCTCTACTTAACCATATGGGACCAGACAATCTCAAGGTTCAAAATGAGTGAAACACTATTCCTTTCCCAAGATTATAATAGCAGTTAAATATCATTATGCAACACCTCCTGCCCCCTGCCCATAACTAGAGGAGGGACAGTAAGGTAAAGGGAGACTGAGGAGTTCAGCCTGTCTCCCCTATTCAAGGCTGGGGCTTTGAGCTTTCCTCTCTTCCTCCAAAAGTTTGACCCTGGGCAGAGCAGTTAGGCCAACAGAGAAAGACTGTATCTCCTCATAATCTTGGATAGTCTGTCCAATGCCAAAAGAATCTGATTTTTTCCTTCAAACCAGGAAATACAGTTCTTTAAAAAGTTGATTTCTTGCTGATCTCCCCCTTTCTCCAGGATTATACCAATGAAGAAGAACAATTAGCAGGCTACCCCTGGAACAAATGGTGCCCTGGCAACTCATCACATGATTTGTATGTCTAAAAGGAACCATTGACAATGGCGGAGAAGCCCCGAAAGCATCTGGGAAAATCCCTGACAAGGCATGCCTTTCCTTTCAGTCTCTACACCAGGTGTCACACACAGGACCAAGACTCATCTTTCATAGCCCAGTACAAACTTGTATCCTGGGACCAAGGCCAAGCATGATCCCTTTGGGCTTACCCCGTTCAAACTTGTAAGATGTGTCCCTTCCACTCTACCCCCCAACCAACATAGCCACACACACGCACACATATTCACATGCATCTCAGCCCAGCCCCTGTGTAATCTCATCAATCATAAGGGAATCATTTTATTTTTAATTCTAAAACTGTATTACATACGGCAGAACATTTCATAAGGTTTGAGTTTTGGGCCCCAACACCTGTTTTATGGCAGTCGGTCCGTTTGACTTACTTCCTAGTGTAACAGAGCTAAGAGAGTAACACTTTTTAGAAAGACCATGCTAGCTTCCACATTTCTCTATAAGTCAAGACTCTGAATAGAATAGGTCTTGAGACTGAACTACTAGAACAAAAAAGAAGGGGAGGGGGGAATTATTTTTTTAAGTACTAGTTTTCTTCTACTAAGACTGATACTGCCTAACTCTATTTTAATAATCATAGTTAAACCATTGAAGTAATTATATGGTGAATCTGACAGCAGCATTTTTCTAATCTGCTATACATTGTCCAAATTTTTAAAAACTAGAAGATTGAGTGGAAACCCTTGCTTCTTTTGGAATCTGTTGATGCCTTCCTGTTTTGGGCTGTTGCATGGAACTTGTTCAGTGGATGCTACTCAGTGCTGCCCAGATGCCCCTCACTGCTGTGTGTGCTAGCTGCTGGGGCTTACAACTAAATGCTTTTCCAGGAATTGCCCTCAGCTAAGGGAGAATGACCCCCTCCCTGGGTGAAATCTGCATCCAATACCTGATCAATGGGAGGGGAGAAAGGCCTAGAACCCTTGCCTCAATTGGAACAACTCTGAAGGGTCAGCCCAGCTCTAGAACTCCCCAGATCATCTGAAGCTCCTGCCACAACTGCATTACAACACAACTTCTCCTGCTGCCTTCCTGTTTCCCTCACCTCTCACACATACTGCTGAAATCATACCTGGATGCACCTCTGAGCAAATCTCCATCTCAGAGCTTTCTCCCTGGGAAACGACACCTAAGAGAGCTCTGCTGTCCTGAAATTAGATGTTGAAATTGGATCTCTCACTGACTGGACAGCAAAGACTAGTGGTAGGTGGTGCACTGATTGCCCTCAGCACACAATCAATTGCAAAAAACAAACTTCACAATGGTGAAAGGACCACCTACGTAATTCGTAGAACCCAGTGCAAAATTAAAATGCAGGGCATTTTGTTCAAAAAAAAAAAAAAAAAACAAGAAAAAATGCTGCCATAGAGTCTTAGATATAAAGCTTTTTCCTTTCTTATGCAGTCTCTGACTTCTCATGAGGTTTTTATTTGCTATCTGCTGTTGTCAATTAAAATTTTAAATTATTAGCATGAATCTTATCACTCATCTTTATATTATGCAATATCAGTTTTAAATGCAGATATAAGATTATTTAACACGTATGCACAATCACAGAAATGACACACTTCATATTTCCTAGCTTACACATGCATATGTTCTTCATTCTTAGCAGAACAGCAGAAAAACAGCACAAAAATAACCCAACTGTTTTCATTTCACTTCTTGATACACATATTCTACCAATACTATCTTCAGCTTATTGACGAGTAAAGAAAGACTGAAAAGAAACTATCTCCTATCTTTTTCTTTCCTTCCATCATCCCTACCCTCACCTCTTACTCAGTTGCAAACTTAAAATGCTGATCTGCCTTGCATCTCCCTTAACTCCTATGTATGCTGGAGAATTCTGTGTTCATGGAGAATGGTAAATGTTTTGCACTAATAGAATGGCAAAACATCAAAGCATGGACACACTTGATGGCCCATCTATGTTGTTCATGCACAGACTTCATTGTCCCATCAAACTTCACTTATAAAATACAGTGCAAGGATGAAATTATTAACAATTTCAAGATAGTGATCCTAGCATTAAACCAAGTATGGGACATTTCTAAGCACAGGGCCCTGTGCAACTCCATAGGTTGCAAACCCATGAAGGAAGCCCTGAGTATGAACTGGGCCGGGATGTTGGAAAAAGGAAGTGCATCAGCAATGATAACGTCTCAGGCATTTAAGAGGTTCATAAGGACTTTGAAATTGGGTGGTTGTTACTATGGGCCACTGATGCACTGGAGAAAGACAATGGAAGGCTGAGAGTGATTAATCACCAATGTAAGGTGAAATGTGAAAGACAGACAGCATTTTGACTTATAAAGAGATTCTCATCTCCTGCAGCAAAAGGGCAGAAAAGACTGAGGATCAAATCCAGTACTTAATGTCCACAGAAGCACAGCTACTAAGAAAGCTGAATTCTCAGCCTCAGCAGGTCTGTTTTACCAAGATCAAGGTCCTGGATGGGAAGGAGCAGAACCCTGAAAATTGAGATGAGAACATCTGAGTTGATTTAGTCAACAACCTTGAATACCAAAACTTCCCTGAGCCAGGAATCAGCCAGCTTTTTCTATAAAAGGCCAGACAGTAAATATTTCAGGCTTCCTGGGGCACGGAGCTGCCATCACATGTACTCACCTCTGCTGCTGCAGCATGAAAGCATCCATAGACATAGACAATAGACAGTGAATAGGTGTGGCTGTGTTACAATAAATCCTTATTTACAAAAAGAAGCCAAATTTGGCATGTGGTCCATAGTTTCTTCAGACCAATCAAATCAAAATCACAAGATGAGACCAGGCACAAGCAGGGCCAGAAAGTACAAGTAAGCTGCCTGAGCAAAAGACCAGGCTGCATGTAATCCACAACTGTTGCACTCAAGCCCCTCCCTCAGCTTACACCTTTGGCTGCACTGGGTGTGGGGATCTCTTTTGAGAAGGAAACAAATGAGCTTTATTTGCATGACTCAGCTTGGTGTGTGGTACAAGCCAATACTGCACTATTGTTTGAGCTCATACCTTACTCAAAGTGAGGGGTAATCCTTCCAAAGGACAGGATTTCAAGCAGTGCTGGCCACCCACTCTATGTAGAAAGAAATTAGCCCAAGGTAAGAGTATATGTAGAATCTTGGGTTGAGAAGGGCACGCTGGGGAAGGAGACTATGAATGGTCACGTGCTTAGGAGGAGAAACAATGGAAGATTAGATTCGAGGAAGTCTCAGAAAGAGGCATATGGATACACCCCAGAATCTCAGAGTCTATTTCCTAGGGGCCACAACCTACCACCATTGACCTTGTCGTTATATTAATTCAAGTAACACTTTTAGTTCCTACTAGTGTGCCAGTCATTGTAGTAAATAATGAGATTACAAAGATAAATTAGACTAGGTCTCTATCCTTGAGGCTCTCACTGTCTAAACAGGCATGAATACAATGTGATCAATGACACTCTATTTAAAGGACAAAGAGCCACAGGAATTCAGAAAAAAGAATAGTGAAAGTGAAGAGACTTTGTTGAAGATGGAACATTTGAACTTATAAAGCACATCAAGTACAATGTTAGGGGGAAAAAGGTATGTACTTTCCTTCACAGGCATTAATCCTACTCCTAATTTTCTCTTCCCAGACAATAACTATTCTATACTTTTCCTTACTAACAATAATCACAATTCAAAGTGGTTATATTATCATTTTAAAATACTCCCTCCAACTCCCTTATAGCTAGGTGTGGTTATGTGACCCAGTTCTGGACAATGAGCTATGAAAGCAACTCTATTAAATGAGATTCTAGAAATTGTTTTTTAAATTATTATTTTATTATTATTATTATTATTACTACTATTATTATTATTTAAAAGGGACAGAGTAAGATCACATATGTCTTTTGTTTTTTCCTTTTTTGTCCTTAGCCTAAAATTTGAATATAATGTCTTGAAGTGGAAGTTAAGTCCGTGAAGATGAAAGCCATGTATTAAGGACAGCAGAACAAGAAAAAAGAAGGAGGCTGATTCCTTGTTGACATCCTTGAACAATGACACTGGAATGATTACCTCCATAGGCCATGCTAAGTCTGAAAACTCAACCCATTTGGTTAGCCACTGTAGCTCAGGTATAGGTTACATGTGGACAAACAAAATCTTAACCAATAAACTATGCAAACAATAAACCAAGAGGTCTGTCATACTGATTCTTTTTGGTCTGTTTACCTTTCAGGAGCAACACCATGAATTTCACTGGCCTTTCTTGAAGAGACATCAGTTGTGTATATTTTTATGCCACTTCTCTCCATGCATGAGGAACCCTGGGGTTTCAAGTTGGGAAAACATTTCACAACAGAAGCTAAATACTCTGAACTTGCAAGCAACAAGACGAGAAACATGATCTCTCCTTTTCAGATTCACAGATACTTTACAGGTTATTCAGAACTTTTCATAAACATCCTCAAAACTAGATTGACAATTTAATTTTTACTTTGTTCCTTGTGAGGAAAAAGGTTGTAGTGCGGAACCCTAAACTCTGACACTCTTTCCCCTCTCAGCAAGTCTCTGAACCCTGGAAAGACTATCATTTCCACCTCTAGGTCTCAATGATTATACTAGAGCTAAATGAATGATGTCAGAAACTAGGTCTTTAACATCACCACACAAAGAAACATTCTATTGTAGGATCTACTTTCATCATTTTTCTTACTGTGATTAACCCCAACAATAACCACAGTAACAAGGAAAGGCAAGAAACCGATGTTGCTCCATGTTTACTAGGGAGAGAAATAGGAAATGTAAGGAGGTCAGGAAGAGATATCCAATTTGATAGCTGAAAAGCCTCACCGCAGTTTCTAATATAGTGAGGATGTTCCCCAGACTGTACTTCATATCCCCTTCCGTAAAATGGAACCATACCATGACTTAAAGACCACGTTTTGATGTTTTGAAAATAAAAATCTTAATCAATGTTAAGATGCATTAAATTTTGAAAGGGTCAGGTGTATGTGCAAGCACACGCACACACACACGTGTACGCACACACACATACACACAGTATCACTGGTCTTTAGTCAGAAGGCATTGGTAGATGGTGAGTCCATTTGATCTTATTTCTTTGTAAAGCATTAAAAGAAGCTGCATAAAATGGCCATGAGGAGGGACTGAGATTTCCTAATGTGCTTTGGACTGCTGTGAAACACTTCAAGAAATGTTCAAGGGAAGCTAATAGTTCTGGAATCAGCGTAGGACATGGTGGGAGAAGAAAAGAAACAAAAACTTCCACTGCCTTAGAGTCTGGAAAAACATCTTGACTTTTTACTTCAGATACACCTGAGTATTCTGGGGCAACAAATGGGAAATCACAGCTCTACCAACAAGCACCAACTTGATATTTTAGAGGCTTGGTTTTTTTTCTTCCTACAACTCAGACAGGTTTTTTTAAGTCTTAGCAGAATGGCTAGACTAGGTAATCCACATAAGCAGCTGCTGCAATGTGATCTTTTTCTAACATTTTAATGTAGAGCTGTGAACTTTTCTGGCTTTGGGCTATGTTGGGAACATTTGGAGTAAACTTTCTTGATTTAAAGGTTATTGCCGTTAGGGCTCTGTCTGATCTGCCTCAGATGGAGGATCTGCACCGAACAATCGCCCATGATATCAAACTACACTGGAAATGGAAAGCAGCTGATTGATGTATGAATGATCTTCAAATACTGATTCTATACACTTTAAAAAGCCTTAAGATTATTTCCTTATTTTTAATTTCCTTAAGTGTAATAGCATTCTGCATTTCTAGATCTCAGAATATTTACTCATATCCTGCTCATTAGCCTCTTTGGAAATAGGACTGAGTGACCATCAGTGTGCTGTAGATGGAAAATTCTCAAGCTTTAACATTTAACTGCATGGGTTCCAATCACAGCTCTGCCACTTACTAGCTACATGAGCTTCGGCAAATCACCTCACCTCTACATTTCAATATCATCATGTGTGAAATGGGGGTACAACTGTGTCTCATTGACAGACCTGGATTAAAAGAAAAAATACATAGAAAGTGTTTACTGTAGGACACATAGCAGTCTCTCATGAAATGTTTATCTCAGGTGCTAATGTCAAAATAACAGTTAATACCAATCTTGGAGACCAACTGTAACATATGTTGCACTTATTGATTATTATTGTGACAACTGGAAGAGAGGGAATGAATTTGCCTTGGGCTTCTGGCCATTTTGCAAATGTGCCTCAAGATCACATAAAGGCCAAGTTTCCTTTAATAAGAAGTAGGGTCTACTAAGAAGCAGTGATAAATTTTCCCCACTTACAGGTAGGGCGAGGTTGGATATCCCACCGTCCCCCAACACATCTGACTGATATCTACAGACATGTGCCTCTAAACAACAGCTCTGTGCATGGGCACGACTATCAGTATAGCACACTTAGAGCGTTCTTCTTGCTTTTCCTTTCTGCTGGCAGCTGGCTGGGGGTGGGTAGTTCCCTGAGGACTAGGTCTGGGGCAGAATCTCTTCCTGGAACAATGAGAGATACTAGTTACAGACAAACAGACTAAGGACTCGAGAACTTGCACACAAAAACATGTCAAGGTTTTTTTTATTTATCATCAACTACATACAAATCTACATGGCTTAGGTTGAATGTCTTTTGTGTTAGTATTCCTTCAAACTACTTTCATGCACCATGATTTCCATATCACTAAGTGTTGTTAAGATTGTCAGAGGAAAAATCTGTGGAATTTAATACATAATTGAATCCCCCCCCCTCAAAAAATCACATGGCTTAAGGCAGACTGGGCTGAGTAGTTAAGAAGACCTTGTACTGGGTCACATTGGTTAGCAGAGGCACACACGGTTTTATACTGAATTCTATTATATGCTAAATCGTCCCCTCAAGACCAACTCACTCATTCTTCTAACTGTAGGGAACGTTGGTTGCCAATGGTGCAGAACTATGTCCCTCTCTGAGAACTGTGTTCAGTCAAAGAAAGCTGCCTTGCCCAAGGTTATACCCCTTCCTCAGACAGCCTGCATCCAGTGCTTCGTTAAAGCAAGCTTCCTCAAGGGTGCTCCCAGCTCCAGAGCTCTGCCTGGCTTCATTGAGACCTTTGTTGCTACGGTGCTGAAGTTTATCCCCTCCCCTTACCCATCCTGCTTCCCTTACTCCTTTACAGAAAGTGTAAGGCTCTCCTGAGAGCACGCCCAATGAATCTTCTGCATGTATATATCCAGCTCAGAATCTGTTTTCAGTGAGCCCGATCTTATACAGATTCCTACTAATCCTTGCCATCCAAGCCCCTACTCAAGTCCCCAGAGTCAGTTCTTTGCAGGCTGACACAGCTCCCTCCCACCCAAAGACTAACTCTCCTCTACCTGGACATGAAGCCTATTTTAACCTCCTTGGTTTCCAGAACATGCTCCTACTTCCAGTGGAGATCTTTCCAACAATGGGGAGAAGTAGGAAGAAGGATTTTTCTGACATTTGGATGAGCTCCAAGAGAAAGTTGTTGCATTTCTCTGTTCAAAGCACCCTGTTCACACATGAAAGCTCTACATCTGCCTTGCCGGCTTTCTACACCCCCATCTCCAGGCAGGCCAGAGATACCCTGAGGTTGTTTACAGCCATCTTCCTGAAACCTCATCTACACTGATTGCCAAACAACCCCTTCAGTCCCACCTAGTGTTCTTATCATCAACTGGAGTTGACCTCTGGCCTCTGAGTTTACACTCAGGATAAAAACTTTCTGGACAGGCTTGGTTGGCTTATCTTCTTGCTCCAAAGACTCCAATTTGCCTTTCAGAGGAATTTTGTCCTCTTTTATCAGCCTTTGGGAAACGAATCCCAGCCCAAACATTTTGCTGACATCTTAAAAAGGCCAGTTTAGACACAATCTTGACACAGGATTCATAGAAATTATCTTGCTTAATTTTGCATATAATCCTTGTCACAACCTCACTAGGTCAGCACAATTGCGTTTGAGAGCTATGGAAACTTGGCTCAGAACAGGAAGGAAACTTGCCCCAAATCACACAATGACTAAGTGTCAGAAGGGGGGCTGTCTGTGGATCCAATACCTGTCTTCTTTTCACATTGTCACCATATTTCCCCCACATTAGGCTGCCTCCTGATATTCAGGCCCAGAGATGGAGAAGGTGCCTTGTAAGGCATTGCATTTAGTGGGTGCTCAATAAATATTGGCTGATTGGAAATGTATCCTAGAAGCTGAGAGACCAGAGTCCCCAGGTTCCTATCAGCTACTGATTAACAGTATGATTTAGTCAATTTATTTAACTCTCTCAGCCTTTTTTACTTTTGTTTTAATCCATCTAAAAAAGTTAGGTACTAATCCTTTCCATATATCCAATAATAACCACTATATCAATGGGTATGCTTTGGGCTGCAAGGAAAATAATCAACCATCAGTAACAAAATAATAGACATTTAACTCTCTCACATAATAAGAATCCTGCAAGTGGCATTTTCGGGATAGCTCAGTAGCTCAGTCAGGATCTGCCAATCTCACATTTGCACTATTCTCAGTGAAATGGCCTTTTGTCCTTAGGCTTGTCACCTGCTGGTCATGAGATGACTGCCTTAGCTCTAGATATTATGTCCTCACACAACAGCATCCCAACTAAGAAAAGGAGGAAAGCAGGTCAAAGGAAAAAGCCTCCATCTTTTATAGCTCTCTTGGGGGAAACCCCCAGCAGACTTCATCTTACACGTGATTAGCCAGTAGTGGGTCACACAGCACTGTCAACAAATCATTGGCCAAGAAGAATGGGATCGTCAAAATGAGCTTAAATCTCACAGGAGGTATGTCTTATTAGTCCCATTGCAGAGGTGATCATGTAAGAGTCAGACAGAAGAAGTTAAGTGGCAAATCTGTGAGTCAATCCTTGGCCCATATTACTCCAAAGCTGCACCAGTAGTTACTGTTTGCTAAGAAGTTAGAGAGACTCACTCTGGAAATCCTTTTCAAATAAGTACAAGGAAATGATAAAATAAAGTTTGGGTGAAGGCACCAAAATACTATACATATTGCATTTCAAAAGAGGTATGAGACCACAAAAAGAATTTAAAAAGAAGTCATCCCTAAATGTGTTACTTGATGCTTATCCAAGCTGATGGTAAAAAAAAAAAAATAAGAATGAAGGTATCAGAATTGAGGAAGATGTTTATAAGGAGGACTTCTTCAGAATGAACCATTCTGTGTGTCCCGTACCTTGTCTGGTGTGCCCTCAAGACTAAGGATGAGAAAGTTTCTTCAAGGGAACCACTCAGAGAGCTTGATATTTACAGAAACACAGTAAACCGGTATTTGATATAAATCTGAAAAACTCTAAAAAGTCAGTGTAGTAGACTGCAAAATACGACCACAAATTCCTCTCATCATGATATTTAAGCTCTTTGCATTATGATTTTGTTACTTCCTCCATCAAGACATGGTGTCTACTTCCTTATCCTTTGAATCTGGGTTGGCCTTTGGACTTGCTTTGACTAATAAAATGTAACAACAGTGATGTCGTGAGACTTAGAAGCCTAAACTTTAAAAAGCTTTGCAACTTCTACTGTTATCTCTTGAGGCACTGTACTGAGCCTACAACTTAGGAAGTCAATCTTACCTACTGAACGACAATAACAGGGGGATGAGGTGGGTCAAAAAAAGAGAGAGACACCCCAGGTAAGAGCCAGCACCAACTGTTAGATATATGAATAAGGTCATACTGGGTCCATCCCAGCCAACACTCCAGATAGAGCAGCTCATGACTAAACAGAGGCAAAACAGGCAAAGAAACCACCCAATCAACTCAAGAACCATTAGAAATAATAAATCATGGCTATTCGAACCATTGTGTGAGGCATTTGCTACACAGCAATAGATTACGGATATAGCTGGCTAGCTACTGCAAGGTAAGGAGAGGGTGCAGCTGTACTGTGTAATCTGCCTGCATTCCCAGGATTTGCTGAGAAAAAAAAGGTATGTGTGTTGACACAAAAGGGAGACTTTGATTTGATTTGAAGCCATTAAAAAAAAAGAGGATCTTACCTTAATTTTTATGGAGTGATCCAGTAAAGGAAAAAAGGGAAAAGAAGAGTAAAGGAAAGAAAAGACAAAAGAAGAGGAGGGAAAAGAATGAGGGAGGGGAGAAAAACACAGGCCAACTTGAGAAAAAATCCATCACCCATATGGCAAGCTCTGCCATCAAATGTGCCCAGTGTCAGTTTCTGAAGAACATTCTGCAGTTCAGAATGTCAAACCATCCTACACAGTACCAATCAAGTAAGAACTTTCCTGTCCCTCCTACCCATCTGTGTCCCCTTAGTTCAATCTTGGCAGGATAAGAAATGGTAGTTATCAAGCTAGGAGAGGAAGAGAAATGCCAGATAGGGAAAAAGAGGAGAAAGGTCACTGTGAGAAAACAGTCCAAAGCACAGCCTAGCTGGGGAAAAGGGAAGACTGAGTTACATGAAACTAGACACTGTGAATGACTCCATTGAGAATGCATTTTTTTACTTTAAAGGACCAAAATATCATGGAACTGCACAAGTTTTCATCTGGGGAAAGAAAAGAATTTTCCCTAATTAAATACTCTTAAAGGGACAGTGGGAAACAAAAGATTGCCGTGGGTTTTTCCTCATCCCTATTCAGACTTCTTCTGGGGACCTTGCATGAGGTAACTATGAAAAAGCCACCTGGTAAGTAGGTGAATGATTGTCCACTGCATGAGTGATGCGATGGTTGCTGAAGAGGCTTCCCCACCCCTCTCCTTTGTTCTAGTGGCTAAAAGTCCACCGTTAGAGAGCTAGTCACTTTTAGGCCTACCTTACTATCCTCAGCAGTCCTATTTTTAAAATACACAATCCAGGATGGGCAACAAGTCAAGTCATTGACACATTAGTGCAAATTCATTATCAAATACATTTTAGGGGATGTAAATAACCACCAGGAGAGGAACAGGTAGGAACAGCCAAACATCTCTGAAGACAAAGCCTACTGCACAAATTTGCTTGAGGTACACCCTACACTTTAGGCCAGTGGTTCTCAACTTTTCACAAGAATTACCTTGGGGGCTTAGAAAAATGCAGATTTCAGAGCTGGGGCCCTAGAATTCTATCTCATTGGTTTGTTCTGGAGCCCAGGGATCTGAATTTTTACAAGCATTCAAGGTGATTCTGAGGCAGCAGGTTCATAGACAACACTTTAGAAATATTACCTTAATACGAATGGCTAGGAGTAAAAGACCATAGCTAGTTACAAAATTCTGATACAGATTTCTCCACAAAGTATATTCTTTTTTGTTTTATTTTGTTTTCTGTATATATGTATTAAAATATATATATTTTTTTAATTGAAGTATAGTCAGTTTACAATGTTGTGTCAATTTCTGGTGTACAGCATAATATTTCAGTCATACATGAACATACATACATTTGTTTTCATATTCTTTTTCATCATAAGTTACTACAAGATATTGAATATAGTTCCCTGTGCTATACAGTATAAACTTGCTGTTTATCTATTTTGTATGTATTAGTATCTGCAAATCTCGAATTCCCAATTTATCCCTTCCCACCCCTTTCCCCACTCCAGTAATCAAAAGTTTGTTTTCCGTCTGCAAGTTAGATGCAAAAATCCTCAACAAAATATTAGCAAACAGAATCCAACAACACATAAAATAGATCATACACCATTATCAAGTTGGGTTCATCCCAGGACCACAAGGATGGTTCAACATATGCAAATCAATCAACGTGATACACCACATCAACAAGAGAAAGGACAAAAATCACATGATCATCTCAACAGATGCAGAAATAGCATTTGATAAAATTCAGTACCAATTTATGATAAAAACTCTAACCAAAGTGGGTATAGAGGGAACATATCTCAACATAATAAAAGCTATTTATGGCAAACCTACAGCCGGCATAGTACTCAATGGTGAAAGGTTGAAAGCCTTCCTGCTAAAATCTGGAACAAGACAAGGATGCCCACTCTCGCCACTTCTATTCAATAGAGTATTGGAAGTCTTAGCCATAGGAATCAGATTAAAAATAAGAAGAAGAAGAAATAAAAGGGATCCAAACTGGAAGAGAAGAGGTGAAATTGTCATTATATGTGGATGACATGATACTATATATAGAAAATCCTAAAGGCTCCACACAAAAACTACCAAAGCTGATAAAAGAATTCAGCAGGGCAGCAAGATACAAGATAAACATATAGAAATCAGTTGAATTTATTTGCACTAATAATGAAATATCAAAAAAGGAAAGTAAAGAAGCAATCCCTTTTAAAATTGCATTCCAAACAATAAAATACTTAGGAATAAATCTGACCAAGGAAGTGAAAGACTTATATGTGGAGAACTATAAAACACTAAGGAAATTAAAGATGACTTAAATAAATGGAAAGATATTCCATGGTCTTGGGTTGGAAGAATTAATATTGTTAAAATGGCCATTCTACCCAAAGCAATTTACAGATTTAATGTGACCCCTATCAAATTACCCAGGACATTTTTCACATAACTAGAACAAATAATCCTAAAATTTATATGGAATCACAAAAGACCCACAATTTCCAAAGCAATACTGAAGAAAAAGAATGAAGCTGGAGGAATAACCCTCCTAGACTTCAGACAATACTACAGAGCTACAGTAAGCAAAACAGCATGGTATTTGTATAAAAACAGACATATGGATCAATGGAACAGAACAGAGAGCCCAGAAATAAACCCACAAACTTTTGGTTAATTAATCTGACAAAGCAGGCAAGAACATACAATGGAGTAAAGACAGTCTCTTCAGCAAATGGTGTTTGGGATAACTGGACAGCAGCATCTAAATCAGTGAAGTTAGAATAATCCCTCACACCATACACAAAAATAAATTCAAAATGGCTCTAAGACATAAAACACTATAAACCTCTTAGATGAAAACATAGGCAAAACATTATCTGATATATAAACAATATCTGTGGTATATTTAAACAATGGAATACTACTCAGCCATAAAAAATAATAAAATAATGCCATTTGCAGCAACATGGATGGACCTGGAGATTGTCACTCTAAGTGAAGTAAGCCAGAAAGAGAAAGAAAAATACCAAATGATATCACTTATATGCAGAACCTAAAAAAAAAGACAAATGAACTTATTTACAAAACAGAAACAGACTCACAGACAGAACACAAAGTACATTCTTGCAATGAGTGAGATAATATGAGAAAAATTTCAAAACTCTTAGAAAATAACATTTATCTATCACTTCCTCAGTGCTAAGTTGGTTATTGTACATGCCAATGATTTGGAGGAAACTTGAAAAAAAATCAAAAAACTGACCCATTAGAAGCATACATCTATTAGAAGATGAACTGATGAATAGAATTTTGAAAATATAAAAAACTAACAGTGAGAGAGATGTTTGCTAGACTGGACTTTAGTTAAAAATAACATATTTCTTATTGACATTCTAAGGTGAAAATGTCATTTTGTTAGCAAAACCACCCATGAACGTCATTTTCACACTATTTAATCCCCTTGTGTATTCAACCAGCGCTGAATGAGCACTTGTTACAGAGAACATACCATTTTCCTAGAAACAAGACAGGTTTCTAGAAGTCAGTGGAGCCTCAAATTCCATGCATGCAAGATTTGGGTAAATCATTCCAGGAAGACAGAGATAGCCAGCCTGTTTTTAAAAGATTTCAGGTTCTTAAAAGCTTTCCATAATTTCCCATGTAATACACACTCACTGCAAAGACTCTGGATATTACTGTTACAGGATGTAACACACAGGCTCATGGACAATATAACTAAAAGGCAGGAAGAAGTAAACAGGCATCGCAGAGGGCCATGTGCTACCTGCCATCAATCCTCATTGTTCCATCAACCTCTCACAGTGAGCCAGCTCTGGTCAGCTCCTAAGAAACACCCCTAATATCCACATACAGGGAGAGCCACAGTTTAGTGGGAGCTACAAGAATTTTCTAAAACTTGAACACATTTTACCACACATCTTGTGGAATGTTTTCAGAAAACTGAAAACCGAGGCTTTTATAACAGATTGATTCCCATCTCAAAAAGTGGAAAAGAAAGGAAGTCATTTTGTCAACTAGTATAAGAAGAAAAAACAGCAGATAAATCTCTCTAGGCAGAGAAATTGTTGGTCCTATGAATTTAAATTCATAGACTAAAAATCTGTCAGCCTTTTCCAGATTCTTTCACAGCATCATGCCTCCTCCAACGTTTAAGCACTAATTGATTCATTTTATGTTTTATTGGATTTAAAGTCATTTTAGTCACTATTTTTAACTGTTTTCTCATTTATGTTCCTCCTCCCGCCATTTGCTTCAAGCCTCACATTAAATTATACATTCTCTCACATGTCTCATTATCTTACATTTTTTCTGTCATTCTGCAGCTGCTCTCCTACGTTCCTGCCTCAGCTTTGTTTAGTGCCAAAGAGCTGTTTTTTCTAACACTTCAAAAACACATGGCATTTTTTATGGGCACAAGTATCTTCACTTCTGTCAAATAAAAAATTGATTCATAAGGAAAACATTTTAAGTATGTAGGTGTTTTGAAAGAAAATGAGTAACTCATTAAAAAAAAAAAAGTATGTCTGAGGTGAGAATAAAACCACTGCCTGAAAATTAAACATGAATATCTTTGCTTTTAAGAATATATGAACATGCATAGATTCCCCCAGTCACTTTTTTTTAGTTCATTTTACCCTTCATGTGATTACTTTTTAGGGTATTCTCACTTGTAAGATTCTGGACACCACACACAGAGCAGACAACTTTTGCCTTAAGGCTGTCTCTCCCTTATGTAAAAAATGTTATACTGACCTCAGAGGGAATCTAAGTTCTACATTGTAATAGATACTCTTGGTGTCTTTCCTGTATCCCCTGAAATTCTGCTAGCAATCAGCTTTGAGGATTGGTTTGGTTTGACAATGGCCTTTGGCCTCAGTGGTGAGTCCTGGAAAGAGAGTGGCTGCTCTCTAAGTTTTATTTACCATCTTTTTTCTCTCCATGTAAATTTAAGTTGACAGTAACTTAGTCACATCACAAACTTAGCCATTTTCACAATGTATGGTAGGCTGGAGCAGAATGGTGCCCCACCCAGCTCTCCTCAGATCTCTTTCCACCATGTTTGGGCAGCATTCTCTTTTGGGTATGCTTTCACTTCCAACAGCCACACGTTTTAGGAGTACTGCCCTCAGACCACTAGAGTCCCTCAGCATTCATGCCCAGGAGAAAACAAGAAGCTCGGGGAATTGGGGACAATGGGAGTAGAGGAGACAAGATGGCCCCTAACAAGTGACAGCTCCCTTGCCTCATGTCATGACAACTCTGTGGCACAGTTAACACCCCAGAGCTCCCGTGTAGATAAAGCTGACAGACATGCTGCAGACTGTGCCTATGCTAGATCTTTGCTTTGCTTCCTACTCATCCTGTCCTTCTTCCCATTCATTTACTGCTCTTCCCTGTGTCACTTTCTTTAAAAATCACTCAGGGTCTGCTTCTTGGGAACTCAACCTAAGACAGCTGGTGAGGTCCTTGAAGTAAAACTTTACAAATGGCAAAGATTTAAGTCATTGAATCATAGAATTACAGCATGTCCAAACTGAGAGGGTCTCCTGAGTCTTGAGTATCAGAGAGGAGAGTTAACTTGTCCAAGTTCTCACAGCTAAGATATAGCAGGGTGAGTCCGAGAACCCAGGCCTTCCAATTCAAAAACCATTGTTCTTTCCACCATTTGTGTTTGTTGTCTGAGCTTCCTATTGTGATTACTGGACTCTCTCTATATATATACTTAGAGTTGAAATCAGTTAATTCGAGATTGAAATTTTATTTCCCATATATCTCATAGAAAGGCACAAACATAAACTCAGTTCTAAATTTCATCCGGGGTTTTATTCATAGTCTCTCTCTGTCTCTCTCTTCCTCTCTCTCTTCTTCTCCATCCACATACATATAACCACAGCAAACAATACCACTAAGGGAAGAATTTTGAGTTGATTCATAACACATCCACCTTCAGAGAAGCTTGTTTGCTTGCTGCATCAGCACAAATTTCAATCAAAAAGAGCAATGAAGGCTCTCTTTTCCAGTGTCAAATTACCCTCTTTCCCAGGAATCCCCAAAGGATACAGGCAAACTTCCCTGGGTGCTCTCTAGCCAAAAAAAGGGAAATGAGTGCATACATATGAATGAGCCTGACTAAAATCACTTATAAATAATAAAGGAACATGCAACACTTTCTCTCTCGTCACGTCTTTCTAGAACATATGCCAGAAAGGCATCTGCTTTTTTAGTGGGATATGAAGGGCACTGAAAAGTCAGCCTGGACTAAATTAGTGCCCCTCCCTCAAAGATTTACCAACTGTCTGAACTTCTCAATACTGTAGTCACTCCTCTGGGTGAAGCACACTCTTCAGGGAGCCTCTGTTAAATATATAAATGAGTTTCCTTGTAATGACAACAAATTAACTCATTATTGGCTCTTAATCCATTAGCACAGATTTATTTCTCAGAGAGGGCTCTAAAAAACATGCAACAAACAAGTTTTAAAGGGATTGAGGCTAGGAAAGCCCATCCAGATACACTGTAGGACTCCTGAGGCTTCACAGTCAGGGTGAGCGCTGTGATGGGGGTTGATAGCAACAGGAGGAAGCACTGAGGACATGGGCACTCAGCACGAGGGTGTGGGGCAAGGCTGCCTGGGTTCATATCTGCTAACTGCAGGTTGTGTGACCTTGGGCAAAGGAACTTAAACTCCTTTAAACCACCTCATCACAATCTCCTCATCTGTAGAACACATCTACTTTACAGGGCAATCATGACATTCAGTGCAATTCTGTATACAGCACTCTTAGGTTCATGCCTGGCACAAAGGAAGGCTTCAAAATGTGTGAGCTATTTTTCTTGTTGTTGATATTATTACTCTAACTACTTGGGAATAAAATGATGCAAGGGATGAAGATGCTTTCGTAACAAATTTCAATGATCATGATTTTGCATAAGTCTGCCCAGTACCATTGACCACAAAACAGGAAAAGAGAATACAAGGCAATCTGACAGAAAACTAAGCAAACTAGCATACCAAAATATTCAATCATATTATCAAAATAGAGTGCTGTCATCTTGTTTCTTCTCTCTCTTCCTCCTTGTCTCTTTTTTCCATCTTCCTATATTTTATTTTCTTTCATTCAAAAAATATTCTTTTGTTTTGCTTTAAGGTGTAGATGATATAAATACATGTTAGAGATTCAAGACTATCTACTAAATTGTTGGGGTTTCTATTTGCTTTTAAAAATTAAGTTTATTCATTCATGCGTTTAACAAACAACCTGTGAGTCCTCCTTGTACCAGGCATTGTGTTGAGACTGGGAGACAATGCTAAACAGGGCAGATGAATATCTACATAGGTACATTTTAGATTACAACTTCTGAGGAATACCCCCTCTCAAGCTCACGCCCTTCTTCCCAAAGGAAGCATGATGGATTTTACAAAAGATAAAATTCCCTCTTGGACTAGAGGTTCTACTATTTGACCCAGAGCGAGTGAAGTGATAGGCATGCTTGCTCCTGGATGGAATACCAAAGCTGAACCTGACTCCTGAAAGGCTCATTAAATATTCGAGAATTCCAAGTTTCATTCGTCTTCAATTATGCCTCTGGGTTTAAGAGGTATTAATAGAGTAGCTTTTGGAAGTCAAACAAGGGAATTCTGCAGTAGAGAAAGAAGTCAGGCCAAAGAGGAAGACATAAGAATACTAAAACTCCAATGCCTGTAAAAGAAGCCTCTTGAATTTTAATCATCTTCACTAGAGTGTTTGTAACTGTTGATCTTGTATGGAATCTAATAGTTCTAATGAAAAATATGTTAGGCCTTGGGTCCAAGGATATCATCATTATAAGTGCATAAATGCCTAGGACAATATAATTCTCTCTACGGTGCTGCTGCCGTGGCCTTTGATCCATGGTGTATTACTTACTTATTTATTGATTTATAAAAATGAGCCGTCAAGCTTTCCCTAAGAAGTCCAAGGGCACGTGAACAAAATGTAGGAAATATACAACCACAAAAAATAAACCATGAAGTATAAACCAGATCCCCTAATGTCCGGGGCACTCTGCCTAGGTGAGTAGGATAAATTAAAAATACACTTTTTTAGACACACCCTGAATGTCAACAAACAAGAACTCTAAAAAACCCAAAGAAGGAAGTTATACAATAAGGGCTTATATGAGATACAATATACATTGGCAAAACCCTGATCTAAACACTATGTATTTATTTACATTTGGCCCTTCTTCAGAGACAGGTCTGAGACGCTCACCAGAAAGTATGAAGAGTATGATATTTTAAACACCAGCAAGGCCAGAGGTCGTGTACTTGGCTTTCAGTATTTAGTATTATTTTAAGCCAATTAAAATAATTTGGTTTCACAGTGGAAAGATTCCATTAAATAATAGCTTTGTTCACTATGAGTGTGGGTTGTGTGGTTCTTTATTGAGTAGGATGAATCTGGAGAAACATAGAGGATAGAGATTTAATTCAGGGCAAAGTCAGAGAGACTTGTCTGAAATCATCTCTGCTCAATGAACACAGAACAGAAATCTGGTGTACTGCGTCTGTATCATCAGCCATTCTTATCGACAGGTCAAAAGGTAAATATTTAATGTTAATTTTTCTCTATGACCTAAAGTTTTAGAACATGGAACTTCTGTTTTTAACATTAATTTTCAATCAGTATTTAAGCACCCAGTGCCCCACGAAAAGTGACATATATATTGCACCTCACTCTTCCTTTTTAACTCCAGTTGAAACACAAGGAGTTTCTTGATTTCCCTGAATACAACTCCATTTCATTCTGCTAATGATAGTTCCTTGTCTAAAAGCTCATGATCTGTTAACTTTGGTCTGTCATAGATAGCCAATTCAGATTGCCTGAACAAGCCAAAAAAAATCAACTTGGGTCCAGAATGATCCCATTTAGCTGTTGGCACAGAATAATTTACCAGATAATTCCTAAACTCTCCACTTAAATTTGGCTGTGTTGTTCAATATTTTTGACAAAAATACCAGAGTGTGCATGCAGTGACTGAATGCCCCAAATTTCCCGCAATCTGACGGGTTTTAAAGACACAGTTTTGCAGATACTAATATATATAAAATAGATAAACAAGTTCATACTGTATAGCACAGGGAACTATATTCAATATCTTATAGTCACTTATGGTGAAAAAGATTATGAAAATGAATATATGTATGTTCACATATGACTGAAGCATTATGCTGCACACCAGAAATGGACACAGCATTGCAAACCAACTATATTTCAATAAAAATATATATAAAGATATAGAGATATGTTAGGATTATAGCCCAGTGGATTAAGACAATAATTTGGTAACCCACATATTGGGTTGAATTGAACTTTGATTGTAGCACCATTGCCGTTGTCACTAAGGAGGCCACCTTAGAAAGTGAGGGCACATCAGGATGATCTAACTTCTTACCCAGCCCCCTTTTTCTGTTGTTCCTATAACCTCACAGCTTGTGGAAGTCCCAGCACTCTGCGGTAACTCCTCAGTAGATGCATGCCAATGGACACTTCTTCCAGGTCAGCTTACAAAGCACAAAGACATTCAAGTCTACAGGTCCACCAGAAATGACTCTGTTGTATCTTCACTTGTTATCCAGTTAAAATGCTCTTACACACCCACCATTTGAGGTGTTGATGGAGCTCTGCCCACTGCTCTTTTTCTGCTTCAGTAGAGGAAAAAGCTAATCCCCAAAGTTATGCAGTTTTACACTTAATTCATGAGTTGACTTCAGCATGGTAGACATTCATTACCCCCAAAGGAGGAAAGCGTTCCAAGTCCTCTCTGGGTGGACTGGCTGATTCATGCACACATGCTTAACTTCTGCTCTAACTTCCCTATGCCTCTTCTATTGCCTGTATCTGTGCCTAGTCCATAAATTACTAATTTAGCAGAAGAGTAGTGTACCTACCTTAATATTTCATCCCTTCAGAGAGAAAATCCTAACTCTCTATATTCCTTAAGCAATCCTCTCCTCATAGTTTCTGTTTTTCCATCTGCCTGAGATATATGTACACATAACCCTAAGACATATATTATGACCTTCACATAACTATCTCCTAAAGCGGGCGGTTAAGGGTGGCACCTGGTACACACATTTTGTGTTTTCTTCTCAACACCTATGTATTAATCAGGGATCCCACAAGAAACAGATGGTACAATCAAGTGACTAATTGAGAGAAGTATAATAATGCAACTATTCACAAAAGTGTGGTCAGATGAAGTCACTAATGAAAGATGGGGGAACATGCAAGGACTAGCTACAGTAGGAAGTTTTTACCCTCTCTGTACTAGATGAGACAAAAAGAGAATCATGTTACCGAGTGGGAAACAGAGCCATAAGAGCAGTGCCAACTAATTAAAATAGCTGTGACTATAGGTAAAGGAAAAAGACCACTGCCCAAACCAGGCAAAGAGAAGCAGAGAGAATAAAATTCCATATTTCCTTATCTCCTCTCTGCTAATCTCTGGCCCTGCTGAATCTAAATGGAAACCAGAAGGCAAGGGAGCTTGGGTGGTATAGTCCATAAAGAGGTCAGGCTCTTGAAAAACAGAACTGGGCAGAGAAGGGCAAAGAGTAAGTTTGGAGAGGTAAATGAAGAGTAATCAGCTTTTCATGTCAGAAGGCCTTACTGGAGAATCAAAATCCTCTGAGCCAGGAAAGTAAACCTTATCAAGTTTTAGGGTCTCAAGAGCTGAGAACAGGCAAGAAGAAATCTCATCCCATGTGACAGGCTGAAAAGAGCCAGAGGAATGAGTTTCAACCACAAACGGAGACAGAGCTGGGGAAAGCAAGATTAGCAGATAAGTCCAAGAATAGCAGAGAAGTCAAGGATCAAGGGCCATGCTGGAATAGGGCAAAGTCAAAAGCAAGATGATTTTGGCAACTTGTGCCTAAAGGGCTGATATGTCTATGGCCTATGTGGTATCAAAAGATACCAGAAGAAAAAGCGAAAATTAGTATAAACTAAGAGCAGACAGAACACCCAGCACAGAAAAGAGAAGAGCTAGATAAAGAGCCAAAGACCAAGATATCACGTACTGTATAACACCCTTTCTTCAGTGATCAGTCAGAAGACACAAAAATAAAGGAGGCAAGGCCATGGAAATGGATGGCAATAGAGTACTGATGTGTTATGAACTGACTTTATCTCTTTAAAATGGCTTGTGGCAGAACATAAAAAGCCAGTGCACTGAAAGACATCATGTAACCTGGCAGATTTTTCTAACCTATCTAGAAAACCCCTCATCTATTCCGATAACTCTGCAGATAAAAAGCCATCCTTTAATATAATTCACCTTTCCTTCTAATGGAGAGATTAATCTGCATTTATAAAAACATAACTGGTGAGCATCTCTGAGAAGAGAACAAACATTGTACATAAAAGAGAAATTACTAAAACAATTCCCTCAGTGGCTGATACCTGAATATCAAGATGAACTATATCTTCCATAATTTTCATTGTTAATTGTTATGGAAAACTGAAGACCCATATTGTAAAGTGCTGGTTGTTTAAAGCAGATGCAGAGCAGAAAGACTGGTAAATATAAACAGAGAGCAAAAACCAGGGATAGAGGCCAAGGTGGAATATAAAAGAAAAGTCATTCCTACCTGCCACATTGGAATAAACCAGAAGATTTCTGTTTAGTGGCCGAGTCACTGGAGGAATCTGGTGGGAGGCAGTGGGAGGCAATGGGTATAGAGCCACTCAGCAGTGATAGTTCAATGGGAAGTCCAATGGACAGTAAGTTGACCCCAAAAGGGGTTTTATCTGCTGAGTCCAGCCTCTTTCAGTTCTGCATATTCCCAGCTTAATCCCACCATTCTCGTGAATAGTCGCAATTTCCAGCTAGGAGGATATAGTTGATTTTTAAAGTGTAAGGTGTTAAAAGTTGACATAGGTAGCTGTGAGGATGTAGAAAAAGAAATGGAAATGAACCATTCAGTGAAGTATCATAAGATACAGTGATATCCTAGAACATACCCAGACATAAAGTCCAGCAATAAATCAAAAAACATTAACATCTGTTCCACACATTCTGGCCCAAAGCAAATCAGGACAGCCAAGAGCCAGGTGCCACCCCTTAACCAAGTTTAGTAACCTCTGTTTCCTTTTGCAGTTCCTTCTCTGTCTTATATTGTGTAATTGTATATGCCAAGGTGATATGAAAGAATTGGCTGTTAACAAAAGCTTGCCTTTCTTAACTTACTCCCACATTCAAGCATAAGAATAAAGTTAAGGTTACAAGAAAAGGATATAGAATTTGTGGAAAATAGTGCTAAGTGAAAACCAGAGTACTAATGAATTTTGTCATAAATTCAGAAAATTGATACATTCTGTTGTGTTATACATAATAGATATAAGATAATGAGCTGAATGATACCATTGAAAGATTGACCAGGAAAAGCAACTAAATTCATAATATGAAAAACAGCTGTGCTGTTTGTTTTCATTCCCTTCAATTGGGTAAATTCAAAGAGAAAGACTAACTGAAATTTTTACAGAAGCCACGTGTCAAAGCAAAACAAAATACTATACTAACAAAAATATGATATTACTCTTTAGAGAAAAAAGTTCTTCAATGCTTCTTCCATATTTCTTTATCCAACATGTGGCTCAAAACACAAATGATAAGTGCTCTGAGAATAAGCTAATGTGAAAGTATAGGAAAAAAATCCCAAATATTTTCCAGTTCTTCCTCGGGGAATGCTTAGGAGCCATTGTGGTACAGAGAGGCTGGCCTCATCCCAGAACACTACTGGGAAGAGCAGTACAAAATCAGAGCCAAGATGGGGCACCAGGTGACCCCAAAGAGGTCGATAGCTTTTGTTGATCAAGGTATCTATGTAGCAGAGATGATATAAACTGACAATGAATCTCTTTGTCCTGGAAATTAAACTGGAAATCTTAAGACTATGTTTTCAGTGTTTCTTGGCTTTCATTCTATTAGAAATCCTGCCACATTTCAGTATTTTCATTCTTGTCCTGGATGAAATCAGAAAGCAGAAAGGCACTTGAGAATTGTTTTTAAATAAAAGTAAACATTTCCAAGTGAGTTTAGGTCTCTGTTTAGTATTTTTGCGACCCAATTACAGAGCTTAAATGTTCCACAGATGTCATATTTCTTTGTGGCACAAGTTTATTGAACCAAGATTAGGTTAATATTAATAAGAATGTTAATATGTGTCTGTAAGGTGTTTAATAAGCATTTCACATTATACTTTTCAATGCTTGGTCAAGAATTGTGCAAACAGTGATTTTGGTTTTTGGGCTTTTTTATTTTCTACAGTGGCTGCTGAGAACTCCTGTGAATAACTTGTGTGTTTGGGCACCTAGGGCAATGATTATTCTGGTTTATCCCCCATTATTTGGGTGAAAGCTACATAGATGGCAACCCCAGACTTTGCTGAACCAACTTTATCATTCAGCAAATGAATTATTGAATAGGAAGTTTGGCACTTTCTAAAACATATTCATCCTTTCAAGTCAAGAAGACCCAACTAATTTTAAGAGAACATTTTTGGAAAAGAGAATAGTTCTCAGATTTATTTTCCCACTGATACCTACTGGGGTATATTTTTGTGATGGGATCTGACTTCCAATATTAATATCATCACTAAAAAGTATTGGTCACTCTGTCACCTGGATCCATGCTGCAGAGGAGTTGTTACTTGGTTGTTCCAAATGACACTCAAATGAAGGTCTCAGTCTTTAAAGGCAAACAGAGGGCAATTAAACTTGGAAGCAATTATCTACATGATTCTGGCACATTTTGAAAATTTCCCTGTTCCTGCTTTTTACCCTCTGTGCTTCTTTAAGGGCTAATGCTTACAGAGTAACTTACTTGTAAAGGTGAAATTTGCCATTTAGAGCCCTGATCATTATTGTATCTTTGTTTCATGGTGCAACAAGTAAGAATTAATACCTCCATTATTAGAATGTGCTCTTCAGTGACTGGAGAAGAACACTGTACCCGCGGAGTGTCATTACTATAATATTTGTCCTTTTTCTTAGCCTCTGTCACTGATGATGGCAGAAACTGCCCATTTTCAAAACCAGTCATCTCGATTCAGGAGAAAGCATGGAAGTGCAAACTGTCCATCACTTCTGCAATGCTGTCACCAGCAAATTGACTAAAACAACAGTATAGAAACCGGTATAATACCTTCAAGATCACATAAAAGTTATAACAAGCAAAAATAATCTTTGGACTTTGTTTGTTGCCTGACAACAATTCTACCTGCTGATATCAAAAAAGACTACCCCTATGAAAATTTTTATCAACTTGGTGCTGAAATGGTGAACCAGGCAGAAACAAAAAGAAATAAACTATACCTCAGAAGATAACAGCTATTGATTCTGCCACCTTTTGGGGGGCTCTTCATTCTAGTCTATGGAGATCTGAAATGTACTACACATTTATTCTGGGCAAAGTAGTAACTCTTCCTTAACAGAAATTATGAACTCCCTCCAAGTCCACATAAATAGCTATAAAATGTGCTCTGCTTAATCATGTCTAAGAAATTGGGAGATGTAATACGGTGTTACTCCAACTGAAATCTAAATAAAAGGTGTACCTGGTGGTTAAACATAACGAAATTACCTTAAAAAAGAATCACCTTTTATTAGTCACTGAAATCAGAGAGGCAGACAAAGATAATTTGGTTAAAACTTTGACTCTGAAAACATTGTTATAAAAAGGATTACAGCGCTCTCTCCAAAACACCTACTAACACCGTATCAGTTGGTCAAAAGACTGGGCAGGCTTCCTGGCAAAACTCAACAAGGGAACACTAATTGAAAGTTATTCAATGACAGGCCATGTATAACAGTTTCAGAACGTAAAAAGAATAAACATGAGCTATGACTAAACATTGTAGACTTAAGCAGAAATGTTGAGTTTCACTGTAGTAGAGGATTTCCGGCTGTTAATTCAACCCAATGTATCTGCTGAAACTGATTAGAGAGGATGGTAGTGATAGTGGTAGTGGCAGAAATCTGAATTCCACAGCACTGACTGTACACAGTCAATTCTGTTCCTGTGAAACCAAACTGCTTTTATCTGCCTAATTTCTTCCCTATTACTTTTGACTCTTGATGACAAATATGTAAGGAATGGTTCCAAGATTCAGTTGGCACTTCATTATCTGAACTTGTTCCATGATGCCTAAGTTTTAAAGTATTTTATTTTGTTATAGTAAAAAACAAAAATTGTGACTAAAACTCATGGGAATGTTAGGAGAACATGAAGACTGGTAAACTGAAAGCTAAAAATATCACTAACAGGGTCTTATTTTCTGCTTATGCTACTGACTCAATGAATGTTAAGAAAGTTATTTAATCTTTCTTAAAACATTTTTTCAGTGATTAACCAAAAGTAATAAATGTTTACCTGTAAATTTGCTGGTGGATCAGCTAATAGATATGAGAACTAAAGATAGTTCCACATCTCAAGTGCTATTATATAGTGGCACGTAACTAACAAAAGGAATAAGAAGCATGAGTAATTCAATATATTGTCTAAAAACAGTGTATTTACTATTAAGCTTTGATATGTATTTCAAACTTTTCACTTATTCTATGACCTATGTACATATATGACCAACACAGTTACACAAAAAAACCACACAAATACACACAATTACACCCTCCAATAACCAGCTCTGTGCCTGGTTTTGCTCCTCTCTATTCAGCCCTGTAGTTTTTAGGTCTGAGACCTGACTTGACAGCAGGGAGAAGAAAATCATGTGTTGTCTACAAAGCATTTTAAAACTCTCACATTATTTTTTTAAGTTTTTATGACAGAAAGTTTTAAATGCTAACAAAACTAGACAGAATTATTAATGAACTCCCATATACCTAGGATGCAGATTCAACAATTATCAATCCGTGGTTAATCTTAGTTCCCCCTCCCCCATCTACTTGTCCCTCCCACATTATTTCAAAGCAAATCTCAAATATCCTATTATTTTATCCACAAATATTTCAGCATCTTTAATAATTTTGCTTTAAAAACAGCCAAGATATCATTATGCCAACTAAAACAATTAACAATAACTCTATAATATCAAATAGCCTCCCATGTTCAAAATACCTGTCTCTTTTTTTTTAACAGTTAATTTGAGTCATTTTTGCAAAAGTGCTAGGACATTTTCTGTCTTCTTCCTTTCCTCAACTTGCGCACTCATATGAAAATCAACATGAACAGAATATGACTTAGATCACAGAAGAAAGCTCAATGTGAATATATAGTATCCCTCCATTTTTAAAGACATAATTTTAGTTGAAGGCTTATAGACTGTATGTATTATTAGTTTCCTCTAGGGGAAAAAAAGAACAAATAATACATGTCTCTTGCTTTCTAAGACTGGACAAAAGAAATCCAACAAGTTTTGTGGAAAAGAGAATCTTGGAGCCAAACCTAATGAATGTTTGAGAATGCAGACATTCACTGAGGCCATCTGTCACCAAAGGAGTGTGGAAGGCCAAGGAAGGAGGAAGTGCTAGTCAATGGCACACTCTTCCCAGATCTTGTACATCACTGACACCTTTCTTCTTCAGATCTCATCCAACAGCATTCTTCCAATGGTACACCAGTTTTCAAGGTGCATTTCAACCAAGGTGTTAGAATTTGAAATTGATTTTAAGCACATCAGTTTGGAAGCACTGAGATAATCAGTAGGCTAACTGAAAACCAAAAAACAAGATTTAAAAACCCAGCTCTAAGACTCTTTCTTGGGCCTTGAATCTCTTGTTTTGTAAGTAAGGATACATAAACTACTTCCTTGAAATATTAACATGAAAGCATGTATTATTAATAAATATTGTAATCATTAATATCCTGCATATAATAAAAAAATTAATCACAGCTTTTTTTACTGTCCTAAATTTTTGATTGTGTACTGCCAAAAAAACTCCAGTTGAGGTCTTGGACCTAGAAGGAACAACAAAAGTCTGCTGCCCCTAGGACGAGCCTAGTGTCCCAATATATATGAGGCTTTTCTGTCTACTTCATATGGTATGGAGTTCACTTCTGACCCAGTCAAATACAAATTGTGAGAGGTTCATCAATATAGCCACAAGAATGGGAAATATCTTCTATTCATTAAATATCTATCCTCTATACATTATTCACACCTCTGATTCCATCTTAAAAGAATTTGGGGATAGCTTAAAATAAAAACCATTAACATAAGAACAAAAGGACATAACTGAGAATGAGACAGAAATTCTAGAACATGAGAACATTAAAAGTATCTGCAATTAAGCATAGCATGTACGTATATGTTTCCTAAAACCAGGACAGATTTCTTTTTCTTCTATAATACTTATACAAATTTAGAATACCTCCAAATTTTTTTTAGCTTTGAATAATTAGAAAAGTTTGACATAACTGATGAATTCGTTTATTCCAAGATAATTAGTCAAAACTAATTCTTTTTCTTCAAGAATGCCAGGATTTTATCATTTTACTAATATCCCTATACATCTGACCATGTTATTATAATAGGATACTTTATTCTTATGGCTTACACTCAAAAGCTTTCCCAAGTGTTCCTGGGTTAGACTGCCATTTACTACTATAGCTAGATAATTACAGAGATTTGGATGTTCCTACTCCCATGGATTCAGGACTGCTTAGGTTTCCTGGAAGATACTTTGGAACACTCCTTTAGGTCATTTAAACCAAAACAGATCAACAAACAATGACAACCAGTCAAATAATGCAAATAATCGATTCATTTCAGCCCTTCTCTTGGCTGTAATAGTCCAGGTCATTTTCATTTTCAAATAACAAGACTAAAAAACATTTCTAAATTGTTTAATTTATCCAGGAATATTTTTAAAGTGTAAATACATGACAGGTGATTGAACTACAGTGAGAAGGGGAAAGTATCCTCACCAGTTCATGAATTACTTGTTGATTATGTTCCCCTATGCTGTTCTGAAAATCTCAGTATATTAATAACATGTAGTCAAATGTCTTAGCGTTGCATGAAACAAAAACCTACTTAAGTTTACTAAAGACTAAATAAATAAAAGAGTAGGGAAAATGTGAGGGGGGGAAACAGAACATCTTGTTAGGTACACGGAGCTCTCCCAGAAATGAAGTTCAGCTGGGTTAGATGGGACTGACTCTCCCAACTCTTCAGAGACAAGCAGCACCTCTCTCCCTCCCCTTCTTTCTTGCCCTCAGGGTTTCTTGTTTCTACTTCTTTCTGGAATCTGCTCCATTCTCTTCTCTACAGAATGGCTTCCACTGCAGGCCACTAAATTTGTCCTTCATAATTTGAGCTTATGGGCAGGTTAGGCCTGTTATGCCACACATTCTGGGCCTTATTCTCCATGACCTGTTTTGGTCCAGCTCCCTCCCATTGGCTGGATTACACAGAGTTCCAACACTTCCTGAGTGTAATCACTCCTACAATTATTCGCTAGGGAAGAAAACATTCTTGAAGTTCCCATCACAGGCCAGTAAAGTAGCAGGGGCTGGAGATTTAGAAATCATTGAGGTAGTTCCCACTTGAAAAGAAAATGAGCCAATGATTAGAATTCAAGTGATATGCATGTATACAGGTTTAGTGGCTTAGTGACTGGGGGAGCACTAAGTGAGGGCCTTTGACATTGTGGAGGGAATCAAAGAGTATTTCTGTTCCTCTTCTATACCTTACTATGACCTGTGCATAGGCCTGTAACTAGCTCATTTAATTGTTTACATATCTATCACCCATAGACTGAAAGCTCCTCCAGAGAAAGGACCATGTTTCTTACTCATATTTATATCCCCAGTGACAATAATGTTTGATGAATGAATAATAGATGAAATGGTGCTTGAACTGAAACATCAAACACAAGACAGAAATGGGTTAAAAAAAAAAAGGAAAGGGAAGCATCTTACAATCACAGGTAACCAGGTTTCAGAGACATGATAGACCACAGTATGTTCAAACATTGCAAACAGTTCAGACAGGTGAGGACTTTCAGGCTTTTTGGCAAGTGGAGGACAATGGGGCTGAGATGTTGACAGGGGTTGACTTGTGAAGGGCTTTGCAAGCTCCATTAAGGACTTTTAACTTTATACAGGCAATGAGGAGCCATTAAAGGACATTATATAGGGAACTATATTCAATATCTTACAGTAATCTATAATGAAAAAGAATATATATGTGTGTGTGTATATAAATGAATCACCGTGCTGTACACCAGAGACCAACACAACACTGTTAATCAACTATACTTCAATTTTTTTTAAAAAAGGACTTCACAAATAATAAATGCTGGAGAGGGTGTGGAGAAAAGGGAACCCTCCCACACTGTTGGTGGGAATGTAGTTTGGTGTAGCCGTTACGGAAATCAGTATGGGGATTCCTTAAAAACTAAAAATAGACTTACCATGTGATCCAGCAATCCCACTCTGAAGCATATATCTGGAGGAAACTCTAATTCAAAGACACATGCACCCCAATATTCACAGTAGCACTATTTACAATAGTCAAGATTGGAAACAACCTGAATGTTCATTGACAGATGACTGAATAAAGAAGTTGTGGTATACACACACACGCGCGCGCGCGCATACATACATACGTACAATGGAATACTCAGCCATAAAAATAACAAAATGCCATTTACAGCAACATGGATCTACCTGGAGATTGTCATACTAAGTGAAGTAAGCCAGAAAGAGAAAGAAAAATACCATATGAAATCATTTATATGTAGAATCTTAAAAATTGACACAAATGAACTTATTTACAAAACAGAAACAGACTCAGACATAGAAAACAAACTTAGAGTTACCAGGAAGGGAGAAGGGGGAGAGAAAAATAGGGAATTCAGATTTGCAGATACTGACTACTATATCTAAATTAGATAAACAACAAAGTCCTACTATATAGCACAGGGAACTATATTCAATATCTTGGAATAGCCCATAATGAAAAAGAATATGAAAAGGAATATATATGTGTGTAACTGAATCACTATGCTGTACACCAGAAATTAATGCAACATTGTAAACCAAATATACTTCAATTAAATATAAACAATTTTTTAATTTAATTTTAAAAAGGACTTTAAGTAATAATGACCAGAGAAGAAATGCATTTCGTAAAGTGTATTCTAGCAGCCACATGCAGATGGGTTGCAGTGACATGAGCACAGAGCCAGGGAGACTACTTCAGAGGATTTTGCAAAATACAGGTTAAAAATGGGTAAGTCAAGTCACTTCTGGTCCAGACCATAGCCCCATCCTTAAGCACAATCTAGCACAGCTCCAATGGTGAGAGTCCCCCTTAGAGTGGCATACTCCCCTTGCAATTAGGATTCCTATTCTTTAAGAACTGGCTTCTATGTCAGAACAACACAATTTCCTTCTCTCACTGCTTCTCGATTCACCCCCACAAGATCTTTTGGATTTTAATCACCCAAAATCCCATTCTAATATGGGATTTCCTTAGTAGTCTGCACCTTGAATGTCTTAAGAAGAGCAAGCCACTTAGCCTGCACTCCTGGAAATGTCTTGCTGTTTCTATTCCTACTTTCCTGGGGGCACAAAAGCAAACACACTTGGACAAAGAAAGCAAAATTAGTAATTCTCACACTAAGAGCAAGATTGTAAGGATATTTACTGCTGCATAAAATCTCTCCATTCCCATATAAATTTTCACTCCAGTGGTAAAATGAAGTTGGACTGCATTTTACATTGTTCCATTATTTTCATTATGACTTTTTAAAATTAACTTAAAATACTTTATCATAAATAATTTTAGGCTTTCCTGACACTAACACCAAATCCACCTTAAAGTATGCCTGCATTCACCAACAAAGTCACACATACCATCCTCTATTCAAGCAAGTCACCAGATACAACTGTACTGGGAAAAGGGCCCAACCTGGCACCACACCCAGCTCGTGCAGGTCTGTGTAACCTTAAATGTTTCTTGGTGTGGCCCCTCAGCATCGGCTTTCTTTTTTGTTTCGTTTTATTTTGTTTTTGATTGTTTAAGGGGAGGTAATTAGGTATTTACTTACTTTGATGGAGGTATTGGGGACTGAACCCAAGACCTTGTGCATGCCAGGTGTGTGATCTACCACTCAGCTATATCCTCCCACAGTATCAGCTTTCTTATTTGCAAGAAGGGGGGAAAAGATGTATATTAATTCTAAATGATGGTCTTTAGCATCCCCTTGACTCTGATCCTATGATAAATGTCCAAATAAAACCTGAGACCCAAAATGGCGCATGCCTTGCAGCCATTATGGAAAATAGTATGGAGATTCTTCAAAAAGACTAAACATACACTTATCATGTGATCCAGCAATTCTGCTCCTGGGGGTTCTCCAGAGGGAACCTTAATTCAAAAGATACATGCACTCCAATGTTCATAGCAGCACTATTTACAATAATCAAGACATGGAAACAATCTAAATGTCCACTGACAGATGACTGGATAAAAATGTTATGATATATTTATGTAGTAGTAGAATACTACTCAGCCATAAAAAATTAATAAAATAATGCCATTTGCAGCAACATGGATGGATCTAGAGATCATCATTCTAAGTGAAATAAGCCAGAAAGAGAAAGAAAAACATCACATGATATCATTTATATGTGGAACCTAAAAAAAAAAAAAAAAAGAACTTATTTACAAAACATAAACAAACTCACAGACATAGAAAACAAACTTATGGTTACCAGGGGGGAAAAGGAAGGGATAAATTGGGAGTTTGAGATTTGCAGATACTAACTAATATATATAAAACAGATAAATAAGTTCATACTGTATAGCATGGAGAACTGTATTTAATATCTCATAGTAACCTATGGTGAAAAAGAATATGAAAATGAATATATGTATGTTCAAGTATGACTGAAGCATTATGCTGTACACCAGAAATTGACACAACATTGTAAAATGCCTATATTTCAATAAAATACACATATATACAAAATGGCACATGTCCTGATGTTGCATGTGAGCAAAAGCAGAGTTCTTGCCTTAAAGTATATCTGCAGAAAAGTTCACCCAAGTATCTCCCCAAAGCCTGACGTTTACCTTATGTTCTGAAAAGCTGCAAACACGTCAGAAGCTAAACCACAATAACAACAAAAAAAGTTTTCCTAAAAACCGGTATGCCCATGCTTCCTTTTTAGTCAAAGTAATTAGGCTGAATTACTTTGTCCTTTTCTTTCTCTTTGTCTTTTTATTTATAGTCACATTTTTTGTATTTTCTATTTTTGAGTAGATAATATATGCATATTGTACAAAGTCCAAAAGTGTAGTCAGTGAAATGTAAGTCTCCCTTCTCTTTCCTTCCTCCCCTTTACCCTAGCCATCCAGTTTGTCTGCCTGAGGCAACGACTGTTCCTAGTCAGAATTACTTTAGCTATTAGATATCATCAGAAATCTCTTTTTTATTAATGCAGAAAGAATTCCTAGCTGCATTACCAGTGCCTCCATTTGAGCAGGTGATTATAGTAAACATATAAAGCATGTGGCCTATTTGTTTGCTCTAGCTCCTGCTTAACTATTTCCTTTGGCTTGAGTGCTTTGAGGTAATTGTAAGGTCAGAGTCTAGCTGAGTCAATGTATAACACTGACACAGCAACACATTTAAGCCATCTGGTACTAAGATCGCCAGACAGGAAGAGTTAAAAATGGAAATTTCAGAATCATTCTTTACTCTAGCCACAGTTCTTCAGAATGAGAGGCACCTGCTTGAAATATACAGCCTTTAACAAGGGCCACTAACTCAGAAAGTTTTACCTCCCAAAAGAATTTGTGGGACCCAAGTGTAAGTCTATGGAAATCACTTCGAACTTTCTGGTGAGGAAATTGGTTTTAAGAAAAGCTCAGTTGATTTTTACTAGACTGCGAGGACTCTGTGAACTACAATCTAATATTAAAACAGCACTAAAATGGACTATTCCATCTTGGTGGAGACCAATTATGAGCCAAAACTCATCAAGGGCCAGTCAGCATCAGAGGAGGTAAGGCAATTCCAGCAGAAGGGGCAATAAAACTGGCTAATATAATTTAGAGTCTATTGCATCCCTTAGCACCTACTCACTGACAGTGTGAAAGACATCCCTTCAGGGAAAGAATCTTCTACCTAAGAAGAAACATAAAAACTGAACTTTAAAGATGAAGCCAAAGATGATACAATATAATGCAATGAAACAAGCCTTCAAAAGCTTGCATTGTTAATATTTTGGCATTGCTCTTCTGATGGGCTGAAACACATTATGAATAAAGCAAATCTAGATGATGCAACTGATCAAGTACAAATTTCACGTCATGTTTGTTTCCATTACATCCACAGTGCCAGTTTTAGAGATTATCTTCAGTCTTTATTAAGGTAATCTAAAGACATTAGACATCCTATTGCAGTAATTTACAATGAAACCTCTTTTAATGAATATTAGTATTGAATATTAAAGAGGAAATAATATGGAAATATAAGATTCAATGATAAGATCCAAGAAATAATTGCACAGTTTAAGTTTTATTGACTCCAAGTGTTGAAATGAAAACATTTTATATGCTCCAAACACTAACAACCTCACCAGTGCACTGCCAATTATCAACATCAAGTAGACTGCTAAGAAGCTCACATAATCTTCTCATTCTCTTTTCCTTGGCTATGTTTTTTCAGAGTTGTGCTCATGTACAAGAAATCAAGTGGGAAGATTCTTCCTAGTTCCCCTTTCCAGGAGTACTATATGTCCCTTTGACTTGAAGCACTACAGACCTGCAGTGAAATCCTGAGATGACCCTGACACCTTAGAAATTTAAAAGCTTTAAGATGTACAGCCTGAGTTGCTAAAGATCCTAAAGAAATTTAGCTGAATAGAGGACTGTTGAAAGATTCAATAATTTTGCTGAATCTCTTGAAAAGGAAGTTATTATTTATAGAAAATTATTTAGAATTTTGCAATCTATATTTTTTGTTAAATGATTTATACAAGTCAACCTAGTTGACCTTAGTTTCATTGATGTACACGATCTTCAGTCCTGGAAAACTTAAACTTAAAAACTATCACCCATAATTACCACAGAACAGTGGCTTGAAACATTCTACCACGACAAAGAGTAAGAAATACATTTTACATAATTCTACACAATTACTCAGACCACATAGACATATATATTCACATTATATACATAAATATCTGAAACAAAATGTCACATGATAGAATTTTTACCCACAATTTGAAATATATTCTGATACTTTGTATTGTTATTTTATATTTAATACATTGTATTTTATATATTATATTTTCTATTATAAACTATATAGTAAATTCTATAAATTCTATAGTGTTCTGTCACTGGGAACACTGAATTAGCGAACACTAACCAAGTGGGTGCCATATGAAACATCAAAATCACCAACAAAAATGCAAAAAAAATGGTACTCAACAGACTGCAAAAAGGATACTTGTTTAGAGTATGAGAATAAAACAAAAAGGTAGAGTGTAAAGATAGAGTATTACCTTGTTTGATCTCAGCTTGGGAGCATGTGCACAGGCAGATTCAAATTTTTTAATGTTCTCTGCATGTCTCCAAATGACTGCAAAAGCAGCATTAGTATTGGTTTCTGGGTTACAGATAAATTTTAGGGAGTAGGTCGATTTGCAAATACAAAATCCACAAATAATCAGAGCCAAATACATCTGTGTACATGTATGTATGTGTGTATGTGTGTGTATATCCCACTAATAAGATTTTATTACAAACTAATGGTTTTGATTGGCAGTTTGAAAAATCCTACAATAAAGTAAGCAATTTAAATGTCAAAGATTGTGACTTGACCATCATTATTTGAATGAATGGAAAAAAAAACTGTCAATACCAAGGATCTCATTAAACAAGACTACTTACACCAGAATAATGTAGAGATCACGAAATCAGCAATGCATTATCAACACTGCACATATATTTATGATAGTAACAAAAAGGAAATACCTTGGTATGCTAAATCAAAATAAAATTTTTTCTCCAAGGTTGTTCTGGGGAAAAGAACAACCCTGGGTGGGTGAGGGTCAGAGCTGTGTCTACAACAAAGGTAGGGGTTGGAGGTGGGGCGGGGGGAAGAGGTATGCCCATAAATCAAAAAAAAATCAAAAGAATTTATTTGTCTTTACTACACTAGTGTTTTTATTAATAAAAGAATTTAGAAACAAACTTAATGACCATCACCAACAAGAGAATGAATGAAAAAATTATACTATTTTCATATAACTGAAGTATAGCAATGAAAATGAATAAACTAATACAATACGGGAAAATATCAAAAATATATAGTTAAGTAAAAAAAAAGTAAAACTATATTTGATATGTGAACATTTATATAAAGTTAAAAATATACAGAACAATACTATATATTGTTTAAGGATGTATGAAAATTTAGTAAAATATAAAAACTTGCATAAACATTTCAAGACATGGTTACCTTTGTCAAGGAAAGAAGGAAGTAGTAACTAAAAAGTCTTATTTCTTAAGCCAGGTTGGGACAGATAGAAGTATATTTAATTATTTTCTGTACTTATTTTTTTAACCCGAAATGTCTTGTTAAACTATTTTAAAACACCAATTCATATAGAAGCAAAAAATTACACCACCTCTTTATCACAGAAAAGATAATTCACTAGTATGAGCATAATTTAGTATAGGTGTTAACTGATGAGAGGGAATTTATCAAGATAGACAAGTTATATCAATCAAAAAAATACACACTGTCATTGGTCAGAAAGGACTGTGGCACATACCAGCCATAAATCTAAAACTGTTCTAAACATTAAAAGTTGATTTTTAAAATGTCTTCTCCTTAATTATGACTAGGACTTTCAGCAGCAGGTTACCGGAGGTACACTGAAAATAGTCAGGAGAAAAGATAAAGCGTTTATTTCTGAAATTTCACTCTTTTTTCCATTCTAAAACCAAAAAAAAAAAAGAATTTCTTTATCTCTTAGGGAAGCTGATTTTCTAAAATCTGAACTCATAAATAAACATACTTGTAAAGGTCCTCTAAGAGGGAAGTATCATGTGCTTGACCAGAAGCAAATTTCTTCTCAATTTTTTCTCCCTTCAGTAAGGTACACTGTGTTACCCAGTTTACCCAGAGACGTAACTGTAAGTCAGAGTCAGAGTTAGACATAAGAATTACAACCTGATCTTGTGAACCAGCGGTCAGATATCACTGGTCTCAAAAGGAAGAAAAACATAGATCAGCAGAGAAATAGAAAAACTCATCAAGATTACAATCCTCAGGCAAAATCTTGCTAAACCTAAATCCATTGTGATGTGAAATTAGGAAGTAAGATCACTCTATTACCAAGACATCATTCTGTCTAAATTACAAAAAGAAGTTAATTAAACAAAGGGCTTAATTTGTCCATATTGGCCATGAATGTCATGGGGGACAGGCTCAGAGCTAAATATAACCCAAAAGTTCATTAATATAAGAAAAATATAAACTTCCTTGGAAGTAAACTAATCATTCTTTTGAAAGGAAACTAAAGGAAATCAAGTCAACCTTCAACTGTTCTCTTCAAATTTAGGTAAAATTTATTTCTAATACATTTAATCCACCACAAAACCAGTCCTGTTAGCAGCAATTATTTAGGGATCTTTTATGGATCAATGCCATCTTAAGGCATTAATTCACCCAATCTCCTGAAGTTACCTGTATGAGAAATATTTCAAGTGGCAACCTCAGCTGCCAAGAGAAGGGGAGACCATACCAGGCAACTTTTTTCTCCAGATCCTTAGCTCCAAAGGAGGTGGAATGGGGGCAGAGAAGGATAGGGGTTAAGGAGCATGTAAGCAAAAGAGGAGGGGGGAAATGAGAAGGGAAATTATAACTGACTTCTAAGAAGATGTATTTATTTTTGTTTCCTTTTTGCAGAATTGCTAGCTGGTTATTTTAGGAAATCATGTTTAAGTCTTCAGATCTCTTAGAAACAATTCTTTGGGTGAAAAAGGGAAGAGAATAAATCTTGGTCCTTCTATTTCAGTCATTTGTACTTGGGTTTTGTTTCACTTATAAAGTGGTTTTATTTAATAATGAAGTCACTCTCCCCAAAAAGAAGAAGAAAAGAAAAGAAAAACCAAGGGGATTGATTTCATTTTATTCTTTAGTTTGAAAATAAAGTTCTAGTTCAACTTGAAGTCAACAATTTTCTTTTTCTTTTTTTTAATAAATCAAGAAGTTTCAAGTTCTGGTGCAAAGCTACAATATTGTTATTTTATGTGTTGTACTAGAAGGAAGATTACAGTTTGGCTTCTGCTAAGCCTGGCAATGAGGATTCAACCCATCAGGATTCAGGGAGGGATGAGAAAAAAAAGAAAAAAGGAAAAAACTCAAGGGAAATTTTCCAAGGAAGACAGTATGCACGCAGACCTGTTTTGTGACAAATGTCCTCAGGGAAACAGACTGCAAAGAGCATGGCTAGCATTACCTAGGGTAATTTTTAAGGTCATTCACACAGGTGAAATGAGAATAAAATATTTAAAAAGGAACTTCAATGTTGGCTTGTTTCTCCCATTTTTGCCTTTTGAGTAAGCTCAGGCATATAGATGGGCAAAGATATCAAAAAGAGAACATGGTGGTGACCTGAGCATTCCAGCACCTCTGCCCATTACAACTCACAGCTGAGTGTTCATGCCTTTAAAATATGGGAGAATTAAGCTAAATGTTGATGGAAGGGGGCCATGATCCAGAATCTTGCATCTGTATTACATCATCTGAAGTTTTTTACAGTAAAGCATTTCAAATATTTAATAAAATTGTTTTCAACCAGTGGATATATTCAGATTATCAACTGATTAAGAACAGCAAAATATTATTAACTTTAATGCATACGTAAAACATAACAGTTTTTCGTTAATTTGAACTATGTTAATTTGGAATTTGTGATATCTGACTTGCGCTTCTTTTGCAGTATTTGTAAAGAAACCAACTTATGTTAGTTAAATCTCTCTGATGTAAACAAGGTTTCAGGGGGGAATGCTTGACCTACTTAGAACAAACTGTTTTCAAGCACTATGTAATAGCATTCATTTGTATATAAACAATTAATGTGTTATTTCAAATGCCATCTTATCTATTCACCCAAACACAGCAGGCCTTCTCTCGCCTTGACAAAGCTTTGTTTACAGGTAATTCAAAGTATTCCATGCCTTTGAAAATTATGACGTCTTTCTTTATGTCTCACTTTTGAACTTTTCAACAATTCAGACTTGCCTCCCTCACTCCAAGTAATTCAATTTCTGTACAACTTTTTCTTGTAAATGATGGTACATGTTGTAGTTATAGGAAGTCAGAACTTTGATATTTTTTTAGTCCAAGATTTTTGGATAGTAAACAGTATTTGTGGGGAACTGAAAGGAACTAAGTAAGAGGGGTTGAGATTCAAATCCCTGAGAGGTAGTTGAGTTCTACATGACTTTTTCCTGAACAGAGTTCGGAACTGTCTTCCAAAGATTAACAATTTCCATGACTTCACTAACTTTTAATTTTAAATGGTTTCCATGTTCTATTTTTTCTTTAAATCTCTCCTCTGGAACTTCTCTGCCATTTGCAGCCTTACCTTTCAGTAAGTATCCCTCTCACAAGGATGTCGAACTTAATCAAACAGTTGCATAGGATTCAACCCCACTCACTTTCTAAATAAATTTGCTTGTATCAAGATAACTTTAAGCATTTGCTTCAGAACAAGATGTTCCTGAAGCCAACTGTTAATGTTGCTGAGAAACCAGTTCTCAAGTGTGGCAGTCTCACAGTTTTTATCAGAAGAATCAAAGCTACTACAATTTAACCTACTGTTAGCACTATTCTGGGATCACCCAGATCTCTGTACTATCATCATAAGTTTAATAGGTACATTATTAGATTCTGTAAATGGCAAAAAATATATATTTTTAAGAAAAAAAGAAACTTTTAAAATTTATTACACAACTATAGGAAAATTGAAATTTTGAAATGTTAAAGTGAAGCATCAGAAAAAATACGCATGTAAAACTATCATCTAGAATATACTTGTGCCACACTGATTTGTAAAGGAAATGTCATGGACATCCCACTCTCCATTTTGCCTTCCTTGTATTTCTACAGCCTCAGATGAATGTTCTTTCTTGTCTTTGAATGCCTATGGCACTTTTATCTTCTCTCCTTGTACCAATCACTTTCTATTTAAAATCACAGTTATTTACATTATTACAGCTGGAAGACAGACAGCACGACACACATCTTAATTTCTCTTTTAGATTGTATTTCTTTTATCTATAAGTCATGAGCACTTAGAATAGTACTTTACACAAATTGGTGCCCAATACACATTTGAGTAATGATGAACCGTAAGAAGATTGCTATCTCAATACCTTTGGTAATATTCCAAACGCACGGCTTTTCAAAAGGTGAGTAGACTTCAAATATTGATCTAGCATTCATAAGAAGACATTTCAACAAACTTACCAAATCCTCTAGGTAACAGGCGAAACAGCTTATCTTGCTTAATCTTTCTTGATTTTCACACACACGTACACACAGACACACACTATAAAGCATATATTTACATATTATGGATGTGGAAACTGATACTTAAAGAAGTTGGATTATTTCCTCAGATTATATATCTTAAGAGTGAGAGGACACGTTCAAGTGTTATTTCCAATATATCTACCTCTATACCTTAACTCAAATCTGTTCCTTCATGCCAGGTCAATCTCCCCATGAATCATACAGTTTGGTGGACAAAAGCAATGAGTCACAGACTCTGGTAAAAATTTTCCTGGACCACTTTACTCTGTTCCTGGCCCTGGTTTTATTTCCTATTCCTACTGCATTGTTTACCCAATTACTACCATTTTTATTCTTACCATTCATTTTTACCCTTTAAACTCAAACATATTCTACTTCTTGATTTTGGCATGACTAGTCCTAAACCACAGGACATTAGTCTAAGCCTGGCCGACCTCACTAGGAACACAGTTCAACTTTATCCAACCTGCTGTGGTGAGGAATTAGAAAAAGGAGGGAAGGAATAAAGACTTTGCCAGCCTTGGGAATCACTAGGCTTTATGTCTCTGAATGCTATGCTAGTGCATTGACTGCCATTTTTAGGTGTGTCCTGTTAGACTAGGTAAGCATTTTAAAGAGTCACAGCAATTTTTGAGATATTGCTAGAGGGCAGTACTTTCATTATTCATTTCTTGGTTTTTTTAAATCCCCTGTGCCATACAATATATCCTTGTATCTTATTTATTTTACACACAGTAATTTGTACCTCTTAATCCCCTGACCCTATCCTGCCCCTCTCCTCCTCCTTCTCCCCACCGGTAACCACTAATCTGTTCTCTATATCTGTGAGTCTATTTCTGTTTTGTTATATTCATTCATTCATTCATTTTCTTTTTTTTTTTTTTTTTTTTGATTCCACAGATAAGTGATAGCATGCCGTATTTGTCTTTCTCTGACTTGTTTCACTAAGCATAATACCCTCCAGGTCCATTGATGTTGCAAATAGCAAAATTTCATTCCTTTTTATGGATGAGTAATATTCTATTGTATATATGTACCACATCTTCTTTACTCACTCATCTTTTGATGGACAGTTAGGTTGCTTCCATATCTTTGTTATTGTAAATAATACTGCTATGAACACTGGGGTGCATGTATCTTTTTGAATCAAAGACCAAGCCTTGCACAGCTTTTTAAACCAAGAAAATGAAAAAGAAAACCAAGAAAAATGAAAATGTACACATCTGACCAGGAGTTATGGTGATTTAAGTCAGGGCCCCAAAGATGTGTCAATATAATCTCAAGCTCAGAGGTTTAAAAGGTAATTGTATAATTTCACTAAAATTTTTATTTGAATTAAAATTCTCTCCTCCCTCCCTAATCCTCAATATAAAAAACTCATTAGGCTTATTTTATACTATAAAGTTACAAAGTTCTAACCATGGGTCCAGTTACCCAAAACAATTCAAGAGTTCTGACCTATTCTTGTTGCTACAATGTAACTTACCTTCCTGCACCATTTTTAAACGTCCACCTAGAATTGTGGTAAAATGGTGGGAAACTGGGTGGTTTTTTGGGTCCTGTGAATTGCATCAAAGCTTAATTATACAGAGTATTTCCCTTATATTTGCTAATGTTAATTCCATGAATGTCCACAAAGTAAATATCTCATTGTTTACACCTGCTCTGATGTTTACAATGACTGTGTTGGAAAATTTTATTCTTACCACCCTTCTTCATTCCCACCAAAAAATATGATAACTGTGATTCTAGATCAATGACTTTTATAGTATGGTTTCTGGTCTACCAGATAATCCTAATGAGTTAAGAATTAACCATAAAAATGAAAGTCCTATATTAAGAGTGAGAAGATAAACTCTTTTGACTTCCATTTTTATATATCTTAAGACTAAGAGTCATTATCTTATAACCAGTAAAGTGACTAATTTTATATTCATAGTTAACATTAACTGATGCTTACAGTTTTCTGAGGACCTTTTTTTTCCATCAAGTCTATTATTCAATCTTTGGAAATGCTGAATTGTTTGTACTTCACATGCAGATGTGCAGAAAGTTAGAATTCCTGCAGCTTGGGCAGTCTATGTATGTTGTTGACAAGTGGGATTATGTTTTTTTAATTGCTGCTTTTCTTGTTATTTAAATATAAATTAATGTTAGCTTAGTTTCTTATGTGTGAATTTAATTTGCAGTGTTTTTTTAGTTAATTCAATAGTAAATATATCTACAAATAATTGCTTTTATGGAACATAACTTTCCAATTATAAAATATAAGACATGAATATGTTCCAAAGTATTTTTTCATAATATAGGTCTGCAATCCCTCATTCAAAATTTTTAGGGCAAGATGTGTTTTATAAATCTTAAATTTTCAAATTTTAGATAGGTAATATAAGTATGGTGTCATATATTATGAAACACCAATGTTGGAATCTAGAGCAAGTACCCCATAAACAAGCACATCGGTATTTCTACAATGACATGCATGAATGCTCATATTAAACTGATAATGAAAGACTATGAAAAGCCTTATATTATTTGCAATTAAGTTTTGTAGCCAAATGAATCTGCACTAAACTTGTAGAAAAAATTCCAGTTTTCACAGCTTTTTGGATTTCAGAATTGCAAATAAGATTTTGTAAGGCTGTATACGTCATTTTCACTCCCTGGTAGAGTAAATGTGATGGGAATTTAAAAAAAAAAAAAAAACAGCAACAAAAATCCCTGCTTAAGAGTTGGTCATAGTATTCTTCATTGGGGTAGAACTGTGTTCAATTAATCCAACACTTGCTGGCTATTTTATTTGGGGGGGGGAGAGTCTTTGGAGTATTAACTGGGAATGAGGCAAGATTATAACTAAACTTCTCTGCATATGAAATGAATAATACTTTTGGAAGGCCAATGAACTAGCCAGAGAAAACTGAAGAAAAGGGAGCAGAGCAACACAAATAGTTCTGGTAGAAGGGATGACCTACCAAAACTGCCTAAAATTGGGAGAGTGGTGGAAATAACTAAAGGATTTATAAGAAAAGAAATGTTTACAATTCAATTTTAAGCTATTGTCTTTACTAAAAGTAAGATAATTTCCTCTTATCTTACTTATTCCTACTAAGTAAGGGTACTGGGGCAGATCTCATCTAAATTCAACAAAATAAAAAAAGCTAGAGTCTCTACTCTGGAAATGCTGTCAGAAATTATGGTTTGAAAATGGACAATCCAGGATTAGAGATTGAGTCTCATTATAGAAGAAGAGAAGGAGATCTCATAAAAATCAACATTTATCTGCTGCCTAACATTTTACATGTCTAGATTCACTTAAGACTCCATTTTATTGATGAGACAATGGAATTTCAGAAGCTAAGCACTGTTTTATTTGGAAGTCATTGGGTTGTGGTACAGTCTAGAGACTGGCAGTAGAAGTCAGAGGCTAAAAGTGTTTTGTTTTCAGTATAGTGGAATACATCCCTAACATACAAAACTACCTGAAATAACAAATATAAATTCTGGACAAATACAAAAACCAACTACCTCAAAGCTCTACAGAGTTAATAAGATCAGGCAGGCATTGGGAGGAGTTGGAATTTCAAAAAGGGGAACAGTATAGGATGAGTCTTCTATTTTTGTGGTTTTATCCTGAGAACAGGTTGTTGTTACAGAGTGGCTAAAATTTTGTTAGAAAACCTTTTATCTTCCTTATCTGAAGAACCAGAGGACAGAGCCAAAGTAAACACAACTACCTGAAAATGAAGGGGAAATCCTGGAAAGAAGAAACTGAGAGAAGGGATTCCCAAATTCTGTGTATAAACTCTACCCTAGTCTTTTGCTGACCTCTGAACTATGTATGTTCATGAAAGACTCAAAGCAGCTTGCAGCTAAAGCTAAAAGAATAAAACTCTTATTTAATCTGCCATATACCACAGGAAAAGACAAAGTTATTCTCCAAGTTTATTGAGAACACCAATAAAATGGAGTCTTAAATGAATTGGTTAGTTGCATCTAACCAAGTAAACTATCTGTTAACAAAGAAACATGAATAATCTTTAGAGAAATGTAACAGAATTCAGAGTATACACAACACAATGTTCACAGTATCCAAAATATAATCCAAAATTAATTTACATATAAAGAACTAGGAAAATCTGACCCATTCTCAAGGGATAAGACAATAAACAGAAGCAAACCCTGAGTTGAATCAGATGTTGGAGTTATCAAATGAGCAATATAAAACCACTATTTAAATAATATTCAATAAGGTAAAGGAAAATACAAAGTAACAAAAGGATAAAAAAAAAATCTCAGGAGATAAATGGAAACTATACAAAGGAACCAAACAGAAATTCATGGACTGAAAAATACAGTATCTAAAATAAAAATACATAAGATTGGCTTAAAAATAGAATAAAGATGATAAATATCCTGGGACAACAGGATATCCACATGCAAAAAAAAAAAAAAAAAAGTTGAAATGTTACCAAAAATTAACTCAAAATAGATCAATGACCTTAAAAAAAGAGCTAAAACTATTTTTTAAAGGAGTTTTTAAATTAGTTTTATTAGAAAAAACAGGAGTAAATATTCATGACCTTGGATTTGTCAATGGATTCTTATATTAGACACCAAAATCACAAGCAATAAAAGTAAAAATAGATAAACTGGACTTCATCAGAATGAGTAACTTTTCCTTTTATGCCTTTCATCCAAAAAAATGGGAAACAAATGCTGGCAATGATGCGGAGAAACAGGAATCCTTGAACATGGCTGGTGGGAATGTAAAATGGTGTAATCACTGTGGCAAACCATTTGGTGGTTCCTCAAGAAGGTCTATGTAGTTACCAAGTGACCCAGCATTCCACTCCTAGGTGGAAAAAAAATTGAAAGCAGGTACTCAGACACTTGTTCATAAATGTTGATAACAATGTTATTCTCAACAGCCAAAAGGTAGACAGCCCAAATGTCCATCAACAGATGATCAAATAAACAAACAGCAGCATATCCATGCAGTGAAATATTATTCAGCCTTGACATGGAATGAAACATTGACATATGGTACAACTTGGATGAGCTTGAAAAAAATTTTTAATGAAGTAAGTCAGACACAAAAGCTTAAATACTGTATGATTCATTTTCTGCAGAATGAGTTATTCAGAATACATAAATCCATAGAGACAGAAAGCTGACTGATGATTGCCAGGGGATAGTGGGGAGGGGACAATGAGGAGTGATTATTTATTGGGTACAAGGTATTCTTCTGGGATGATGAAAAAGTTCTGAAAACAAGCATAGTGGTTGCACAATATTGTGAATGTACTAAATGCTAAATGCCACTGAATTGTACACTTTTAAAAGGTTGATTGTATTTTATGTGAATGTCATCTTAATTTTTAAAAAATTATGCTGAGTGAAAGAACCCAGGTTCAAAAGACCACATATTGCACAATTCTATTTATATGAAAATCCCCCTAAAAGCCAAAACTAGAGAGACAGAAAATAGATCAATGATTGCCTGGGACTGGGGTGGAAACAGGTAGTGATTGCAAACGGACACAAAGGAGCTTTTCAGGGTAATGAATTGTTCTAAAATTGTGGTGATGGCTGCACAACTACATAAATCTACTAAAAATAACTGAATTGTACACTAAAAATGGCTGAACTTAATGGCATGTAGATCATATATCAATAAAGCTCTTTTTAAAAAATAAGTTGGTAGAGGACAGCAATAGTGAAATTGAAGACAGTGAGCTTGAAGAACTATACACCACAACCAGGTATGCAAGACTGGTCCAACATTTGAAAATCAATTAATGTAATCCACCACATCAGCAAACTAAAGGGAAAAAAAAACCCACATGATCATATGAATACAAGCAGAAGGAAAAAAGGACAGGGAGAATGGAGCAAAATAAATTGTTGAAAACTTCTTAAATTTGATGAGAGGCTTACGTCCATAGATTTAAGAGATCCGTTAATTCTAATAGGACAAATGCAAAGAAAACCAAAAGTCAGCACATTAGAGTCAAAGTGTTGAAAATCAAATAAAAAGGGGAAAAAATGAAAGCAGCCTTAGAAAACCCATGGATCATTCTGACTTCTTATCCAAAACTGTGGAAGACAAAGGACAATGAAATAAGATCTCTGAAATATTGAAAGCAAAAGGACTCTCAACCAAGAATTCCATATATAGCAAAGCATCCTTCAAGAATGAAGGTGAAACAAAGATATTTTCAGAAGAAAGACAACTAAGGGAATCAATTACCAACAGACATGAAGGGATAAGTAAATGGATCTATATCATTAAAATGGATCTATATCATCACAATGGATCTATATCATCACCTGAAATTATACAATACTAACTAAAAGAAGATGGTAAAAAGTTAAGAATGTATAATGTAATCCCCTATAACCACCACAAAAAATGTTTATAGCTAAAAGCCAATATAAATTAAAAATAGAATTACTTTTAAGTAATCAAATTGAAGGTTAAAAGGGGGGAGGGGAATTGAAAAACAAAAACAGAGATAAAACACAGAGGATTTTTAGGGCAAACTATTCTATATAATACTATAATGGGAGATACATGTCATCATACATTTGTCAAAATACCAAGAGTGAATGAACCTTAATGTAAACTATGAACTCTGAGTGATAATGATGTGCCCGTATAGGTTCATCAATTATAACAAATATACCACTCTGTTTGGGAAAGTTGATAATGGAAGAAGGCTATGCTTGCATAAGGACAGGGGATATCTCAGAAATTTCTGCATGTTCCATTCAAGTCTGCTATGAATCTAACAATGCTCTAAAAAATAAAATCTTTTTAAAAAGGGCAAACATAAAACAATTAATAAACTGGTAGGCTTAAAACCAATCATATCAATAATTACATTAAATCTCAGTAGACAACAGTTTCAACTCCAACATACATAGAGCTTGAAAGTCAACACTTCTGTCATTACATCAAGAAAAAGGGGGACAACTTGAAAAATCAATGACTTTTCTTGGATCCATCAAAGAACTAAAGTTGCAAGGCAAACCATCACCACCCCAAAATCTGGAAAGACAGAAGAATCCTGAGAGTCACAGCTGAGATCCAATTACCTGGAGCCACAAATTCACAGAAATACTTAAATGGAAATTTTGATGAATTGCTGGAGGCTAACTGTGGACTACTATAAGAGAAAAGTCTCTTGAAAGCCTCATTCTTAGAGATGCCTCCAAATTTTCATGGGCTTTACCACCAGGAATCCCACCAGGTTATCACAGAGAGGATCCCCAAAAGATCCCTTCATTGCTCTGGCAGGTGGGGGTAAAGGAAGATTAATCATTATGAAAAATGCTCAGAGCCTTCTCCATAACAAAGTTCTGCTCCCATAGGAAAAGACTTTCCTAGAACTTTATCCCTCCTGGAGGAACAGCATTCCTCCTAACATAGTCCCTTCTATCCTTCCTATCTACCCTAAAGTGGAAAAAAGAAAGTACAGTCAACACAGGTCATGACTTCAAGGAAAGAGGTGCTACAGCCAGGGAAAGAAACTCAAGTGGAGCTATACCAGTAGAAAACAATCTGTAAAAATCACAGTCCAGTGACACAGATGCACGAAAGGAAGAAGATTTAATTTCAAGGTTATAAAATGTTACTTCTCCCTCACACCTTACCACCACACCAGGCTCTAGTATATAAGTGGATTCAGCTCAAAGAGCTGCAACATTGAGACTCTATCTAAGGAGCCTAAGGCAAGTTCTTAGGGAACCCTAAAGACAACAGGAGAGACAAAATCAAAGACATTAGGAGAATTAAAAGACTCTGGCATCTATATCCACAAGAAACATTAAACACAAGCCAACTCCAAGCCAGATTAACATCAAACCTCACACTAAAAGTCTCAGTTCCTATTACATAATGTATCATGACCAGATTTCAAGAATAAAACTACAATTCATGCTAAAAGACAAAAAAAAAAAAAAAAACCCACAGTCTATAAAGACAAACCAAGCATCAGAACCAGATTCAGATATGACACAAATTTTGGAACTATCAGACAAGAAATTTAAAATAACTATGACTAATACATTGAGGGTTCTAATGAGAAAACTAGACAACATGCAAGAAGAACTGGGTAATGTAAACAGAAAGATGGAAACACTAAGAAAGAATCAAAAAGAAATGTTAAAAGCTCTTGGATTGGAAGAATCAATATTGTTAAAATGGTCACACTGCCCAAGGCAATCTACAGATTTAATGCAATCCCTATCCAATTACCCAGGACATATTTCACAGAACTAGAACAAATCATAATAAAATTCATATGGAACCATCAAAGACCTAGAATTGCCAAAGCATTACTGAAAAGAAAGAAAGAGGCTGGAGGAATAACTCTCCCAGACTTCAGACAATACTATAGAGCTACAGTCATCAAGACAGCATGGTATTGGTACCAAAACAGACATATAGACCAATGGAACAGAATAGAGCCCAGAAATGAACCCACAAACTTTTGGTCAACTCATCTTCGACAAAGGAGGCAAGAATATACATTGGAATAAAGACAGTCTCTTCAGCAAATGGTGTTGGGAAAACTGGACAGCAGCATGTAAAACAATGAAGCTAGAACACTCCCTTACACCATATACAAAAATCAACTCAAAATGGATTAAAGACTTAAACATAAGACAAGATACAATAAACCTCCTAGAGGAAAACATAGGCAAAACATTATCTGACATACATTTAAAAAATTTTCTCCTAGAAGAAATAAAAGCAAGAATAAACAAATGGGACCTAATGAAACTTACAAGCTTCTGCACAGCAAAGGAAACCAGAAATAAAACAAGAAGAAAACCTATGGAATGGGAGAAAATTTTTGCAAGTGAAACCGACAAAGGCTTGATCTCCAGAATATATAAGCAGCTCATACGACTCAATAAGAAAAAAATAAACAACCCAATCCAAAAATGGGCAGAAGACCTAAACAAGCAATTCTCCAAGGAAGACATACAAATGATCAAAAAGCACATGAAAAAATGCTCAGTATCACTAATTATCAGAGAAATGCAAATCAAAACTACAATGAGGTATCACCTCACACCAGTCAGAATGGCCGTCATTCAAAAATCCACAAATGACAAATGCTGGAGAGGCTGTGGAGAAAGGGGAACCCTCCTACACTGCTGGTGGGAATGCAGTTTGGTGCAGCCACTATGGAAAACAGTGTGGAGATTCCTCAAAAGACTAGGAATAGACTTACCATATGACCCAGGAATCCCACTCCTGGGCTTGTATCCAGAAGGAAATCTACTTCAGGATGACACCTGCACCCCAATGTTCAAAGCAGCACTATTTACAATAGCCAAAACATGGAAACAGCCTAAATGTCCATCAACAGGTGACTGGATAAAGAAGAGGTGGTATATTTATACAATGGAATACTACTCAGCCATAAAAACCAACAACATAATGCCATTTGCAGCAACATGGATGCTCCTGGAGAATGTCATTCTAAGTGAAGTAAGCCAGAAAGAGAAAGAAAAATACCATATCAGATCACTCATATGTGGAATCTAAAAAACAAAAACAAAAACAAAAACAAACAAACAAAAACAAAGCGTAAATACAGGACAGAAATAGACTCACAGACAGAGAATACAGACTTGTGGTTACCAGGGGGTGGAGGGTGGGAAGGGATAGCCTGGGATTTCAAAATTGTAGAATAGATAAACAAGATTACACTGTATAGCACAGGGAAATATACACAAAATGTTATGATAACTCACAGAGAAAAAAATGTGACAATGAGTGTGTATATGTCCATGAATGACTGAAAAATTGTGCTGAACACTGGAATTTGACACATTGTAAAATGATTATAAATCAATAAAAAATGTTAAAAAAAAGAAAAAGAAAAAGAAAAAAAGAAATGTTAAAAATAAAAAATATTCTAAAAGAAAGAATGTCTTTCATAGCTTCATCTGTAGACTCAACATGGCAATGGGAAAAATCAGTAAGCTTGAAGATCTATCAATATAAATTTCACAAACTGAAGCACAAATAGAAAAAAAAAACAAAAAAAGAACAGAAAATCTAATAATTGTGGGACAACTGCAAAAGGTACCACATATGCATAATTAGAATATCAGAAAGAGAAGATAGAAAGGAGCAGAAGAAGTATCTGAAGTTATAATGGCTGAGAATTTTTCAAAACTATGACAGACACCAAACCAAAGACCTAGGAAGTTCAGACAGCATACAACAGGGTAACTATCAACACAGATACACACACACGCATGCACGCACGCACGCACGCACACATCTAGGCTATCATGTTCAAACTAGAAAAAAACAAAGACAAAGAGAAAATCTTGAAAGAAGACATAGAAACAAAATCATCTTACCTCCAGAGGAACAAAGACAAGAATTACAGTGGACTTCCCATCATAAATTATGCTAAAAATAGAGTGGAGTGAAATCACTAATGTGCTGAGAAAAACAATCCACCAATAAGGACTTCTATTTTCAGCAAAGTTACCCTTCAAAAGTGAAGAAGAGATAAGTATTTTTCTCAGAAAAAAACAAGAGCTGAGGGAATTCAGCAACAACAGACCTCCCTGAAAGAAATGCTAAAAGCGATTCTTTTAAGAAGGAAAATTATATAGGTTAGAAAGTTGGACCTATATAAGAAAAAGAAGAGCATCAGCAAAAGAATAAATAAAAGTAAAATTTATTTTTCTTATTTTTCTTATTCTTAATCTAAAAGATAACTGTTTAAATTAATATTAGTAGCAATCTATTGGATGATTATAGCATACTGAGAGTAAAATAAATGATCCCAACATCAGAGGTGACTGGAGAGAGAAATTGAGAGCACACTTAAAAGATGCCTGCACTAAACTGACACTACACATGAAAGTGGACTTAGATTAGTTAAAAATACATCTATTGTAAACTCTAGGGCAACAACTCAATTTTTTTTTTTGAAATGAGTACAATTGGTTTGCCGAAAGAGGATATAAGGAGAACCATATGAAATTATCAGTTTACACTATATATAAAGTAGATAAACAACAAGGTCCTACTGTACAGCACAGGGAACTATATTTAATATCCTGTAATAAACTGTAATGGAAGAGAATAGGAAAAAGAATATATATATATACACATATATATATACATACATACATATAATTGAATCACCTTGCTGAACACCAGAAACTAACATAACATTGTAAATCAACTCTATTTCAATAAAAAATAAATAAAATGATCAGTTTAAATCAGAGGGAGAGGAAAATAAGGACAAATGCAACAAATAGGAAAAGGTTACAAATGTAGATATTAATTCTTCTATATTAATAGTCCCCTTGAATGTGAATGGTATCAAGACACCAATTAAGACTACAATTGTCAAAATGGATCTAAAAAACAAGATCCAACTATATGTTGTCACACAAAATACAAATATAAAGACTCAAGTGAAAAGTAAATGGGTATGGAAAGATATGCTATACTAATACTAATCAAAACAAGCTGGAATACCTATCTTAACTTTAGACAAAGTTGATCTCAGAACAGGGAAAATTATTAGGGAAAAGATGGACATTACATAATAAAAGGGGTCAATTCTCTAAGAAGACACAATCCCAAACATGTATACACCTTACAAAAGAATGTCAAAATATATGCAGCAAAAACTGATAGAGCAACAAGAAGAAATCAACAAATTCACTATTATAGCTGGAAATATTAATACCCCTCTGTCAGTAACTGATGGATCCGGCAGGCAAAAAAATCAGTAAGGACATAGTTATCCTATGGGATAATATAAAGCCTGCCAAACTATACATAATAGGGGTCCCAGAAGGAGAAGAAAGAGAAAAGGGGATTGAAAAGGTATTTGAAGAAATCATGACTGAAAACCTCCCAAACCTTAAGAATTAAACGGATATCCAAGTACCAGAAGTACAGAGGGTCTCAAACAAGATAAACCCAAACAGACCATGTCTTGTTCCAGATCTTAGTGGGAAGGCTTTCAACCTTTCACCATTGAGTATTATGCTGGCTGTGGTTTTGTCATAAGTAGCTTTTATTATGCTGTGAAGATTTGTCTGATGTCTCTCTCATGATTAGATGAGGATTATCGGTTTTGGGGAGGAAAACTATAGAGTGCCATTCTCATCACACCATTTTGAAGGTATATACCATCAACATGACTTTCACTATTGACAATAACCCTGATCACTTGCCTGAGGTCATGTTTGTCAGGATTCTCCACTAAAGACACTCTTTTCCCCCTCTCCATGTTGCACTTTTGGAAGGAAATCATTATGTGCAGCCCACAATAAGGATTGAGGTATCCTCCACCTCCTTAATAGTGGAATACCTACATAAATTATTTCCAATTTTTTTGTAGAGGAGATTTGTCTCTTTTCCCATTTATTTATTTATTTATTCAATCATTTGTTTATGTCAATATGAACTCATGAATATTTATTTTATACTTTGTCATAATGCATTACTACTTTATTTATTTTGCTGCCCGAATTGTTCCAGTTTTGGCCACTGGGAGCTCATTCAGTTTGTTCTTATGTGTTTTTGACATATCCTTATCATTGTGGGTTTTATAATTCTTTGAGAACTTCCTTACTTTCTAACACTACAAGACACTCCAAGATTATCTTGTATATTTCTTGCACCAGTCCTAGAGCCAGCCATTTCTGCAAGGCACCCTGGTTCCTTTTACTGGAAAACATTAGAAACCAACATCTGGGTGATAGATGTACTCATTGCTACTGAGATGCCATTGCTTCTAGGACCTCTCAACTGACAAAGTAAGAAAATAAATGCATCTATAGTAACATATACATGCATATACACATATCTATAAACATTTCTGTATGTAACCATCTGTTTCTATATCAAGTTTCACACCAATGTCTCCAATTCTAGGCCATTACCCATGACTCATTTCTAGCCTCCTCCCCTTGCTTATCTATAACCTCCGAGAGTAACACATCTTATTCCCACCATCTGCCATCTACTTACTTACTTGTTAAATTTTAGTACATAGACAGAGTAGTTTCAGAACTGTTAACCTGTAGCCCTGTGAGAAATAGAGTAAGCACCTGAGTGCAGTTCTTTTAGCAGATTACACTCATTTCCAAAGTTAGTTAGAGACATAGACATAGCACTGTTTCCTCACCCATTGCCCCATTTAGTGAGATTGTTTCATACATTTGTAGAGCAATTAGATTGGTTTGTACTGTTCTGTATTACATTTGGGATCTTCCAGCCTTCTAAATGATTTTTTGAATTGTATACATTGTTTCACTCTCTGTGCTATAAAGTTCTATGGGTTTTGACAAACACATAGTGTCATTTATTCACCATTACAGTATTATAGAAATAGTTTCACCCCCTAAAAAATCCCTTAGACCTCATCTAATCAGCTTCAACTCTGAACTCTTGGCACCACCGATCTGTTTACTATCTCTATAGTTTTGCCTTTCCCAGAATATCGTATAATTCAAACCATACAGTAGCCTTTTCAGACTGACTTCTTGCACTTAGCAATATGCATTTAAGATGCATCTATGCCTTTTCATAGTTTGATAGCTCATTCCTCTTTATCACTGACCAGGTATGCTGTACCACAGTTTGTTCATCTATTCAACTACTGAAGGACATATTGGTGACTATTTGATGCAATTATGAATATAGCTGCTATAAACATTCATGTGCAGGTTTTTGTGTGGATGTATGTTTTCAAATCACTTAGGTAAATATTTCAGAGTACAATAACTAGATCAGATGGCAAGACTATGTTTAGCTTTGTAAAAACTATCAAACTCTATTCCACAGTGGCTGCACCATTTTTTTATTCTTACCAGCAATGAATGAGAGTTCCTGTTGTTCCACACATCCTTGTCAGTATTTGGTGTTGTCAGTACTTGGTGTTGGTGTTGGATTCTCATCATTTTAATAGGTATCTAGTAATACAGTGGTATCTCACTGCTCTAATTTGCATAAAGTTAATGACATATGATGTAGAGCATCTTTCCATATGCTTATATGCTGCTTGTATATTGTCTCTGGTGAGGGGTCTTTCAAATCTTTGGCCTATTTTTAAAATGAGTTGTTCATTTTCTTATTGTTGAGTTTTAAGTATTCTTTGTATATTATGGATACAAGTCTTCCTTCAGATATGTGTTCTGAAAACATTTTCTCATATTCTGCGGCTTGTCTTTTCATTCTCTTAATGTCTTCACAAAGAAGATTTTTGTTTTAGTATAGTCCAACTTATTTTTTTCTCTCATGTATCATGCTTTTGGTTACATATCTAAAAAGTCATCACCAAATACAAGGTTATCTAGATTTTCTCCTATATTAGCCTCTAGAAGTTTTATAGTTTTGCATTTTAATTTAGTCCTACGATCCATTTTGAATTAATTTTCATGAAAGGTGTAAGGTCTATGCCTAGATATGTTTTGCATAAGAATTTCCAGTCGTTCCAGCACCATTTGTTGAATATACTATCCTTTCTCCTTCAAATTGCCTCTGATCCTTCATCAAAGGTCAGTTGACTATATTTATGAAAGTCCATTCCTGGGCTCTCTGTTTTGTTCCATTAATCTATTTGTCTATTCTTTTTCTAATACCACACTGTCTTAAGTATTGTAGTTTTATCAGAAGTTTTTAAGTCAGGTGTGTCAGTCTTCAGACTTTGTTCCTCCTCAATATTGTGTTGGCTATTCTGAGTCTCTTGCCTTTCCATATAAACTTTATAATCAGTTTTTCAATATCCATAAAATAACTTGCTGGGGTCTTGATTGGGACTGCACTGAAACTATATATCAAGTTTGGAAGAACTGACTTCTTAAAAATACTGAGTCTTCCTATTAATGAACATGAAATATCTCTACATTTATTTAGATCTTCTTTGATTTCTTTTATCAGAGTTTTATCATTTTCCTCCTATAGATCTTGTGTATTTGTTAGATTTATACATAAATATTAAATTGTGTTATAATTAAATGGTGTCATGTTTTTTATTTCAAATTCCAACTGTCCATCACTGATATAGAGGAAAACAACTGATTCTTATATATTAACTTTGTATACTATGACCTTGCTTTAATCATTTACTAGTTCCAAGAGTATTTGTTATCAGTTCTTTGGGATTTTTCTGCATAGACTATCATATAATCTATCAACAAAGATAGTTTTATTTCTTCCTTCCCAATCTGTAAATAATTAATTAATTCATTTGTTTCTCTGTTTACTATTTATTGTCTTATTACATTAGCTAGGACTTCCAGTACAATACTGAATAATAGAGAGGGAGGACATCCTTGCCTTGTTCCAAATCTTAGTTACTCATCAGTAAGTATTAGCTGTAGGTTCTTTGTAGATGTTCTTTATCAAGTCAAGGAAGCATCCCCTTATTTCTAGTTTGCTAAGAGTTTTTATCATGAATGAGTGTTGGATTTTGTCAAATGATTTTTCTGTATCTATTGATATGACCATGTAATTTTTCTTCTTTAGCCTGTTGAAGGGATGAATTACATTCATTGACTTTCAAATGCTGAACCAGCCTTCCACAGCTGGAATAAATTCCACCTGGTGTGGTGTAAAATTCTTTGATTTGATGTGCTAATATATTGTTGAGCGTTTTTTGCATCTCTATTCACAAGAGATATTGGTCTGTAGCTTTCTTTTCTTATAATGACTTTGCCTGGTTTTAGTATAAGGTAATGCAGGCTTCATGGAATGAGTTAGAAAGCATTCACTCTACTCCAATTTTCTGGAAGAGACTGTAAAGATTTAATATCATTTTTTCATTAAATAGTTGACAGACTTCACCAATGAAATCACCTGGTTGCTTTCTCTTCTGTAAGGATATTAATTGTCAATTCAATTTTGTTACTCAGATTAGCTCTTTTTCCTTGTGTAAATTTTGATAGATTGTATCTTTTAAGAAACTGGTCAATTTCACTTTTTTTTTTATCAAATTTATCAGTATAGGGTCTGAATTTTTTGATCCATTCCTCCACTGTCTGCTATGGTAGTTTTAATGTGGGCTATAACTTTCCATAAGGTTCCAAGAGCAATCTAGCAGGTTACTAGAATTATCTCCCAGGTATCTAGGATCCCTGGATGTCTAACACATCAGAATTTATATGTTAAATTCTGTATCATGGGACAGTAGCCTCGTGTTGAAAAATCATCCTTCATACTCCTCCACCCTTGATCCAGTATCCTCAGGATCTAGTCCAAGAAATACTCCCCTAATTCCTATCAGAACAGACATAATAGTTATGTCCTGACACCCTTTAAGCATATAATCACTTTCCCAGCACATGCCCAGCTGGTTCATGATGAATATTGGTCTGGCAGTCAGGAGGCAATTTGAGGGCAGATTCTGAGGAAAAGCAACATAATATTGCTACCTGCCTCAGAGCCTTCAAGAAAAGGAGACTTGACTTTCCTACAATGGAGAGTTAGTGCCACTTCTGCAAACCCAGAGAGAACAAAGGAATCTAGGTGCTCAAGTTCATCTATCAAGGCAACCTCATATCAGGTCTTAGGGTCTCACTCCTTTACCAGGGACTTATCTTTAGCATAGGATATGTGGCTAGGCTGAAAATTCAGCCTTTTCCAAAGTTCTGCCACTCTTAACAATTAGGTCCTATGCTTGACCTTCATCACTAGCAGGAAATGAGGTCACTGCAAAGACTAAGATGCCCCCCAAATCTCACACTTTGCTTTAAATTGGTGATTGTTTGTCTTGAGCCTATGATCTTCTATTTTCAATAGCAACAGACAATAGCCATTTAACTTCACAGTCCTTGTAATTATTCTTTCTCTGCTACCTTCCAAATGCCAGAGACAGTGTATAAATCAGTGCAGATTCTTCCACTATATCAATCCCAGTTCACTACAGGTGAAAGTCTCAGCAATTGCACTTCTACTACATATCGTAACAGACTATCAGAACTAATGATGAGGTGTTCTATTATACTGCCAGAAAGTGATCCAACCTGAGATTCCACTCTTAGAGTCTGCTTCCTTCCAGAAAGAACTATAGTAGGTTGGGTTCCGTAGAAGTAGAACCTGGGAGAGGGTCTACAGCATGCAAGATTTATTGAGAAAGTGCACTTCAGAAAAAAATTCTATTTAGGATGAGAATGAAGCAGAATTGGAAAGGAGAAAGAACCAAACAAAGATGCAGTCTTAAGTAAAGCTAGGTATGGTGTAATCCATAGGAGGAGGCTCAGAGGCATAAACCACACAATAGGTTGACCTTTCTTGAGGCAAGGAGACCAGACTTTTGTATCCTCATATTAGTCATTTACTAGCTTAGGAACATCCCCAGAGGATATGTAACTGCCCAGGTGAGACGGTCCCAGTAGAAGAGGACCAATTCTCTGGAAAAGGTGGGCAGCATGAACTATTAGCAGTTGTCACTCACAGCATCTAGGGGTATGGGTGCACTGGCTTGGTAAATGGGAATCTGGGCAAGACACTATTGCTCTGCTATAAGTGTTGAAAGAAGGGTCTTTTCAATATATAATGCTAGGTCAACTGAATATCCAATGACTAATAAACACATGAACGGGCTCTCAAGTTCATTCACCACCAGGAAAATCTGAAACCACAATAGAGTGACTAAAAGTAAGAAGACTAACAATACTAAGTGCTAGTTAGGATGTGGAGGAACTAGAACTCTAACACACTGCTACTGAGAAGGTGAGTTGTTCCAGCCACTTTGAAAAATGGTTTAGCTGTATACTGAAAGAGAATACATGTCTATTCAGTAGCATGGAAATTTCATTTTTAGGTAAATACTGAACAGAAATGTGCATATACACAGACAAAAGGACACATAGGAAAGTCAATAACAGTGTTATTCATGATAGCTGAAAACTGGAAACCATCAAAATGCCCTTGAAGAGTGAAATAAATATATTGTCACATATTAATACAATGGAATCCTATACAGTAATAAAAATGAACACAATACTACCACACATAATGTAAATTAATATCACAGAAAAAAATCCATACTACATAATTCCATTTATATAAAGTTTAAGTCATCTCTGGGGAAGAGGGAGAGGCCAATGATTAAGAACAGGCACAAGAGGATTATCTAGATGTGGGTTATGTTATGTTTCTTGATGTTCACTTTGTGAAAATCCATCATGCTGCACAATGAGGATTTATGCCTTTACCTATATGTATTTTACATATCTTTATCTTATTATTTAGTAAAGTGGAATTACAACCAGCAGAATTGTGATTTTTCTGATTTAGCCCAGCATGACAGCCTTTAAAAAAATGTTTTAGGTCTAATGCTAAAACGCATAATAATTGCAATTGGATAATTCTTTGTAGTTTACAAGCCTCTGCATGTGCATTATCTTTCAGTCACATAATGGTAAAGAGTAAACCAGTATTAGAAAATGTAGTGAAAGCTACACCCACACAAATTTGTATAAAATTGTCTCATTGCCTGAGAGGGAAAACGGAATAGAGGTAAAATGCTGTTAACTCCTTTTAACCCTCAAGCATGGCCAATATAGTAGGATTTTATTTTTCTCATCACCCATCATATGTTTTACACTGGTTTCCTTTCCATCTTTCCCCTTCTCTCTTTTCCTCACTCTTCTCCTCCTCTGTGTTTCTCTCCTTCTTTCCTCTCATTTCCTTTCTTCTTCAATCTCCTCTATACAGGTTTCATGGAGACAGTGGAGACAGTGGTGAAGATATCATCATTAAGGCTATTCCTGAGGGAAATAATCTCTTCTCTTGTTATGTTTTCCATGTTAAGCACTAGTTTTAATGTTTTAAATGTTCAAATTTTCTCAAAAGGAAAAGCACAGAGCATTTGATATAGGCAGCTAACTGTACATCAAAAATTCATGGTCTTCCATCCATAGTATTGAGATTATTTGAATAGTGATTGCGCAGCCAGGGACTACCTTTCCCAGGATCCCTCTCTGTTAGGTGAGACCACGTAAATGAATCCTAGTCTGTGAAAAGTGAGTGGAGATGCTACATGCCATGTTCAGTTCTAGTCCATAAAATTCTCCTATGCATTTTCATCTCTGCTCATTTCCTCTAATGGGGGCACCCTGGGGCATCAACATGCTGACATTCATTGGCAAGGCCTCCAATCAACCTGAATTCCTGAATGACTGTGTGAGGGAGGGATACTGGCCACCTACTTCCTTGCCCAGCACAGTATATGGACAAGAAATAAACTGTATTATATTTGAGCCAATATACCTTTTGGGGTCTATTTGTTAAAAAAAAAAAAAACTGACCTACTCTAATTGATACAGAGTATTTCCAGAATCTTTAGTAAACAAGACTCAATAAATTATCTTTTCAAGTTTTACTCTTGATAGGTTACAAGCTCTTTATAACTATACTTGTACAGAAGGGAGACTATAATTTTTCCATTCCCTGGAATGTTATTAAGTGTGTTTTCCCTCACAGTCTGCTCTCTGAAACAGGAAACAGAGCAGTTGTGTGTCCTATCTACTGTTCCATCAAGTCAAAAAAACCAGCCAACCAACAAACAAAAAGCCTGGAAAATGCCAATTAATTCTTGTAGCCCAAATAAAGAAGAGATGTTGCATCTTTCTCCTTAATTCTACATTATTAACTTCACTAACTGAAATGGTTTATCTGATAGACCAGCAGAGTGCTCTGCAGAGAGTGCAAGAGTTGAAAACGAGGATGGGACTTAGGGACATTTCATTCAGGAGTACAGTGGTTTCCTGAAAGCCCTGCTTCAGAATTTCACGGTTTGGAAACCAGAGCCGAGACTTGTTTTGTAAGAATGTTCTATTTTTAAAACAAAAAAGAAAGAAATACTGATTGGTTTGGTGAGCACCCCACTATCCAAGCCTCCTGCATAGGAAAACAATGCCAAGAAACTCCAGTGGTCTGCACATGTGGGTTGGCAGGTGCTTTACACTTGAAAGCACATGAGGCTTTGTCAGATTGGCTCAAACTGCTCTATTCATAACCTTGGTGAACCAAGTTCATGTTTACCTTAACTCCATCCCAGGGACATCTGGGAATCTCCTGAAAAATTAATAATAAATTGTGAGAAGAAATTTTATAAAGTACTTATAGACTGGCATTAACACCAAAAGTGTTTATCATGATCAACTTTAATTAAAGCGAAAAGAATTAGAAATGATTTAGTCCAGTATTTTAGACTATAGTTGACAAAGGTCAAGGTACCCCAAGGGCAAAGTTTTAATGAATACAATGTTTGTTATGAGGCCACTAAGATGACAGCATGTAAAGTGTCACTGATTTCCATATGACTGCATTTGGCATTCTAACAGTTCCATTGTTTACAGTTCAGGGCTTTCTGATCACATGGTGGGGTACATTCCATAGCTCCCTCTGACAGAATAATTCCAGTGTGTCATTTCGGAAGAATACTGAACTAGACCCTAACTTGGCTAATACTTGAGTACTCCAAATTCCCAAGGGGTTGCTTTTGATGGGAATCTGGCCCCAAGTGATCTGAAATATTCATGCTTAACCTCTACAACTCAACCCAAGAACTATCTAGCCCAGATTTTGTGTTTAGTCCAGTAGGTCATCCTGGGCTAAGAAATGTGAGGATATTCTGGTACAGAAAAACAGATTAACTGAGACTGAGGACTATCACTTCAGGTTAATAACCCTCACTGAAAGGCTATGATGTTCATGCCTCAGGACCACCATGTCTCCATGACTGTGGGGATTGCCACAGTACATGTACATATACACACATGCATACACAGTCTCTTGACTGCCTGTAGTATTGATATAAATGTCTCCATTCATAAAGTTCAGTTGTCTTGAAAACACAGACTACATCTTCCTCTACTAAAGGACTTCTTAGAGGTATGAGTAAATGGGAGTTTCACCACAGAATCTAAAGTTCTTTCATGAAAAACTTTAAACTAAATATAGATTTTTGTAACTTTTTATAAAAGTAATAGATGTTTACTGTAAAAACATTTTTTGTTTATTATAAAAAATGGATAAGCAAAAAGATGAATTCATAATTATATCATCTATAGATAAATAGTATTAATATTTTGATGCATGTCTTTCTAGCTCTGCATTACTCAGTTTGGTAGCCACTAGCCACATGAGGCTATTGTGCAGGTGAAATATATCTAGTCTGGGATAAAGAAGTTGTGGTATTTTTATACAATGGAATACTACTCAGCCATAAAAAATAATAAAGTAATGCCATTTGCAGCAACATAGATGGCCCTGAGAATGTCATTCTAAGTGAAGTAAGCCAGAAAGAGAAAAAAATATATATCATATGATATCACTCCTATGTGGAATCTAAAAAAAAAAAAAAAAAGACAAATGAATTTACATATAAAACAGAAACACTCACACACACAGAAAACAAACTTATGGCTACCAGAGGGGAAGAGGGTGGGAATGCATTAATTGGGAGTTCAAGATTTGCAGATACATACTGACTGGTATGTATAAAATAGATAAACAAGTTTATGCTGTATAGCACAGGGAACTATATTCGATATCTTGCAGTAGCTTACAGTGAAAAAGAATATGAAAACAAACATATGTATATTCATGTATGATTGAAATATTGTGCTGTACACCACAAATTGACACAACATTGTAAATTGAGTATACTTCAATTAAAAAAAAGAAATGTGTCTAGTCTGAAATGAAATGTGCTCTAATGACAAAATACTCACTGGATTTCAAAAATATAAAAATATCAATAATTTCTATTAGTTATATTAGGAGTTTGTCATTAATACTTAATAAAATATTAGCTATACTGTTTTAAATATACATTAGTAAAATTAGTTTCATTTATTTCTTTCTACTTGTTTTAATGTAGTTACTAGAAAATTTTAAATGACATGTGGCTTATATCGTATTTCTACAGAATAATGCTGTTCTAGAACATTTCTTATGCATATATATTTATCTCATTATGAGTGTTATATATGCTTTTTTGTTTTAAGTGACTTCTTAAGTTTAACTATATATTATGAAGATATTTCTATATCAGTAAATATTTATTTGCAACACATTTTTAATAATGTTCATTATAAGTTGAATATCATATTGATAATCTTTATTTAAGCAGTGCACTAGTGTTGAAACTTTAGGTTGTTTCAGTTGGATATATTTCAAATAAACATATAAAGAATTCCTAAAATCACAATCAGACTGTGTCTCATTTCACTGTTCTCATACTTCACCTTTTCAGGAGAAGAGGAATGAGAATAAACCAGTGGACATCACTAAGATGAGGATTTAAGATTCAGTAATTTTGTTTGTATCTTATATGCTGTATTAGGATTCTTCAGAAAAACAGAACAAATAGGATAGTCTCTAGAGCTTAATACAGCATATATTAGTCTATATATAGAGAGTGATATATATATAAAGAGAGAGATCATATAGAGAGAAAGTATATACTACTGTGTGTGTCTGTGTATATATACACATATATATATACAAAGAGAGATTTATTATAGGAATTGGCTCACACTATAATGGAAGCTGAGAAGTCCCACAGTCTGCCATCTACAAACTGAAGACCCAGGAAAGTCAGTGCTATACTTCAGTCTGTGTCCAAAGGCCTGAGAATCAGAAATTCCAATGCCCAAGGATAGGAGCAGATGAATATCTGCTTAAGCAGAGAACACACTCACCTTCCCTTTGTCTTTTTTGTTGTATTAAGGCAATGGATTGGATCGTGCCTACTGACACTGGTGTGAGGGATCTTCTTTAGTCAGTCTACTGACTGAGATGCTAATCTCTTCCAAAAACACCTTCATAGACACACCAGAAATAGTGTCTTACCATCTATCAGGGCATCCTTTACCCAGCCAAGTTGACACATAAAATTAACTATAAATAAGCATTTATGTAAAAATTACCAGGCAGAGGATTCAGAGGTACATCTGAAAACATCCCCAAGAAAAGATTTAGTTTGCTCTAAGACTGAAAGTCTTTGCACTTGAGTTTGTCAATATTTATCTTTTACTATACACACTAATCCTTATATACATTAACATGCATAATTATATGAACCTAAATGCTTATAGATTAGTCTGATGAGATATTTAATCAGCCATGGGTTCTCTAATTTTTTTCTAATAGATTTCATGAGAATTAGTTTTTTTGCATTGATTTTAAGTAACTAAACTACAAGAGCTCTCGTGGCCTGGTGATGCAGCAAAAGAGGAGGAAATGGATCTATCCAGAAGTGCCTACTGATGACTTTGTTCATAACAAGCGGACTGGAAATGTGTTTAGGCAGCTCCAAAATACCCTATCCAAAAGCTCAAGAGAGTGTTTTAAATTCAGCTTTTTCAAAGAAAGTGTCTTCTCTGTTATTTAGGAACTTGTTCCCCTGTTACTCTGTCTCCACTTCCTAGTTCTAAAGTCAAAACAAAGTCCCTGTGTATTTCAAAGGAAGGTCAGTGCTAAGAGGAATAGAGAAAGAAACTGTCCCCTATCAACAAGAAAGGATTTAGATAAAAGATTTGTGTGATTTTGACTAGAGAATACTATGACAATTGAATCCTATGAAGAAAGACTCCATATCTCTATGAAAAAACAGTATCTCCTCTAGTCTTAAAGTCAGGACCAGGCAGCACACAATTACTTACTATGCTGAGAAAAGGTTGGAGAAACACTACCCCCAGCCCTCAGCACTGGATTTATTTCCCTAGGCTTTGAGACAAGCAACAGACCATGGGTCAACAAAGTCATCACTGTCTTCAACTCGGCATCCCTGATCATTGGCCTAAGGAACACAGCTTACATCCTTAAAGTGCTGCATTATTAGAAGGAAAAGAAACCTGCTTCTTTCTTATTTTCCTAAAAGGCTTTCAAAGTATCTGACAGTATCTGTCCTCCACCCAAAATAAAAATATTAGGGACAAAAATATTATTTATCACAAGTAGTTATCACTGAACTAAAGAGTGAAATTTCAGTATAGTCAATGGAACAGACTGAATAAAAAAGCATAGAATAAACGCACTTACTGTCCAGCCCTGTTCAGGAGACAACACTCTACTTCAGTAAAACGCATAATATTTTGAGGTTAACCCTAGACATTGAACACTGTTTAACTGTGCTCTGTAAACATTATGAAAGTAAACCACATGCGTTTATTCAGAACATTTTAAATGTGGGATGAAATAAAATCCTAGAACCTTCATGGGTACTGCATCCATTTTACGATGGTAAACAGAAAGAAGTACCTATAAATACCACCTCTCTTAAATATTTCTAGCTTTAATCCCAACACTCTTGATTTCTATTTTTCACTGAAATTTTTTGTTGTACCACACGAAATGTAGGTCAAGTTGTTGGTAAGTGCTGGATAAAACCTGTTTATAGTAAAAAGTAAATAGTAAAATCCTTCCAGCCTGACATAGTTTTTTAAAAAGTATTCCTGCCAATGTGCTATTCAGGGTATCCCCGATAAATGAGGAATGCTTAACATAGGTTTCTCTGGATTCCAGGTTGTAATCACAATTATGTAACTTTCCCTTGAGGGCAAATTCACAAGAATTGAAGTTCACAAGACCTTCTATTCCTGGAGAACAATAATAAGAAGCACAACAGATATCTTATTCAGGTTCTCATGCGTTATGTCCAGTGAAGGCATTGGAAGACCCCCACATGCAACTAAGGGCAAGAGGTGTACTATGGACTAAATGTGTGCATAACCCCAAAATTCATATGTTGAGGCCCTAACCCCCAATGTGATGGTATTTGGAGGTGGGGCCTTTGAGGGATAATTAAGTTTATTTGAGGTCATGAGAACAGAGCCCCCATGATGGGATTAGTACCCTTGTAAAAACAGGAAGAGACCAGAGGCCTCTTTCTCTGTCCACCATGTGAGGATACAACATGAAGACAGCTATCTACAAGCCGGCGAAACTGCCTTCACCAAAAAACCAAATCTGCCAGCACCTTGATCCTGGACTTTTCTTGTTTAGATTCCACAGATAAGTGAAATCATACAGTATTTGTCTTTGTCTGACTTATTTCACTTAGCATAGTATCATCTAGGTTCATCCATGTTGTCGTAAATGGCAAGATTTCATTCTTTTTTATGGCTGAGTAATATTCCACTGTTTATATACCACATCTTCTTTATCCATATACTGATGAGCACTTAGGTTGCTTCCATATCTTAGCTACTGTAAATAATACTGCAATGAACATGGTAGTGGGGAGGCATATATCTTTTTGAATTAGTGTTTTTGTTTTCTTTGGAGAAATACTCAGAAATGAAATTTCTGGATAGTATGGTAGTTTTAATTTTAATTTTTTTAGTAATTTCCATGCTGTTTTCCATAGTGGCTACACCTATTTACATTCCAAACAACAGTGCACACAGTGGTTCCCTTTTCTCAACATTCTCGCCAACACTTGCTATTTGTTGTCTTTTTGATAAAGCCATTCTGACAGGTATAAGGTGATATTTCATTGTAATTTTGATTTCCATCTCCCTGATGATTAGTGATGCTGAGCATCTTTTCATGTGCTTGTTGGCAATACATACGTCTTCTTTGAAAAAAATGTCTATTCAGGTTCTCCGTCCATTTTTTAATTGGGTTGGTTGTTTTCCTGATGTTGTGTTCTAATGAGTTCTTTGTATATTTTTTATTATTAGCCCCTTGCTAGGTATGTTGTTTGCAAGTATCTTCTCCCATTCAATAGGCAGTCTTTACATTTTGTTGTTAGTTTCCTTCACTGTGCAAAAGCTTTTAGTTTGAAGTAGTCCCATTTGTTTATTTTTGCTTTTGTTTCTTTGCCTGAGGAGACAGATCCAAAAAAATACTGCTAAAACTGATTTCAAAGAGCCTACCACCTATGCTTTCTTCTAGGTGTTTTATGGTTTCAGGTCTTAAATATAAGCCTTTAAGTCCATTTTAAGTTTTTGTTTTATATGGTGTGAGAAAGTAATCCAGTTTGACTCTTCTGCATGTAGCTGTCCAGTTTTCCCAACATCATTTATTGAAGTGGTTGTCTTTCTCCCATTATATATTTTTGCCTCATTTTTGTAGAATAATTGACCATAAAAATGTGGGTTTGTTTCAGGGCTCTCTATTCTGCTCCAATGATCTGTTTTTGTGCCAGTACCACACTGTTTTGATTACTGTAGCTTTGTAATATAGCTTGAAACCAGGGAGCAAAATACCTCCAGCTTTGTTCTTCTTTCTCGAGATTGTTCTGGCTTTCTGGGGTCTTTTGTGTTTCCATACAAATTTTAAAATTATTTGTTCTAGTTCTGTGAAAAACGCCATTGCTATTTTGATAGAGATTGCACTGAATCTATAGACTGCATTGGGAAGTATGGTCATTTTAACAATATTGATTCTTCCAATCCAAGAGCAAGGTATACCTTTCCACCTGTTTGTATTGTCTTCAGTTTCTTTCATCATTGCCTTATAGTTTTCCAAGTACAGGTCTTTTACTTCCTTAGTTAGATTTATTCCCAAGCATTTTATTCTTTTTGATGTGATTATGAATGGGACTGTTTTCTTAATTGCTCTTTCTGATAGTTGGTTGTTAGTACATTAAAATACAACAAATTCCTTTATATTAAGTTCATATCCTGCAACTTTACTGAATTCATTAATGAGTTCTAGTAGTTTTTTTGGTGACACCTTTAGAATTCTCTATTTATAGTATCATGTCATCTACAAACAGTGACAATTTTACTTCTTCCTTTCCAATTGGATTCTTTTATTTCTTTTTCTTCTTTGATTGCTGCGGCTAGGACTTCCAATACTATGTTGAATAAAAGTGGAAAGAATGAGCATCCTTGTCTCATTTCTGATCTTAGAATAAATGCTTTCAGCTTTTACCATTGAGTAGGTTGTTAGCTGTGGGCTTGTCATTTATGGCCTTTATTATGTTCCCTCTATAACCACTTTGTTGAGTGTTTATCATTAAATGGATGCTGAATTCTGTTAAAAGCTTTTTTTGCACCTATTGAGATGATCATATGATTTTAATTCTTCAGTTTGTTAATATGGTGTATTGATTTGTTGACATTGAACCATCCTTGCATCCCTGGCCTCCCACTTGATCCTCTGGTACGATCTTTTTAATGAATATGGTTTGCTAATATTTTGTTGAGGATTTTTGCATCTATGTTCACCAGTGATACTGGCCTGTAAGTTTCCTTTTTGGAGCTATCTTTGTCTGGTTTTGGTATCAGGGTCTCATAAAATGAGTTTGGAAAGCATTGCTTCCTCACCAATACTTGGAATAATTTGAGAAGATAGATGTGAACTCTTCTTTAAATGTTTGGTAGAATTCACTTGTGAAGCCATCTGGTCCTGAACTTTTGTTTGTTGGCAGTTTTTTAAATTACTGAATCAATTTCATTACTGATAATTGGTCTATTTATAACTTTATTTCTTCCTGATTCAGTCTTAGGAGATTGTACATTTCTGGAAATGTGTCCGTTTCTTCAAGGTTGTCCATTTTAATGGCATATAATTGTTCATAGTAATATCTTAATGACCCTTTGTATTTCTCTGTTGTCAGTTGTAATGTCTCCTTTTCCATTTCTAATTTTATTGATTTGGGGTCTCTCTTTTTTCTTGATGAGTTGAGCTAAAGATTCATCGATTTTGTTTATCTTTTCAAAGAACCAGCTTATAGTTTCACTGATCTTTTCTATTTTTTTTAGTCTCTATTTCATTTATTTCTGCTCCAATCTTTATGATTTCTTTCCTTCTACTAACTTTGGGTTTTGTTTGTTTTTCTTTCTCTAGCTCCTTTAGATGTATTGTTAGGTTGTTTACTTGAGATTTTTTATTGTTTCTTGATGTTGGCTTATATTGCTTTAAAATTTCCCCTTAGAACTGCTTTTGCTGCATTGCATAGATTTTATATCACTGTGTTTTCATTTTCATTTGTCTCTAGAAATTTTTTTATTTCTTCTTTGATTTCCTCAGTGATCCACTGGTTGTTTAGTAGCATATTGCTTAGCGTCCATGTTAACTTTTTTTTGCAGTGTTTTTCTTGTACTTGGTTTCTAGCCTCATAGCACTGTGATTGGAAAAATGATTGATATGATTTCAATCTTCTTAAATTTACTGAGACATGTCTGATGTCCTAGCATGTGATATATCCTGGAGAATGTTCCCTGTGCACTTGAAAAGGATGTGTATTCTGCTTCTTTGGAATAGAATGTTTCTATCATAAAGTCCATCATCCAGTCTAATGTGTCATGTAAAGCCAGTGCTTCCTTATTGATTTTTCCACTTGGATAATTTGTCTATTGATGTAAGTGTGGTATGAAAGTCCCCTACTATTATTTTATTACTGTCAATTTCTCTCTTTATGTCAATTAATATATACTTTATGTATTTAGGTGCTACTGTGTTTGATGCATATATATTTACCATTGTTCTATCTTCTTGTTGAACTGGTCCCTTTATCATTATGTAATGTCCTTTGTTTCTTGTAAGTCTTTGTGTTTTAAAGTCTATTTTGTCTGAGATAAGTATTGCTACCCAGCTTTCTTTTTGTCTCTATTTAAATGGAATACCTTTTTCTATGTCCTCACTTTCAGTCTGTGTCTTTAGATCTGAAATGAGTCTCCTGTAGACAGCATATATAAGGGTCTTGTTTTTGTATCCATTCAGCTACTCTACATCTTTTGACTGTGGCATTTAGTCCACTTACATTTAAAATAATTATTGATAGGTATGTACTTATTGTCATTTTGTTCATTGTTTTGGGGTTGTTTCCATGGTTCTTTTATGTTCCTTTCTTCTTTTTAGATCAGCTAAAGTTTCAAGTTAAGATGTCACTAGTGCTTAGAAAACAGCACAAAGGTGAGACTAAAAGGAGGAAAAACAAAAAAGTTCTCAGTTGCAGTATTTCTTTCTAGGGCTTGTCTAGGTTATAAGCAAAGTAAACTGGAGACTTCTACTTCGGAAAACAGGAAATGAAGAAATTCTGCCCTTCTTATAAAAATAGCATCACATCCTTCCTGTGCATACTTTAAAAATAAATATTTTACTTGTTTATGGTGATTTAAGTGCCCTTCATTATATTCCTTTGGAACAACTCTTACCCTAGGCTGAACTACCCTCTCACTGATAAACCTCAGCACTCACTTCTGTGTCTTCTCAGGTTCTCAGCCTGGGTGGCCAGGGAGCAGCACATCACTGGATCCAATCTAGAGTAGGAACAACTAGGAGCTGAGGCCATAACAAACTACGAGTCAAGATTAGGAGTCCCATTCTTCTGGTTCAGAAGTGCTTTGGGGAGATCCCAAGGGGAGGAGCATCAGGGAATTTCTCATCAGGGTTGAGGCTTATGGAGCTCCCCATTCTCCACCAGTACAAAAGGAGTAAAGCCCAACTCTGAGGATTATACCAGGGATTGAAATATAAGAGAACAAATCTAGATCTTAGTTCCAGAAGTTCTTGGATAGCTTCTATGGCCAGGCACCATGCCAGGTGCTAAAGAGAGAGAGATAATGATGAATGTTGCTGTGGATCCCTACAGCCTCAAGAAGCTCACAATCCGATATGTTTTGTAAGATTCTCTCACATGTTTGCATTTACCAATTTTATAGTTTTAGCTCTTATATTTAGGTCTGTGATCCATTTTGAACTAATTTTTGTATATGATGTGAAGTAAGGGTAGAGGTTTATATCTCTGTACATAACTATCCAATTGTACCAGCACCCTTTGTTGAAAAGATCATTCTTTTCCCCACTGGATTGCTTTGATGCCTTTTCTGAAAATCAATTGGCCATATATGCATGAGTCTATCTGTGGACTTTTTATTCTATTCCATTGACTTATTGGTCTATTTTTACACCAATACCACACTGTCTTGGTTACTAATGCTTTATTACAAGTCTTGAAACTAGGTAGTGTAGGTCTTCCAATTTTTTTTCTTCTTTTAAAAAATCTTTTTGGTTTTTCTTGATTCTTTGCATTTCCACAGAAAGTTCAGAATCAGTTTGTTCAAAAGCAAAACAAAACAAAAAGTTTACTGATAGTATGATTGAGTTCAAGTTGACTTTATAAATCAATTTGGAGAGAATTAACATCTTAACAATATCACTATTTCCAATCATGAACATACAAAATTCCTTTTTCATCACTATGCCTGTGTTATCAATCTTTCTAAGTACTCTTCTTGGAATTTTTTAGAACCAAAATTCTCTTCTCAGTATTGAGGACATATATGATGTCTAATAAGTGTCAAAGTCAATAATGCTACACAAGAAATGGTATAAAAGCATATTATGATTACAACAAATAACAGAAAACTTACATTATTACATTTAATTTTGCTAATATGCCTTCTTACTAATAGACTTTCTAAAATTGTTATGCTGTTTGGTCTTTATGTATTTATTCTCCTTGGATTGTGTAAATAAATGTCTAACTTCACTTTTTACTTAAAGGATATTCACCTTCACTTTCAGTCTTTCAGTTCCTCAGGTCTGAGCAAATCCTTTACAAAATTTGTCCCTGAATAGCAGAAAATGGTGAAATCTCAAGATTTCACATCTAGATTCTTCTTAATGGAAATAAGAAAGGACTATATCTCTTTAGATATGCAAGTATGATGTATGGCTAGGGTTAAAGTTCAACAGTCCAAACAGAATAGATCTAAACAATCAGAAAAGATACCCTCCAGAAATAAACCATACAGCAATTTTGTTGCAAGCCAACTAAATACAAGCCTTGTTCATAGACATAAGGAGAACTCTCTGTTAACTTCAAGTGTCTCATAGGAAGACAGTTGAACTTCAGTGAAATTTTAATGTTTGCAACAATTGTCTTCACAACTGCCCACACTTTTATTTTCTGAATCTTTTGTAGCTTCAGGCAGTTCCTCCTGCTTCCCAGAGACCAGCATCACAATGTCTTATCCTCCCCAAGCCTAAAACTGTTCCATGATTCCAATAGTTCTCTCCAATGAATCCAGGAATTAGAGGTTATCAGTGCTAAGAGGAATCTTAGAAATCATGTAACCCAAGGCCCCTAATTCACAACTGGGGAAACAGAGACCTAAGAACACAAAATTACTTATCCAAAGTTATGCCATATAGTGCTAATACAGAAATTGAGCTGGAATTCAAGCTTTCTACCATTTACTGCCTTCAGAACTATCACAGAATACCGTATCAGAGAAATTAGTTTAAACTATTATGTTACAGGACTAATTAACCCAGGATAGTCCCATTTATTTTCTCTTTTTAATTAAAGAAATAATATACAGAAATTCATTTTTTAAATTTCAGATAATATAGATAATGCACAAATCTCTCTTGGTCCTACAAAATCCCACTCCCACCCGCTGACATACTTTAATTCTCAGACTGGTCTATATCTTTTTTTCTTCACATTTACATACAAATATTTCTACATGTAATTTTGTTTTTAAGGTTTTTTTAATAATATTACAATTACCTATTGTTGACAACTTGGTTTGTTTATTTGTTGACTTAGCATATAGGAGATGTACCACATAATATTCAACAGTGTGTCAAATGGTCAACATCATAGCTTCCTCCTTCTATATTCTTACTATCACAAGGGAAAAGCTTAAAATTATCTTTCCTAGAATCCCTTTTAATTCTGGTTCTGAGTTAAATTCTGTCAGTAAGAGGTACCCTCACAAGAATAAGCAGACAATAGAGGAGAGCCAATATTTTCTATTAGGCATTGAGGACAGATGTGGACAAATGGGAAAAGATGGGTGTTTACAGCAATTTCTGAGAAAGCTCCTGAAAAATCACCTGCTCCCAACTTTAAAAAGCCTCATGAAGAGCAAGGATATTAATGAAGGACTATTTGAAGTACAGAAATTCCAACCATTTCTCTAGACACAGGTTTACTTCCTGGATCAAGTAGAGCCATCATCTCCCATGTCCTATTGTCAAACTGCACCTCCCACTCTCACTTTTTATTTTCTTTCCCTAAGGTTTGTTTTGATTCAATATCTAGAGGTGGCACTAGTGATTCAATTCACTCTAGAGGCAGCACTGTAAATCCAGTTCTGATATCTTCTTAGCGATACTGCTAAGGACATTGCTTCCTATAATGAAGGTCCACTGAGAAATTTCTTTCAGAACTAATGCCAAAAGAAACATCTGTAAATATAAGAAACTGGTGTGTTAATCATTTAACTTATCATTTTGTCTGATAGGAAAATTAGAGCTAACTTATACTCAATTTTCAGGAACTGCATAGGACACAATGGCTTGTATGTTATATCTTCACATACCTCCCACACAATTTATGCTTTCCCCAGCCCATATTTTTTAATTTACTTAAATTTTCCCATTTTATCATGTATATATTTATATTTTACACTACCTCCTCCAATTAAGAAATATAATATACACTTAACTATAAAATTTTTTTAAATACATGTAGCCCAAGTTTCCTCAGACCTCATCACCATATGAATATAAATATGGTAACTCAAACAATAATTAAAATTTTACTAGTTTATACTCTTATTTATTCATGAAAGTCTTTAGATTTCTATAAAACATGTCACTTCTGCCCCCAACCAAATGTTTCTGGAAGTCTCCAGTGGGTGTTTTACATGGATTTACACATGTCTGTTTTCCTATCAGGCACCACCATGGTAGCTGGACATCACAGTCATGTATTTCTCCCCTCAAGTGACAGTTCTAAATGCATACTCAGGTCAGCAGGGCAACTCACCTCTCCATGGTCACTCATGAACCTAAGCTGATGGCTGCTCTGCCATTTTCAACATGTGACTTCCAACTTGCCTGGAGTATTAACATCCCAATCAACTGAAAGTATTTAAAAAAAAAAAAAAAAAAAGCAGGGGAAACCTGTGGGACATTTTTATAAGTCAACCCTGAAAGTGGAATACATCATTTATGTTCACATTCCATTGGAGAGAACTAAATCACATGTTCTCATGGTCACACAAAAGTGCAAGGGAGCCTGGGAAATATAGTCTATATGCTATACACTAGGAATAAGCAAAGGGATTTTGGTAGATAATCATAGTAGTTTCCTCAATGGTGCATTTTCTTCTATACTTTTTGCTTTTTTTTTTTCAACAAAATTAGGATCATATTTTATTCACTATTCATTTAAAATTATATTAACCATTTGCCTGTCATAAAATTGTCTTCAAAAGCAGTTTTAAAAGACAATATATTATTATGTATGTATATACCTATTCTCCTGCTATTGGATATTTAACTTCTTTTCAATTAAATTGTTTTTGATTTAATAAATGAGACTAAAATTCATGTATTACATACAAATCTTTAGCAGCTCTTCTAAAACTTTTCTTATGACAGGTTCTTATAGTGGAATTACAGGGCCAAAGGACATATACATCCATAGAGAGTGTGTTTTATTCCCATTCCTCTTGGTGAAGAATGGAAATGTTGAGTTAGCCCTGTTTAATCACATCCCAGTATCGATGCAGATTTCCCTTCCCCATCATCACCCCTCTAGGTGTTGAGGGCCCCACCTTCCTTCTCAGAAGGCATCTAAGATTATTCTAAGCCATTGAAAAGAGGGGTTTTTTTGCCTAAAGTCAAATAGGAATTGACCATAATCTCCAAATGATCACTGGGAAATATACTGGCTACTGGGCCTGGAAGGCTCCCACCAATGTCAATATGAAAGGCATCTAAGCAGGTCCTCAGCACAAGCTATGTATAATATTTAGTGAAAGGGAAAGAGAATGGTCCACAGACATTGGTTTTGCACCCAAGTTATTTCCTGGTACTAGCAATGGATGTACTCAATCTCATGTAACAGGAGCTGACTCCATTCCTACCACAAAATCTCAGCAGGCCCCAGTGACCCTCTAACCTGCTATATGCATTTTTAAGCATGTAGTGTTATATAAATTCTTGTAAGTGGCTTCAAACATTATGCAATGTGTTGATCTACAAACAAGTAAATAAGAAAAATTATATACTATAGAATAGGAAGTGGCAAACTACAGTCCACAGGTGAAATCTGGTCTGCAGCTTGTTTTTGTAAATAAAAGTTTTACTGGAACACAGCTATGTCCATTCATTTATGTACTGTCTATGGCAGCTTTCTACTACAACTCCAGAGTTGGGCAGTTGTGGCAGAGACCTTATGGGCCCCAAACCTAAAATATTTACTCTCTAGTCCCTTACAGAAAACGGTCTCTATGCCCTGCTCTAGAATCTAGGCTACAAACTACTAAGCTGGCTGCTGTACTCAACACACATCCCTATTCATCTGTTGAGCTTGTTTAGCTCCACACAATTTTTTTTACTCTACTTATGAATGTCCAGTAATATATTAGTGCATTATTAATGCATCTGGCCTTCTTAACTTCAGACCACCATGCCCACTTGCCATAATTAATTTTTAAATTTCACTCCTCTCCTCCTACTCAACTTTGGTTCACAATTTATGTGTACACACTATGTTTCAGTCATTAATAATAAACATGTTGAGTGGCATTTTTCCCTCTGGAAATGAAGAACTTAAGTATTTTCAAACGCTTGGTGAGCAGCACTATTGATATTTCTTTTTCTCTTATTCCTAGTAAATATTATGCTGTGTCTGTGTGGTCATAATCATTTACATCACAAAAGACTCTACAAACTCAGGATTACCTCATCCCAATAGAAACAAAGGGAAAAAGGAATTAAGCCGAAGGGAAAGCTAAAGTAAAACCATTTTCAGTGATATCAAAGGGTTTTAGAAATAACAGAGTGTGTTTCTTTCAAATAAATGTCCCTTTCTTTCAAAAGCCTATTGTGGCATAGAAAACTATCTTTAGAGTCCTAAAAATTGCCATTAAATATAAAGGAAGATAGGAAGGATCATTAAAATTAAAAATCAATTAAAAACATTCTAAAATTTAAAATATTTGCCTAAAGCAAATTAAGCAGCACAAGGGAAAACACATAGCTATTTCAGAAGTACACATAAAACTGCAAGATATTCTTGTCTCCTAGTTAAACAGCTAGTTAGTTAATCACTGTTTCCAACTGACGTAACAAGGATGTACTTGCGTGTATTATTTACAAAACCAAATACATGATTAATAAAAAGACAGAGTTTAAAACACCCTCTTTTAATGTTTTTGTTATACAAGTGGACCCAGATTTGTGATTAAAACTCGTCAGAGAAGCATGTGAAAAAAAGTGGTATGAATCACTACTGATTTCCTGCCTTACCTCTCTCCAAAGAACCTCATCCCTTCCCCCAACTAAAAACATATAAAACATTGACAGTTATAAAACCACTTAGAAAGAAAGCAATTTGTTTAAAAGAATTTTTTTAATCTCTAATACAAAGCTTTCTTAAATGCTCATATGTCATTTAAGTCCTTCCTGGAGTTAGAAAAGTGACTCATAGTTTAATATAGTTGGAATAATTTTAGAAAGAGCCCCTTTTGTTTAAATGAATATTTAAACCTTTTGCCAAACTCTGGAAACTGCTGCTTTCCTTGGCACATTGACTTTTAAAAGGTGAGACAGTCTTTGGTAGCTTCAACTAGTGTCTTGTATAGGGGAAAAAAAGGCCTAAAGAATCTCCAGAAAGAAAATTTTTTACCTCTATTACTATCATCATACTATTTGATGAAATCCAAGATTTGCTCAAGTGAAAATCAATTTTTGAAACTTCACATAGTGTTAAAAGATAGATCCATTTCCAAGTTTTCATACTCAGGAGTCCTTCCCAAACTAATGTCCACCCCTTTGACTTTTTTCTTTCTTTCTCGTACTCTGGGAATGGAGTATTAAATTCATTTTCTCCTCCCCACCCTCACCTTTCCCAGCCCCATCTCTATATACCCTTTATAAAGTGTAAAATAGTGTCTGTCGTTGACTTTTCTGAAGTTTCCTTTCAATATCTCCCTCCTTAATTTTGCTTTTTTCTTCAAAAAATCTAGCACTATATGCTGGGCCCTATTTCTGTTTAACAAATTACCACATAACTTTATGGCTTTAAACAATAAGTATTTATTATCTCACACTGATTCTGTGGGCCGGGAATTTGGATGAGCTTTAGCCAGGTAGTTCTCCTCCAGGTATCTCATGACACTGAAGTCAACAGTCTTCTGAAGGCTTCACTCGGGCTGGAAAATACACTTCCAACATGGCTTGTGCATTTACCCAGCTAATTAGTGCTTATTTGGAAGAAGGCCTTAGTTCTTCACCATATGAATTTCTCTATAAAGCTGTCTGAGTGTCCTCACAATATGGCAGCTTGCTTTCCTCAGAAAGATTGATTTCACAGAAGCCTCAACGTGACATTGGTTGGTTATAATGCAACCCTTACTCAAAGTGGTAGAGACAACAAAAGTGTGACTAATAGGAAACGAGAATCACTGGGGGCCATCTGGGAGGTCACCACAGACCCTAACTACCTAAGGCCTTCCATTCTGGCCTGTCCACCCGCATGGGTTCTGGCCATCCTCTCCAGATGGCCTCCTCAAACAAAGCAAATTTCTAATGTGTTTATCCTCTTCATTCTCTATTCTTTACTAAGTGTAGCTTTGCTGATCTGGTAAGTAATTTTTATTAATGCGTTCAGAGAACGCTGCAGGGGAAAAGTATTACTTCCAGCTCACATTCTCCTTCATCAGAGAATAAAAGAGCCAAGTCCTTGATAAGCACTAACTCTAGGGATGGAAACATCAAGTATACTACAAATAGATGGGGGAAATGCCTTGTATTAAAGTCCTGGGAAAATCTCACCACGTAGGCATATACCTGTTTCCACAACTCCTAAATCTGAGTTTGTAGGGACAATGTGGACAATAGAATAATTTTAGTCTTAAGTTTTTACTTTAGCTCTCCACTGGCAGAAATAACAGATCATGATCGGATTCCTGTGCACACTTGTGTATCCTCAAAGCCTGCCAGAGACTAAGCGTTCGATAAACACTAGTTCAATAAAAGAAGGAAGGTGCAGACAGACTTGATTTCTGAATAAATGAAAGAACTGATGTAGCTACCTACTTGCTTTCTAGAAACTCAACAGGCACAATTTCAATAAAGAAGAGCAGAAAAAAAGCAAAAGAAAAACTGTTCAGCACACTTTAAGTCAATGCAACACAGTTACTATTAGACAAGAACAATTAGAAGCAGAGCTCTCTGAAATCAAAAAAGCCAATCAGAGGATGACTTAATTCAAGTTATGTATTTAAGATTAAAAATAAAAGAACTACAGTCATTATGAGAGACTAACAATAATAACTCCATTTACTGAGCATCCAACTTGGGTCATGCACTTTGCATACATTAGCCATACTTTTTTCAACAACCCTATAGGACAGACACTAGGAACCTCATTCCAAAAGGAAAAACAAAGAGGAGTCAAATGGCTAGTTAGAGACATAGAGCTGGGCCTCAAACCCAGGTTTGTCAGACTCCAAAACACAAATGGTTTCTTCAAAGCTATGCTGACTAACTGGCTGCTTCCTCTAATCAAAAAACCAGGTTCATGTGTACAGGTGTTGTCAGACTGGCCTGGTGCGAAACTGTGGGTTTGCCCAATAAGCAAGCCTGCCAGACCCAGGGACTTTATAGGGTTCATCCTGACTAAACAACTTTCTTGGGGAGTACAGGAAAAATATTACTAGGTTAAGGTTCACCACAGCAATGAAGCCTATAAACTATTATGCTGTGTATAAATTGACTGGAAGATGATAGAAAAGAGAAGAATGCAATATTTACACTTCCTGAAAAATGGTAAGTTAAATTTATTTTTCCCCTGTTGGTGTATAGATACATGCAAAAAGTTGATTTTTTTTTTGTACATCACTATTTTCTTAATTCTGTAGCAGCATTCACCTCTGCATGAAAATTCTAGGCCATTAATAAAGCGTTTTAATGAGAAATAAAAGAAGAGGAAATTATTACCCATGTTCACATATGGCCATCAAGCACACAACCTCCAAAGGAAAAACAAATCACCTATAAACTACAGATTTAGTTAAAAGAATGTTGGAAACATAATGTGTTGAATTCTATCATCTGATTACTCAGTGCTAAACAACACTAAAATCCTTACAAAAGGAAAGAGAAAAAATGAAGAAATTCTCATGAAGAGGATTATTAACAAACTTGCAAACTAATCCTCCATGGAAATCAGTAAGAAAACAGTAGTTTTTTTATTTCTTAAAATTTCATAAACTTTTGAAAGTGTTTCCATTCTCTTCTTTGCATGTCATTGAGAATTTAAAATTTAAGTTATCTAGAATTTTAATAACTTCTGTATTTCAGCTTTGTCCTGGCATTGTGGAGGATACAAAGATTTGTCTTTTCCTTTATAACAGTGGTTCTCAAATTTGAGTGTATACTCAAGTCATCTGGAAGGCTTGTTAAAATACAGAGTGCTGGGCCCCACACCTAGAATTTCTGATTCAGCAGCTCTGGGGTGGTGCCTAAGAAATTATAGTTCTAACAAATCCTCAGATGATGCTGTTATGGCCTAGGAACTACACTTGGAGAACCACCACTATTGAACCGAGTCTGTAGCCTAGATAAAGAAGCAAGGCACAGACATCTACAAAGGGAAGGAATTCTGCACGGTAGCATCAGATCAGACACCAACTCAGAAAGATAAGTGGTACAAAAGAGAGTGATGAACCTACAGAGGGAGTGATAGCACAGGCATGAGTCAACAGAAAGGAAGTGAGACTTGGGTTGGTTCTCACTGAATTAGTAGGAGGAAGAAGAGGAAGGGCACCTCAATCGTGTTTCGCAAAGCTAACCAAGCCACTCTGAGAAGAGATTCCCCACTGGCTGACATGTTTGAAAAGTACACTGGGGCCAATGAATGCAGAGAAGCACTGAATGAAGATTAAAGGATTCATGGGCTTTAGGAACCACTGACAGTGCTTTAGGGGAAAAGCAAGAATTTTAGTCAAGATTTAATGAGGATTTTGGTGAGGATTAAAAGGGAACAGCACACACATTTGATTGGGAGAGACCAGACAGAGGGAAGCACCAGCTAGACAGTAAATGCTATGATCTAGGCCTGAGGTGATAAAAGCCTGAAAGGACTGAAGGCAGCAGAAAACAAGAGGAAGAGACAGACTGAAACAAGCAGAGAACTATCAAATCAAAACTACCTTTTGATACGAAAGCCAATGTAAAGGAGAGAGAAGAGAGTCAAAGTTTACTGAGGCTATGAACCCTACGACTTGGGAGAAAACCATACCACTTTACTCTGTTGGACAATGCCCAAGTATTTCTGCTAACAATATAATATCAGAAGGTATTGACATTTAGGGAGGAATATGAGAGTCTATTTTGGCAAGTTTCAAACTTTCCCTAATCTTACAGGGTCAGGATTTCAAGTCTGAATCTCATTTGTGTCCAAACCCATTTAAACTCTTTAAAAAGTGATTTCCTGTTTTAAAGAGAAAAATTATATATATATTTCTTTAAAATTATTCAAAGGGCTTAAATACTTCTTAGACATCAAACAACTCTTAAGAAATAATATTTTGAAGATTAATCAAAAACATACGGATTGAATTTCCTTTCAAATACACACAGTGTTTAGAAAGTAAGGGCAAAACTGCTTCATAAAATGAGTTTGCTCTTTTATCAAACCCAATATGGCTGAAAAGCTCTTCAAACATTCAAATTCCAGCCAGATTTGTCCTACCCTGGTTTCTGTGTTATTGAGTATCAGAATCTTTTAGGGCATTTTACTTTTTTCAGTCAATGAATCATGACATTGGTTTCCACAAGACATAATATTTATGGACTGTTTTGACATGTACATCTACAAAATAGGTAATGCAGTTGAATCCGATGAATGCTCCAGTGAGAACTTCCATACACATCCAAGAGTGCCCACTGCTATCAGTAACCTATGATGATGGTTTTCATCTTTGGGAAAAGAGATGGTTCTTCTGGGTAAACCCTCCTCCCTAAGGAGTCATGTGGAAGATGACAAGCTTTGCTAGCTGTGGTCCACTCAACACCCTCACCACCAACCTGCACACACACACAAAAGCAAAACTGTATGGCTTTTGTGTCTTCCTTGTATATTCTGATTCCCATTTAGCACAAACTCCATTACCCTCATCTTAGATTTTGTCATACTCCAAAATCCGTTATGTATCTTCCCATACTCCTAATTAACACCTCCCTGATTTCTATATTGCATTCCTTCAAAGCCCTAATCCTCTTCTGCAAAAATAGGTAATAATGGGCTATTCACCAGAAAAATCAAACCCGTAATTTCTTCACACCTGAGGGGTAGGAAGAACTTCACGGGTCACTTAGTTCAGCTCCCTTGCTATCAGACAAGTGAAGAGAGTTCCCCTAGGAGATACAGCTGGTCAGTAGCCAAGCCAGGATTAGAGTGTAAGTCTCCTGATTTCCTTTCCATTTTTCCCCCCAATACACCACATTATCTCATGGACACCTGGTTTTCACAAGTGACTGTGTGACTCCTGAGTGGCTGTCTTTTTTTTTTAAATCAAAAAGGAACCATTTCCCTGGCTGATTTCCCAATCACTTATTCTCAACTTTCTGTAACTATTCCAGCTAACATGTTTATGGTCAGCCTTCCTAGAAGATGCTGTGGTCAGGGGTAGGTATTATTGGTCAAAACAGTATTTCCGGGGTGCTTATATCGTATTTCATTATTTACTACTGCTGACTCAACTCATGCATAAAGCCAGATCTATTCCACACAACCACGCTTAGTTTAGGGCAGTGACTCCAACTGGGAGTGACTTTGGCCCCCCAGGGGACCTCTGTCAATGTCTGAAGACATTTTTGGTTTTCACAACTGGGGAATACTAGTGGCATCTAGTGGGCAGAAGCCAGGGATGCTGCTAAACCTCCTACAATGCACAGGACAGCCCCCTACAACAAAGAACAACAAAGAATTGTCAGGCCCAAAATGACAACAGAGCAGAATTTGGGGCCATGGTTTGAGGATGCTGCAGACATCAATACAAGAATTCCAATACGTTTCCAGCTTTGCAGGTAATAGCTAGACCCTTCTGTCTCAGAGCACTCATTCAGCACCTACTACATGCCAGGCATTGCACTAGGCACTGCTGCAAAATTTACATTAGAAACACAGAATGTCGCAGTCCTGCAAGGTTCGACACGATGAATGACAGTGTTCAGCCACATGTGTTCTGGAGCATGCTACATTACAACTGAAATGCTCCACCCACTGGAAGTCATGATGTGCCTCACCCATCCCTGGGATCAACATCAGCCTGGTGGAGAACTTTCAAAAGATGAATACGGTGTCGGTGCCCTGAAGCCATCCAAGAACAACTAGACAGGCATCTGTAAAGAATGCTTTGCAAAGTGAAAAATGCCCACATGGTTTCTTTTGTTGTTGTTGTTGTTGTTGTCCTGCCAAGTGAAATGCAAACTATGCTTTAAATGTTTCAGGAAAGAAAAATCTCCCTTTGATAACATGTCTTATTCACTTTCACCAAAATGTCATCCTGTCAGGCTGGGTGCTATTCGGGACATATCAAAAGCCTCTTTTATCAGTGTTAATTCCTACTTTGGACTCATTCCTTTAATTTAAGTCAGTAAGACTGGTTTGTATTAAAATACTGGAAAGATTCTTGGGTTTCAAACTGATAATAAATCCATAAAAAAGCAAATGGCTTTTCCATTTCCGGGAAATCCAATTAAATGTTTTGAAAACAAATGTGCTCCAGTGAAGTATATAATGGAATAATATTGAAGAATAAATATTGAGTGTCTCTTGTTTGGTAAGCTCTCTAAACTCTTAAGAATGTGAGGAAAATACCTTCCCAAGCTATGGAATCCAGAAACAGGGAGATAAGGAATGATAACACTCTCTCAAAGCTACTCCAGATCCTCCATGCTAAACCTAAATCAAATTAAGGGAAGACCTCCTCTACAGGTTCAGCTAACATAGTTCTCCTGTCAGTCAGCAAATTTTGTATCTGAGGGGTTTTATCTCTCCTAGAGTCTACCAGAATCCTCAGGTGAGAAAAAACATTCCCAGGTCTTCTATGTCCCTCTCAGCCTTTCCCCAACTATCACCACATCACACTCAATCTCACTTGGTAATGGTAGACCCCTCCACAAGATGGCGGTCAGAGTTTATCTCTGTTTTCAGTGTCTATCTTTACAGAATATTTGTGAGGTTCAGTGATTCTGCCATGGGATCTCTTTGGGAATGAGGGTACATGTAGTGTTGTAGTGACCCATAATCTACACTGGTGCCTTTCCTACCAACCTGCATACAATCTAAACAAAAATGTATAGCAAAAATGTATTTGCTATACAAACACAGCTTTGAGGCAAGTTCTTTTCCAGACAGATTGCTGCTTAACGAAACTATTCTACAGTTCAACATCAATGCACATGGTTGGGATTTATATTTTTATAGAAAATAATATCACTGTGACTTATGTCACCCAATTTACAAGGTATTGAATGTTCTATTATATTTCACAGTTTATCATATTTCTGACACCCTCCCCCAAACTCGCAGAGTTATAGAGGCTGGAAGGAGGCATCATGCACTTCTCTGTACTGACCTGGCCAATAATCCTGCCTACTCTCCCATCTCCCTTCTGATCAGCTTAACTGGGATTGAACTTTAAAGGAATTAAGACTACCACCTTTTCTGCCTTCCTAAATCCCCAGGAAGCTCACTGCCAGTACATTTGAACTACCTTTCCTGCTTCCCACTTGAAGAAGAGACTTAACTATTGGTGACTTTTGTACAGATACGTTTTATAATTTTCCAAAAACATATACAAACATTAACTCTCTACTGGATGTAAGTAGGGCACTTACTATCTTACTAACTCACTCAGGTTTATATGGTTCTTAATAAACTGCAGCACTGATGTATTAAATCAGCTTTGCTTTAATTGGCAAATAGAGATCTCATGAATATGGGCCTCCCCAGCTGGAGTGTCCTCTTCACCTAAGTAACATCCTCATCACCAGCATCCTGTCTAATACTTTCTCATAATGCCACTTGGCTCAGCTGTGTCTGTATGACTCTATCTGTTTGAGTAGGTCTGCTTAAATGTGTACAGTGGAAGGTCATGGAAGCTATCAAAGGATCTAGCTGAGTGAGAGCATCACTGCAATTAAAGATATAGTAAAAATCGCTCACACTATATTACCTCAGAGAGTCTTTACTCTTCGTTCTCTGGCCTTCAGAACCAGTAGCATAAGCATAAGCAATAACCACTGAGTTAAATATGTAAAAAGTCTCATTTAAAGATAGAACAGTAAGCTAAAAAACAGTAAGCAAGTTCCAATATATTGTGAATTTGCTAATAGAGAGAGGAAATATTATACCAGTTTCAATTTTTCTCCCTCTGAGATGACTTATAAGCAACTGCTCACAACTCTATTATTCTTAAAGTAGTAAGTTTTGTCTAACATGACAAGTGTAACACCTTAGTGCATTTATTTCTTTGCAAATCTGCACTTCCTCCAACCACCCCACCCTTAAGAGGGTAGGTATTATATATCATATACTGTGTTATATTCTCTGAAATCCCAACACCTAGCATTATGCCTGTACAATGCCAGTGGTTAATAAATGCCTGTTGATAAGATTAAACAAGTGACTATGAAAAGTTCTTCTAAATTAAAAAATTAAAGTTTATAAAAATGGGCAATAGATAAGAGATGTACATGTCCATGAAACACATTAAAAGATTGTCATCCACATTACACATCAGGGTAATGTAACCCAAAATAATGAAATATTCTTCATCCATCAGATGACATTATTTAATTAAAATAATTATTCAAATATTACGTCTTGACAAATAGAAATAAGCACACTCAAATGTATAAATTGATTCAATTTGACAATATCTATCAAAATGTAAAATGTGCTAAAATTTTGATGTAGCAATTTCACTTTGAGGAACCCACACAGAAGAAAAACTTAACATGTGCACAAAAGTATAAGGTTCAACAAAGCATAGCTTATAACTGAAAAAAATGGAGAAGTCATATTTCCATTAATAGAGTAATGGTAAGTAAATGGTAGTACAACCAGATTATGAAGCACTGTGGCAACATCAGGAAGAATGAGGTAATTTCTTATTCATGTTGAAAGACTTCTGACTCTCATTAAGAAGAGCAATAAGACACTGATGAAGCAGAATATGCCACCCCAAAATATGCATCGTTGGCGTAAGGATTATTTTGAACTGGTTATTAAAAAAAAAAAGAGAGAGAGAGAGCAAGAGAGAGATGTAGGAGAAGCTCTGAAAACCAAGTGGAAGTTACCATTTTGCAAGAAACATTTACATTTATAAAAGAAATCTCCATTTTTACGGGTGCCTCCCCTCTCTGTACCAGGAAGAGGAAGTTGACTCTAAATCTTTAGAATTAATCTCTTATCAATGCAGAAAACAATAAATCTGCAAAATAATCATACTCTTGTTCACTGTGCTTTTCTTGGTAACCTCCTTTAACAGGCCTCCCCTACCACTCCCACCCCACACCTTTCTTTTCTCTTTAGCTGGAGATAGTATTTAAAGTGGTGGCTTGGGACATTTCAGGGAGTTACTCAGTATTCCTGGATATCTCCCATGTATACAGCAGGTATACATGTTATTAAAGTTGTTTGTTTTTCTCTTATTAATCCAACTTTTTATTACAGGAGGTTCTCAGCCAAAAACCTAGAAGGGTAGAGGAAAAATTATTTTTACTCCCCTACAAGATGATCTCATTTTGGCTTTTTTTTTTTTTCTTTCTTTCTTTTTTTTTTTTTTTAATTTGGGGGGAAGTTTTTGTTTTGGGGGTTTTTTTTGGATTTTTTTGTATGTGCACATATATGTGTGAGGTAGGCTTTGTTGAAGAGTGCCTGGGGCTGGACATAGAGGAAAAGGGCACTATAGCACATCAATTTGAGGCTAAATACGTTATTCGTCTTCTTCTTAATAGTCCTACTAGAGTATTTTCATTGACTGCTCTGCCACACATGGTGCCCTGCAGGCTCACACCTTCTCAGTGGTTTTTCTCTCTCTTCTATTTTTTTAATGTGAGTGCATCTACAAATATGGTTATGAAATGCACAGAGGGGTAGTAGAGAAAATGTACATCTAATTTGATAATGGTTTACTCTGGGAGGGGAACAGAAATGATGTTAGAAAGACATTTTCATCTTTTATTCTTCATTTTTTCAAACAACTGTGTGGGTGAATCTAAAACAAGACTGTACCCATGTACTACTTGAATAATAAAATAAAAAAGAAGGGAGTAAGAGATGAACTACGAGTGATTTTTTTAAATTTCTTTTATATATCTTCCTGAGTTGTTCAAATAATTCTTTTTAAGACCCTGGAAAGACTCAGTTTCCAGGGAAGGAAAGGGGAAAGAAATAATTCAAACTATGATAAGTGCCACAGAAAAAAATACAGAGAGCTACAAGTACCTTTAAGATGTTCTGACCCCCAAGGGGAAGACTTCTCTAAGAAAATGACTAAGTGGAAGTCTAAAATTTGTACCTTGTTGTTGGGGGGATGGTGTTATTTAACTTGTAGTAACTGAAATTCATACATATAAGGAACCAGGCAAAATGGAGACTACGTGTACATATGACCTCTCACTACTCTCTTGGGAAACTGAGTCTTGTTGCCTTCATCCTCAGTGTACTGGCCTTTCACATGCTTAAAAAAAGGTTTCATAATCGATAGGGATACACAAGTGTAAGGGTAGAAACTAAGATTGAAAGTTCTGAGGTTGGCAGAAGGAAAAGCAGAGGATAAGAGAGAAATTTGCAAGATGGGAGAAAGGCATGCCTAGAGCTTGGAGACCAGTTAGGTGGCTAGTAGCCAAGTGAAAGAAGGTAGTAGCTAGGAGTGGAGATATACAAAAGTAAGCAGACCTTGAGAGACATCTGGCAAGTAAAATGGAGAGGACTTGATGGGGAATTATGTAGGAAAGGGGAGTGTCAAGGATGAAGCCTAGGTTCCAAGGCTTGCATAAGCAAATAGTCAGTGGTGACCTTCCCTGAGCCAAGGAGCACAGGAAGAAGAGAACTGAGGGTGGAGAACACGCAGGGGAGTTCTTGAGGTCAACATTCAATATGTCCACATTGAATGGTCTTTAGAACAGCCAACTAGAGATGCTGAGCAGGAGTTCAGAAGAGCAATCTAGGCTGGATGTAAGCATGGGAATCACTGACATATAGATGTGTCGGTGATGTCAAATGGGTCAGACAAATGCTGAATAGAAATAGAAATGGGTAGTGGTCAATGGCAAAAATTACCCAGTTTGACATGACCAGAGCTGGTAACCATAAAGTCCACTGAGATAAGGCCCATCTGCCCTCTAGTGGAATCCAAGCCATTTTAACAGTCTGCATGAAGAAATACATTGAGCTGATTTTCAAATGACTGTGAACAGAAACACCGTAGGCTTTCTGTGGAGGACAAAGGACCCCACGGTAAGCCACCAATCTCCCTCCACAAAGCTCTGGATAAAATGAGATTTCTCTCTTCTTAATGAAATCCAAAAAATAAAGCTAATTCATCATTTTGTTTTTGAAATATCAGTCTACAATCCTTTTTCCTTAACTCAGATAACCAAAAGTTTCTAAAGACCAAAAGGTTTCTTTTTCTAAACTCTTTTAGTGGCAAATCTGACTTGATCTGAAAGCTCATTTGATGGCAAAAATCTGACCTGAATGTCCATGAGGCTATTTACAGTCTTGATTTAGCCCTCATAGTATAAATATAATGCATTTCATTGCAAAAATGTGATTGACTATGGATGCTGGTCCAGACCCAGATAAGGGTGTTACATCACATACTAAATACATCTTATTGTCTTTCTAAAAATCTAAAACATAAAGTCTAAAATCTCTAAGACACTCAACTCTAAAACTTACAAGTTTCAAGTGGTCCTGAGGTTTTTAGCATGAGGATCAGACAGATTACCAATGGCAAAAGAAGCCCCAACACTTCAGCTTTTAACCATAGGGATGTTCAAAGAAGGAAAATTACCACTGAGTAATTTAAACAAAAACATATGCAAGCTCTAGTTATCTAAGATTCAACAAGAGTGCAACAAGGAATCTGAACAAAAGGCACAAGCCAAGTACTCAAGTTCGACTGTTTCAACAGCAAGGTTAGCCATCGAGTGAGCTGCCACTGTCCTGATGACATGTGTGTATACGTGTGTGTGTGTGTGTGTGTATGCACACATGTGTAAGTATATCATGCTTATGAATCAAGAGTCAGGCATAGACTGTAGATGCCTTCACTCTCCCTGAGCTGCAAGCCATGGCCAGGGGTCTCCCTGCTTTGAAGTCTCTAGGAAATATAGACTGCAATGGACTTATCAAGATCCTACATCCTATATCTAGTTCTCTTCTCATATAATTCTTAAAAACTGAGATGCAAAAAATCTAGAAGACGATTCTATACAGTGACTTTTCCTTTAAAAATACATAATAAAAAACAATAACCATTTTCCACTAAAACCATGCCTAGAAAAAAACACTGTGTACTCTGAAAGGCTCTTCACTACTGATATGAAAAATCTATGATAATCTCATTCCTTGTGCTCTTCTGATAGGTCCATGGCCCAGGGCCAGAAGCAAGTCAAGGCAAAAATATTATCAAAAATTTTTGTTTTACTTTATGTTTAATAAAAAAAAATTGACTAGTTTAAAGTGCAACATCCTCTCCCAGAAAGCAGTACCTAAAATTCATTTAGAGCTAGAGAATTTTACATGATATTTATTCATTCATTCAAAATATATTTATTGTGTGGTTATTAGGCACCATGCATTGTTCTCGATATGGTGAACAAGGCAAAGTCCTAATTCAGGTGTAGGGTGAAGAAGCCAGAGAGCATTTTCCCATTTTACAGATGACAGAAATAAGACTGAGTGACTACGTGTAAACAATAAAAGTCATAGAAGCAGTATTTGCCTGCAGGCCCTCCTCCATAAGTCTCTGTCTACTAACTCATAACCCTCCACCTGCCCCATGCCCTGTATATCAGAGGCCAAAGCAAACAGCAGAGATAAATCCTAGAGGAGTAGCAGAGATGACCACAGGAGGAAGTCAGAGCCAGCCAGATCACATACATCCAAGCCCCAACGTGAGAGGAACAATACAATGGCCCCAAAGAAGCCAAAGAGGAGGGTGACCCCAAAACCAAACCCACCAAAATCCAAATCTAGATTATGTTTAGGTCTCTTTCTAGAATGGATAGAGTAGAAGAACTGATTTATAGCTAATTTATTTATTAGGATTTTCCTCCACAGGGTGCCTTAAGATAAAGATTTGAGAGGGGTCTTCTCCTGAAAAATAGGAAATAATCCCAAGAACAACATACCTCGATTTTAGAGGGCTTCTTTTCCTGCCAAGGACCTCAGAGCACTTTCTGGGGGTACCAGATTTCCAAGGAGCAGTAGCTAAATAGGAGGTGTTTCCACAGTCTCTTGGAATTTCCTGAAGAAAGACAAAAGCAAAGAAGGGGTCACTGAAGGCCGCAGACACATTGTGTAAAGTATGTATTCATGCATATTTTACAGACAGGTATAGCAGGAGTTAGAGATGTTACAGTTCTGTAAGCTTTGGGCTCCCAAAGGATTGAGACTGGCCAAAAATGCAGGTAAACAAAATACCAGCTGAAAACTCCTCTACAAGAATGCTTTGGAATATCACACCTGGATTTTGGCTCCAAGCCACCAAAAACAGAGCATGTGGGCTTACTGGCATTGGAACAAGAATATCTGTGGGAGAAATCAGGGGAGTAGATGGCTTAGGGACCTGATAATGGGATACATTTTGCCTCTTATCATCTGGCTCAGATTCAGGCCAGGTGGAAAGAGACAGAAAAATGGCTGCCTTATTGTGGCCTCTGGGCTTGGACGTTTCTACTCAGGTTCTGGTAAACAAGGATCCAACTCCCTCAAACAAAAGGCTTAAAACAGAAACCTGGAGCAAATGTCTAACAGATCTGCCAAGAACTCAGTGGGCCATAAAAAAGAAAAAAATAGTAATAATAATAATAACAATAAACCAGGAGAAAAAAGGAAAAAAGCCTTCATCTTAATAGATGATTAGAAGCTGGCTGTTATTGTGGTAAACCTACCTGGGGTCTTGAAGGAGGGCTCATGTAAAGAAGCAGTCAGTTAAGGCATGAAGTCAGTTACTAGATTACAATATAATGAGCAAAATCTCAGCCTCAAGTAACTCTGAGGTGGGAAGAGATGAGACAGCTAGATTTAACTGAACACAGGAAAACAGGAATGTCTGAAGCCACATCTTCATCTCACCCATAAAACTGTCTTTCTTTTCCAACTTCCTGAGCTACAACCATCCTTCTAGGTCAAGGTTTCTCAACCTCAACACTTGATCACTTTGAGCTGGATTGTTCTTTGTGGCTATTCTACACATTATTGAGCAGCGTATCTGCCCTCTACCCACTAGAAACCAGTAGCAGCCTCCACCTACCCCACAAGTGAGACAACCCAGAATGTCTCCAGACATTGCCTTGGGGGCAAAACTGTCCTCAGTGAAGGACCACTGCTCTCAGATAAGGGGCTGAATAAAGTAACAAAAAAAGCATAAGTTCTGGAGTCTGCAGCCCTGGGTGTGGTCTGAATCTCTCTTTCTATCTGTGAGACCCTGAGCAAGTTACTGACCACCCTGAGCCTCAGTACCTTTGCATGCAAACTGCTACCCTTCTAGGGTAGATTAAATCAGAATCTGGGATATGGTGGGATATGGATAAATTAATCTGGGAAGATTAAATCAGAGCCTGGCATATGGTGGGTGTTCAATTTTCATTTTCTTCCCTTCTACTCTCTAAGGCCCCCTTCCTTATTAGTCTAACCTCTCTCCCACTCCTGTTCTCCAACAAATTCCCTAATTCTTTCTCTGGTCTGTCCGTGTGAGAACTGAAATCAAAAGACTTGAGAATTACGCCTCAGCTTTGCACTTACTGGATAGATGACCTTGGACAACTTATTTAACCTCTTTTGGATTCTCTGATATTAAGTCAGTATCATCATCCTGGTACCTACAAAACTACATGAAGTTATTACTGCTTTGCTCAGAAGCCTGACCTGACCCAATATTACTTTGTGAGTCATGTAAAACATGGATTGCAGGCTCTTTACTCAATCACGTATATGTCTTATTAAATTGATTCTCAAACATCTCTATGCATTAAGATATCTTGTGAAAATTTTCAAAACAAAACACGGAGACTCAGGACACCATCTCCAGTGGTATCTTATTTAAAGGTCTGCTGTGGGGCTCAAGCAGCTATCATTTTTTTTGGTTTAACTTCTCAGGTGATGCTGATATCGTTGCCAGGATTGAAACCACAGTCCTTGACTCAATCTATTAAGCACACTTGCTTACCATCCCTAATTTATGACTAACTCCCTCCCACCTTCAAGCTTTGCACAAATTACTGCCTCTACCTGGGTTGTTTCCCCAACTCTTTTCCGTCAGTCCTTGACTTTTCCTTCTTTCAAGACTAAATCCCTTTAGGAAGCCTTCCCACTTTTCTCTGGTACCAGGACTTGCTCGTCCATAAAAATTCTTAAGACATGCATGATATATGATGCTTAGAAAATAAAATTTATTTTCAAACAAAAATAAGCACTACACAGTATTGTTACACAGTAACAAAAGAGAAGTTCCAGAAGGACTTCTACAAAGAGCATCACTAATTAGAACGTTAGTTTGAACTCTTCTTATTTAACGGATGTCAAAGACAGATTCTGAGACATACTGTTTGGGTTACAAAAATCTCTACAGTTCATCTTCATCAACACACCCTGCTCACCAGAGCACCTGGCTCTAAATATCTTTCAGAGATTTCTAAATACTAAATCCACCATGTAAAAGGATGATTTATTATGGTCGGTAGTATTTTTAAATTGTACTACAAGATCTGAAGACAATTTTTTAAATGCTTTGAACACAGCAGCATTGTTGGAATAAGAGTATAGTCTTACAAGTCGATTACTTGGATAGAAACACTCATTTGAATAAATAAATAATAATATGTTTGTTTTGAAAGAAACTGTCACCATCAATCAAAACATTACTACAAGTTTAACTACTATTATTAGCTTGAAAGCTGTTTGATTAGAGTGGTGGTTCTCAATGAGGAGACATTTGGCAATGTCTGGAAACCCTGTTGATTGTCACAAGTGGAGGCGGCTTGCTACTGGTCAATAGTGCCACACTTGAAAACACTGGTTCAGATGTTTCCATGGCTCTGCAGCATGTTTTCTTTATATTTTGATCTGCTTGTTCCCTCTTTAGAAGAAATTTCATAGCCCTCAGGGCAGAGGTGAATAGGTGAAGGCAACAGGGGAAATGCTATGTGACTGGCTAGCAGTTTTCTTCTGGTACTTAGAAATCCCCATTAATCAGGAGTCATGATCCCAAGATGTGACAGACAACAGCATAATGTGACAGGGAGTGTGGACTCTGGAGGTTAGCCTGCCTGGGTATAAATCTCAACTCTGTCATTTACTAGTTATGTGACTTGGGGGAATTTACTTAACCTCCCTATGCCTAAACTTCATCTATAAAATGTGAGTAACACTACTTCTTATCTCATTGTTTTTGTAAAAGGAAAATAAATCGTAAAGTGCTTAGTGCCTGGCATATAAGAAGTGCTCAATAATTGTTAGTCATCATCATCATCATCATCATCATCATTTTAAATAAACATCATTGCAAAGATTAAAGTGCTAGACATTTGCAGACAGTGCAAACCCAATTAAACTCATGACTGGAATTGACAGAGCATGAGAGCAGCGGCCCTCCACCTTGGCTGGCTATTAGGATCAGCTAGGGAACTTTTTATAAAACCCTAAAGCCTGGGCCACATTACAGATCTGTCCATCACAATTCCTGCTGATGGGACCCAAGTATCAGTATTTTTTGACCTCTCCACATGATCCCAATACATAGTAAAGGTTGAGGGCCACTGCATTAAAGTTATTAACAAAGTACTATATCTCTCAGTGGGATGATAAAAAGAGGGCATATTAAGAAAAGAAACAAAGGTTTGTGAAAGAAGAGGTGGGGAATAATCTTTGAGTTATTAAACACATTCAGCTTAATAGAAATACAGAGATAAATATACAATAGTTTCTAACCTTTGAAGAATATACAACCTCTTTACCAATAAAACATCTAAGGTGCTATGGGAATAGGAAGGAAAAAGCACTGAAATATGGCTATATGGGCAAGTGGCTGTAAAGCAATTTATATAGAATTGAGTGAGGAAAGAAAAACTCTATAGAAAGTTGGGGAGGTAAGAACACCCAAGACAGTTTACGACTGGAGACAATGTCACCTATGATAGGGTGACAAGATTTTTAAAATTTAAAAGCAATCACACTGATAGTTCAATAAGGAGTTCTTAATAACCAAGGAAAAGTTATTTACTGTTGGTATTTTTTAAAAGGTTAATTTCACAGAGATGAAGTACTTTATTGCCTATCCCAGAAACTACAGCAAACCAAACATACAATCTTAAAAACTGGTCTGCTCTACTGGGCCCAATATTTCATAAATCTTGTGCCAACAATATACAGAATGACAACCCTCAAGGAAACCCACACTCACCAGTTTAAAAGCAGACCAGTAAATGACCCATGTACAATCAAATGAATTCATTAATGAAAAGGAATGGACACTTTTTATTCTTACCCCAAGACTCGAATACAGATAGAGTAGGTAACATTTTATATTCAGAAGACTAACATTCAGGACCAAATCAGCTTTTGAGCAATAACACCAAAAACCCTGTTAACAGAAACTTATATCCTATTGACCTGGGTATTAGTCTCTGGAACACCAGGGAGGGTTTTGTTTTGTTTTGTTTTTTTTAAGAAAATTTTGCCTTTCACTTTAACTTAAAATAAAAGCATGTGCAATCTTCACTTGGTAACCACTAAAACAAGTAGTTCTATATACACTGGAAGAAGTTTTCAGTTTGTACATTTGCCTCTCCAAAGGCCTATTAAACAGATCAAAACCTAACTGGGAAAAAAGCTACCTCCATTCACTGGAACCAGGCACAAGCCTTGATGTCTTGTACTTTTCTATGTGCATCCTATTATGGACCTATGTAACAATGCAAGACCACCACGCAGGGTGGGGAGGGACTTGAATTGTAACAGCTGTGGTCTCAATGCAGGAACCGCAGCACACTGTGAAATTCTCCATAGCTTTGGATCACAGAGTAACACCTGTGCAAAACAGGTTTTTTCTGATCCCCTAGAAAGCCCTCTATTTTACGCAGGCCCAAACTGTGTTTGTTGTTCTTAAGCCAGTCTCTGCCTTGGAATTTAGACAGTCATTCAACTGCTTGTTTCATCCCTCTAAAGCAATCCAGAGAGTTTATGGGAGATACATCAATGAGTCAGTTCATTTCTGCCTCACCCAGTCCTTCTCTATGTGACTACCTGGGCAAGACCACTTTTACAAGGATGAAAAAGAATATCCTTTGTCTATGATACATAAAGGCTTTTCATGAAGTCAAATCTTCTATAGTGCTGATGGCATGGAGGAAGAAGGGGAAGGATGTGATTCCTCCATTCTGCAGGCTCTACTCCACAGGGGAAAGAGGCACAACTGCGTGCCCCAAGGAAAGGGCTACCAAAACTGAGGCAATCACACTAAAACTTTCTGCAGCTTCTGCTTAAAAGGAGTCAGAAGAATGTTATTCTTGGACACTACTAAAAACGTGATTAAGACAACTCTTCAGAGGTTCACAATAGACAGGAAATGTCAAAATCAAATTTTCAGGCTCAATTATTCATCTCATAAATAAATTCTGAAGATGGGTTTGTCTCATGAAAGTTGAGAAGTACAATGTTTAGCAATTATGCAAACCTTGAAGACTTGGCTCCCTGAAATCATTTCTGTTGGTCTTGGAACGCTCTCTGGATCCAAGTAGCTGACAAAGTTTTTTATTATTATTATTAATAACACAAGGCTTTAAGAAAGGTATGAGCTCTTTGAGTGAGTAAAGAGACTCTGGCTTAATTCCATTTTTCCAGTCTTACTATTGACCAATGGTTGCTGGTTTTCTACTTCTACTTTGCTCTCATGTCTTTTCTAGTAATAATAATTCATTATTTAATTTGGGATGAATTCAAAATCAAGATGTTAGGTTTTTTAGCCTAACAGAAATATATGCACAAAGGAAAATCAGGTAAAATCTCAGTAGGTAGTAACTGCAATAATTGCTCTCCTGGTGTGCCTGGCCACTGGGAGTATACCTACAGAATAGCTCGTTGCTGTCTCACATCCATCATAAAGTATCAGAGCAAGCATGCATCCCATGGAAACTTTTAATGAGGTTTCTATTACTCTCATGGCCCTCATTGTTCAATATAGTCAAACAGCCTAAAATGTCTAAAGCCCCATTTTAAAAAAAAAAAGCCTGCAAGCCCTAGGCTGTGACCCCTAGGGGCTTACATCCTTAGTGGGTAAACCACACTTGCACATAGTTAGTAAGAAATGTGTTTAAATAAAATGCTTACCATGCACTTAGCATTTTGCTAGGTACTGTGGAAGTTTAAGACACATAAAACATGCCTCATCCTCAAAGAGGATGCAGTAGAGTTAGAGACAAGATAAATGTGAGAAAGATCAGCAAGGACTGGAAAGATAAGAGAAAAGTTCAGGAAGACATGTACTTTTAGCTAGGCCTTGAAGGACAGATAAGATTTGGGTGAAAAGAAGGCATTTAGGCAAGAGGCTAAGATAAGCAAAGATGTGAAGGCAGGAACATGGCAGTCAAATGGGATTCACAAGGGGGTTTCTTTCCTCCCTTCCATTTTTCTTCTGATCTTATTAGAGATGGAAACAAGTTTATAATTATTTGAAAAAATTTTGTCTCATCCACATGGACTTCCAATGGAAAAAGAAAGACAAAGGAGCCTTTGAATGAGAGAACTGTGATAACTCAGTGGACTGGAAACATTGTGTTTGGGGGAAAAAAGGTAGTCAGAAGGATTATAATTACAATACAATGTGTAAAGTGCTGCCATGGGACAGTCCTGGGTCAGAAAGATTCCCAGGAAGACAGGACTCCTTTCATTCAGTTAGGTGACCACACACACACTCACACTCACACTCACACTCACACACACACACACACACACACACACACCATAGATCTGGTTAAACTTGGCTGCCAATTATAGACTGTGAGAGTGCACAACATTACAGGTGATGTCCAAGTTTCTCATCCTTCTCCCTGGCTTCATGCTCTCCCATCCATGTGCTCCCATAATTCTAAACAGAGCCTCCTCATGGCTGCCACCAAAAATCCACTCATGCTCAAGCATCTCTTGAATTTATTACCTTGTTAAAGTCATGAAGAGAGAGTGTATTACAGAGTATGTGACTTTCTGTCATTTGGGTGGATCCAGCAGTACTAGTCTTTCCTTTCCTCTCCTCCCAGAAGTGAGAAAGTTCTTTGTCTAGCCCAAAAGAGTTACATCCTCATCCTTGGAATCTCTTCTAAAACACACTCACTTTCCTAAACAGTACGTTTGTCCATCTAAGTGAATTCTAGTGAATGAAATTTTTCCATCTTATTAAAATTCCCCTAAGTGAAGGGGAAAAGGGGAATATTAGCAGTCTTTCACAGTTTTTACCAAGTTCTCCCCCAAAGGAAAAAGTAAGGAGAAGACAAAGCATGTTGATTACTTGGCACTCCATTCCCCTCCACACCACACCTGCTTCACTACAGGGCCCTAACTTCCTCCATCCTTCTCCAATGGCCTTAAAGAAATCCAGCCTCTAAAGATCTTGTTGGAATTCTCTTCCAGTTTTGCTTCTTTATTCATCTGAGGGGTCCTCTCCCACTCAGTTCAATCAGACAGTCTTCTCTGGCAACAAGAACCTGGAGAGAAGTCTGTGAATGTAGCACTACTGCAATACAGTCAGTGGCACTAGGCTTAAGGGAGCCCCAAGAAGGGGGTGAGACTCCCAGTCTAAACCTTATGCCACATTTCCTTCATCCTCAGAGTCATAGACCACCCTGGATATCGTTAAGTGGGTACCCTCCCCCCTGCAGCTCCTCCCTCAAGAGCCTCACCCACATACAAGGAAAGGTTAGGTGTTTATATGAGCACCTTTGCTCATGGTGCTAGAGTACTTCACTTCTTTGACCTCTTCCCACTTCCTCACCTTTGGGAAAAGCAATGGTTTTCCCTGTTAGTAGGAGTTTGCCACAAAATGTCTCTTCTCTCCATTAACAAAACCACACTGCCATGGATGTTCCTATGTCTCTTATATTGACAGATATTACCACCCATCTTGTTTGTGATTCAGCACATATCTGGCTTTTTCTGAAATAGCCAGTATTAAACTTTCTCCAAAGGCTGCACTGTGTATTTCAAAAAGGTTTCCATAACTTTGCTCTAAATTTAAATGGAATTTCCAAAATTATCAAAAATTTTAGTCAATCCAGCAAACCCGTAATCTCCCTGTACAGTGTCCCCCACAGTTTGGAAGTCATTATAAGGCTGTACTTCTGGCTCAGCTCTGCCCCTTAATTCAAACAATACTGGACAGGACCCCAAAATGAAACACAGATGTCAAATAGGAAACTTGGAGATCTGTTTAAACTTGGGCAAACCCAAATTCTGTAAGATTGTTAAAGGCAGAATCCTCCCCATGATTCTTGTGAGTGCCCAGGACTGGTTTCCTTGGGCTTCTGCCTCTATGCTTCCACACATCAATCCAGGCAGGAAGCCCAATCTGTTCACCAGTTTCTATAAAAATCTACTCACACCCAAACATTTTTTGAGTCTAGAATCTTTAGGAGGATTTGGGGACAGTTTCACCTTGTTGTTCTCCATCTTCCTCTATTCATTTCTTCCTATCTTCCTTTCTTTCTTTCTTTCTTTCTTTCTTTCTTTCTTTCTTTCTTTCTTTCTTTTCTTTTTCTTTCTTTCTTTCTCTCTCCCTCTCTCTCTCTCTCTACCCCCCTCCCCAGAAAAAACAGAAGAAAGGGAAAAGAATATTAAGGCAGAGAAAATGGGCCCCTTAAAGAGGAAACAAGGACATATGGTAAATTAGTGGGGGAAAGCTGAGACGCTCCAATGAAAGCGCGTGGAGAAAAGATTCCTGGTCCTAACATTTTTAGCTGGAAATAACCAACAAATGGAAACACATGGTTGGTGATTGAACTTGAATCTATTAGGTTGAATCATATGACGTTGCTAATATTCAAATGTTTTTCTCCTATGGAAATAACAATGCTATATGATTCAACCAAATCTAATAAACCAGACAATTCAGTAGATGATTACTCAATCTGAGGAGGATGATGGGAAATAATTGTCTGTAAATGATTCATTTATTTATTTTTTGCCTCATAGTTTCAAGTTAATGAAAATACAAGCAGAAATTAAAGTTACCACTAAAACATGACAAGATCAACTGTATTTCTTTACATCTTTAGTATTTGTCTGCATATATTCAAATATAAACTTTATATTAAATGTGTATGTATACTTTAATTATGAAATCAAATGTACTATCTAACAAGCCCATTAATAATCAGGCAAGTGGTTATCAGGAGGGTCAGGTAACTTTTTTTTAATTTGCATATATGTATCCCACAATATGTCCAAGTTCTATGGAGAGCAGAGTAGAAAGATGCCACAACTGTCATTCAGCCAAGGCCAGGGACTAAAAAGACAAATGAGTCCTGTGTCAGATCTTTTCCTTTACCCAAAAATGAAAATACGGGAGGTGGGACTCACCAGAATCAGGTATAGGAAAACTAGCAGATGGAATCTGTGATCAAGTGGAAACACAGTGCTTATCAGAGGAAAATATTGCCTATGGAAGTATAGACATTGTTATTCTCCAACACAGCTCACTAATGGAATGGGATTCTGTGCCAGTGAGTAAAAAGCAGTAGAATACTGTAACCATATATATGTCTAGCTTGAGATTTTCTATTTCAGAACTTCACTTGCTCCAAGAATGACAAATTAAAGTTTAACAAATATAATAATTTTTGGTCTTTGTTTATTTCTTCTCAAAAGAAAAAGAAAGAGTAGAAATTTCACAACTGGGAATAGAAAATACCTTGTGGATATGGATTTTACTGTAAGCTATGCATCTGAGTTAAATATGTTAATGCTGAATTCACCCACCAAGATCAAAACTCCTACAAAACTCTTCCAGCTGCAGCATTTATGGCTCCAGGTTTTGTTTCAGAAAGTGAGGAATACGTTCCAGCATTATGATCTTATTTCTCTTTCCTGCCTGTTGTAAGTATAACCATAGTCTGCTCTTTTAACGCTATGGGAATGTTCAGTTGGCATTGTTTTTCCCACAACCATGGAAACACCTGCTTCCAAATTATTTTATAATCTATTTTGCACTTATGGCTGCAAGCCACATTCTAGTGTTTTGGTTTTTTTTTTTTTTTTAAGAATTTTGGGATAGAAAAGCATATAAGTTTATAATGTCTGCTTCTTCTCTTTTCTGCTCCTTATGACATAATGCTGGCTTTTACAAATTTCATTTTATTTCCAGTTTTTTAAGATGTTAATAATATGTAAAGATGTGTGATATGTTGGAAGACATGTAAAGTTTTTTCTGAGTCTTTCAATTCATATCTCAACACAGACATTGTACACTACACATACTTTTCTTGCTTCTTGGTCCCAATTTCTCTTTTTATTTGGCCAGATAAAACCATGCAGTAAAGTACCTTTGGAGTTACCTTAATGAAGAAAGAAATCTGAGCGTGCTCTCAATTTCATTAACTTCAAATGTGAATGATTCACTTCTGTAAAAATATTTATTTCCCCTTAGATTTTATGGTAAGGTAAAGGGAAGATATGTTTAATATATTCCAGATGATCCTATGGAAGAAGGATTATAAAATCAATCTAACTACTGTTTCCTTGACTTTGCTTTGTTCTATTTATCAATTACAGGGGCACAGAACTTTATAACTAAAACAACATTTAAGCTATTTTAAATATTATACTGAGGCCAGTATTGAGTTACTATATTAATTTTTTAATATTTTAAAATATTTTATGAAAGTAAAAATTCCTTTCTCACAACAAAGAGAAACAACAACAAAAAAACTTGAAACTGAATCAACTTTGGTAACAGAAATATCTAGTCTGACAAAAGACAGGCAATTAAAATCAGTGACATCATATTGCCTTCAAATATCTGTCATTTTTTAGTTCAAGAATGGTGACAGTATGCTTACTATCTATAGAAAAATTAAAAATAAAAAATGTTCAAGTTGAAAAATATTTAGTCTCTTTCAGTGCTGAACTTTATAGAAAAAAGAGCAGAGGGGAAGATGGGAATGGAAGCATTTGCTTCCAATAGCAAAACCTGAGCTTGCAAATCAAGGATAATACTATTCAACCATTCTGGGTTCCCAAACTGGGGATGAGTCATCATTCAAAAGCATCAAAACTGAAGTTCACCACTTGCTTCTTTCCATTACTGAGAGAGAGCCTGTGTAATCTAAGGATAGAAATAAATACGTTTAGCTTCTAAGAATTCCATGTGTCATTATTATACGATAAGGAACTTTTGTTTCAATCACCGTCATCATTTGTGATTAATTCCTCTATAAGTTAATGAATAGGACAAAGAAGTAATAAATCGATTTTTTAAATTAGTGTCTTGGGAGCTTTTGACAAATATTAAATGTTATTCATTCCTTTCTTATTAAATGTATATACAGTCCAATATATACTGATTTTACAAGCAGTCACTAATACTTAAGTTTTTTGTAACGTGAGATGTAGGTCACCATCATTTGAAGTCTCCCGAGTTATGTTGTTGCATCACTGTTGTTTATCATACCAACCTGCAAGTTCACACAGGAGTGTCAGCATGGGATGCCTTTACAGTTCACAGACAAGACTCATAATTCACTCCCTCAGAGTCCTGGAGCATTCATTCCTTCATTTGTTTATCTTCGTAATCTTTTCAATTAAAAAGAAAAAGATTCTAATGCAGAGGACACAAATAACAGGTACATTAGCAGCCTTGACTTTGTAGGAAGGGATTAGTAACATCACCGTGTAAAATGGTAAGGAGCCATTGCCTAACTGGTAGGCCATTCCCTACAGACCACGGTATTAGTCACCTATTTATTTACTTCTTGTTTCATGTATCAAATTTGCTTACTGGTTTTCCCTGTCTAAAAAGGCTTTCATGCCCTGCCACATTGGTGTTGTTCATGCTAGACTGTCAAATCTCAAGATCAGGGGTATGGCATCCAGAGACATATTATAACAGTTTTACAGAGGATGAGTGGATGGGTTAGTTGTGAAATAAACACATCTACAAACCCTTTAGTAGTCATAAGATACTCATTATTTGGGGCATTGTCATTTTAATAGTGCATGTTGGTGTTAAGATAAAAATTAATTTACTTTGGTTCTCCATTTCTAGGCAACAAAGTGGTTCACTGCCTTTCAATCAGCAATCCTCTAGATATTTGCAGAAACTGTTAAGACATTACCAGAGGATGATGAAGACTGTTTGTATTGGAATACACTTTTGATAAGCATATACCTTTTAGTTATCACCTACATAGGAACAGTAAAAACAACTTTTAAGAAGCGAATTCCCTTCCTTTCTTGCCTCTCTTTCTAACTCTGGTAATGTGAATACTATTCCTCCTTCCCTGGGTCTTCTTCCTCTTTCCAAGGAATTCTCCTAATAAATGGGCAACCTCCAGAACTGAGACCTCAGGCTTTCAACAAATCCTGCTTTTTTAAGAGTCCTCTCAAGATGAGTTTGAGATTTGCAAATGTTAACCACTATATATAAAAATAGATAAAAAACAAGTTTCTTCTGTATAGCCCAGGGAACTATATGCAGTATCTTGTAATAACCTCTAATGAAAAAGAATATGAGAATGAATATATATGCATAACTGGGACGTTATGTTGTACACCAGAAACTGACACATTGTAACTGATGATACTTCAATTAAAAAAAAAATTTAAACAAAAAGAGTTCTCCCAAGATAAAAGCCTCAGTTACTGCAGCTATGCTAGCGGCTCCCAAATCTACATTCTCAGTCATGCATCTGTTAGAATTTTTGGCCTACATTTCTCAGAAAATAATGCTACTAATGTGTATAAATCCCACCTTTCCCTAACAACTAGCTCCTTTTCCAACACCTCAACTTCAATTATTTATCACTGTAACCTCTTTATCTACCCCTAACTCATTATTCTCCTTCTCTGCTTTATTTTTTTAAAGCACTTATCAGCAGCTAATACACTATATATTTTACTTGTTTATATTTTTAATTATCTGTTTCTCCCTCTCTTGAATGTAAGCTCCATGAGGCCAGGGAGTATTCAATGCTTCTGTTCACTGTATCCCAGTACGGAGAACACAGTAGGTACTAAATAAATACTTCTTGAATAAGTAAAAAGATAAGTGGATAAATGAATGAATGAAGCCATAATTCTCAAAAACCTCTAGACCAGAAAAAGTAGAATTACATTTGAATCTGATCTCACATCTGTCCTGAACATCTAATTAGTTACAAGTCCTATGATTTATCCTTTCAACATTTCCTCTCCACCAAGTCCAAACCCAAATGCTTCACACATGGATTTAAGACAAAAAGTCTCCAGGCTGTCTCTATTTCAATCACTTCCTGCAAATGAGTCTTTTTACAACTCTAGTTTTCAAATATACCAGTTGTCCTTTGTAGTTACAAACAACTTCCTTGGTGTAGCCTCTAAAACCCTCTATAAACTGATCCCACTTTACTGATACATTGTAATTCTCAATTGTTATTCATCATTCTTCTTTCTCTTTCCCTTAGGCTGAACTCCTGACTAGCCCCCCTTAGATGTAACGTTCATTCCTACCTCCTGCCTTTACTTTGGTATATTTCTTCTGGCTAACATGTCCTTCCTTCTCGCCATCTATTCAAGTCCTATATATTTTTTGAGATCTGAGTCACAGCTATGTTCCATTAAGCTCTTTGAGAACTTCACCAACAACCACAGCCCACATTGATTCTTGCTTTGTCTGGTATCTGGAAACACGTATCGTCTGCACCTCACAATCCATCACTCTGTTTGCCAGTGGTTTTGTGGCTTCAACTTGGCTCTTCAATATGATAGTAACACAAAGCTGAACCATTCTCATGGCCAGTCTTAGATCAGTGCTGTATCCAACAGAAGCATAAGTTCAAAACCCAAGATACATTTAAGAATATCTTAAATTTATACTGAGATTTTTCAAAGAGACAGAAAATATCATAAAGATCCTCTTTTTCCATCACTGTCTCTGAAGTCTTTTATAACAGCTGCTTAGTAGTCACTCTTCTCTCTCCCTCTTAATTACATTCTCTACCCTTAAAACTCTAGTCCATACTTCTGTTTTATTTCTCTCATATTCTCTTACCTCTCAATCTAGTATTCTCCCTGAATATTTCTCTACTCTGTCTCTTGAATATTGATTTTTAGAGCTTCTTCATTTAGTATACCCCAGACATTAACCAAAACAAAATCCAGTCCCTGGGATGGTTGAAGAAAAGAGAACTCTTCCTCCTTCAAAGGTAAAGAAAAAGGGGAAGGCTAACAGTATTTACCAGGTTAATTCTTTTGTTCTTGTCATAGCTTCCCCCTAGTTAAACCTTGATGGGGGTGTCTACAAAAAAGGACATGCTACTTGTTCCCCAGAGGCACTTTCCATCAGATCACAAATCTTTCCAACCTCTCTCCTTCTCCTGTAGGGTTGGAAGATTTGTCTTAACAGCAAACATTATCATCAGCTGGACTGAGCCAGACAGTAGACTATCCAGCCAGAAGCTCCAGCTACACTCCCTCCAGTGATTTCCGGCCTCTGACTGCCATACCACATGTAAAAGCACATCAGATGAGTGCCCTGCACACATCAGCCCTTCCTTCCAGATGCTTTGTCCTCTGTAGAGAAAGATCATCTGGTCACTAGGTTGTTTTTCTCATAGATTCATGATACTGCTGTATCTGTGCACAAAATAGGTCATGATGTGACAGTGGAGCAGGCTCAGTGCCACAAGGTCTTGCACATTTCAACCCCTGGAGACATCAGCAGGCACAAACATCCACAGCAGTAGACCAGAGGAGGAAGAAAATGGTAGACACGACATGGCAAATGGAAGGGCAGTGGTAAATGCAGACTATTTTCATGAGTACACAGGGGACACCCCCAGGCATTTTCCATAATAATTAAGGGGGCTTTGGAAGAGTGAAGGTCTATAAATATAGACAGCTTAAATACAGAGCTAGGAACACAATGATATTATGTGTGTGATTCCTATTTTATCCCTTCATTCTGCAACTAGGAAAACAAGGAATGCATGAAAAGTGAATTAAGCACAACTACCTCAAAGGGCTTTTGTAAAACTTACAAGGTGTGGAAAGTGTGAACATAAAGTCTAGCACATAGTAGGAGCATAACTCCATAGCTCTCCCTCTACTATTCTTCTCAACCCCTCGAAGGACAGGCTCCATATTTTCCTAAAATTTATTCATTCAAAAAATATTCATCAAGCACTTATTAGGCATTGGAATCAGTGGTGAATAGGACAGAAATAATTATACGTCACTGGAGAGCTGGGCACAGAGCATGTGCTTCATAAATACCCGTGCATGGACAAGACCAATCCCTAGAAGCCTCATCTCAGACAACCCTCCACTGCAATCCTCATACCTCACGGAGCTCTAACCAGGGTCTGTTGTCACAGGGAGTAGTTAATACTAACTTCATGCTTAAGGATAACCAAGAGATGGAAATAAAAATAGGTGTCCTGGGGAAAAAAAGATGGCGGAGAGATCTAGCTTGAAAATGAATTTCTAAAATGTCTATCCCCAACAATAGGAAGAAAAGCTGGCAAATTCCAGGTGGGAATATATCAATGTTTACATTACCAGACTACACCAAAGTCCATCATAAATTAAAGCAGGGAAGGGTCAAATGAAAATTTTTACTGCTGAGATTTTAAATAGCTACTTGTATATCATTCAGGGTATACAATTTAATTATTACAGTTGATAAGATTTATAAGGGGTCAGTTTGCAACTGGATTCCACTTAAAGGATATTGAATAAAATTTAAATACATTTTTAAATATATCAACAAATCACTATAATAAATTATGCTTTCTTAAGATCTTAAAATCTGTTTGTCACAGAATGACCTGTTAAATATATGCCATATCTTCTTGGGTCTCACATTACAAGAAAAGATTTTCTTAGTCAACAAGCACTACTGAATGCCTGCTTACCACGTAACACGTACCCTTCCATTCTTTGGAGAGACAACGATGACTAAGGCAAAATGCCATGTAATGTGAAGTTCACAGACTAGCACAGAGAAAAAATAAAGAAAGATAAATAATGTAACCAGTACTCTGAGAGAGGCTGGATAATGAAAGAACAGTAAATCCTTCTTGGGGGATGGAAGATGATCCAAGTGTCCCCCCCTAAAAATGGTTCTTAAATTAAGCCCTGGAAAATAAATAGGAGTTTGTTTGGTGGATGTGGGTAGAGGTGAGGAATAGAAGGGGACCGCAGTCATGGCAAAGAAATATGAGGGTGTGGCAATTCTGGGATCCACAAATATTAGCTATGTATTGTTGTTGCAAGATTGCTCCATCATTTAATAGTATTTTCAAATAAGGACAAAGAAAGTACTCCTTATTTACCATAATATTTTAACAGATCCCCTGGCATACAGTAGGCATTCAATAACTGTCTATTAAATGAATAAGGTCTCAAAGAGCAGAGAGGTTCCAAATTACTAAGGGTTCCGTAGGTTATGCTAAGAATTAATCCTCCGTGGGACACTCTAAAGAATTCTACAGCAAGAGAATAATATGACTGGGTTTGGGTTTTAGAAAGTTTCTGCCAGCAGCCCTTCAAAAGACGGACTGAAGAGAGTAAGAAAGTAAATAGGGAAACCAGGTTGGAAGTAACTGCAAGAAATGATGAGACCTGGACTAAGGCATAGCCAGGAGCTGGAGAGGAGAGATCACTTGGGAGAATCACTTGGGAAACAGAACTCTAGTGCCACGTGACTATTTAGACAGGGGGGAGGAGGGAGGGCGAAGGGGGCAGCCTAGACTAACTCCCAGATGTCTGACATCCGCCACTAGAAGAATGCTGCTGCTGTTCAACAATGTAAGAAACATGAACAAGTATCTTCTACGAAACTATGAAAAACACACCCACATATATATACATTAAAAATCGTGGACTAGATATGAAGATACATGTTGGGAAAGTTGGGATTGTTTCGTGGTTTGTTTATTTATTCAAAGAATACTTAACGAGCTCCACACTCGGTAGTCACTGGGCAAATAACTGCAGAGAAAAGAACAAATACGGTCTCCACTCTCACTGAGCTTACAGCTTTTTGTGGGAAACAGGCTATCAATATTATTACAGAGAGATGGGGGCACATCGCATGAGGCCTGGAAGGCTAAGTAAAAGACACTCTCTTTATTTACATCAAGAGCTACAGAGAGTCCTGGAATGGTTTTGAGAAGTGAGGGGAGGAAGGAGACCAAACACGGTATGTACTTGAAAACCATCACTCTGGAGACCGTGCAGCAGATTAGGGCACACCAGAGGACCCGCTTAGGAGGCCCTTAAGGGTCCAGGCCAGAGGCACCTGGACCTCAGATTCCAGAGAAGAGGGGTGACCAGTATGACTGTTTTGGTTATTTATAACCAGCCTCCATCCTGACAGGTCAGTGCCTTGTGCCATACTAGTTATTAAATATTCTGAATATAAACCCTGCTATGGAGGTGGTAGTGGAGATGGAAAGAGATGGAAGAATTCAGAAAGTTTCTAGGAGCTAGAAATGATACCCTCTCAGCATATCAACAGGCTTTACCACCAGTCACCAGCCTCCTCTGAGAGGTAGGAGGTACTGAGGGCACAAGAGGGACAAGAAAGAGCCCACGTATTTGGCAGCAGTGAAAAACCACACTGGGAAGTCGCCATCCCCTTTTTTTTATTTCTATTCCTCCCACTGACACTTGGCCATTTCCATCTCTAGGGACAGCACCACTTAGCCTTTCGGTTTATAAATGAGGAAAACTGGGCATTAGAAAGTAAGTAGTATAGTTCAAGCTCTTCATGAAACAAATCGTCAGATGCTTGTTTCCCCACAAGACAAGGCGAAATGCTTGTTGAGTGCACTTGGCAGGTGTTGCTCTTTGGCCAGCATAACCAGACAAAAGCTACCTGTCCTGTGCATATCCTTTGCTTCTCTTTCACTCTGACTTATGTTCCTTATGCTATTTGTAGCCAAAGCAAGCAGAGTGAATGAAACTCACCAATTTGTTGCTTATTGCAACTCAGCTCAGATAAAAGGCTCAGTTGATAGGGGAATAATTAAACCCTTTGTTCTAAGTGAGCTTATAGGATTATCTCTAGATTTTTAGTTCTCTATGCCATCTTTGTCCTGAGGTGCCACACATAATCCCATGTTGGCTAGAAGCAGGACCTGGCAAGCAGGAAAATTGTGAAGTAAAACTAAGGCAAAAATCAATAACCAGCCAATATATTTTTATTGAGCAGCTGCTTTTTGGAAATCATTGTGCTACTCTCTACAGCAGGTACAAGATGCTGCACCTTCAAGAAGCATACAATCTTACTAATTAAAAAAAAAAAAACAGTTACTAACAGTATGTGATCTGCATCAAATGAAGCATAAACACATGTCTTTGAGAGTCCTGAGGAGAGGTGGAGTTTGGGGCAGTGGCCAGAAACACAGGGACAGAGCTGCCAGTGATGGGCAAGATGATGTAAAAGGGAAGTCCAAGGGAAGCATGGTCCAAGAATGGATGACTAGAGTCTAGCAGAGCAGGAAAGAGAGGAGGGGGGCTTTCTAGCTGTTGGACAGTTTTAGGGATTTGGAGGAGAGGTTGGATTTGTTTGTTTGTTTGTTTCATTGGTTGATTGGCTTTCAGATACATTTGCTTCAACTTTACCAGAAAGTTTGGGGGAGGAGTAAGAAGTAGAAAGAAAAGGCCTATACTGTTTACTCTGGTAGATAACTTAAAGTTTTGAGAAATACTTTTCTTATTTATTTTTGCTTTTGTTGATTATGCTTTTGGTATCATATCCAAAATATCACTATCAAAACCAAAGGTAAGGAGCTTCTTTGCTATGATTTCTTCTAGTATTTTTACAATTTCAGGTCTTATGTTTAAATATTTAATCCATTTTGAGTTAATTTTTGTGAGGAGTGTGAGACAGGCATCCAGTTTCACTCTTCTGCATGTGATTATCCAGTTTTCCCAGCACCATTTATTGAAAAGACTATCCTTACCACTCCCACCCCCAAGTATTCTTGGCTCTCTCGTCAAATATTAGTTGGCTGCATATGCATGAGTTTATTTCAACAAATGGGACTACATCAAACTAAACAGCTTCTGGATGGACCCAGAGAATATTATGCTTAGTGAAATAAGTCAGAGAAAGGTAAATGCTCTATGTTACCACTTATATATGGAATCTAAAAATTAAACAAACAAATATATATAACAAAACAGAGCAGACTCACAGAAAACAAACTAGTGGTTACCAGTGGCAGGGGTGGGCAAGACAGGAGTAGGGGATTGAGAGGTACAAATTACTATGTATAAAATAAATAAGCAACAAGGATATACTATACAACATAGGGAAATATAGCCCTTATTTTTGTAATAACTTTAAATAGAGTATAATCTGTAAAAATCCTGAATCACTATATTGTACACCTGAAACTACCATAATATTGTAAAGCAACTATATTTCAATTTTAAAAACTAAACAGCCTCTGCACAGAAAAAGAAACAACCAACACAATGAAAAGGTAGCCTAAAGAAGGGCAGAAAATACTTGTAAACCACTATCTACATGATAAGGGGTTAATATCCAAAATATATAAGGAAATCATACAACTCAATAGCAAAAAAAAAACTGATTAGAAAATGGGCAGAGGACCCAAATAGATATTTTTCCAAAGAAGATATACAAATGCCCAATGGGTACACAAAAAGATGTTCAGCATCACTAATCATCAAGGAACTGCAAATCAAAACCTTAAAGATGGTCATTCTCATTCTGTCACTCTCACCTTCTGCACTCTGTCTATCAAGTGTGTTTCTACTTTTACTTTTAACTGAACACCCCACACCTCTCAGTCTCTCTCCCTCTCACATTTCTGAGATGGTCCACATTCTGCCTATGGACTGTATATCTCCTAAGCCGTTTCCCCTTCTGAGTGAGACAGACCACACTTTGTCTATGGAGTGTGTATCTCTCTAAATAAACTTGCTTTCATTTTACTATGCCTTGCTCTTAAATTCTTTCCTGCGAGAGGCAAGAACCTATTCTCCCTCAACACAACCACATAAGGGACCCCAGGACAGAATCTCCCACTGAGCCCTCCCTGAATTCCCAACCACAGAAACAGGGGTTGGTAATAAAATGATAACAAAATGGTTGATTTAAGTCAAAAAAAAAAAAAACAGCTTAAAGAGCTATCACCTCACACTTGTCAGAATGGCTATTATCAAAAAGACAAGAGATAACAGGTATTGGCAAGGACGTAAAGAGAAGAAAACTCTTGGTCACTGATGGCGGAAATGTAAACTGGTACAACCACTATGGAAAACAATAAGGGGAGACCTCAAAAGGTTAAAAATAGAACTAACATATGATCCAGCAATTCCTCTTCTGGATATAAACATCCAAAGGAAATGAAATCAGGATCTTGAACAGATAGCTGCACTCTCACATTCACTGCAGTACATTAACCAAGGTTTGGAAAGAAACTAAGTGTATGTGTGTCTGTGTGTGTGTGTGTATACAGCATTCAGCCATGAGAAAAAAGGAAATCCTGCCATGTATGACAACACAAATAGATCTTAGACAAAGCAAAATAAGTAAGTCAGAGAAAAACAAATACTGTATGATCTCACTATGTGTGGAATCTAAAAAAGCTGACACTATAATGATACTCTTGAACAACATGGGTTTGAACTGCATGGGCCCACTTATACATGGATTCTTTCAGTAAATACAGTAGTATACAACCTGCAGTTGGATGAATCCAAGAATGTGGAACCTTAGAAAAATAGGGCCAACGATGGGATTTGAGCACCTACGGATCTGGATATCCACAGAGGGTCCTGGAATCATTCCTGTGTAGATACCAAGGGATAACTGTATTATGTACCTGGATGTTGCTAAGAGAATAGATTGTAAACATTCTTACCATACATACATTTTTTAAAAGCATTATATGAGGCAATGAAGACATTAACTACTCTTATTTGGCAATTGCTTCACAATATATATGTGTATCAAATCACCATGTTGTACATCTTTAATGTATATAATGTTGTATGTCAATTTTACTGTTATGACTCCGAGGCTTTAACTCAACATGAGGAAACCATGTGTCCTCCAGCAAGCAAATTCCTCTGGGGATGGCTTGTGCTTAAAGAAAGAACCTCCTGAACACTGAGGCAAAGACCACCAGGGGCCTGGTCCTAAGAGAAACCTCTGCCTGTGAGCAGCAGCAGAGAGCATCCTCCTGCTCACGAGCCTCTTTACTCCTGGGTCACCTGTTTAAGGCTGCATATCTAAGTCTCCCACCTCTCCTGGAACACCAAACCAAGAAAATCTACACAAGCACAAAGGAAGAAAAAGCACTGTGGGCTACAGTCATATGGAAAGTTCTTATACAAAAATAATGTGAATAATAATAGCTACCATGTATTGAATATCTATTCTTATGGGCACTGTACTTGGCATATTTCTATATTATCTAATTAAATTTTGACTCTGTGACAGAATTATGTTTTCAGAGCTACCAGTAAGTAGCAAAGAGAGGATTCCAATACTGGCCTAAGTCTGAAACCCATAATATTTCAGTTCAGGGAAGCCACTGAAGTACTTAATATGATCTGATATAGAAAATAATGAGATGAAGAGAGAAGAAACAGCCGAAGTGATCAAAGGAAAAAGCACAAGGCACGTCTAGATGAAGGGAAAACACAGAAAGGGTGAGACTACAAGGTTACCTGGCAGTTTGGGAGCACTCACAATAAAGAGAATAGGACATATAGGTGAGCATGTGAAAGGACTGGTAGACTTCAGGAAGATAAGAAACAGTGGGAACACAGTCAAGGGAGATCCTAACACAAAGAGAAGTTGGTAAGTGTCCCAGGGCTGGGTTCCAACATGACAGGCATACTTGGCTTGACAAACCGGAAAGTGCCTGAAAGAAGAAAGCCTGGATGGAGATGAAAGGAAAGAAGCAGACACACCCACCTGCTGGAAAACAGAAATGGACCTACAGCAACAGCAGCTGATACCCTGCATTTTCAAACGGGCTGAGCTCTAACACAAAGGAGTGACAGATTGTCAGCAACTGTTTTCAAAAGAAAGACTGTGATCACAAGACCCAGGACATATCTGGATCTGCACCACATGTCACTGGGGCCAGCAGAAATGAAAACCCTCTACCCCTACAGCTCGGTTAAGTTGAAGGAGTTTATCTCTGAGAATTCTTTGTTTTTCAGACTTTCTTGTGGACCAGTACTGCCTTTTCCAAAAGAAGGTTTTCATGTCTCCCATTTTCCAGATGAGGGAGATTAAGTCATAGACACACTGCCCAAAGCAACACTTAACTCTTCTGGGGACTGGCCCTGGACAGAATCATGAAGAGGCCAAAGCTCAGCTTTGGTGTCTCCCGTTCACCCCCTCTCTGCTGTCCTCTTCATCTTGACATATTCTTTCCTCCTCCTCAGGCACTACCCTGCATTCTAAAGAGTTTTGTTCTCAGAGGCCTCTCAACTTTTTTCAGTGATTCTACAACTTCACTGGATATAAGTCACCCTGGCTCACTCATCTTCCCATCCAAAGATTCTGTCCAAACTGGTCTGGGGTAGGACCCCTAAATCAGTGTTTTTAACAGAATTTCCAGGTGATTCTGATGCAGATCGTTCACCAATAAATACTGCACTAAGCTTGGTAATTATGCATTACGGTATTATTGGTAATTAAAGTATTCATTGATAATAGCTTAGGTTTCACCAAAGAACTCTTGACGGAAAGTATTTAGAGCTTCAGATATGTATCTCCAATGGTGTAATACTGGCCACAGAGTGGATATTTGAAATGCAGAAGATCTACAGCCATGCCGCCCTGAACATGCCCAATCACGTCTGAAATGCCGATCACTTTCAGTGCTCTCCCATTGAACGTCGTTCATCCTATAAAAAAGGGCTCAAATAAAACACTGTAAGAAATAACTACTACCCTACACATAAGATGGGGACCCTTGGAGCATCCTTTTTATGACCAATACATATTTGCCTCAATCCTCAGGATAAATTCACAGAATATCTGACTATTTCCAAGCTATCCACACAGCAATATAATTAAACAGAAAACAAAGTTTATAAAGTTTAAATTTAAAGATGCTGCTTTTTTCCTCAAAATCACAGTCAAAACCAAACATCAAAACCAGTCACCATAGTAAAAATGACCATGCCTCTATTCTTTGTAGGTTTAATTATTCTGCCAACAACTTTTTATTTTTATATTTTCAATTTTATTTTGGATTATAACATCTTTTTTACACATTTATAACTACCTTAAAAACATAGGCCTTACTAACATGAGCTGATAACCAAAAAGAAAGAATAATAAAATGATAAATGCATACTCTACAGGTCACATTTGACCTTTACTCTTTCTACTTTAAATTGCCCTCCCCATCACTGCTGTAGAGAAATCTAAGAAACAATATGGAATTGCATACAACCCTCGACCCTAAGACAGCTCTCTATTAGAACCCTCCAGCCCTAAATTTCAGTAAGTTCCACTAGAGGGCAGTTTTCCAGGTTCCTGCAAGGTTAAATTTATTCTGCCAGAACTATTTCCAATTGGCTAGTTTTCCTTTTTTTCCTTTTTAAAACTACCATTAGTTGAGGGAAAGGGCCAGCAGCAGGGAAGGGGTCATAATTCCAAAGGAAGCGTTTTTAGCCCTAACAGTCATTAATACAAGTACCATGCTCCAAATTTGAAAAGTCTGGTTATTTTCCAAAAAACTCTTAAAGATCAAGTATATGACATCCATATTACATTCTTCTCTGAAGAAGAATGCCCTTTGTTTCTAAAGTCACTGCTTCATAAAACCAATCATGAATCACTTCATTATTGTCCCAGGCCAGCATAGTTAATTAATACAAAGGAAAGCTGCTGGTTGTCATTTTAAAATAATTTCTCAGTAGAGTTCATTCCAAATAGTCTAAGACTTACCCTTTGCTTTTTAGAAAGCTGTAAAGGTTAATTAATAAAACATACTCCTAGAACATTTTGAAAGTGATTTTTCACAAATTCAGAGAGTTAGGGTTCTGGTTGAGGGAGCCGATTCCCCCTGCCCCCAACTCTCTGGAACAACTCTGTTGCCCCTTTTTACAGACTTCAAGGAGTCTGAGCATGTGTAAGTCTTAAAAGATGCTAAGATTCTCCAACAGTGTTTTCATTTGAGAAGGGAAACCCTGTGTAGGTTCTACTTGTCAACAGAAAATCAAGGTATCTTTAACATCTCTTTGATTGAATCAGGGTTCATTCATTCATTCAACAACTATTTTTATTTATCAATTTTATTTTGGGTTATAACATCTTTTTTACACATTGTAACTACCTTAAAACACAGGCCTTACAAACATGAGCTAATAAGCAAAAAGTGCCAGAATGGCGTGAACGAATCAACAATGCATTAATCAAACAAAATTGAACTCATCTTCATCTTCAGTTTGTTGAGAAAGAGGTTAGGAATGTGATCAAACCAATTCTGAGAGTAAATGTTCACAGGTTAAAAAATATATATATTTTTTAATGTTTTGTCCTCCTAGAAGTAAAATGAAATTCTGCATAACATGACTTTGGTTAGACATTGAAAGTTTACTAAACCACAACCCAAAACTTCTTGTCTCCAAGCCACTTACTTTAGGGGAAAACCATTCATCTACACTTGGAGATGTTATAAAAATGGACTGGGACAGGGATTCTAGCATATTTGAAAGGAATTATAAAGTATTATATAATTATTCCTCCCAATTCTCAGGGCCTAGCTCAAACTTCATCTCATTGTTGAAATATTACACAAATTTCACTAAACTCCTACAAATAACTTTTACCTTTGGGGGCTCTAAAGCACTTACCACATGCTGCCTTACATCACAGTCCAGGTGTGCAGTTGTGCATTCATTTACCTCTTATGGAGTACCTAATATGTTATAAACACTTCGGTGCAGTCGTTGAGAGAGGGAGCCCTGGACCAGATTTTCAGAGCTAACTCCCATTTCTGTGTGACCCTAGCCTGTTTTCACATCTTTAAAAATAAATGATAACAGTCCTACCACATGGAATTATTGTGATGAGTAAGAATGCTACTTTATACTGTCACAGTCAAGAGGAGCCTAAGGAAATATAACAACTAATGGTAATGTGGTATCCTGGATGGATTCTAGAACAAAAAAAAGAAAAGAAATTAGGTAGAAACTAAGGAAATTCAAACGAAGTATGGACTTTTTGTTAATAATAATGTATAATGTAGATTCATTAATTATGACAAATATATAATAATAATGTAAAATTAATAATAGTAGAAATAGAGTGCAGGATACATGGAACTTCCTATACTATCTTCACAACTTTTCTGTTAATCCAAATCTATCCTAAAATCAACAGTTTATTTAAAAGGTAAAAACTAGAAATAGAAAAAATTTAAATGTTACTATAGGTAAAGCATTGGGAATAATATATAGACTTACTATTGTTAAAATGCTATACTATCCAAAGTAATCTACAGAGTCAATGCAATCCCTATTAAAACCCAATGGCATTTTTCACAGAAAGAGAAAAAAAATTCTACAATTCATACAGAAACACAAAAGACCACAAAGAGCCAAATCAATTTTGAGAAAGAACAACAAAGCTAGAAGTACCACATTTCCTTAATTCAAAATATATTGTAAAACATAGTAATGGTACTGGCATAAAGACAAACGTATACATCAACGGAACAGAATAGAGTCCAGAAATAAATCCACATATAAATGGTCAATTGATATTCAGCAAGGATGTCAAAAACATACAATGGCAAAAGAACAGTCTCTTCAACAAATGGTGTTGGGAAAACTCAATATCCATATGCAAAACAATGAAATTGGATGCTTATCTTACACCATAAGCAAAAAAATCAACTCAAAATACATCAAAGACTTAAACACAAGACCTGAAACTATAAAAATCCCAGAAGAAAAATAGGGAAAAAGCTTCATGACATTGGTCTTGACAATGATTTGACACCAAATCATTGCTGTGCTGACAAAAGCACAGACAACAAAAATAAATAAACAAGTGGGACTATTATCAAACTAAAAAGTTCTACACAGTAAAGGAAACAGAGTGAAAAGGTAACTTATGGGTTAGGAAAAAATATTTGCAAACTATCCATCTGACAAGGAGTTAGTATCAAACATATATAAGAAACTTCTACAACTCAAAAATAACTAATAGTGCAATTATAAATAGACTAAAAGCTTGCAGAGATATTTATCCAAAGTAGACATATAGATAGTAGACATGCAGATGCTTAATGTCACTAATTATCTGGGAATTGTAAATCAAAACCATAATAAGATATCACTCCACACCTGTCAGGAAGGCTAATAAATAAATACATAAATAAATCAAAACAAGTGTTAGAGGGTGTGGAGAAACTGAAGCCCCTGGCACTATTGGTGATAATGTAAAATAGTGCAGCTACTATGGAAAACAGTATAGAAATTCCTCAAAAAATTAAAAATAGAACTACCATAGGATCCAACAGTCTCATTACTGGGTATTTACCCAAAAGAACTGAAATCAGGATCTCAAAGAGATATTAGCACTCTTCTGCTCACTGCAGCACTATTCACAATAGCCAAGATGTGGAAATAATCTAAATGTCCATGGGATAGATGAATGGATAAGGAAACTGTGGTATATACATACAATGGAATACTATTTGGCCTTAATAAAAGGAAATTCTGCAATATGCAACAATATGAACCAACTTTGAGGACATTATGTGAAGTGTAATAAACCAATCACAGAAGACAAACACTACATGATTCCACTTTTATGAGGTATCTAAATTAGTCAAATTCATAGAACCAAAGAGCAGGATTGTCAGAAGTGCAGGGAGGGGAAAATAGGGAATTAACTAATCAATGGGCATAAAGTTTCAGTCAAGCAAGATAAGTAAGATCTAGAGATCTGCTGTACAACACTGTACCCATAGTCAACAGTTATATACTAACACACTTTAAAATTAGTTAAAAGGGTAAATCTCATGTTAAGTGTTCTTTCCAGAAAAAAAAAATTTTTTTAACTTGTAAAACAAAACAAAACAATATCTGGCCAATAATAGGTCCTCAATAAAAGACAAATAGCAAGTGTTTGTACAAGTAGCAATAAGAGCAGTAAGAAGCCAGCAAAATCTTTTCATTAAAATAGTGAATTTCTTTTGCTTTTTGCTTTTTGGTTGTTTTTTGTTTGTTTATTTGTTATCTTTTTTTTTTTTTTTTACTGCTTTGGAGGTTTTCTTTTTTATATAATATTTAGCAAAAGGCTGTAACTTTAAACAAAACTATTATCTAATTTTTAGCACTATATAGGAAAGGTTTTAGTGTGCTGAAGACTGTATACTTTGTGCCTTTTGGTCATAATCGTATGTTGTGTGATTAGCTAAAGAGACATGTATGAAATGTTAACAGCACCTGCTTGAGAAGCTATGAACTTACTCTATAGGCTTTCCATCTGAATTGTTGGAGTTTTTTGTTTTTATTGAATGATTCAGTTTACACGGAAAGTCCGGAACAGGCAAATGGAGACAGAAAGTAGATTAGTGGTTGTCAAGGGCTAGAGAGCCAGAGGAAAAGGAAGTGACTACTAAAAGCCACGGGGCTTCCTTTTAAGATGATGGAAATGTTCTGGAATTAGATAGGGGTGATGGTTACACACTATTGTGAATACACTAAAACCCACTGAACTATGCACTTTAAATGGTGAATTTCATGTTATATGAATTTTATCTCAATTTAAAAATTGCAACAACAACAAAAAAAAACCACATAAAGCACTTAGAACAGGGCCCGGCCTTAAGTAAGTACTCAGTGAATGTTAGGTATAATTGATACTAATACCCCCTGCACAGTTATCATTTTCTTCATTGCAATAAAGTGATTCCATTTTTTAATGTTTGACAACTGACAGCTTTTCAGCCTGGCCCTGTCTCTTCCCCACCTACCCACATCTGGGAAGCTGATAAGAAAGCCTGGGTGTTCCCTTCTTTGGTGCCAGTGAGGGATTCAAACTAAGTGAGGCCCTGGCCCCCTTAACCACAACAAAAACCCAGGCCAAGCTCCTTCCCTTGCTCTCTCAAGGCATTTCAAACCTACTCTCCCCAGAGACCTCAGTTATGCAAGCAATAAACATTTCATATCCTCTTGATGTCTGACATCATCAGTCTCAACAATCAAGCCAAATTTGGGGGTGGGGGGGTGTCCATCCTTTCTCTGCAGGGTTTATACAACAATCATCATCATCCTTATCCATCAGCCACACTGGGGCCTGCACTCCCACATGACAGCACTAGGTGCCACTGAAGAAGAGAACCCTCTTTACACCGGGCACAAGCTCTCCAGTTGGCCACAGTCCCCACCACTCCCAATTACCTACTCCCAGAGTCCAGCACTCATTTATTCTACCTGCCCTGCCCCTGTAGGGGGTAGGTTTGCAGTCCCGAGTCTAAGAGAAGGTTGCCTAGAGGCAGGTCTGCAGCTGGGATATGGATTTCATTCCCATTCGGAGAAAGGGATCCCCCTCCCCTCACCGTGGCACTGAGATGACTGGGCCCAGCCCAGCACCTGCCCTCCATGGACAGTGTACCTTAATAGAGAATGCCTTGATCATCCCTGGTCCGGAGGGATCCATAGTTTGCAGTGCTGCCCACTCCTGTCTGTCAGCACCGTTTCCCCGGGCAAGGCCTCAAGCAAGGCGGTCACTCGGTTTCACTTCAGTGTTTGAGGGCTTCACTTGGTCGCGTGCAGGCCGCTTTAGAGGGCTGGGGTCTACACCAGGACCTTTGGGTCTCTCGAGGGGACTCAAGGTATCTTCAGACCCAGGACTCTCACCGTCTGAGAAGAGGGCTGATGGAGAGGTGACAGAGCTGGCCCACTGCACTTTCTTAAAAGAGATTTCCAGAAGCGGCATTCAGCTCCCTCCTCGAGCCTCAGAAGGCTGCTTCAAGCACTCTGACGAAGGTCTGGGACCTGACGCTCCTCTGGGAGCAAAGGTTCACCGCGGTAGGGGCAGAATTCGAACAGTGCTCCGATACTTCTGCCACAATCTGGACAGAAGGTGATTATGCTTTATGGGGCCACAGCCCGAGCCTCAGATTCACCGGGCTGGAAACTCCACCTCAGCGTCCTTCCCGACTTGCGCCGCAGAAACGGCCGCTGGGAGCAGGCGTCGCTGCGCGCGCACCCTCTGCCCAGAGGCGGGACTGCAGCTGCGCAAGCCGGAACTCTTGTTTCAATTCCTGAATATTTCTGGATGTATTTCATAGTAACAGTTACAGATCTAGTCATGTTTTATGGCCTTTAATGTCTCACATTGTTCACAAGATCAAATCTAAATGTCTTAATCTGCCATTAACCTGTACAATTTAATCTTTCCGGACTCACCAGCTACAGTACCCGCCTCAGAAGCCTGTGCTTTTCAAAAATTGGCACTATTTCTTCTGCTTCTGCCTAGACTACCCTTCTATTCATTCTTCTCGTAATAAAATAATTCTCTTTTGAGGTCTCTTCCATATGTTATGACCACTTCTTTGACTTCTTTGGAAAATTTAATTACTTATGGAGGAATAAATAGTGCCAATTTATGAAAAGCACAGGCTTTATAGCATTTTACCTATAAAGATTATAAAAACTATTATCTTCTGGGGATCACTAAGTATGCTTTATTCATCTTTATTTTTTGAGTTGAATTTGTCATTTCAAATTATCCTGTCTTGGAAACATAATGACTGTGAACAGCTAAACTAACAGATTCACACAAAATATTTTCTTATCTTGAATTCCTTTGGAAATTATGTATACTATGTGTACCACATGGCCATTAACTTGATTTTAGGTTACTTTGCGATTAGTCCATTGCTGTTCAAGTCTTCACTCTCTGCCTTAATTAGACAATCTTTTAAGAAATGAGATCAGATCTACCTTTTTTGTTGTTGTTGTTCCCTCATAGGTCAAGAGCATAAGTAGCTGTGTATAATAAAGTGAATAGCCACAAGTTTATAAACCTGAGCAAGCTTCATTCTGTATTCAAATAGTTGAAATTTTAATGTTTATTCTCTTCAATTTTATCTCTGAGGAATGCTGAACCTGAATACTCAAGAGTTCTCTCATCTAAGAGTCTGCTTGAATTTATATTTTATCCTTAGGTACCTAAACAACCATTAAAAAATGCTGCTTCACTTTATAGAAGGCTAGTATTCTCCTCAAAGATAGCCAAAGTTGACAATACGCATTTTTTCTTTGCAAAATTAATATATTTTTACAAGACTTCAAATACCCAAAAGTAGAAAGGTAAATCCCTCTTTAATCCCCCAATATTGCAATTTATTTCATAATGTGTAAGACATCTCATTTCTAAATACACTAAATGTTTCATATATTAAATACATATTTCTCTAATTTTTATACCCATAAATCATTTCGTATCAACCATTCTACTTAATAAGTAACAGAAATCTTCCTATGTCTACATTTCATCTCTTTTGTTTTTATTTTGACCAAGGCATATAAACCTATTTGGAAAAGAGCAGTTTTAATAAGAAACAGAATATAGAATGCAGTAATAAAAACAAGTGTCCAAATGTCACATCTGTCTACAGACAGGCTTTTTTCCTCAATGAAGCAAGAGGTTCAAGTTCTGTGGTATCAGGGATAATCCTCAAAAAGCACAGAACTTAGTTCTTGAATTTAAACTTTACCCTGATCTGCTTCATTTCCACATCTTTGATACTATCAGTTCAATGTATATTGTTAGCCTAACTCAGACCCTTATACCAAAATCTTAACAAGTAGGTATCTTGACAAGAAAGTTTTCCTAAACTTCTAAAATAATGATGAAGCCAGCATGTTAGATTGGTGGCAGACTTTACTAAAGCTATGAAATCTGCTCTTCACCACCAGTTGAATTTGGGTACATCTATTTGTGCAGTGTGCTAGACAAAACCGTGATTCTAAAAGCCAGAATCAGACTATGCCCAGCATTCTCTTAAAAATCAAGCCAGCACAGAAGGCAGGATCATGCAACATTGGTGCAATCATTCAAGAACTTCTATATATTCATTGACTGTACTTCTAAACCCAAAGCATAAGAAAATACATGTGATTCCATGGAATTCTGTCCCAGATGATACAAAATCATACCAAGGCAAAAATATGATCCAAAGACTGAGGTGGTATTCTCATCCTCACAGAGGAGATTTCCAGAAATCCAATGAGGAGAACTAATTGCAAATGCCCCTTCCTAGGAAACTTGTTCAGAAATGCATGGGCAGCCTTAAAAAAATAGAACACTTGTTCAAAAAAGCTGCCTTCTGGTGGACATCACCTCAAAAGGACCGAGACATGGCATCAAGCAGTCAACCAAAGTAAACCTCTGCACTGTAAGGATTTCTCCTAAGGAAGAATGACAGTAACTTGGACTCCCATCTGCTCCCTCCCGCAGTTTCCACAGCATCACCCATGCGCCATAATTAACATCAGTGGAAACGCAAGAGTGCCAAAAACAAAGATCCAAGGTATAGTCACTCCATCAGCATCTAAGCTCTGCTCATTGAATCTCTGCCCCAGACATATGCACTAAACCACAGCAGCTGCACCCACCGTAAGCCAAAGGGGCTTGATTAGAAGCAGGGTCAACAAAAGAAAACTGGGAAGAATGTGTAGAAGCTCAACAGCTAGCCACGCGGCATATTCTCTGGCTCTGGGAAACCACAGCAGTCAACAAATCAGTGCTGCATAGTTCAAACCTGGAGGAGCTTTTTGTTAACTGAGATTTCATGCAGCCCCAGAGGTGAAGAGGGAAAGTTACCAATGGTGACAGACAGACAGCCTGTCTACATGCGTACTTAGACGCCATTGAACTATGCGTCATTAATCGGGCAGCTTTTGAGCCCCGCTCTCACACATGAATCGTAATGCCATCAGCGGCAGCGTCTCCTAATACCAAGTACAAAAATAAATACTTAACATGAAGTATAGACACAGGTCAAGACAGGCCTCTCTTGAGTCTTGAATCCTCATCACAGACGGAAGATGATGGATGGTGATGGTGCTTTGGTTAATGGACGTATCACTGCGTTTCCCATCATTTTTCCAGTACATGGTTCTGAGCCCCCTGATGATATTCAGCCTTTACAATGTAATTCTTCCTGAAATCCCCATTCCACTTTCTCGTTGCCTCAGCTAACCAGCGGTTTCACTGAGCTGGCTGTGCTCTCCTTTCCTTTCTGTCCGTGTAGCATGTGAGCTTTCATTGTTCAGCTCCCTGAGCATTTGTCCTTTCCCCGCACCCTCCCCCACCATTTGACCCAGACTGTTCTAGCCTGTCCAGGTGAAAACAACACTGTGACACTCAGAACAAACTTCTCCTGTCAGATGCACACAGGGGCCCTCTGTTGCACAGTCTGCACTTGTCCCTCATGCAGTAGAGATTCAACGCACAGATACGAGATCCAGAGTGCAGATCAGAGGGGAGACTAACTTCTGCCCTTCATTTGGGCCAAAGAATCCTTATCTCCTTATTTCCAGCTTCCTCTCAAGTTGCAGCTAGACCTGGGGAGATGTAAATATGTAAGTAAAACCCAAGACCATATTCACAGGTTATCCTTTTCAAAATGCCAGCACTTCTCAGTTGCCTTATCACAGGCTGAGTCAACTCCTTATTCATAAAGGGCCAATAGCAAGAAAAGGCAGCTCAGTGTGCTGGGAGGACCGCAGAAGTTACCGCCATATACTGATCTTTTTGTTCTGACACATTGGTGTGTGGGACTGGGCTGTGGGCAAAGTTTCTATGTCTCTCTTTCTTGCAGCCCCAGGCTGTCCTTAATCCATAGCTCTGCTGAAGAAATCCTTTCTAGGGCAGACATAACATAGGAAATTTCAACAATTGTTGTTAGTGTTTAATATTTATTGAACACCCACGATTGGACTACTGATGTATGGCTTGTATCTTATTAAAAGTTTCTAGGGGGGACAAAAACACTTTGGCTGAAAGCTAAAAGCTGTCTAGCTATTGTGAGGCCAACAAGAACACACATTCCTCAAATATCTCTAATTGCTTCACATAACACAATACAATTTTCTACTTCTTTCATTAACATTTTAATGAATATAATATAGTCTATGAGCAAGCTTTATGGTACTTCTTTAAACATTCAATTAAGGCCACTAGTAGCCTGAGCTGAGAAAAAAGACATCATATTAAAACAGTTTTAAAGACTTCTTTTTTCAGAAAAAAAAAATGTGTAACTATAATTAGAAATAAGACTTATTTTCAACCTGCATGGTGTTAGTCCTTGGCTTGGTTATCTGCCTTTCTTTTCCTCAGAACCCCAGGTTGGAGCCTCTGATGAGCTCCATCAATAGAGGACAAGTCCATCCCCTTTCCTGAGACAGTCCTACCAGAAAAATGAGGAACAGAGTAGCCATAACCCTACCATTCTTAAAGAGCTTGGCAGCAGGTCAGTTTCCCCTGACGCACGAGCCTTCCATCTTGTGTCTTCTTCACTGGCAGTGAGATCTGGAACCCTGCTTGAAACTCAGTCTGCAGGCTGAGAACCCTGAATCCCGTCTACTTCCTATGAGCCTTCCTTCCTAGAGCTAGACTCTGTGTGTTGGCAAGAATCCTGAAAAGTGGGAATTATTTGCAGCATCCCTACGTCTTTGTTGGTGAGATTCTACACGCCCAAAAGGACTAGTATTGGTGATCTTCTGAGTCATTGTTTTTATACATAGAAAAAAATCTGGATGAATATACACCAAAGCATTAATAATCATTATCTCTGGGTGGTAAGAAAACACATGATTTCAACTTTCTCCTTTACTATATTTTCCAAATGTTCTTTTTAACTTTTGTACTCAGGGAAAAAAAAAAAGTTCTGTTTTCCTAAGTTACCAAGACATACCACTATCCCTTCACCTGTGTTTCTGCTTCAGTAAATTCTATATTCTCTTTTCCAAATCCAGCCCTGATAAAAGAGAGCTTTCTCTCCACAAAGAAGGCCAAAAATCTAAAGAACAAATTCTAAGAGAAAACATTTTAAAAATAGGTTTTAAGATCTTCTGTATCATAAAAAAGCAAGGTTTTGAAACCATATCCTTTATAACATAGAAAAAGAAAAGTAAATGATTTAATTAATGATATAAAAAAATCAAGATTTTGATGGCGCTATGAAAATTATAAAGTAAAAAACTGAAGTTAAAAATTAGAAAATAAAAAATTACATTAGTTTAACGTATTGTTAAAACTACACTGGAAAATGTGAATCCAAGCCACAAAAAGGGGAAGGCAGGACACAAGGAATTAAGCCCTGGACATAAAATCAAATGACCTCCAACTTTAGAAGTGCCCCTCACTCTCCCCCTCCCCCACCCCCCACCAGTGCTTTAGTAGCAAGACTTGAATCTTTCTGTGTTGATGGGGCGTTGACTTCTTGTAATCTCACAGTTTTTCACTCTACCTGAGAAATGTGTTTTCTTCCTCAATGAATTGTTTATATTGTGTTGCAGTCTCTATAAGCTACTTTCCTCAAATGCATCCACCAAAACTAAAGTTCACTGTTGTGCATTTGAATTTTTTTCCTCTGAAATGTACAGGCTGCTGTCATTTGCTTCCTCATTACAAAATCTCTTTATATGACTTTAGTTTCAAAAAGAATCTATTACTTTTGGGAAAAAAAAAAACTTAAGATACCACACCTATTAATATGGCTATAAAAAAAAAAAAGCAGTTACTAGCAAGGGCTGGCAAGAATGTGGAGAAATTAGAACACTCGTACTTTGTTGGTGGAATTAAATATAATATGAACAGTTTCCAAAATACTGTTGGAAAACAATTTGGTAGCAAATCAAAAAGTTTAAATGGAGTTATCTATGATCCAGTAATTCCACTTCTAGGTTTACATGTATAGTATTCCTAGATATACAAGACAGATGAAAATATAGGTTGTAAAAAACTTGTATGAGTATATTCATAGCAGTATTATCCAGAACAGCTAAAGAGTGAGCACAACCCAAATATTAGTGAGGATATATAAATATTGACATAAATGTCAATTCCCCATCAATTATTCATTTAATGGTTTTGCTACCAATTGTTACTCAATTGTACTCAATTAATTCTGTTCACACAATAAACATTGTATAATGTATGAATGAACACCCGAAGTAGCTGAAGATGGATTTCTCATCTTCTACTCTCTCCATCCCCACTTCAGGAGCTGGATCCTGGATAGCAATGCCTTCTGGGACTGGGATAGATTTACACAACATAAAGATTCCCACACAGTTGTGTATCTTAAGAGAGTGCTTGGGCCCCTTTCATCCTATCCTCATGTAAGTTTTATATATTGAGTTGCTGCTACCCTTTAAAGCTAGCGCTTAGAAAGTGCAAAGGGGCACATGTATTTTCTTGGTATTGATTTATGAAATAACCACCCATTTGTGTTCATTTGTTTAGTTAGTTCATTCAAAGTGCTTTGTATTCTTGGTTGTAATTGGTCATATCTAGGTAGATCTGCCTATTTTCAGGGTCAGAAAGAAAGACTGTCTTGTGTTACCCACAACAGATTTGTTCACAAAGATGACCTTAGCAATTCAGGGCATTCAAAATTTCTTGAATCCCACAAGTCCCAAACAGAAACCTGCCCCTCCACCAGTGTTGTTTATCTCAGGAAATGACATCACCATCCACATCCTTATTCATACCAGAAACCCGAGAGTCATCCCTGTGTCCTTCTCCTCCCTCATCTCCCTCATTCCATCAATCAACAGAACGTATCAATTCTACCTCTTAACCATGTCTTAAATCTATCCTCCTCTTCAACCCTGATAGAGTTCTGCTGCAGGGATGGCATCCCAAAAGGTAGCCTTTCACCAGTGCTAGTGCCTTCAAAGTCTGTCTCCACAGTTCAGACACAGAGAACATTTCCAGGTCAAATATTCCCATGGATTTCCTCTGGGCAACCAGTGAACCCAGGATTTTTATAAGCACACATGTAACCTGCACCATCAACTTCTTCCATCTCCTCAATTTCCACTTTTCATCTCTAAGTATGTGCTTTGGTCATTACTAAACATCTTTTGGTTCCTCAAACGATTTTTCTCTTGCCTCCTGGGCTTCAAAAATACTCTTCCACCATCTCCTCCATGCACTACCTTCTGCTGGATAACCCCTCCTCAAACACAAGGAAGGTCTCAGCTAAATGTCACTTCATTAGGAAGACCTTCCCTGGCCATCCTCATCACAATTTATTATTTGCACTTATTTAATATCTGCCGTCCCTGTTATCTCAAAAGTGCTAAGCAGGCTGCAACTAGATTCGCCTTGTTTTCTTCTCTATCTGTACCACAGAGTCTGGAAACTATCACAGACGTTTAATAAATATTTGTTGAAATTATGTGGAAAATTAAGCCACAGAAAGACTGTAAGCTATTTGCTTTAGCAAATTTTGTGTGCCTCAACTGCAGATTTTATGCATACAGTAGAAAAACATCATTTGTAAAAGTATGTTAAGTTGTTTAGAATATAGTATTCCTTATAGAGCTGTTTCTTTTGCTCATTACTTTTTGGAATGCTAAAGTACAATCCCTTCCTAAATGCTGGGCTATAAAGTTTTCCTGGCTCAGCTTTCTTTGGTTTTGTGGAGAGATCTAGGAAATGGTGATAATATCATCTATCTGGAAAGTAGTTAAGAAAATAGAGATGATATATTTCCTCTTCCTGGCATGAAATAGGTACTCAATACATGGTAGCTATTATTAAAAGACAAAATAATAGATAGATGCATATCGGGGTGTGTGTATGTGTGTGTATTTTGAACCCTCTCAAGACAGTTGTTCTAATGGTTAACACTGGTTAATTATGTAAGACACATTAATATATGGAATTATTCTAGGGAGGACACACTAACTATGGTTTGAATGATTCTTGAAAAACAGATAGGCTGATTGGGGTGCACAGGCAGAATAATCAGACCATCTAGCAGTTGGATCTTTCAAAATCAGGGGTCTTGATCTGGGGTCCATGGAACCCTGCAAGGATTCATGCATAGATTTCAAAATACTTACAACCTTCCTAAAAATGAATGCAAAATTTTGTGCAGGTGTATATGTGTTGGTTTATGTGCACTATGCCAAGGAAATGGTTCATATCTTTCAATAGTTTCTCAGATAGACAGTGAATAAGAAAAAGTTAGGAATCACTGCCTAAAAGTTTCTTCAGGAAATCTGGTGCTCTGGCAAAATGAAAATGTTGACATTGTGATGGTTGTGTCATCTGGCTGGCCAAAGCAATGTTTTCTATTAAAGCAAAGATTAGACGTCTTGAGGCCAAAATGATCTCAACTAAATAGTTCTTCCACACTATGTTTCCATCTGCCCAGCATGTGAGCCATTAACACATGGTTCATGTTGATGATTTTCATATCCTTGTTTGCAAGGAAATCACACTGAGACTAGTTTAGAAGAATCATTTAACTAATGTATTGGAAAATCAAATAAATGAGCCTCCTATATACACAAAAAATTTATATTGTTAAAGAATGACTATTTATGGGAGATTAAGCATACATTGACCAAAACTGCCTTTAAGTCATTCATCTACTAGTCTTCAAAATATACATACTCCTATTCCAGTCCAAAAAAATACCAAGGTTCACCATGTGTTGAAATAATTTATTTCAACACTTAATGCATCATCTGTTCTTTATTTCCACATGTTGTGTCATCACCATTTGACCTCAACCCATTGTTAAATATTTAATAGTACTGTTGGATAAACAATATAAAGTATAGTTTACTTTTGAATGTAGCATTTACATGAAAAAAATAAGCCAATATATGCTGCAAAAGGTACAATTTTGGGTTATAGTACTAATCCTTCTGGTGGACGGAAAATGAGATATAAGAGGAAAAGAAACCACAGGGAGGATGAATGAATCAGGGAGAGCAATGACAAATGAAAAGATGACATAACTCTTCAATAAAGAATACAGACAAAAAGTAACTGCCACATAATGTTGGCACAACAGGAACTGCATGTTTCCACCTCTCAAAACTTAAGCATGATGATGGATTATTTTGAGTAGGAATATATTCACATGAAAATTCTGAAAGAATATTCAACAAAACACTAACCAATAAAGGGTCATTTGTAACACTCACTGGGAATCTTATGGTGACAGAAATTATTCATTTAAAGGAGTGACTATGGTCTAAGAGAAACACCAAAAGAATGCATGCAAGAGATCTTGATGAGTTAGCACATCACTCCTGGAAAATGTGCTCAATATATTTTTTTTGACTGACCATAGATAGTCAGCCTTAGAAAATCTGAAGACATGTATAAACCTGAACCAGGAAATCTTTATAACCTATTGAGTTCCTTTGTGATAAAGAGCTGAAAACTTCATTTATTACCCTGCTTCAGCATGTTTTTCAAAAACAGTCAAAATATAAAATGGATCTACAGACCATAGTTGAGAGAAATTAAAGAAAACCTAAGTAAATGGAAAAATATACCATGTTCATGGTTTTGAAAACTCAATATCTTTAAAAGGTCAATTCTCCCCAGACTGATCTATCCCAATCACAATCCCATCAAGCTTTTTTCTTTTCTTTTCTTTTCTTTACTTTTTTTTTTTTTTTTGGTAGAATCCAACTAGTGGATTCTAAAATTTATATGAAAATGCAACTAGAATACCCAAAGCAATCTTGAAAAAGAACTAAGTTGGAGGAACTACACTACCTGACTTCCTTACTTACTACAAAGTCACAGTGGTCAAGATGATGTGAGACTGGCATAGGATCAACAAATAGATCAATGGAACAAAATAGAGAACCCAGTAATAGATCCATTCATACTTATGAGGTGCAAAGGCAAATGCAATATAGATTTGGAATGACTTCCCCTTTGAGGAAAGATGACTAACTAAAAATCTATAGAAAGATGCAATAGGATGCATAAAGCCATGTCTGTCTTGTGAACTTTGGACCTATCATAAATATAACATTTCACTTTTGGGGTAAATTAGACATCAGAAATGAAATAGGATTCATGTCAAATAAAAAAAAAAATACAAATGACACCATGGATGATTAAACAGCAATTCTGTCAACTACTGACTGCAATATTGAATGGACAAACATTTAGAAAAGAACTAATTATTAAATGTGCAAACCACTGCTACTCTATGGGAAGCTAAAATGAGGTAACAGAAACCATAATATACAAAAGTAACATATCAGCTCACCTTCAACCAATGAATAATCCAGAAAGGTGGAACTGACTTTGACTGACACATTGTTTCAGTCACAAAGTAGGGAAACAGAACAGCAAATACTGATTTGCTCTCCTCACCCTTTCCATACAGTAGGAAATATAAACAGAATCAGGGTTAAAAGTGCTAAAGATCATACACTGATATTTTCATTCATATAAATATATGAATCATTTGTGCCGTCACAGTTGAACTAAAATACAGTAAACTATTAGAAGTTTCTACTAATCCAATATAACATTCCTATCCTGAGACATAATTTGAATTCCTTACTATGGTTTATTTTAATGACTTAGTTATATTAAACTTGAATATGCTTATACGGCTGGTTTAAGTGACTATGTGCCACATAGCATAGATGACTTCTGGAAACCCAAAATATTTCTGAAATTGAAGGGCAAAATAAAGCAATAGAAACGTTAGAAACCAGTAGTATCAAAAAGAAAGGGCTGTCCATGATTGGCTGACTCTACATAACATAAAAGCAACACTGAAAATAGAAACGTTCAGGTAATCAGTTGATTGTTTTCTCAGTAGTATGTTTAAAAACCATATATTCTAATGACTTTTTAAAAACTTAATCAACTGGTGGTTTGGACCTCTTGGATAAACATTGCTTTTATGTACTCACATTTCTTAACTTAGTTCTGCAACAATTCAGCCAATACAGAACTACTACCCCTGACCTCAAATCCTCATCCTAGTCTATGAAGTTACACAACACCTAGGACTATGACGCATTAAGTAACTGTTCTGTACCTAGAAGAACAAAATCTGATTTTAAAATCACTTCAGCCTGTTTCTCAAGTGCTTAAATTTTGTTAATCAAGGTTGATTATCTGCATTTGAAATTTTAATATTCATTTTGGAAAATCCCTTACTTCAAAAAAGTTTGATGGTTAATTTTAAAGCAAAAAATAAAAGCTACTTAGTTCATTATTTCCAAAAATTCCATATATAACCTCACCCTACCCCCTCCATATTTTCTTTTTAGGGACTAAAATTTAACCAGGTCAGTTCTGCCTCAAACAACAATTTGATAACGGTTTCAACTAGCTATCTTGGGAGTTAGATTGAATTATTTGCTAAGCTCTATATATTTTAAATTTATAAACTTTAGAAGGAAGATAGTTTTTGAAGCTGACAAGAAAACAATCAGAGAACAGCAGTCTTTTTGTGTGCTGCCCAGAGAGTCAGCTACAAAGTGGTCCTATTGTGTTTCTCATGATTTACATTTACTTTTCTGGCAGAGCAGAAAGGGAAAAAAATAAGAAGTCAAACTTGGAGGCATACAAAAAAAATGAAAGAAGGCATTTTTATTTTAAAATGTCCCCTTGACATTTAGACATCTACAAACCCAATATTTAACATTTACAGGAGATAAAACAGTAAAAGAAACAGCAGCTGTTTTTCTGTGATGTCACTGAACAGGTGTGATACCATTTCATACCCAGAAATTGGATGGATCTCTTGCTGATGTTCACAGGAAGCCCATATGAAACCAATATTGACCTGTATCTCATTTCCTCAGACTGGCCAGAAAATAACCCAAGGCCAACAAGAATCCTGATGACTGATCTGTGCCGATTCGGGAGCAGACATTCTCCCAAACAGATCAATACTATCCAAGGTGCAGCTGAAAACAGGATGAGCTTGTATCACTAAACAAACACCAAACTGCTTATTCACAAAGGCAAGAGCAACACAGCACTTATGTTTTCCACCGTGTGTTTGCCTGTGACCTCAACCCTGACCCTCAGGGCCACCCTCTCGGGGGCAAGAAGTAATCCTGTATTGGGTCTGCCTCTGGTCCTGGAGCATTCCCGTGAGCGGCGGCAATTTTTACAATGAGAGCTACTGTGTCTGCTTTGGCTTAGCCTAGACAATCACATGATGCCAAACCCACTAGTCAATGCAGTCAATTTAGTTAAATGACTGGTCTGAGTACTTGGCATTATGTAGACAAAGAATAAAACAGAAACAGAATTTTTACTTTTTACCCATCATACTGGAATTGTGTGGACATACCTTGGATTAAATTAATTTAGAAATTTTTTATGATACCAGTTGTTTCTATGTACACAAACTAAAATAACTTGCTGAATAAACCAAATACATTTGCTTAAGTATCCAGATTAAATATTCTTTTGATTAATCCCTCAAAACTGCATGTATTCTAATTTTCATTTAGCCAATTAGATCCTCCCCCAAAAAAGTCATATTGTGTATGAATTTTTATATCAATATACTCTATGTGCACATGTAAATGAAAAAGGGTTAAATCTATTGAGAACATGGAAGTGACACCACTATTTTTATTGCTATAAGGTTATAAAATACAAGGAAATTATGGTCTTTAAAACAATCGTCCCAAAAGTACTGAGAAAATAAACTATGCATTACAATATGACCCCGTATTCTTCTAGGCAAGATGACTTCATATACCACCAATCATGAGTAAAATTTAAATGTTTTGCATGGTCCTAAGGTGAAAAATTTAACTACAATTAGATTTTTTTCAGGTTCAAGAGGCTACAGAAGATTCAAGACCAATAAATGTATTTTTTAAAGGAGGCAAATATAAAATCATATGATTACATTTGAGTCTTAAAATGTTTTAATGGCTATTGGTAGCACAACCATAAGATCCCACCATCTACCTAAGATTTTTATGTATTTAGAATATTTATTTTCCAACCCTAGATACACGATTTGATAAACCTTAATATAACATAATCTGTGTCTCTTGCTGCTGTAAAGACAAATCTATACCCCCCCCCCGAAAAAGTCAAGTAACAATAATGGTTAGCTTCCCCCTTTCCTTCAAATAACTTTTCCCTGGAAAAAAAAGACTTGAAGGGGAGAAAGCAAACTTCCCCTCCAGCACATTACTGTATAAGCACTATGTCCATCTGCCTGAATAAAGAAGGAATAAATTCAACTTTGGAACTCAGCCATTGAGTGTCGGCTCCTGCAGAGGGGACAGTTTGCTATTAATTGTTAATGTCGTCTGCCATTAGAGGGCACTAAACAACTCTACATTAATGCTGCATTGGAGGGAAGAGAGAAAGGAAGACGGGAAAAAAAGAGGGGAGGGTAAAGGGTGGGGAAGAATGAGCAGAGTCGGGGAAGAAGGGAAAGAAAAAAGAGAAGGGGTGGGCAAACGGGAGGGAAAAGAGAGAAGAGGGAAGAGAGAGAATAAATCTGGAAAGATTAAAAAGGATGTGGAGCCCCCAGAGCCGTCTGAAGTGAGCAAAACGCCAGCGCCCCCACCCACCCGCCCCTACCGCCCGCGCCCCTCCCCTCCAGTACTCAGGACGGTAATTATAAAGCGAAAAGCAGCGGCGAGGTCACCCGTTTTTACCAGCCTGCTGCACCGAATGCGCGCGGTGCAGGTGCGGCGGCCGCGGGGCTTTGTGATTCATGCCCACTTTCAAAGGGGGGCTTGGGCCCGTCTGAGAGGCACCCAAACAACTGTCTTCTAATATTAGCACGGCTGTATTTCGGGATCTATTATAGTCTGTCCAGACAGATCCCATTGTAATGGGATCTTTTATTAAAAGATTAGCACTATCTCCTGCAGTTGGTGGAAAAAAATCTGTTATCACTGAGTTATTTGCAGTTGTGGAGGGGGTGGGAGGAGGGTGGTGGAAGATGGGGGGTGGGAGGGCGAGAGGAGGCATGGGGGGCGGTCTGGCGGGGGAAGGCTGGGGGTGGGGGGGCGAAGAGGGGGCGGATTTGAAATTTGTAGGAGAACAAATCCCAGTGACCTGCGAATGTCCAAGAATTTTGTCTGCATACTTCGCTGTCTGTTGTCCTTCGCGCTCCAGAAGCGAAAAGAATAGAAATTAAAAAGGCAGCTTTGGAATAAACAATATAGCATTTTCCGTGAAGTAATCGTTTTATATAAAAGGAAATATCGCCTCCTCAGTTTCATTCAGCGGTGCCAAAAATGTTATAAATGAGAGACCCGCCAACTTTCAGCGAAGAATGCCAGGCACTGTGCTTAATAAACTGAGGCTACAGAAGTTCATTATCGATGTTGCAATCTTTTTTATTCCGCGAACCGAGAGAGAGAGAGAGAGAGAGAGAGAGAGAGAGAGAGAGAGAAGAGGAGGAGACTGGAAGAGACAGAGACTCACAGGGCAGAAACTGGGGAGTCTCCGAGAGCGGGGGGTGGGGGGGGTGGCCAGACCGCCTACGTCGGCGCCCCAGCTCCAGGCTCCGACTCCGACTCCAGACGCGGCGAAGTGAAAGGGGAGAAAAGAAAGGGAGAGGGCGAGACTGTGACGGCGGGGCGGCCGGGCCTGAGGTGTTAAACATTTTTGTTTGCTTCTGACTCGTCGAGACCGAGGGCCGCGTCTCGGCCCGGCTCAGCTGGGGTGGAACGTGCCAGGGCCACGGTTCCCAGCCACAGCTCTGGGGTCGGGGTGGCCACAGAGCTCGGCAAGAGGAGACCCAGACACAAAACGTCGCGGGGTCCCGCGCCCAAGCTGCGGGGGCCTAAAACGGCGGCGACCCGACCCCGAGCTGGGTATTTCGGCAGCTCGGGGCTCTCTGGGCATTTGTAAAGTCTTCTTGGAACGGAGGAGTGGCGGTGCGGAGACCAACTCCTGGGCCACCCCTGTCCCCGCTCCACTCCACCCCGCCCGCCGCCGCCTCCAGCGCCCCCACCGCGACCCCCTCCCCAACACACACACACACACACACACACACACACACACACACACACACACACACACACACACACACACACACGCCGCCACCCCGGGCGCGCCGGCGCTGCCTGCGAGCGGCGGCGTGCAGGACTTGAAGTGGGTGTTCTCCCCCACTCCCCACCCCCGAAGCGTCGCCCCCATCCCCCGCCCCGGTCGCCTGCCCCCTCCCTCTCGCTCCTACGCAAATAAGAACTCGGCGATTCCCCTCCTGCCGCTTTGATTTCGGGCACCTCCACCAGATAATTGGGAAGGGTTTCCAGAAGGTGGGAAATGTCACCTGATTCACACTGAACTTTTAAAAGCTCCCCACCCCCAAGGAGCCTCGCACACCCTTGCTCGCGGCCGCCCTCCCACTGCCCCACACACTGGGAGACCGCCCACCGCAAACTGCGGAGACCCCCGTCTAGATTTAAAGCGCGGCTGCGCCCGGCTTCTGACGTCCATTGAATCGCGCGGGCGGCCGGCGGCGAGCGCGGGGCTGCGCCGGGATCGCTGCGCCCTCCGCCGCTCGCCTCTGCGACGCGCGCCGCTCGCCGGAGCCACTCGCCGCCGCGCCCGCTCCCCGCGCCGCCGCGCTCCTCGCCCCGCGCCTGCCCCCAGGATGGTCCGTCCCAGGCACCAGCCCGGCGGGCTTTGCCTCCTGCTGCTGCTGCTCTGCCAGTTCATGGAGGACCGCAGCGCCCAGGGTAAGCGAGAGGGGATGCGCTGGGAGGCTCGGCTGAGGGCAGGGGTTTGTTCTTCTGTCGTCTCCCCGGGGTCTGTTCTGAGCAACGTTGCTCTCTGAAGATGTTGGACCAACTTAGCGAGTCTGGGATGGAGAGGAGTGGGAAAACTGAAGGCAGTTACACTTTAGGACCGGGAGCCGAGTTTGGAGCGCGGTTATCCTTTAAAAGGAAAGGGAGTGAGCTGGAGTCTTTCTCAGTACTTAGGGTTAGATGCTCCAAGTTCTGGACATAGTGAGTCTAGATGTTATCTCCCCTGTTTGGCTCTGAAGAAGGGGACAAGCATCAGTAGTCCGGAGATTTAAGTCGAACCATTAGCAATCTAACCTCTCTCCTTCCTACATCTTTTGGATACTTTTAAAAACGACTGGGTGGGAAGGGGGGGAATACTGAAATTTCTTCGGTGGCTGGGGGACATGATTTCAGAAACTTTGCCCAAACTTGGAAATGTGGGTGCCGAAAATTTTAGAAGGAATTAGTTTTCTGCCTAGTGGACGCTTCTTCCAACCCCCTCCCCACAACCCCGCAGAAATATATATATATATATGACTGTTTTGAGTAGTTTACAGTTTCTTTTCCCTTTGCCTCATTCCTCTGGCTGTTAACTTTCTGTAGAACAGTGAGAAGCCCACAATTGATTTACATTCTGAGATACATTTAAAAGCAGATTTCTAAAGTTTGGGGGGTTTTCATTAGATTTGTTTACTTCAATTAATATTTGGGCAGAATTTTTCAATAATAATAACAGCTTGCTGTCCAAATATTGTTAAAGTTATGTGGATGATTCATGAGAAGTCTTCCTGACCAAAGTCCAAACATTAAAAGGGAGGAAGGGGGAAAATTCACTTGCAAAGATTTCTTGGTAGGTGTGAGATAGGTACATATATGTTACCGTGAAATGGTAGGAAGCCTCCCTCCCAACCCCTTTTTTCTCTCTACACTTTTCTTGAGACAGACGTGTAACTTTCCTGGTTTCAGCGTTAACATTTTGAGTGTATTGTAAGCTGTCTCCCTGGGCACTGCCCCATGCCGTCTGCAACGCACTCCTCCGAGTTGCCCGCCTTTCCGGGAGAGGCGCTGCCTGGGTGCCGGGGACGTGGGCGCCGGGGAAAGCAGCCCTCGGAGATTTCGAAAGATCGCGGTGGCCGCGGGCGTCCTCTGGGTCTAGCGGATTGCAAAACGGGCCCGTCGGGCGGGCTGCTCCTCGAGGCCGCGCGGGGCAGCTCCGGGCAGGGCCCGATTGCTTTTTTGCTTTCATTTTTCACAAGTGCTTTTTCCTTGATCTGTTCCTGTATGTGTGTCTGTCTCGGTCTCTCTCTCCACCTCCCAACCCTTTTTTCCCCTTTCTCTCGCTGTCTTAAATTCTCCTACTTTCTTAACCTCTGTCACAAATAATACTCATACCGCCTACATGAAACCGACATGTAAAAACATCCGTCGCATCCTGTTTTTGTCAGGTTCTTTAATCTGCTCTTCGAGTCGCTGCAGGTTATGAAATGGGACGAATAAAAGTAAACAGTCTAGTAAAAGTCAATGCAAGCTGCACGTGTTGTGTCTGGGTCACTGGTAACTGACATTGATATGGCTGGGGCGCTCCGGCTTCTCGCTCTCGCCCTCCCTCCCCCTCGCCCACCTCCCACTTCTTCAGTCTAGGCTTTTTCCCCCCTCTCTTTCCCCACCCCTTTCACTCCCTCCGGTTTATTTTCTGCTTTTCTCTACCGTCTCGCTCTCCTCCTCCTCCTCCACACTCACTCCCTCCCCATCCCCGCCGGGCCTCCTCTTGCCCTCGCCGGCTCGCCGCCTCCCTCCCCCTACCCCGCCGCTTACTCGCCCACCTCCCCACCCCTGTCTCCCCGCAGCTGGGAATTGCTGGCTCCGCCAGGCAAAGAACGGCCGCTGCCAAGTCCTGTACAAGACAGAACTGAGCAAGGAGGAGTGCTGCAGCACCGGCCGCCTGAGCACCTCGTGGACAGAGGAGGACGTAAATGACAACACGCTCTTCAAGTGGATGATTTTCAACGGGGGCGCCCCCAACTGCATCCCCTGTAAAGGTAGGGCCCTTCCTCCCCAATTTGCAGGCTTTCAGTAGAGGGCGTCTTACCCTCAGCTTCCCTGCTGCCCAGCTGGGGTTTGGGACTAGGAGAGCTTTGTTCGCGGGTTTCCCCTAAGTCCCCCAGCCCTGGTAAGCCACTCGGGTTGAATCTTGCCTGTCTCATACTACAAGCAAAACAAAGTCGGCAGAAGTTCTCAGACTTCTGAGCCAAATGTGGCGGTGAAGCCAGCCAGCCCGCGCGCTTTGAGCGAAATTTGGGTATGGGATGCAACCCACGGTCCCCAACCCCCGTCCCTCCTCAGCTTCTGGGCAAGAGCCTAGGCCCCTCGGTCTCGAACTCTTGGTTGCAGATTGCGCAAGGCATCCGCAGCCCTGCTGGCTGACCTGCGTGATGCCTGACCCTGGTTTCAATCTCTGCCTCTTTCCAACTCCTAGAAACGTGCGAGAACGTGGACTGTGGACCCGGGAAAAAATGCCGAATGAACAAGAAGAACAAACCCCGCTGTGTCTGCGCCCCAGACTGTTCTAACATCACCTGGAAAGGCCCAGTCTGTGGGCTGGACGGGAAAACCTACCGCAACGAATGTGCACTCCTCAAGGCTAGATGTAAAGAGCAGCCAGAACTGGAAGTCCAGTACCAGGGCAAATGTAAAAGTAGGTCCTACCCCACCCCTCCTCCAGCTTTCTGCCTGAGCTAGACCCACTGGAAGACCCCTGTGGGAAGGTGTAGTCTGCAGTAAGAGCATAATAAAAATAATAATAATGATACCAAATAAAGGAACCCTTTTCTAACTTCCAAAGACTCCTTAAGAACACTGAAGGGACCAACCTAGAGTCGTAGTTTGGTTTTGAAAACCACAGGGCTCCCAAAGGGCTTTTTGAAAGCTGGGTGCTTCTATTTTGTGATTTCCTTAATAGTATTAAATGCTCAGTCCTCAGGGACCAGAAGATGCCTATTAATGTCTGTTTCCCTCTTTGTTTCAGAGACCTGTCGGGATGTTTTCTGTCCAGGCAGCTCCACATGCGTGGTAGACCAGACTAATAACGCCTACTGTGTGACATGTAACCGCATTTGCCCGGAGCCCACCTCCTCTGAGCAGTATCTCTGTGGGAATGATGGAGTGACCTACTCCAGTGCCTGTCACCTAAGAAAGGCTACCTGCCTCCTGGGCAGATCTATTGGACTGGCCTATGAGGGAAAGTGTATCAGTAGGTATTCTGGATTGAGGAAAGAAAAGAAAAAACAGGAAAAGAGAAAAATGCTACTTCTAGTGTTAAAACTGTGAGGTTAACCAATAAATAGGCCCAAAGCCTCCCCAAACACATAGCTTCACCAAAGGGAGAAATACTCTCCAGCTTGGGTAAACTGTCATGACCACAGCATTCCTGAAGAAAACCATTGTCTTCCGGAAGCATTGGCATATATATTCAAATACCAGCAAGAAATGGGAAACAATTTCCCTTCTTAGAAAACTTAGAACTCAATTTTACACATTTCTTAAGTGCTAGACTTGCTGGAAGCAAGAAATAATTACTTAACAGTTCCTAAAATGTGTTATCAGATTCTGATAACTGATGGAATTCTTTTTTTTTTAAAGAACCCCCTTGTGGGAAATCAAATACACATTTAAGTCAAGAATACTGTGAAATCCTGTTCCAAAAAAAATACTACAGTATTTTCATACACTAATATAATAAGTAGGAAACGGGGGTTGGGGGGGTTGGTTTCAGTTTTATTATAAAGCATTTTTTGCACAGTATCTCCATTAGTGAGAGATAAGCTGTATGTTATATGTTGACATGCATTGATAGGAGACTAGAGAAAGGGGGCAAGGAGGAAATGGATTTACTCATCACAGGTATATTATATCCTAGAAGCAAAGTCCTGTGAAGATATCCAGTGTACTGGTGGAAAAAAGTGTTTATGGGATTTCAAGGTTGGCAGAGGCCGGTGTTCCCTCTGCGATGAGCTGTGCCCTGAGAGCAAGTCTGAGGAGCCTGTCTGTGCCAGTGACAATGCCACCTACGCCAGCGAGTGTGCCATGAAGGAGGCGGCCTGCTCCTCAGGTGTGCTGCTGGAAGTTAAGCACTCTGGATCTTGTAACTGTAAGTGCGATTTCTAACCTTGCCACAATTTAAGGCTTTCCTAGGCAAGCCCTAGGGAATGGAGATGTAAGAAGCACTAAAAACTCCCCATATAGGCCCATTTCTGTTTCAGTTAGGTGGCTGATAAGTTTCACCAGCAATTCAGCAATTCAGCAATTCACGGAGAAAGTCCCTGGAATGTCTCCGGGCTTTTAGGTCTTGCTCAATGATCATCAATGGGGTTGCATCTAAAAACCTGTTTCCACTCATTTGCTCATAATTTCTTTTGCTTTAGTAGTGTGCTTTGCTGTTTGCTTTATTAACACTTGAATCTAAACTAACTGCTTCAAAGTATGTTTTTTTTTTTCTTTTCCAAAGACAGCTTTGTCACACGTGGGCTGCTGCTTTGTGCAGTTGCCTCTACTAACTGAATTAAGGACCCAAAGCAGTTATACCTAGAACACAAGAGCGCTTTTTATCTAATTTCAGGAATCTGCCTGTAAAACCTGAGCCATTGATTCTTCAGAACTTTCTGCAGTTTTTGACTTCATAGATAATGTTTTTTTAAAAAAAAATTTTAAACTTATTTCATAACAGCAGATGCCAAAAACAAACCAAAAAAAAAAAAAAAAAACCATCTTACTGCAAGTCACATAAAAATGCAACGCTGTAATATGGCTGTTTCAGAGGGCTTTGAAAACATACACTGAGCTGCTTCTGCGCTGTTGTTGTCCATATTTAAACAGCAGCTCCCCTGTATTCCCCCATCTAGCCATTTCGGAAGACACCGAGGAAGAGGAGGAAGATGAAGACCAGGACTACAGCTTTCCTATATCTTCCATTCTAGAGTGGTAAACCCTCCACCAATGTTAAGTGTTGACATAGCCTTTGGGCAAAAAAAAAAAAAAAAAAAGAAGGAAAGAAAAAAGAAAAGAAAAAAAAGAAAAAGAAAAATATATTGTCCATACTGTAAATAAGTGTATGCTTATTTATTTGGGGGGAAAACTATACATAAAGGACCTTTGTCCTAATGCTCTCTCCCAGGCCACCTTGTTACTCATTGGACCCGGAGAGGCGGTCATTGTGAGGTCTACTGGATGAGGCCCGTAGTTGAGACTTGTAGACATTTATTTATACTGTGTCATGTTTTATAATTTATACATAAAATGTCTGGTTGACTGTACACCTTGTTTTTGAAGAAATTTATTCGTGAAAGGAAGAGCAGTTATTTATTGTGAGGTCTCTTGCTTGTAAAGTAAAAGCTTTTTTTTTTCCTTGTAAACCATTTAAGTCCATTCCTTACTATCCATTCACTCATCCATCTCCCTTCATTTCACTGTTGTTAGGCTCCTTTCCACTTTAGCAAACTGGCATGTCAGTTTCTGTCATGTTTATTTATTGGATTCTCTGCTGCCTGTTGTGTACATACATGATCCCTCGGGTTTTGTTTACAAGGAATCTTGACTGACCAAAAGGCATTATAACTCTGACTCAAAGAGAAGGTACAGAGGATACATCTTTGAGGAAACTCCTACTTCAGTTCTCTTGTTTTGATGAAGACATTTGTGAGAGAGAGGGGGTGATAGGATTGTTAGGTTTCTAATTACTGTACTTTTAAGACTTTCCAGATCCAAAGAAATTGAGTGATATGGGTGTCAAGAGCCTGAAGGGGAATCCTACACATTCAACCTTTTCTTAGGTGTTTCCTTTAAGCTAGTCTGCTGTACCTTTCAAGTTAGTTCTCTTCACCCAATGTGTCATGAAAAGTTATATCAAAGCTTTATCAGTTCAAGTTTCTTGCTTTTCATAATACTTTTTTCTGATGCAATTTTATATTTTCAAACATGGCAAGTTAAATATAAATTCATTTAAATATATAGTTTTGTACTTTTCTACCATGTAAATGTGCAATGTATATAAAAGTTATAATGTGTATTTGTAAATAAATGATGAGTGAAAAAATAAAAAAATTTTAAAAAGCCAATGGTCTCAATTGCTGCTGATGTCAAAGAAGTTATTTGGGCTTTTGAGTAAAAATGTATATGATACATTTGCTGAGAAATAGAGTTGTCACTGAAATTAAATGGCCAGGGCAGCCAGAGCTCCAAAGCAAGGTAAATTACAGGTCATCTCAGTGGAGCTCAAAAGATAAAGGGACCTAAGGTCCAGTAACCCCTTTGTAGGAGTGATGGCAGACCTACCACTAAGCAAGGGAGAGGAGGGCTACAGATGTTCCTCCTGCAGTGCACCAAGCCTAAAGTTTCCTCTTTAAAAACACAGTCTTCTTAGCTAGCCTTGTTCCAAACTCATCTCCATAGCCAGAGGCACCCTTTATCTTTCCTGATCTAAATAAAGTGGATCTTAGATCTTTAAAAGACAAAGCACATTACAAGGAACAGTGAAAATAGACTAATCTATGACAACATATTCTAGAAATCAGAATATCAGCTACAGAAATAAAGGCCATATAGTGTTGGAATTCTAGGGGGGCTTGGTGAGCAAAGGATGGGGCAGGGGTGGGTTTCCACAAAGAAGTCCATGTCACATGGAGATCAATGACACCCTCAAGGTAAGAAGACGTGGCAATATATTGCAGTTTCCACTAGACAGCCAGGTCACTCACACTATTAGAGCCTCAGATTGGCATTTGCCACATCAGTTGTCCCTGTAATACACTAATACGCAGTGACACATAACTAGATAATCTCAAGTTTCCAACTCACTGTGTGCTAATTCATTGGCTAAGTATTAAAAATACCAATTGCAAGTTGTGAAGTGAGGATTAGGATTGTGGGAGCGAATAAGCAAAGAATAATCAATATTGCCAACATTTGCTAAACAAATATGTTCTTTCAAAGACTGTGGCCCAAGTTCTTTTAAAATGTTTATCCCTTTTGTGAAAACCTAATATAAATAATTATTTTAAATGATTATAGGAGACTGTTGGCTGTCAAATGTGGTCACCAAATGAGAAATTTGGTGGAGGCAGAGGGGCCTCTTGGGTGGGCAGAGTTTGTATAATGATTAGGAGCCTGTAGGGTTTTGTTAGCCCTCAGCCCCGGGTTCCCAGAGAAAGGGGAAAGGGAGGTGCAGAAGACAAACAGGCTGCCGTTAACCACGGGAAGACAAGGATTATAACCTCTATGGTGACCAGGAGCTGCTGGCTTGCCACTAAGGATGGGCTCTGGGAATAGGAAAGAATGGGCAGATAAGGTTTCATATCCCATCCTGGAATTGATATGTTACCTTTTTCTGGGATGCTACAGATGCTTTAAAACTACCATTGATGATCAGAGTAAAAACGCCAAATTTAACAGGCACTAATATGTGTCCTGGCAAAGGAGTGTGACAAAATAAACAGCTTGCCTTTTAAACAATATCTGGATTATTTATTTAAAAATTTTATTTTATGTTTGTCAGCATCAATCATTCCTCTCAAACACCAGACAGTATCTCACTTTCCTTCTTGGAGTTTCCAACTTTTCCCGTAATCCTTCATTAGGATAATTAATACCAAAAAATAGAAATCTCTTTTAAAATTAAAATTAGATTAATACCATTAGGCTACTGTTAGAATTTTAGTTATGACTCAGAAGATTCTAATTCACTTAGGCGTATAATGTAATTAATAGAAACAGTTGCTAGTAACTAGTTTTAATTAGTATGATTACATTCTAATCATCATTAGGAATTGCAAAATATCAAGTAATAAAGAGAAACCTATCAGATGTCTAATTTTCATCAGATATCCACTTCAATTAAGATTTTTATATGTTCCATAGGTATGGTCCTTAGTGTATAGCAAAAACAAAATCTGCCATAATTGGAATCATTCTCAAACAATGTAGCTCAATACGGTACCAGACCTTAAATTGTACCCAAGGAGGAAAGTGCTATATATAACATTATTAAGCCAATTGACAAAACTGGACTACTGTTCAGAGATTAAAGTATCAATGTCAAATTTACTGAAATTAATTACTGTACTATACATTCAAGAGAATATTCCTATACTTAGGAAAGACACACTGAAGTATTTAGGGGAAAGGACCAAAATGTAATTTACCCTTAAATGATTAAGCAAGAAAAAATATGAATTCAGAGAGCATAAAAATGATAAAAGAAGCGGAGTAAAATGTTTATTAACAGTAAGTAAATTTGAGTAAAAGGTATATGGGTATCTTTAATACTATCTTTATTTTTGCAACTTTTCTGTGTTTGAAGTTATAGCCAAATAAAAAGTTTAAAAATTTAAAAAGTCATTCTCAAGGATAAGTGCACAGTGGACTGCTTCTCCCAATCTCTAGGAAAGCAACTGAAAGAGAGTCATTTACCAAATCATTTTGTGGGGGGAGGGTATAGCTCAGTGGTAGAGTGTGCTTAACATGCAGGAGGTCCTGGTTCAATCCCCAGTACCTCCATTAAAATAAATTAATTAATTAAAACCTAATTACTCCCCCCATAAAAAATGATTTATAAAAAAAATTTTTAAATCATTTTGAATGACCGAAAGACTGGAAAGTAATTCCAGTGATTTTACAAAGGCTAAAAATCAAAATTGGCAATGAGAGAATTTCTGACATCTAAACCTTACCTAAACTGAGAAAAATAGATTTTTTCTTTTCTATAATCATCTTAAAATTGAGAATGATTAATAGCTTTGCTAAAACACTTCAAACACCCAAAACCCCAGTTCTCCCCACTACTTGGTATGTATTATTTGGACAAGGAATTTAACCCCTTTGTGCCTTAATTTCCCCATGTTTGTAATCAGGATAATGAAACTGTCTCCCTGAAAATAATGTTCTGAGGATTAAAAGAAATAAGATGTATAAAGTGCTTGGATCAGTGCTTGGGATATAAAGAAACAGTCAGTAAATAAGTATCCTCTAGGATTATAATAATTGCTATTAATTAAAGGAAATAAACCTGGAATTGCGATTCATTAACCAAACTCTACCTTGAAGATTCAATGAATGAGGAATGGCACCAATCAAGACCAGAAGCACAAGTGTAAACATTTGTTTTAAATGAAAGGTATATATAATTTTAAAGTATCTAGCCATGTTAATGTTTAACAAAACATCAAAAAGTTCTAGGTGCTATAGCAAAAGTTCACAGTCCAAATACCAGGTTTAGCTACATTATTTTCCATGGAAATTTAGAAAAAATTTCATCACCCACCCACCTTTCCGAAGCCACAAAATATGCCTTTTGTCTTTTTATTCACACACTCAACACAGTCCCTGGTAGTAAACTAAATTAAACCCATCTTCTTTAATTTTGATATAATTTCCTACAAGAGGACTATAGATTCCTAAAGATAGTAATAAGCTATTTCTAAACTACCAAAAATCCCAATGTAAATTGTACAATTACCAGATTTAAAAAGATAATATATGATTTAATCAACAAACTCATATATTAAAAAACATTTTTCAAAACCTGAGTCCTAAGACAGACACATTTCTGTTCTTCCCATTCCACTTTCCATTCAGATCAGCAATCACTCTTCAGCCAAAAGCTGTCATGTAAATAGACTCCAGGCATGCCTGCCCTGAGTATTCAGCAGACCTGCCCAGACATGTCCAAATCCCAGCTTCTGCTTAGCTGGACTCCCCCCATGAGTACTGATGGTCCCTGGGTTTTGCCATCCTTGGACCTCAGATATCTTGGCTGGTACCATCAAGATTCCTGTGGCTGAGTCCTTAGACAACTTGAAAACATATTCTCTGGATTACACCAAATGTAGTCCTGGCAGAGCTGTAATTTGTCATTTTTCTATTTTAAGAATATGGCCCAGGAACCAACTGGTACGGTTGGGAGCCAGATATATTCCCACCAAAAGTCTCTTGTATTAATTCCCTAACAACTCAGATCTCTCTTTTCTCAAGAATTTGAGGCAAGCAAGAAATTAGAGACAAAGTTACAATTCTGGTGAGACAGAGAGGGCTGTATATCTATTCTAGTTCCAAGAGATCTGGATAGATCTCTATCTTTTCTAGCATCAAAAAAAAAAGTGTTGGGGTGATTTCATGGTCATGATGCTTCCCATAAACAGTGGTTGCAGTGAAAGACCAAGGCAAAGGTCAGTCTCTATAGTTTCTTGAAATTGCTGTGGGCTTACTGGCTAATGATAGCAGAGGAACTGGATTACTCAAAAGGCTAGCCATACCTGAAACTCCTAAGGTAGAGACTTCTGTAGGATCAGTGCCCCAGGGAAAGTTATCAAAATAGATCTAGAGCAATTTATTTATTAAGTATGTGGAACCAGGACCCAGACAATAAAATTCCCAAATTGAAACAGTGCTGCTTCAAGCGTTGGTGCCTGGACCAGCAGCATCAGCATTACCTGGGAGCTTGCTGGAAATACAATGTTAGAGTGTTACCAGGAAAAGGAAAATATGAATTACTTCGGTTCTTAGTCCCCCGAAAAAAGATTTTTGATGAGAGACAGAAAGCGTGATATAAGCAAGATTTTCATTAGTGAAGTAAAAAAATAGTGAAAGATAGTACACTCCTGAGAATTGGGAGCGGGCCAATCCAAGAGAGGAAAAATGGTGCCGTTCCTTTGTTTCTCCTATTTTTATATCCTGGTTTCATGATTGATTGATTGATTGACAACTCAGGTTCCCTGCTCTCTGGTTGACTGACAGCTCAGGTTCCTTGTGTCCTGGATTGTTCCTTTCCCCTTCCACTCCCCCTGCCCAGTGCTCATTTCTATCTAAAGTATCTAACAAGAGTACTACCCCAGAATCACTGAACAAAATTCACTTGGGGTCAAGATCTATGACTTAACAAGCTTTCCAGGTGACTCTTATGCATGCTAAAATTTGAGAACTACTGCCTAGAACCATTTCAAGTTCTGAGTGAGCCCTGGCTACCTGATGTTCCAAAAGTAGCCAGAATACCCATGCATGGGTCTCTGATAAGGCTACAGAGAAGCCATGCTCACCCTGTTCCCCTAGCCTGACATGGCCAGGATTCCTACACATAACTAGCCTTATCTGTAGGAGTGCACCTGCTGGTGGTAAAGGCACTTGGCCATAAACATCACAGGGCACATACTTTCTAAGAATATTCTCAGCCTTCACCATCTTAAAGGAGATCTTCTTCCCAATGAGACTTAAGTTGGGCTGGCTAAGAGTTGTAGACTTGCCTCTACCATTCCTTCCAGCCATAGGTGGTGGTTTTATCAAGTGGTAAGTTTGTCAAGAAGAGACATGAATTTTGAATGGAATTGCAACATTCTAACTGTGGTCTTCCCCTAAGTTCACATTTGGTCCACTTCCCTTCCTTGGCACTTGCCTACTTCTTCCAGGAGTTTTACATCATCTTAGAGTAGCATTTTAGCTTCATTCATGGGTCAGGAAGCCAAAACTGCTTCTTATCTGATCCACGTCTTCTAAGAACATGGAGGTCTAAGCAACCAGATGGAATACACATATTCCAAACAATAACAAGTGACATCCTCCTAAGGTTGCATCCAGATGCAACAACATCCCAAGGTGCATGGCCTGAACCAAGGGTAGACAGGCCTCTCTCTCAATTTTTTAACATTCTAGCCCTCCAGACCTCATGTCATTTCCTACCTCAATCTCCTCAATGATTCTCTCACCAGATCCTTGGTTCAGTTCATTTCCACACAATCTCTGACCAAAATCCTAACCATCGATGAAATCCACCTTCTCCACACCTATACCCATGCTGCTGAGCAAGGATGAAATCCTCAAAAAGTTCCACTGAGTGACCTTACACAAGTATGGTATCTAATCTCAACCGGGTTCTTTAAGAGCAATACATTATGCACATCTCTCTTTTCCCATCTCTCCCTCTCTGGCACTTCCAAACCCTCACCACCTTCCTCAAGCAGCATATCCGCTTCCACTCCCCTCCCTCTCAGTGAACTTTCTCTCATCTACTTAGCTAGAAAATTCTGCCACCAGGAAAGAATTCTGTCAGCTTCCTCCACTGCCAGCATTACCATGAGTTTGCCCAAGTCCATACCATTTCTAATAACCTTCCCTCCACTCTCTGAGAATCTCATTTTCCAGCTGTGTTTTCATAGCTATGGTACCCCCTCCCATCTCTTCTAGAAATTCACTCTATTAGCAGAGCTTTCCCTCCATCATTTTAAATTTCTCCCTCTATGGTGGTTTTTATTAATCTGAGCCTGTAAATATGCTTTATAAAGTTTTGTAAATAAGGATACAATAATTGAAATAATATAATTAGTAAAGTTTGCCTCATTCAAGATACCCACACACACATAAATGCTTCAGCCTTGGCTAGCTCTTTTAAAAAAAAAAAAAAAAAGAAAAGAAAAGTCTTCTTATGTCTCCCTCTAGATACAACCTGTGGAATAATCTGTACTCTGCCTCCACTATCTCACCTCTCATTCATTCCTCAACCCTCTATAACGTGGACTTTTCTCCTATTATTCATCTAAAGAGATTCGACACAGATTAGCAATGACGTTCAAGCTCTCAATACAATAGACACAGTGGACATTACTCTGTTCTTATCTAATGAATCACTCTCTAACTTGTACACTGTCAATCAGATTCTGTTCTTTTCAATTCTCCTGGCTTTTGTATTCCCACTGCCTGTTATCTCACCATTTTTATGGGACTTCTTTATGCGCTGTGTACTTCTCACCAGTTAAAGTAGGAATTAAAAGGTGGCAATCGATGGACTGTATCCAGTTTATATTTTACTTGATCACATAAAGCTATAAAATTATTTTGAATTAGTTAAAAACATTTTCAAATTAGGAAATTCCACCCCAAATCTGAATTTCTACTTTCTCTTGACAAATCTGAAAAACAGATATGACAAGGCCCAAATCCCATAAAGGCACAATCACCAGGAGCAGAGCAGACAGCAGCCGCTCTTTCCTTTAGATGGGGTATTCACTCCCTAGCTTACTGCATCAGGAGTATTTTCTCAGAAGCACTCAAGAACCGGGAAGTGGTTCACAATCTACTACCAGTCAAACGCTCCACCCAATAAAATGCAGCCTCCAAACACTCTATGCTGTTCCAGTGCAATTCAGAGGAACATGGGGAGGGCAGGGAAACAGAACAGAGAGCAACAAAATCAGGCAAACAGAGATAAGCAATTTCTTAAATCATGAACAGCAGTCAGCATTTGGCAGAATGTTTTGCAATTGAAAGCTTTTTGACCTCCAGCCTCTAATGGACCAGTGCAGGAACTCATCCTTACAAATACATGACTGAGGAGCCTGAACTCAACCTCCAGCAAAGACTGGTAGAAAACTAGGAATTCTCTGAAATTAGCAAAAATCTTATATAGGAAAGTCAGCTCGGTGCTGATGACATGGGACAGAGATCTAGGTGACAAAAGATAAAGGATCAGATCAAGATAAACATTTCCCTTCACTGATATTCCAGGGCCAAGGGAATGAATACAGACTAAAGTAACATTTTGAAAGTTGTTTGTTTGATTTATTGATTTTTTTTATCTGTTTAAAATTCTCCTAAAGTGTTTTACATTTTATGGGCCAAGATTTCACCTCAACAGAAATCCAAGGGTATCATTTATTCATACTTTATGACAGCAGTTTGAGGATCAACTATACTTTTTTCAAAAATCTTATATGTGACCTCAGTATTAAATTCATACAAAATTTCAATAGTCAATTAATTAGAAAGAAAACAAATTTGTATAACAAATCAATGTAAAATTCAGAATTTGTCTGAGAAATATTGTACCTTTAAAAATTTGCCAAGATGTCCAGAATAGACAAATCTATAGAGACAGAAAGATTATTGGTTGTCCAGGGCTAGGAGGATGGGAGAGAAATGGGGAGCTGACTGCTAATGGGTATGGGAATTTTCTTTGAAGGGATGAATACATTCTCAAAATGATTGTGAAGATGATTCACAACTCTGTGAATATAAACACCGTTGAACTGCACATTTTAAATAAATGAATTTTATGGTATATGAATTTTATCTCAATGAAGCTGGTTTTTTAACAGAATTTCCAAGATAATTTAAGTAGAAGAATTTCATAGTTTTGCTTACTTTTAAAATTGTTTTAGTTTAACAAAAATCGATTTATATAAGACACACATTATTAGATTTTAACACATTCTACTGTGTACTCATATTTACCCTAGATTTCTATGCCCTAAAATATCAGTTTTGATGGTGGTAAATGTAAACCAAGTATTGAAATTATAGCTCTAGAAAATAAAGTCATTTTAGCTTCAATAGGAATCTTTTCATGAATTAAAAATACACCATACTTTCATCCCAGTTTCATTACCACAGAGACAGTAAAATAAGGAGTCAGACTTCTATGGAAAAAAAGGCTTAATCTACTAATATAAATTTCTTTTAACATTACTGAAATAACTCTCAGAGTAGGTAAATGATAAAAATCTCAGTCATCTCAAGTCCTAATTTTCACTGAAAACGTTTATCATAAAATTAAAAGAACAACAATAACCAAATTTATATAAAAACTTTACCCAAAGAGAATAATTTTTGTTCCCACCTGGCTATTAACATAGTCAATCTTAAGGCAATTAATTATGTCAGCACATGTTTTTATTGGTGTGCTGCCAATTTCTATCAGCACAGAAGTTAATTTTTTTTTCCCTTTTGGGTGTAAAGTGATGTTGGAAAAGAGAATTATTAGTGTAGTACAGTTTAATCTGTAGTAATATTTTTGTTTTGCTTGTTATGCTTCATCTTAGAAATGAAAAGTTTGTAACGTTTTTGGGCAAATACATTTAAACACACTCATTCTTTCTGATTAGAGCAAATGATTCCTTCTTTAAGAAAAATTTTTAGTCCTCAAATAAATACACTTTGTTTTCCACTTCAAAACTCGGTAAAAAATTAGACCCTACCATCTGAATGCTAATTTTCTTTAATTAAATTAAATTTTCACACATTACAGTTTTAAAATTGCAGCTTTCCCTTTCAAAATGCAGAAGGAAAGAGTTAACTATATCTTTTCTCCTTAACATGATCTTTTGTAAAACCCTCCAATTTTACTCAGATTATTATTCTTTAGTTAAAGTTGAATATGCACTTTTTCTTTTTTTAGATTTTAATCTGATCATTCAATTCCTCTAGGTGGGAAACTTGAGAATTTATGCAAGCACTTTGTTGTTTATCTAGAATATTAACTACATATCTCAAAATATGATAAGCAACATACTATGGCAATGATGCATATGTCATGAACAGATATCCAGAGAGAATCTTTCCTTAAAACTCTACTTCCACAGGGCTCCCATAATCACCCAGAGCTAGTTGCGATTTGGAAAAACCGAGGTTACTAATAGCTTACCAGTCAGAGACACACGTACACATTTTGCTCCATCTTGGAATTTACCCAGGGGATTTTAATGCAGGAAAAGCTGAGTGTGCTGATTATTCTGTTTGCATTTCCACTCCCATCCACGCTCCATCCTTCTGTCTCCTGCTCTGTGCCCTCCAAGGCTGAGCGCTGCAGAATGTGTTTCTCATGCCCCCATGGGGGCTGGTCTCCCTCTAGGTTTGGCCAGGGCACTGAGAAGAGAGTAGAGGCCGGGGGCAGAGAGATGTGGGGTACTGGTACCCTGCTCCCTCCTTGTTTCAACACCAGCTCTCTGCCAATAGCTGCTTCCCCGCAAGATTGTCCAGGAGAAGCAGGGCAGCCCTATCTACACATTTCCACTTCTCTTTGACTCCAGAAACTTTATTTCCTGCCCTTGTCCCTTATTCTCTGGGGAAAGCAAGGTCTTCCTATTGTTGCTTGTCTAGGAGCCATTGCTTGCTTACTCCCTACACCTGCCCACACCACTGTGAGGAGTCCTGTCGTGAATGAAGATTCAGACACACCCTGGAAGATCAGTTCTCTCTTCTTGCCTGAACTTTTGACTGACACACGAGTCATCTACACTTCCTATTCAGATCTGATTTTTGGTTGATCAATCCTTATTTCATATAGGAAAAGGGAGGAAGAAAAAACTCAGGGAGAGAATAGTTCCTCTACCAGTCCCAGATATGATGCTTCTTAATTTGATCTACCTCATTTTCTAAAATTAAAAACCCCTGTTTTTGCTAACACTGCTTCTAAACTTTGGATCCTTACTGAAAACACCTGCATGCATGCATTTTTTTTTTTCTATCTAATTTAGTGAATACAGCAGTTTCACACTCTCAAATTGGGAATAGGCAGCAAAGACAGGCAGCTTTCACTGAAAACCAAAACAGAGGTTTCCTGAGTGTTCCTCACTTGTTATGTTTGCATACTGCACTTTTAGGGCAATCTGTTCCACCACCCTTTGTTCAGATTTGTCTCCAGGACCATGGCACCAATCTGTTTGAAAGCACAAGTTTTTCAATTGTGTTTTTGATAATGAGTCTGCTATAAGCACTGCTTTATTTTCTTGCACAACTGAGGAGAAAAGTCTAGACTCAGAATCTGCTACATTTTTGAATTAACAAGAGAGCTTATCGTATTTATATAGAGAATAAATATAATAAGACCAGTAAGATCACAGTCAGTGTGTTAATTATCACAAGTAGGAAAATAAATTCAAATTTCTAAGACAAACATATATATTACTTTAAGTGAATAAATGTAACTTTGTATAACACATATTCTAACAGATCCAGTTTCTAAAACATGCTTTGAGATTAACATAACTAAGTTTATAGGTTATAATTGTTAACTAAAAGTCCTTTATATTTAGAAGCTGCATATCATAGAGGACTTCCTCATAAATGTTAATGGACATAAGAAAACATAATGGTGTTTAAAAGAGACAAAATTTATACAATTTAAAGTGGAAGAGCTTTGCTCCTCCTCCCACCCTAGGCTGAGAGTTATTTGTATATCATGTTCTTAAAATCACTTACACACTTTTTTTTTTTTAAGGCATGTTTTATTTGAATAAGAAATGCATACACATGTTATGAAATCAAAAGGGAACAAAAGGATGGTTAGGGAAAAGAATATTTCCCTCCTACCTCAATACCCTCATCACCAAATTCCCCTCTTCTGAAGCAATAATGGTACCAGATTCCTGTATATTTTTTGGAAATATTCAGTGCATAAATAAACATGTACCTGTACTTTTGTTTTGCATAAATGTTACCTTAATAGAAATTTTATTGTGCAGTTTGCTTTGTCTGCTTTTTATACCTTATAACTTATAAATTGTTTCATATTGGTTTAGAGCTGGCTCATTAAAAAAAAAAAAAGGGAAAGTGTTAAACTGCATCGGTGTACCACAACTTAGTTTATTTTTTAAGATCATTCTTGCTTTGAGTGCCCTGTACAATCTCCTCATCAATCCTTTACTTCTCCCTCATCTTTTATTTTCAGTTCTTTTTTTTTTTTTTTTTTTGGTTTATTTGTTTGTTTTCACTTATATAGCAGGAAAGATAAAAACAATGTGATAATGATGATAATGACATAAGGATATATGAGGGTGAAGAGATAACTTGCTTCCACTGAGGATTTTTCAGTTGTGTGCTGGTAAGTGTGGTTTAACAATCAGTGTTGCAGAGATAAAAAGCCCTGAGTTTGTGGCATTTGCTGATTATCCTATCAGAGTCAATTTCAAGCTGCCAGTATGATGCCACTGAACCCAGAGTTGGGAAGAGATACCCACCATTCTGTAATATTTGCACTGTATAGATATGAGATACTTTTACCCTCATCATCATGGACAATCATTAGGAAGTGATGAGTTTTAAAATATGTATTATTTTTGCTTTGGTATAATTTAATTAGTACACCTTATATACTTACATGGCTTAATTTTGAATAACAGCTTGTTAATTTTTAACAATTGGCTAACAAAATTCCTGAAAATGGTGTAATCAGCTGTCATGAGCTGGTATGAGCCAGCTCTAGCATACCTCTAATTGTGTTTCTCCTCATCGAACAGATACCCACATTAGCATATACCTAAAGATATCTTTTCTTGACTCAATAAGGTAACTCAGACTTAATATGTCCAAAACCAAATTCCTGATTACCACCCCATCCTCAAACCCTCTCCTCCAAGAGTCTTCTGTATACCAGCAAACAGTGACTCTGTTCTGATTGCTCCAGTCAGAAGCCTTGAAGGCATCCTTGACACTTTTCTTTCATAAATGACATCTAATCTGTCCATAAATCCTATGGCTATGGGCTCTACTTTCACAATATATCCAGGATCCAACCACTTCTCCACTGATACTAGCCTGGTCCCTCTTACATGTCAGCACAAGGTGTTGCCTAGCACATACTAGATACTAAACAAATGAAGATGTGCCTGCAAGGAAGAATATTTTGAAAAAACATTAATCTCATTTTCATGTAGTTTAACTTTCCTTTGTCATTGTCCAATCCAAAATCTTCAATGGATCCTTATTTTCCAGAAAACTATTTGCAATTTGTAAGCCACTGAGTTTGCACGGAGTCCACAAATCCATGTACACACCAAATATAATACATCTGGTAAGATACAAACATCCATTCTTTTCTTATGTCTGTAGATGCTTTGGTGATAAATAGAACACAAGTTTATTTTAAAATACCATGAAGGGGGAGGATATAGCTCAAGTGGTAGAGTCCTTAGCATGCAAAAGGAGCTGGGTTCAATCCCCAGTACCTCCTCTAAAAACAAATAAATAAATAAGCCTAGTTACCCCCCAATAAATAAATAATAATAATAAAATGTTTTAAATACCATGAAATTTATAGTAAATTTTTTGTCATTATAGTTTTTCAGGAAAATCCAGAAAGTATGATTACAAAGGAATCTTTGTACTGGAAAAAAAAAGAAAAGAAAAAGCTGGCCTAGAGGAACAAATTCAGAATCAATTACATTTAATTTTAAAACTCACTAATTAAAATTGTGCTGGGTGATACCTATAGATCAAAGGAGTGTGCCTGGCTTTGTGAGTGATTACAACATGAAAAGGACATATCCTTGGTCCTGTAGAATTCTAATCTACTTGGGAGAGAGACAAAATTCAACAGAATCCTACCAAGAGTTCCACTGTGGAAAGTACACAAAGTGCTATGAGGCTATCTGGAAGAGAGAGTAACCCTCCCTGAAGGAAACAGACTTGCCATCAGAAGAGGCGGGGACAGGCTGAGCCGAGCCTTCAAGTCTGGCTAGCTGGAAGGCAGAAACGGGTCCCAGGCAAAAAGAAAGGCCTGAATTAAAGAACAGGTGTGAAAGTGAAGAGTGCACTCAGAACCACTGTAGAATGGTTTTTACGGCTAAAGGTAATGTAGCTGAAACGCGTGGAGTAGCAGGATACACTAGAAAGATAAATTGCTGTCAAATTTCTGTGGGTTAGACTGATGACTTTGGCTTTCTCCTGCAAGTGAAAAGCAGCCATCAACGTTTTTCAGCTGTGTTCAACAAACATCTATGAGTCCCTACCATGTAACTGGCAGTGTACTGTATCTAGTACCAAATACTAGAGATGCAACGGTCACCAAGTGAGATGAGACGGTGCCTACCTTCAGTCTTAGAGCAGGAGAATGATGTCACCTGATCTGTATTTTTGGAAGACAAATCTGTAGAAATGATTAACTGACTTCATTGTTTTTCAATCATTTGTAAGAGGAAATTATTTTGGACAGATAAAATGTATTCACTATTAACAATTCCCCTCACCTGTATTTCCCTCCAACCCCTTTTATAGGGAAGATAGAGTCAAATAAAGAGACTTTTCTTATGCACAGGGAGGAAGAGCAGGAGGATTGTTACAAGTTGAATTGTGTCCTCTGAAAATTAATATGTTGGCGTCCTATTCTCAGTACCTCAGACTGTGAGTTTATTTGGAAATAGGATCACTGCAAATGTAATTAGATAAGACAAGGTTATTTAGGGTGGACCCTAATCCAGTATGACTGGTGCCCTTATAAAAAGGGAAATTTGGATGTAGATGCACACAGGGAGAATGGCACGTGCAGGTAACAGCTGAGATCAGGGTAATGCTTCTACAAGCCAAGGAGTGCCGAAGATCTGGTGGCAAACTGCCAGAAGTCCTGAGAAGGAACCAGTCCTGCCCATACCCTCATCTTGGAGTGCTAGCCTCTAGAATTGTGAGACAATAAGTTTGTCCTTTAAACCACCCAGTTTGTGGTACTTTGCTATGGCTGTTCTAGCAAACTCACAAAAGGCTGCAAGCTAAAACTGTTCATTAGAAAACAAATAGAGAAAGAGCCTTGTTGGCATGGTGAAATCAGAGTAGTGAAGCCAAGAGTCCATGAAACTGGACAGGCTTCTTAGGAAATGAAGGAAAAGACAACACACTAAAAAGGAACTTCGAGGGGAAGAATAAAAATGTCCCTTAGGAATTGTCAGAAATTGTAGAAAATTAAGCTAGACAGGTGAGCCCAGGTCAGATTATGTAGAAATTTGTAGGATTTTAAATTTTACCTGAAGAGAAACTGGAAGCCATTGAAGGATTCAAGCAGGGCAAGGATATCATCAGAGTTTAATTTACCGAATTCTACCGTCTACAGGACTTGGGAAGAGGGATTGGGGACGAGGGAAGAGGAAGAGGGGACAGGAGGGACATGAATAGATGGGAGGAGGCCGGTTCGAGGACACTTGCTATGGTCCCATTAAAGATGACTTAGCCTCAGGGAGGTAAATTCTGGGATCTGACTTCAACACATGTCAAACCACTGTGGGCTGTGCTTTTGGTTATTTGAGGAAACCTTGTGTTTCTGCCTACATGGGAATTGCTGCTTCCCTGCAAGTCATGCTCTAAGATGCTAAAGGGACTTCTCAGTTGTTCCCTTTGGAGAAAGTAGAAACAAGGTAAATATATTAAAGAGTGAGATCGTCCTTGTAAATTCTCCTTATTCTCACTTGTGTTTTCTTTCCACATCTAAGTTGTGACTTACACCATTTTATTTTCATTGACTAGAGAGCACTGCTTTTAGACTCAGATCCCCTTGCCTTTGGCAAAGACCATCAATGTTCACTTATTTTTTATTATATGCTTACTGATATTCATTCTATTTGGCTTCTTTATCTTTTCAAGATTTGATTCTACATAGAACATTATTTTTTTTAAAAAAAAACTTCAAAGCAATGACTGCTTTTTTACAAACAGAAGAATTTTTACTTAAAAAACTCTTAATGTTTACATTTATTCGAGTTTCTCTTCTCTGTGCTGATTCAAATGAAGGTCATAGCCACAGTTTTATCTAGACTATAAAAAAGGTTATAAAACAGCAACACTTTTAAGAGATATTTGTTATCTATTTGCCATATGGACACAACACGCTCCCAACCTCATATTTGACCCTACTCAATGTTTTAGTTGTCTGAGGGTATCAAAGAATCAATATTTTTTTAAAAAATCTCCTATTTTCTCAATACTTAAAAATTTATCTAATATTTCTAGGAACATGTGAAGGATGAGATACGGAAAAAAAGAGTATGCACTTTCCCCAAGACTAATTTTGGCAGCTTAAAAAAAAGAAGCATTTATTACAAAATATTATTTAGACTGAAAAGAAATCCAAACAAACCTTCAAGCCACCAGTCTGTACTTTAAACATCAAAACCAGCCAAGGACTTGAGATTTTACGCTTCCTTTGGTGTGAAGCTAAATATTATGAGATGTAATATTATGGGATGTACAAACCTTGATTTCCATTTACATGGAATTTGAAAGAAGAAACTAAATTTGGTGTTTTATTTGCCATCACTCTAGGGGAAATTGCACCTACCAGCAAACCTCCCATCACCTAAGATAAGAGTAAGATGTCTATTTCTCCGTTCCATTATCGATATATTAGTATCTGCTAGATTCTCAACTCCCAAGTTTAGGAACAATGTCTGTCTTACTCATCACAGCTCACCTACCATTTAAGATAGTGTCTGGCGCCTAATAAACCTTTCATAGGTATTTGTGAAATGAATGTCTGCACTAAATTTTAACATAATCCGTCAGTATACAGATTTTTTGTACATAATTCTTTAATCCAAAAAAGTGCCATATTCCTGCCTAATCTTTTAACCCATATCATTTCCCATCACTGAACCCACATGAAGAAATTACTCACCTTTTAAATCACTCCTTGAAGCCTCTAAGTTCTAAATGTGTGAATCTATAGATAATCACAATTACTAAAGTGTCTATTTCTTGGACCACAGTCCTTTGAACTGAATTCTCCAGCTAAAATATTCAAGCCTTTCTGGTCAAAGAATTATTATTTCAGCACACACACAAAAACAAACAGTATAAAGGTGATTTAAATGACAGGATACCAATAACAAAATTCTCAAGATTGGGTGACAAGAAAAATACCATGTGCTTGACAAATTTTAAAGGGTGATGATTAAAAACAAATGATAAACTCAAGGTTTCATAAAGTCATCCAAAATCAGAACTGAGGCTATAAACTTATTTAGATATCTTTATTATCCTACAGTGTGCCAGAAGGACTCAAACGACTCCCCAGAGTACTAGAAGCATACTTCTTTGAGCACTGCTTTTAATAGCACTGATGTATTATAGTGCTGTTGTCTCTGATGTATTTCATATTAAAACTTTGTGTGTGTGCATGCACGTGTGTGTGTATGTGTAAAAAACACATGGAATATTGCTTTAGTAGGTATTTTTCTCCTGATGGGTCAATTGTAATCAATCATCATATGCCCTACTTATTTTGCCTCCATTTGTGTGGGCATGCCAGTCTCTTTCTTTATTTGAGCATGATAAAAGTGAAGGCAAAAAAGTTGGAGTGAGCCTTGATTTCATGTTTTGGTTAATAGCCTCAGCCCATGGTCATGGATAAAAGATGGGTAAATTGTAAAACTGGAAGTGATCCAGTTGACTCATAATAAGAAAAATACCTACAGAGCCCTACTCATTTGGATGTTAAAATTCTTGAGGAAGAAGACCACCTTTTAGGAATTAGTGGAAGAAATAAATGGCAAATAGCAGAGCCATTTACAGATGGTGATCATTTTTTTGTCCTCATTGTAACTAATAAGAAATGACCAACAGTTTTATGAACAGTGGTTGGAAGAATATAGTCCAAGAACATTTCTTGATTCTGGATATTCAAAGAGGGTAGAATCAAAATTGTCTCTGCAATGCCCAAAATGTAATTCTTTATCATTATCTGTTTGTAGTTAGCACTCCTTTTTCTATAAATGCATCCCCGTGCTAACAGAGTATGAGTACATTAAAATGACTACATTTAGCTACTTTAATTTTCAAATTGAATCATCACAGACTATTAAGTTGATTCAATTTAAGCAATAAATATTAAGGATTAATCTCAAGCCCAGCACTTTGCTGAATGTATCAGGTATATAAAAGAAAGAAAAGTTTCTTCCCATATTAAAGCATGAATTCACTGATGAGATGAGAAATTCACAAAGAAAACAACTAGAAAATAAACACCAAAGAGTATATAATTAGGAGTTAAGCCATTTAATATGAATCACACGATAAATTCTATTTAAATTGAACAAGTCCTGGCATGATTCATGGCGAGGATAGGACTTACACTGGTTGATGAACTGTGAATTGAATTAGGTATCAAAACTGAGAATGGAGGTGTTTTCGATAGAGAATACCAAAAGTGAAGGCAGAGAAGTGAGAGCCAGCCCGATGGGTACAACGCAGCAGTGAAAACAGCTTAGAGAAGAGCTTTTCTAAATCTCTGCATTAGGGTTGTTTGAAATCAAGTTAGTGATGGAACTCCTGTCCCCCAAGGAACCCCAGTCTCAATTATCATGACTTGCTTGTTATGACCAGTGTCATGTAGTCTTGGCTTTAGGTTATAAGCACCTGGATGATTCAAGCAAAAATGCCTAAATACAATGAGATGAATAGTGACTTACTTTATCAATATGCTTAATGATGACTCAATTCCCACACAGTAAAAACAATTCTCCAAACTTTTATAATATGGATTGAAATACACTCAGTATTACTTAGATGTGCAAAAATTTATACATTTCCTTATTTTAATCTCATCTTGTCCTTGAATCCCCATTGCCATTGATAATTGAAGAAAAATTTAGGGCTTAGTTAAAATTAACTGTTTCTTCCAGCTAAAATTCTCTTAATCAACCCATAATTTTAACTCCCTATCAAAGACATTTCTTAGTGCTAGAAAAGTCTCCTCTCCCTCCTCTTCCTTGCCAAGATTGTTTCTAAGTATTTATGTTGGTGGGAAGAAGGACCTTCAGTCAGCCTGCTATTCTCTTGATCTGTGCTGTCCAGTACAGTAGGCACTAGCCAGGTGTGGCAATTGAGCACTGGAAGTGTGGCTGGGCCAAATTAAGATGTGCTGTAAATGTAAAATATACACTGGCTTCCAAAGCTTAGCACAAATATATATCTCTCTATTTAACATCTCGTTAATATTTTTCTATTGATTACAAGTTGAAATGAAAATATTTTGGATGTATTGGGTTAAATAAATACATTAACTATTAAAATTAGTTTCATCCTTTTTTAAAACCTTTTTAGTGTGGCTACTGGAAAATTTTAAATTACATATATAGCTTGCGTTGTACTTCCATTGAGCTGCACCGCTCTGGGTCTTCTATCTCCAGTGCAGTGCAGCTAGTCTGTGTTTCCTCAGCAGTCGGCACTGACTGGCATCTGCTGAAGAGTGTCTGGTCCTGCATAACAATTACTATTGATGGCTACCATCCCCATCACGGGGACCATAGTCCAGGTGTAAGTTCTTCGCCAACCCCAACTTTCTTTTCCCAGCCCAAGCCACTTTGATCTTTCAGTCTGTGATATTGTGATTTATAGTAAGAAATGTATATTTGGTCTTGGTCCTACTTTCAGCACAGAGCTCCTAAAACCCTTCGAATAGCATATAATGAGAGCAGATACAAGTGTCTCTTGTTACGTTAATGAGGTGACGCTAGGGAAGCACCTAAGGGTGGGGCTGGCTCCCTGGAGAATCCACCAACTCACCCTGTGATTAGCAGGTTGGAATTTTCAGTCCCACCCCCCTGATCTTCCGAGAGAGGATAGGGGCTGGAGGTTGAATCAATCAGCAATAACTGATGATTTAATCAACCATGCCTTTGTAATAAAGCCTCCATAAAAGCCCAAAAAGACAGGGTTTAAAAACTTCCTGAGTTGGTGAAGACTTGGGAAGAGTGGTGGGCTCAGAGAGGGCATGGAAACTCCGAGCCATTTCCCCTTACCTTTCCCTATGCATCTCTTCCATCCAGTTGTTCCTGAGTTGTATCCTTTTATAATGAACGGGTAATCTAGTAAGTAAAATGCTTCTCTGAGTTCTGTGTGCTGCTCTAATAAATTAATTGAACCCAAGGAGGGAGTCATGGGAACCTCTGATTTACAGCCATTTGGTCAGAAGCACAGATGACAACTTAGACTTGGAATTGGCATCTGAAGTTAGGCAGAGGATGGGGGTGAGGGACAGTCTTGTAGAAAAGAACCCTTAACCTGTGGAATCTGACTGTATTTCAAGTAGTTAGTGTCAGAATTGAGCTGAATTGTAGGATATCCACCTGGGGTCTGGGAATTGCTTACTCGATGGTGTGGGAAATTCCTTCAAACACACTTCATTGGAACTGTGTGTAGGATGTGTACAGTCCTTGCAGCATCTCTGCTTCCTACCACTGAGTAGCATACGAAGGTCATGGGCTTTGAATAATACTGTATCCCAGACCCACAGCTCTGGAATCCTCCCACTGCCCTTGCTGATTTACCATTCCAGAGCTCTGACAGAGATATGAGGCAGACTACAAGCCTGGATGTTCTCAGATTCCTGCTCAAGCTATCTGGGGATACTGTTCTCTCCCCACTCCCTCCTTTGCCCAAGGTCCAGAATGATGGCTTGCCAAATTCCTATTCCGGGATTCAGTTATGCTTATCTTCTCTCCACTTGCAACCCTCCTAATCTGCCTTCTTTTCTCTTATCATATAAACTTTTCTCTTTCCTCTTCCTGTCTGAAAGCTCATTCCCATCTGTTCTGCATGCTCTTTACATTATGGGTTACAGTAAAATTCTGTAATCTGAGTTCATAAGATTGGCTCTTGGTATTCAAAGGAGAGCATTTAGGAGACAGACTATAGAGCCAGTGAGCTCTACTGGAACATACTACATCATCCCTAACATCGGGGACATAAATACATGATTTCCTGTTTTACCTGGGCTGTCAATAATTTGCTGAAATCCTGCAATTCCTATATAACAATTGCTTCTAGTCTTCACATAAACTATTTTATTTCTTCCTTTATTATATGTTAAAAAGAGGCTGTATTTATAAATATTTTGTAAAATTACATGTATCATTTTAAAAATTCAAAAATAAAATAAAAAAAAATTCAAACAGCACAGAAAAATCCAAATAAGAAAAAAAAAGCAGCCAAAATACCAACAGCTAATGCTGACGGCTGCAAACAATTTTGTGACTCTCTTTTCAGATCCTGTAATTCCAGGCTGTTGCCAAAAGATCGGTCCCCATCCCTGACAAGCCAGATTGCAACTCAGAGAGACAAGGTCTGAGAGCTTAGAAGAAAAGAGACAACGTTATTACTTTGCCGGGCAAAGGGGACTCACAGCAGGCTAGCGCCTTCAAAACTGTGAACCCACCTTGGGGATGGGGTAGGGTGGTTATATAGCCAATACTCAAACAATAAACAATCACCAGAATCATTTTCTTGTAAGACTTGGAGTGGTGTCATGATGCCTCCAGGCAGCTAACTCTATAGAGGCTAGCGGGTGTGCTTTTCCAATCTCTTTATCTCGTAAGAGCCCAAGGCGTGGTCTTCTTTGTATTTAGCCTGTTTTGTAAGGCTACAGTTTGTGACCTTTCTGGGGAACAACTCAGAAACCAAGTATGACTATTACTTTTGATTACTGGAATAAAGCAGAAACAGTAAAATTAATAGCTTTATTTTAACAACAGGCCTGGAGCTGTGAGTAGCAACCGGTCAGTCAGGTCAGTTGACTGTTTCAAGGGTAAGCATAAAAATAAACAATCTGTTAGCCTAAATGTGGCCATTTTATTAGTTCTCCTTCAAGATTTCTATGCTTAGTAGTCATTTTTAAATAAATGAGATTGTTCTTTATGTGCTGTCTTTTTCACTGGTAGGATCTTGTGGATATATTTTCACATGAATTTAGAAACATATGCTAATTTTAATGACCACAGAGTATTCCACTATAGGATTGTATCTTAATTTTTTTGTCCAGTATCATATTAGTGAATTGGGAGGGGGCGAAAATAAACAATGCCAGAATGGACATCCTAACAGATACAACATTTTGCATTTGTGCAATTACTCCTTGAAACTGTTGACTGAAATAAATGCACAGCTTAAAAGTTGAGAGTTACATTTTATTTGGCGGGAGGACTCGAGCTGGGATGACAGCCTCTCAGATCGCTCTGAGGGACTGCTCTGAAGAGGTAGGGGAGGAGCTAGGATATACAGGAGCTTTACAAGAAAGACCAGGTAGTTGGAACAATAAAAGATTACTTGTTATCTAAAGATAACCAGGAATCTCAAGTTAAAAAATTTAGTGCTATTCTATGTATGGGAGGAAGCAAACATTTGGGCTCATTGAATTCATTCCTTTGACAAGCACTTAGCTATCTAGGGCCAGTGTCTTGTCCTTTGTTATTCTGTCCCCTCAGAGTGCACCATTGTGAGTGGCTGCAGAGGCTGGGCTGCAGGCTTGTCTTTACTAGGGGGTTGCGGCAGCCGCTGATGACTTGATGGTTTCAGCATTCTTTGTTCACTGAAATGGTTTGCAGTATTTTTCGTTCACAGGATAAATTCTAAAATTGAGGCTGGTGGTCAAAAGCTATATACATTTTATATTTTGATACATTGTGTCAAAGTGCCTTATAGGGAAGTTGTATTTATTTATACGCCCACAGTAAATAAGAGGGTTTGCTTTCCTTCACTTCCTACAACAATGAGTCTTTTCAATATTTTACAACTTTATAGATGTGGAAATTATATTTCTCAGTTGTTTTAGCTACATGTCTGATTATTAATATAGATGAAAATATTTTTTTATTTATTTACCAATGTGTTTCTTCATGTATCATTGGCCTGTTAAAACCTATCACTGATTTTTTTCTACTGAATTATTATTTTTATAGATTTATTCATTTGTATGACTGTCAATTTTTTGACATGTGTTATGATTTTTTCCTAATTTTTTTAGGCATCTTTCAGCTTCATTATGTTATTCTTTGCCATAAAGATATTTTAAATTTTAATGTGGTTTCCAGTTTTTGTGATAATTTCCAAACAACAAAATATAAATATATACACTTATGTTTTCTTAAAGTTCTGTTACATTTAAATCATTGATTTATCTTTAAGTTTATAGGGATCTAAAAGTAAGGATTTAACTTATCTTCTCTAAATCATTAGCCAACTGTTAAAATATATTAGATAAATAATCCATCTTTTGTTCCACTGGTTTGAATATACATTTACCATGTAATAAATGCCATGTATTAACTTGGTTCTATTTCTAAACTCACCAGCTTTTTCTATAAACCTATTGCTGAGCCAATAACACACTGTTTTTCTTTTTTGGTAGCTTTATAATATATTTGAATATGTGATAAGTATATAATCCTCCAAGTTCACGCTTCTCCACTATGCTCTATGACGAAGAGGCTACTCTGTTAGGAACTACAACACAGATTCATTTGCTCTCTGGCTTCTAGTTGGGTTTAGCCAACTAAGTAAAGGAAAGGATAAGGAACAGTGAGGTCTAAGCATTCTCCCAGCTCCCCACTTGTGGGTCCCTCTGAATGGCTGTGTCTCTCATCCTATCAAGAGTCCCTGCTTCTGAAAGCCAGCCTCTCCACTCAGCTTTCCAAGTTTCTGAGTTCCAGTAACTGTTCCCTCTTTTTCCCACTTCCATTCTGGGAGTGGTAACAGTGCCTTGGGTTACCATTCCTGGGGTGTTGCCCTAAATCTTCCAATTCCCCTTATGTGCTGCCCAAACCTTTTTCAACAGCCCCTCTGTTACCCTTTCCTTTCAATGTCTGTAACTGAGTGCGTCATCTGTCTCTTGCTGGGAATCTTACTGATACAAATGGTAATAGTGAATACTTCTATCTAGTCCTGGCTTAGGTTGGAATGCTTCTAGTGTTTCCCCATTAATCCTTCTACACTCCAGCTACATCAAACATCTCTCTCTCCTGTCCACAGACACGCACTCTATCACCTCTTCCCTCCCTCTCAGCAGATAGTCTCACCTGCTACTACATCTGCCAACCCACAAGCACATCCTTTCTTCCTTCTCTCCTCTCACAATGGAAGAGTGATTTCTCCTTTTGCTCCTTTTGTCTCACCTTGATTCCTTTGGCTATTAAGCTTAGGATTCCATCTTCTCCCTTTTCTGACGGGTCTAGGACTATCACCCTTTCTACTCACTCCAAGTTACCAGATTGAAACATTTCATGCTCGTCTGTTCTTCAATTGAAGTGTCCGTTGGCTCCAGCTTCTAGCCTTGCTCTTCCTCTTCACCATTAAGAGTCTTGAACTTTACTGGGTATTTACTCCCAACTTCCTCTAATTCATAGAATTCCACAGAATATTTCCGTGCAAGGTCACAGTGAAAGAGTGGACAGAGTGAACAGTGCAAGAGGTTTATTTGGGAACAGCACCTGAGAAATACAAAAGGGGGAGAGAGCAGGATTTGGGCATGGAAGGCCTTCAGATGATGATGCAAATCTGAAAAATTCTTGGTTAATCCAATAAGAAGTCCTGGGGCAAAAACTGGTCCTTAAAGGAGCCCTGTGCTGAGTAGAAATGTCCTTAATTTACTCAGTGCCCTTGGCATGCTCCATCGTTGGCTGTGGGCTGTTCAGGAAGAGCTTGGCCTCATTCTGAAAACTGAGGCAGATTTGGGAGGTGCTAAAAGCTGGAATCTGTCAGCTCAATGCAACTGATTACTCTGTCCTTAAAAATCAGTCTTCAGATTCCTCAAAAAACTAAAATATAGATTTACTATATGATCCAGCAATCCCACAGTTGAGCATATGTCCAAAGGAAAATATAATTCAAAAAGACACATATACCTCAGTGTTCATGGCAGCACTGTTTACAATAGTCAAGACATGGAAACAACCCAAATGTCCATTGACAGATGACTGGATAAAGATGATGTGGTGTATACACACACACACACACACACACACACAAATAGAATACTACTCAGCCATAAAAATGAATAAAATAATGCCATTTACAGCAATATGGATGAACCTGGAGATTGTCATTCTAAGTGAAGTAAGTCAGAAAGAGAAAGAAAAACCATATGATATCGCTTATATGTAGAATCTAAAAAAAAAAAAAAAAAAAAAAAAAAAAAAAAAGACACCAATGAATTTATTTACAAAATAGAAACAGACTCACAGACATAGAGAACAAACTTATGGTTACCAGTGGGTAAAACTGGTGGGAAGGGATAAATTGGGAATTCTAAATTTGCACCTCTTGGGGATTAATGGAAATGTTAGCTATCTTGATTGTGGTGGTGGTTTCATTGGTGTCTATGTCTATCAAAATTCATCAAATTGTACATTTGAAATATGTGTAGTTTACAGTACAGGAATCATACCATAATAAAGGTGTTTAAAAAAAAAACAGTGTTTTCCGATTCTTCCCTGTGACTCTCTCAGTTTCTTTTCAATCATATTTGAAGGATTCTCTTTCTCTGACCATCCACTTATGTTGTTCCTCAGGGTTTGATCCCAGGCCTTGTTTGTCTTGTATCCTGAACACTCCATCTAGAAAAGATAGCTTCAAAATGCTGGTGACTTACAAATGCACGGTTGGCTGAGATCTCTGTTACTTGCATGTCTTGCAGGCACCTTAAGTCACCCTAACTGAATTCTTTACCTTTCCTCCAAACTTGCTTCTTCCCCTCCAGCATTTTCTATCTCAGTAAAGGGCACAGTCATCCCCCCACCCCATTGTCCATTATCCTCATCTCCTTCTCCACAACCTTATGCAATCACTAAGTCTCGTCTTTTTAAACTTTAACCATCTCTCCAATCTGTTCTCTCCATCCTCACTCCACTATCTTATCTCAGGCTGGGGCATTTTTCTCTTCTAAATATCACAGCAGACTCCAAACTGGTTTCTCTCCTTTCATCCAAACTTATTATTAAATAAATAAATAAAAATTGAGGTAGCCACATGTCTGGTGAGAGAAACGCAGGTTAAAGCAACATTGAAGTAAAAAGTTGGCCTGTTATATTCGTTTCCTGCAGCTTCTATAACAAATCCCCACAACTTGGTGACTTAAAACAGTAGCAATTTATTCTCTCACATTCCTTGAGGCCAGAAGTCTGAAATCAAGGTATTAGCAGGGCCACATTCCCTCTGGAGACTTCAGGGAAAATCTGTCCCTTACCTCTTCCCTCTTGTGAGGACTGCTGGTGTGGCATCCTTGGGCTTGTGTCCACGCCACTCCCAGGTCTGCCTCTGTCTTCACATGGTCTTCTTCTCTGTGAGTCTGTATCAAAACTTCCTCTGCCATGCTCATAAAAATACACGTGATTACATTTAGCACCCACCTGGATAACCCAGGATAAAATCTCCTCTCAAAAGCTTTAACTTAATCACATCTTATACTTACAGACTCTGAATATTAGGATGTAAATGTATCTGTTGGTGAGGCCACCATTCAGCCCCCTACACCCATCAAATTAGCAAGTCTTTAAATAGAATGAACACTTAATGCAAACAAGAGACAAAAAATAAGATGCATACACCTCCACAGATGGTGGGGCTATAAATTGGTACAACCCTGAAACAATGTGACAGTGTGAATTAAGGCCATTAAAATATTCATAATCTTATCTAGTAATCTCACATCTAGGAAACTGTCTTAGACAAATACGTTTAAATATGGACAAACAGAAGATTCAAATTTATGTATGTATAAACCTTTATTATACATATGGAGAAAAGACTAGAAAAAAATGCATCAAATGCCTGTCATAGTTCTCTCTGGATGGTAACATGAGTATTCTTATTTAAACTTGTCTATGATTTTTAAAGGTTTTGTGATGAGTGCATTACTTTAATAATCATTTAAGTCCATTTTCAAGTTTAATCATATGAAATGTGAATTACAGTTTAATTCACAAGGAAGGAATAAACGACTAGCTATAGAAGATTTGCGAATTACTTTCCAAAATATTTAAAAGCCTATTTGGCTATACCTCAGGAGTCAAAGCAAGAAAATAAAAAATGGATTCTGGAAATCAGACTTCTGAGATTTGGGATTATACACTCAAATGTGGCAGGGTTCATTTCTCTCTGGAAAAAATTAAAAGTAAGAGAGAGATGATGAAGCTGGTATGGCTGCTAGGACCACCTCGTTATGAGACTAAAGGGGACCCAAGAAGTCACTTTGCTCATTTTATCACCTAAAGGCAAGTAGCTGCTCTAGGGAAATCTAAAGGTCTCTCTTTTTCAAATAGTGTTCTAGAAAGAGAAATCCAGTATCTCCACTGGGCTTCCATGTTCTTAAATATATCAATTATATTTGACAAAGTTCTGCAAGTTAAGTAACTAGAAGAGAGAAGTGAGTCTAAGAATTTTCTTTTGGGAACAATTAAAGAAACAAAGGAGAGACTGTTCCTTTGATTCCGTGTTAAATCTAGCTACATACAACACAAAATTATTTTATGATTTCTTAATAACAGTCTCCTGTATGAACTCTGGCTTAAGATCAAGATACTGGTAACAAAATAATTATTAAGCAAAAGGCTATCTATATGCAAAATATCATGAAAAAAAATCCCCCCCCCAATAAAAAGATTTTTAATGTGCCAAATCCAGCTAGAAGTAATGAAACTACACGCATTATCAACTGAAGAAATCACTTAGTTCAACAAGACAAGTGCCTTTTTCTTTGTGAAATGTTATCACATACCGGTAAATGTAACCTGAAGGCACCAAGTAACCTTAAAATATAGTTAAAGAGACTTTCTTTAGCATGTGCTTATTTAGTAATTATTAACTTCATCTATTCAACACATTACTCAATAAAATCACCAGACGCAAGTGTCTTGCAGATCCCGTCTCAGGAAGCCTTAGAAGAAATGATGGCTTCCCCATTCAGGACACACAAAACATCTTAAGGATTAAGACAATTGTAGTCAAAGGACTCTCCTCTTCCATTATGTACAAAGATCCTTAAAGCCTTTAACCTCCTCAAGAGATTATGCAGAAAATGTGCATACAGTTTCCCCAGAGGAAATTCGGTTTGGGTGACTAACTCCATGAGAAGATGAAGCACAAAGAAAAGGACAAGAATAACCAAGAAAGACTTGCTGAAGTTGTGCAATTATACTGAGAATTAAGATCCAGTTAGGTGTATTCATTCTCAGGACAGTGGTTACAGTTCTGAAAGACATCTTTCAAAGGGAATGACTCTGTTATAAACAGGGAACTTACTTACATAGGCTTGTTTTGCAAATAACCTGTTATTTGATGGAGTTGGTAAAGACAGGTTTTCTTATCATAACCTGTGGACAAAATAATTTTAAATGCAGTGTGAGACTTAAAAATAAATGTGGTAATACATATGTATTTCAAGTAGACATACTTATGTGGATATATTAACTCATAAATATGTACAAGGCTGCCTTTTGCTTTCTTCAGTCAAAAAATTAAGTGACAGAAATAATCATTTTTATAGTAAACTTGAGAAAGTTTTGGTCTTAAGAGATTGGTGTAGAGATAAGAAATGAAGAATGGTCATAAGAACAATAGTTACATAACTAGTCAAGCACTGCATGGAGAAATACTAGACAACTCTGAGAAATGATAATCTAGACATATTTATTGTCTGTGATATTTTTATTATTAAAAAGTAAGTAATAAAATGGTATATATGATATGTCCCTATTCATGTGGAATTGTGTGTGTATATATGTAAGCATGTGTATATTTGCGTGTACGTATAGAAAGATGTCTGTCATACAGTGAGCATTGAATACACATTTTGTTAAATCAGCAGGGTTAATCTCAGAATGGTAAGACCCAAGGTGAATTTTAGTTCTTTCTTTTTCTATATTGTTTTTTCCCCAAACAAATATATTTAGAAGTAGACAAATACTTTCACTTTTTTTTTCAAAGGAAAAAAAAACAGAAAAAAAGAAAAGATAAACATTGTCAATTCCCTACATGTGACTCAGTGATGCAATATTGTGGAAATACCATTCATCACTCAATTTGGATCACAACAGAGTTCATTCTGCTGTTCCATGTCTTCTCTAGTCCAAAGCCTTGGCTTTAGAACCCTGGGTTTTTCAGAGATAGAAGAATTTAATGAGGAAAACACATTGAAGATAATGGTGAATATATGCATTACCATAAAGTTGGGGGGGGGGGAAGATTGCATATTTTTGTGTGTTAATTCTGCTTGGACACCCTAACTGTGGTAAGAAGAATCTGGAAGGCCTTCATAATCTAGAAATTTCATTAAAGTCATACATTTGATCTAAAAACTTATGAGAAGTTTGCATTGTATCCATAATACAGCTGTAATTTTAATACAAAATGAGGCTTTAAAAATGTATTGATCCTAGAGTAAAAATGATGCTCCAAGAAAAAGCTGGTCACATTTTTTCCAGTGGTTTTACCTTAATGCCTGGTGGGCTGAGGGGTTGGGGCAGTAGAAAAGAAAGTCAGTCTAGAAAGTGCAAAGGGTGTAAAATCAGTATCATTGACAGACCAGTTGATCTTGTGAAATAAGGCTCTGATTTTGCCCAAGGTGTCTCAGCACTCTATGGAAATCACAGAACAGGGAAAGAAAACAAGTGATGAGAATGTCAGAGAATGTATTGGATCAGACTGTTACTTTAAAAAATATTGTTCATTTAACCAATTCTCCTTAACATTCAAGTCCTAAAGACTAAAATAGTATTTTAAAAAGTAAAATATGGATAGTAAGGTAAAGTGAGACATATTTACTAAGTACTCATTTCAGCACATCAAAAAATCAGGAGTAAAGCTGAAATAAAATTTTTGCTTAAAAAGGTTTTATGTGTGTAATAATCTTATTAGTATTCTATTGTTTTTTTGCTGCATATGTTTTGCAAAATTTAAAATGTTTGCAGATGCTTATTAGAAAATGAATAAGCCCCAGGTTTTCATAAATTACAATATCAAATTTAATTTTAAAATAAAGTGCTTTTTTCCTCCTCTTCCAGGACCACAAAGCAAAATTTATAATATGTACCTCTCCTCTGGATAATAATGTTATCCTTTAAAACGTGCAATTTTTCTCTCTTAAGAAAACTGTTCTGACAATCCTTGAAATTAAGAAAAGAAAAAGTTTTAATAAGTATTTAATAATTCCAAATTTATTTATCATTCTTCTTGTTTACAAAGGAAAAATATAATTACCCAGTGTATCTCAGTAAGAGGGAGGCATGAAGTAATAAAGATACCAACTGATGAAATGAAACTAAAACCATGTGAAAACATGGCAAGAGGATCAGGACAACCAAATTACAATTTAACAATTAATCTTTTTTGAATTTTTGGTAACTGAGCAATCAAGAAAAATGAACTCTATATTGTTGTAAACCAGTTACTGTTCAAAATTCTAAAATAATGTCTTTTTACAAGAGAATGTTGCTGGAGCTGACAAGGTCTGGGGAAGCTTTCCAGTGTTAAATGAAACTTTAAAAGGCTTCTTTTTCTTTTGCAATTATTCATTTCTTGGGTTCAGTGAAACGTGCTGGATCACAAAGAATGATCTTATTTTATTTTTCTTTCCCCCCTAAAACATAGTGTTATAAAATGAAAATTATAGCAAAATGCTTACTTCTAACAAAAAGGGGCATTTTAAAAAGAATTACAATTAGTTTTTTACATTAAAAAGCAACTCAATGTAGTAAATTACTGTATCTGAATATCTTATTTTTGCACCACATTTAAAATATTGGAGCCAGAAAAAGTAAATGCTGGTGCTTGATTCAAAGAGATATTTATCACACTCTCTAAACTGATGGGAAGAATACACAGACACAATAGGGATTACAAGTCTCTTTGATGAAGTCTCCCTGATTTGAACCTGTTTTTTCCTCTTTCACAGAACAAGAGATAATCTCCCTGAAATAAATATTTCTGCCTTTGAAAAATGATTCAAACAAACGATAATTGGGCAAAATAAGGTACGGAACACATAGTTAATGTGGGAAATAATGCCTAAATATAAACAGATAAAACACTAAGATTATATCTCTTCACCGTATTTTCAAAAGAAAAAAGGTAATGAGCAGACAACCACTTGTAATTTACGAGCTGAAGTCTTCCTTTGACAGCCCACAGATCAATTAAATCCTCTTCAAATTAGTTTTGATGTGTTAATGTGTGAGTTCCCCACCTCCCCAAGTCTCCATGGACCATTACTGGGGTTTTATGCTGGTTTTCCACTGAATTGTTTCTAGTGTTTTGTTGCATGTTAATACGAGGTCATCTAAAGCTATGTAAATACAGAGAAAAATAACTCTAAAGCAGATTATTCCCTACTTTGCTTTATTTTCTCACACTATCTTCTGTCTTCTAGCTAAGAAAAGGTAGAAATATTTGCATCTTGGCTAGTTTTTCTCTTTGATAGCTGTATTTGTAATCTTTAGTAATACTTAGACTATCAAAATACAGCAGGTGGCCAGATCCCAATCTCCGCAACCTGTTCAAAAACACTTAGATTCTCAAAGTTGTTAACCTTAACCTGTCACAGATACTTAACTCTAATATGGAGTGACTAACAGGTAAAGAAAGAATTTTTTAAATTATGACTGGGTAATTCTTTTCACAAATGATGGAATCCAAAACAATACCTCAGTTTTATCTGACAGGGAATTACTGTCACGTTTGCCTCCCCAATGCTTCCTGTTGGGGGTGAGTGGTCTATTCTTCAGCATGACAAAGTCTGATTTCTGAATGGCTGGTAGTGTCAAAGGGCCATTAGTATGCTAAGCCTTTTAGTGGCATGGGATAGCTCCATCCTGCGTTCCTCAATTGTTGCCATTGGGCCACGTGACTAACTGATGATTTCAAGGCAAGCTTTGGAATCTTGATGTCTTCCAGAAATTAATATTCCTTCTGGTAATATAATCTATTGACTCTTGTCCAATTCTTTAATGCCTGAATGGAGGAACAGTCTTAGTGAAACTCCCAAGCAATGAGAAAAAGAGAAGACTCAGCAAACAAAATTGCTAGATTTCTCCCATGATTCGATTTTAAGAGTTTAAAAAGACAAGTGCAGTCTATAAACTGTCCACAGTTTTTATCATCTCTATTTTTAAGAATTCTACAAATAATGGTGGCAGAATTAGAAAGCAATTTTTCGAAACTATAAAAATGTTTACAGATCTGATTTTATTTTCTATAGTCAAATCTTTATTACCTGCACTGATATTTCTTTTGCATTTCTTAAAAAATTCGTTTCATGCTTACTGACTGCCAGCACCCACAGATAATATAGTAGAATAAGCACAAAACAGTCATTTGAAAATTAAGGGAGTGGACTAGATGATTTCTGATTCTATACTGACTAGTTATTTATTTTATTATGTCATTCTTATTCTACAGTTAGCCTGCAAACCAATAAGGAAACTTACTGAAATAGCACATTCAGCTCCAAAAAGATATGAAAGATGATACACTTTAGTATGTCAGTAGTTCCAAAGGAAGAGATGAGCAGGGGAGACTAGATAACAAAACTGATCAGTTTCTCAACCTTGCAGGAATGAAATCTACATAGTGCATGTTGTATGGTTAGAGGGTATTCCAAGAATATGAGCCACATACATATTCAAACAGAGAGAAAATACACCCCAAAGTCCAATGCACAGTGATTTTCAGAGTATTGATCTATACATTATCCATAAATTTGTCTTTATTCCTAAAGGGTAAAAAACTGAAAACTAAGAATATCTTGCCACTTTGTGATCTGGTATAGCAGAAACTGCCTGGCTTTTCAAAAGCCTGTTTCTTTTTTTTAACTTATTCCCCCTTGGGGCACACAGCTAGACGACACATCCCTGCCATCCTTGCAGTTAGGTGTAATTATTTGACTGTGTTTCAGCTGTAGGATGAATTTAGCTAATAGGATGTGATTCACTCCCAGGCATGGCCCATAAAATGATCTTTTATGCCATTTCTCTACTGCCAGCTTGACTCAGGGCATGATGACTTTGACAACTTATGATGAAGAAGACAGACCCACAAGGTAGAATCAGCCTCCATTCCAGAAACACTGCTTAGAGGAAAACTCCCACCAGTCAAGAATACTTTCATTGGACTTTATGTGAGTGAGAAATAAATTTTTATTATTTTTTAAGCCATCGCACATTTCATATTGGAAGTAGAGTATGGCTGAAAATAACAACCTCACATTTGTGACATTGGTTAAGTGGTTGAGCATCAAGCAAGGAAGAAACTGATATTGGGGGCTGGAAAGACAGAGAATCGTGATACCTAGAAGCAAAACACATGGTAAAACTGTCTCCAATGATAGCTTAAAGGAAGACCATGTAACCTCGGGGCCTCTAGAGCTAGTAGAAGTGACTGGGAAAAGTAAGGATAATTGCTTTCAGCAAGCTATCATAGAAACTGATGTCCCCAGAAAAGAATCACAGTTTCCAAACAGAGATGAAGGGATAAATTTAGTTCCTCGAAGGACTGGAAAAGTAGACTGCTTCTAAACCCTATGGAATAGGAAAAAAGACTGAAAAAAGAGATTTTGAGCAAAAAAGAACTATAAAGCAACTATATATTCTAATTTGTTCACAATAGTCATACTTTATGCCTCTTAATTCTGCCTAAATATTAATAGTACTAATATGACCCATTCTGAGGCAAAAATCAGATAGCAGATGTGGTCTTTCAAGGCAAAGTCCAGGTGCCCTGAAGGTAGTTGGCTAGTCAGGAGAAAAAAAAAATGCATTGCATTACAAGTTATCTATTGCTGTGTAACAATCCCAAACTTAGTAGATTAAAACATAACCATTTATCTACTCATGTTGCACAGTTGCAGAATAGGTCAGAGGGATATCTTATCTGTGCTCCACAAGGAATCAGCTTGGGTCACTCAGTAGCTGCATTTAACTGGAACATTGTTTATCATAAGAGGCAAGGAGACCAAAAAAAAAAAAAAAAAAAAAAAAGCTTAAGAGTTAAGACAAAGAAAGACCTTTAGGTGTAGTTACTGACACATGGAACTGAGTAAAAAACACATCAACCAGAAATCTACCATGATTTTGAAGGGATTGAGCTATCTAACACAATTAAAAGCACAAACTTGCATGTTGGAAGCAAGCAGTAAAAACGGGCAGTTCCCAAGAAGGGCACACTTTGGTTGTACCTGTGGACAGTATTAGACAAGGAAGTACCTCCCAGAGGGCAGGGTCTCGGAACCACAGAGAGCAATGGACAAGGGGATTCCTGTCAGGGAGAAGACTCAGGGTCTAATCAAGGTAAGGACCTTCACACTGCCTGCTCAACAGAATTTCAAAGCCGAGAAGAGTACTGATGGCTGTGTGTCTCTAATTCTTTCCCTTCCTGAGTAGGAGGGCTTATTGCAGTTATCTATCTTATTCTATCACTGTAATTTGAGCAGATACATTGATGGCAGTGGGGGACATAAAACTTACCTTTTTAGTTCACATTGGTAGGCTACCCATTGGGACAACAATATAAACTTCATCTGGTTGTGGTGTCTCATAGCTTTGATTTGTCTTCCTTGGGAAGGGAATGAGTGTTTTCTAAATGTAAGGAGAAAAGAGAAAAGATACCTGATGATCAGATGAGCAGACTGTGGTAGAGACCTTTCTGTGCTAACCAAAGCACACAGATATGCTCCCTTTTTCCAGAATTCCCCTTGCAGTTAAGTGTGACTATGTGACTGAATTATGGCCAACGGAATGTGGATAGAAGTGATGTATGCCACTCCCAAGTCTAATCCGTTAAAAACTTTCCACATCATCTGTGTGGTACCTTTTCTCATCTCCTTACTGAAGGCAAAGTTCTCCAAGGACCTTGGGAAGGGTAGAGCCTGGGTCCCTGGTCTAACTGGGAACACCTTATTTTACTGATATGTGAGAAATAAACTTTTACCATGATGATTTGCCACTGCAAATTTAGGGTTTATTTGTTACAGCAGGTAGGATTATTTTAACTATTATAAGAAAACTAAAAGTACCAGAGATAGGTGTTGCCTGATTTATAAATTACTATACAGTCAGTCTTATTTATGATCAATAAACCCAAATGTATTCATTGTCAACAAATATTTTTAAGTTTTTATGGTCTTTTATGAGTTCAGGAGAAAAATAAAGCCTATATCTCTTAGGAAAGGTTGGGATATCTACCTGGGTCTTCAAAGGCATGGGGGTAGGCAGACATATCAGCCCATGAAGCACCACCACCCAGTCGAGCTGACTGGCAGGGGTGGAGATCCAACCAAGATGGACCAATCTGATTCTTTTCATAGGAAATTGATATTGGGAAACTACTAAGTAGGAATTGAGCATAACTAAATCATTTTAATAATGGGATCCATGGATGAACTCCATAAACTTCTGTTGGTTAATGAAAAAAATATATGATGTGATGTCCAAGATTTGTTTTAAAATACTCAAGGAAAAAAACGTTGAGTACTGCATGTGTGTGTATGGGTTTTAATTTTTTTTTAATATTAATTTAATAATAACCCCCATGTACTCATTAGCCAGTGTCAACAATTATCAACATTTTTGCCACTCCTGGTTCTATGCACACACATGCGCGCACACGCACACACACACGTACATTTTTAAAGCATTATATCTGTTGTATGCTTAAAAATTTAGATTCTGGGATGATAGACTAGGCTTCATATCTTATTGCTGATTAAAGATTAAATGAAATACCTAAAGCACTTAGCACGTTATCCAGCACATAGTAGGTAGGTAATATTTGCTTTTTAATTTTTAATAGTGCCATGGTAGAAATGTGTACAACATTTGGTGGTAGCACAAAGGAAAGACTGACAGATACCCTTTGTGGCATGGGGTAGGGGGCCACATCAAATGAAAAAAGAAACTGTTAAGCTGGGTCTTGAAGGTGGCATTAGACTTTTCTAAAAGTATAAGTTAGTGTAAAGAGTATCCAAGTGAGGAAAGTCACAGTATTTTCGATACATACAAAGATACAGTGTGTATTTGTAATTTTTTGGCTGTCCAGCATGTAAGTCTCCTTTGTATGTTTGGGAAAATACTACCTTCTGAATATTGATGAGAGGTGGAGATTGCCTCTCACCAAGAAACCTGAAAATAACATATACCTTTTCTCAGCATCCTGTGCAGTTAGGATACGAACATGTGTCCCCAACCCAGGCATTCAGACACATTTGCCCTGGACTCTGGATAGGGAGTCATTAATACCAAGGGCCCAGGGTCGTGGAGAATCCATTATGGAGACAGGTGGCAGTAGTGATGGCAGTGCCATCCAATATTCACAGACAGCAGTGGCCATGGTCCCAGCAGTGGGATCTAGACTCCAGTGATACACAAGGCAGCTGTGCATCTGTATGTTACGCAGCCATACCGGAGTCCTCATTGGGCTAGCTTCTGTGGCATGCTTTGGCTTTGGTCCTCTTTCCGCCTTACTTCCTGTGCTATTGCCACTTATTAATTGAGCTTAGTTCTTCAGACCTCCTATGATTCTATTTGCTAGCCAAGACGTTTTTAACAACTTCTTTTTCTAAAGTCACAGTAGGTTTCTGTTGCCTACAACTAGGAATCCTGATAAACAAGCAAGCAGAGCAGGGTAAGAGGAACTGGCAGTATGTGGGATATGTGGGGCTTGGGATCTTGCAGTTTTTGATGGGTGGTATGCTGAAATTTCGCCAGTGTCCCTTGGATTCCTTCCTTGACTTCCCATGTCATAAGGAGCAACATCTCTCAGGTTCTTGTGACTTTGAGCTTCTAGGTATGTTCAGCTAATGGGAGGCACTAACAGACTGGAGAGCAAGTTGGGTACTTACCTGCTTCTCCTGTCCAGCTTGGCGGGGTGGTGATCTCTGGTACTTTTTCCATCATTCCATTCCAGTTCCTGTTGCATTATCTCTCCCTCTCTGGTCCTAGCTCCTGCTCAGCCTCCCGGCTGTGGTTTCAGAGCCCACGGATCATCCCAGCTTTGGAGTTCTGGCAACGCTACTTACTGCTCCCTGTGGTGCTTAGCCCTGGGGGTGACAGCAGCTCCGGCTGATTCTGATATGTGAGTTGCCTCATGATCTCCCTTATTTGGCCCCTCAGCAATTCCATCACCTGTGTAAACAATTCCCTGAATTAAATTTCCTCTGTTTGAAATAGTAGTTTCTGTTTTCCTGGCAGGACATTGACTGATATGTATGTCAAGGAAAGCCTCATTGAAAGGTGACATTTGATCAAAGACTTAACAGAGAGGGAGTTAGCCATGTTGATATGTGGGGGGAAGTGTACTCCAGGCAGAAGCAGCAATCAATGCAAAGGCCCTACGGTGAGAAAACGCCTGGCATGTTGAAGAAAACAGCAGAGTAAGGAAGGAGAGAATAATAGCAGGTGAGATAAGAGAGATAGTAGCACCAGATCATCTTTGATGGAGGGTTTTGATCAACAGGGTGACGTGAATTGCCTTTTATTTTGAAAGGACCACTGTGGGAACTGTGTAAATAATGTACTGTAGTGGGTAAGGACAAACAAAGGAAGTCATGCTCAAAGACTCTAGCAGCATTCTGGGCAAGAGATGATGGTAGCATGGACCTGTGAGCTAGCAATAGAGAAGTGAGAAGTGGTCATATATTATAGTTATACTTTGGAGGTAGAGTCAGAGGAATTTATGGGGGTCAGAGAGAAAAAGAGGAGTGAAGGAGGACTCTGATGATGTTGTGAATGTCTAACTAGAGCTATACAAAGTGGCCAAAAGTCTTTAGGCATGGTGGAGAGAAGTTACCTGCATGTGCTTCTCTAATAGCTGCACAATTTTTTTTAATGCTTTTCTGGACCTCTTCTAATGTTAATGGTTGAAAGTCATTAAATCAGTTTTTGGAGACTGGTTTTAGGTCTTTGACTGTTGTTGAATCTCATGTATAGGGACTTTGTGGTTACTCTTGTAGTATGGAATCATTTTTTAAAGATATTCCAAGATGTTTCAGAACTAGTGTTTCAAAGAGAGAGAAGGGAGTTAAGGATAACTCCAAAGATTTTAGCTTGAACAACTGAAAGGATAAACTGGCTGTTAGTTAGATGGGGAAGGCTGTAATTGGAGAGATTTAGGGGAGATCAGGAATTCAGTTTTGGACATTTTAAGTTGGTGATTTCTATTAAATATCCAAGTAAGAAAGTCAAGTAAACAAGTAGAAATACAAATCTTTAATTCATGATAAAAGACTAAGCTGGAGATAACGGTTTGGGAGCTACTGGTAAATAGATGACATTTAAAAGCCTTTGGACTGAATGAGGCTGTCAAAGAGAAGAAAAGATGACCAAGGATTGAGTTCTAGAACACTCTGACATTAACGAGTTCGGTACAGAAGGAGGAACTGGCAACTGGAGCCTGAGAAGAAGCATATAAATGAAGTGGGAGGAAAACCAGGAGAGTATGGTGTCCTCGAAACAAAGTGAAGCAAATATATTGAGGACTGAGTAATCAACTGTGTCAAATGACATAAAGCCTGAGAATTGATTATTGGCTTTAGTAACATGGAGTATATTGGGTTTTTTTATTCACTGAAATTTCTCAGGGAAGTAAGAAAGTTACCAGAAGTGAGGATAAGAGAAGAGGTAACAGGTTTGAGGAGAGAGAACAAAGTGTGAAAGAGTGAATGGATAAGAGTATATGAATACAGAATATAGGAAAGTTTAATATGATTAGCAAGTAGGATTAAGGGCTAACTTGAGGTTTGTGGTAAAGTGAGACAAATCAGTATAATTTGGTCCTTTTCCCAGTTGTGTTCGGCTGCATATGTGCAGGTGCAAGATAGAAAGACAGCTGGATTTAACTTACGTGGCAGTTTTGCTGAGTACAAGAAAGTGAGAGAGGGGCAAAAAATGATCAAAATAATTGGCCATGGAATTTCATGTGTATAAGCAGGGAGAGCTGTCATCAAGGGAGTGAAGAACAGGGAGATGGTGGTAGGATAAATGGATCCGCAGTTCTCATGGAATCAGAGGATGGTTGGAGTATCCAGGCTCTTTCCACCTCATTATTTGCTCATCACAGGGCTCTTGTCTTCATGGTCTGAGTCTTCACATTGGCTTCTAGGTTGCATGATGATAGAAGAGATAAAGAAAAATGTGGGGAGCAGGGCAAGGAGGTACAACTGCTATCTATGTTTAAAGGAGGTTTCCCAGATGTTGTCACATGATACTTTTTTTTACATTTCATTGGTCAGAACTTATTACATAGTTATTCCTAGCATTAGAGAGTCTGAAAAATAAAGTCTTTATTCTAGAGATCAATAAATAATGGTTTCTATTACTAAGGACAAAGAGGAGAAAGTACATTGGGTTAGGCAATTACTATATTTTTTTGCTTTTTATTTTACAGAAAATAATGATGTGTTTTATAGTTGATGACATCTTATACTGGAATAGAGATGTCAGTATTTCTGCCAAGGCAGAGAATACTAAATAGGAGGGAAAGATTTGCTTTGGGTAAGAGTAAGGAAGACTATAATAAGTTTGGTTTTCTACATGTTAAATTTGAAAATGACCTATAAGCAGTTGAAGTTTTAGGATTGGAACTCCAGATTGTGATGGGGCATGCAATCAAATTTATGTGGGAAAATTCCTTCAGTTTTTAGGAACTTTGATTGTACCCTTTGTTTTCCAAAAATAATTTCAAGTGGTATTTCTTCACTATAGGTAGAAACTACTTCATTTGTTGCCAAAGACTCAGCAACCCTGCCAGATGTTATAATAATTTTATAAGATGATAAGGTATTAATTCAAGGTTTTCGACTAAATCAGCAGTGAAAAATAAGATATGATTTAAAATATTTGTTTGTAGCCAATAAATGATACTGGAATTTTTTTCATGTGTATAGCAATTGCATGTGAAACTTCTGATAGAAATGTCTGGTTTTAATTTATCTTCTGGATGCTTTATTGAAGACCCATGTGCAAGGGGAAAAAATTAAAACCAGACAACTTCAGATCCACTGTAAATTTCACATGCCATCAGAAAGACTAAACTAAATGTTTCTTTTGGCCACCATGCTTGAAATGCAAGCAAAAAGTAAAATCAATTCACATTTTAATACTCCTATTTGAAATAATAAAATGCTATTTGGACCTAGACATCTATTAAGCCTTATGGTAGAAACTATAGTTGGGGTAAAATTATAAAAAGAATAAATGTACACAGCAAATTATTTGTGTTCCACTTTTAGGCCTATATGATGTATCTGAAATGTGAGAAACAAGGAAATGAAAGGGCTTATTAAAAATTTTTTTTAATGTAAGCCTAGTAAAAGGTAGATTTATGGTTTCAGGTCTCTTGACAGAAATACTGGGCCCCTACCCCCAACATCCCACCAAGTCTTCAGGAAATGGCATTTGATCAAAGATGAAATATTAGAAGCCAATAAGATCTGTATACCTGAGATAAAGAGCACATTAAAAGTAATTTGTACAAGCTTTTTGAAAGCAAAAATAACAAAAGGAAAAGGCCCTTCCTGCCCCTTTATTTTTGACATTTTAAAAGTTCTAATTAGCTTCATTCATTCATTCATTCATTCCTTCATGTGTTCTACACATTTTTTGGGGTCCTACAATGTGTCAGGAACCAGGCTAGTGGTTCCTGGTGAAATGATCAACAAAAACAGATATGATCCCTCTCCTCAGAGAACTTAACTTTACTGCAGTATGGGAGGTGCTCTGGAAGAGAAAGATATGGTGCTAGGTGGGTCTATAAAAAGAGGAGTTGACATGTCAGGGAAGTTAGAGAAGTAATCCTGTGTAAGAGCATCAGTAAAAATGTTTCTGGCTGCAGGATATCTAACAAATGGCAGTGTAAACAATCAAGCCACTTGTTATTTCATATAACAAGAAGTCTGGAGGTATTTTGATCAGGGTTGACTCAGAAGCTCAACAATGTCATTAAAGCCGTAGGCTCTTTCCCTCTCTGCTCTTCCATCCTTTCTTGTTGACTAGGTTCTTGTTTGTCTCTGCATGCTGAGGAGATGCCATAGCTCTAGGCTTAATGTCCTCGTGCAACTGCATCCAAAGTCAGAGAGAGAGACATTTCCCCTTGCGTGTCTCTTTTTTCAAAAGCCTTTTTTCCCAGAAGGGATGTCAGATCCCTTTGGCCTTGGGTATGTCCATGTAGTAGCTGCAAGCTGATGGGAAAGTGAATATGAATATACAACATTTTTTTAGTCTCTGTAGGAGGAGTCAGATTCTGTGCTCAAAGAAGGCGATGGTGGGAAATGCCTGTGAGACACCTACAGTTTCTACCACAGGGAGTGACTCGGGCTGTGATCTGAAGGGCAAAGAGGATGACTAGAGAAGAGGCAGGAAGAGCACCCTAGAAGGTGACTGTGAAAGGCTCCGTGGCAGGACAGAAAGTCAGTCGGTGGGCTAGAGAGGAAGGAAGGTGACAGACTACCTGGAGCCTGTCAGATCAGGTTAAGGAATTCTTGTCTATCCTGAGGACAATGGTAAGCCCACTGGAGGGATTTATAAGGTGACATGACCATGTGCTTGCTTCCAGAATGGATATAAATTGAATCCCAGAATGATTGTGTTAACCCAATAGGGGCCATTGCCAATCTCCAGGTACAAGGGAGAGTAAAATTATAGTTTACTAATTATTGTAAGTTAAGTAAAAATATCTTCATTTGATCAATTGCAGAATTAGAATAATTGTTCCTGGAAGCATTACTGTGAAGGTAAGAAAATTCTCTCTGAGACATCTCTTCCTTTTCTGCGCATTTCTTCTTTCCCTGGATGTGGCTTTCTATTTGGTGCTAGATGCTAGGTGCTACGGTGCTGAAGCCCTTTCTTTTCCCTTTTCCTTGAGTGTCAAGTTTTCTTTTAATTGGCCATAATGCAGAACAAGTCATTCCCCATCCTCCTGTTAATCCTATTCTTTTAATAAAGGTTATTGTTTTCACTTGCTTGATTTTAAAAGCAGTAATGTTCTAAGCATTTTTAAAAAGCCTCTTAAAAAACAAACCCCACAAACTAACTTGCTTTTTATTTTATGATCCACAGTTAATCATCATTGGAAACGTCAGTAGCCCACAATGCAAACATATTTCCAACACTTGCCTCAGAAGATAATTTTTGTTTTATACGTATGGTGTCTGTGGATTATGATCACACACTCAGGATTTACTGGGAAAAGAGTGATATAAAATAATATGTTTCATTAGTTTTTCATATAAATACACACGTCAAAAAAAATAATCCTTTGCCAGGCCATGTGTCCAGACTTTTCATTTGGAAAATATGATGATTACAACTATCAACTACAGAACATCAAACTGAACACAGCCCTTTCCTGAGGGCTTACAAACTCAATCTGGCAACACTTTGGAAAACTACTACTTCAGGTTCTCATGAACCCAACGAGCCCTCTGGCTCTTCCAGTGGGCTCAATTCTAAATATTCTGAGTCCTTTGAAAAAATTATGAGTTGCAGGTGTTTAAATTTTCAAGCATTTTTGTTTGGTCTCTTTATTAACCAGTAAATAACCAGTCCTAACAACAAACAAGGATTATACTTTGTGAGGGCGATTTTTACACTTAATGAATGTCTGCATTTTTCTTCCACCCATTTTCCTTTTTATCTCTTTCAACCAAACCTTTCTTCTCTTTTCTAAACCCCAGCATTTAACAAAACACCAAACAAGAATAAATTATCCCCCAAATCCCCAGTCCGTTGTATCGCGGTTCCACTGGCTTGAAAACGAAGGAAGTTTGTCCCTTGCGGAGATCCGTCCTGGTGTTTGCCTGCAGCAAGATGGCGGCGGTCTCAATGTCAGCGGCGCTGAGGCAAGTGTTGTTGGGGAGAAGGGCAGCAGCTGCAGCTGCCATTTCCGTTTCCAAGGTTCCGACCAGGTAAAAGGATTGTGAGGCTTCTTCCTCACGCTTCTTGGGTCTGTCCACTTTTGCAGAGGTCTCTGCTGGCTCGGTCCCGGAGAAGGCCTCAGGGAAAACGTCCTCTGCTGACCCTTTCCTCGGGAGAGGGCGGGCGGATTTGGGACGAGCTTCGATCAAGGGGCGCTCGGCCAGGCGAGTGGGGCGTGAATGCGGGGAGAGGGTAGGAGGACCTTTGGTGTCTTGGAAACTTTTGGACCGCTGCTGTGGGAGAGGGTCTGTGGGGTCGGATTGTCTCCGGAGCTGCGAGCCGAGTCCTGGCCCCCAGAGAATGGGCGGAGTTTCACTCGTTTTTATCCCCACTTTCCGCACCCCTCCATTTTCCACCTGTTTGCCCATCACCCCAGTCCTTACTAAAGGGTAAACTCACTCTCTGCCTTCCACGGCTTTAAGTGGTATTGCTTGGGTTTCCGAACAGAAAGATTGTTTTATCAGGCTGCTTGGGAGGAAAACTTGGTTGGAATTCAATGTTAATAGAGATATCCTGCTTGTAATATTGGCAGGTAATGTTTAAAAGGCTGATGATGGTCATGCTGCGAGGTTTCCCATCAAGAATTTCATTAATGCCTCACAGTAATTCAAAGATTGGTGTCCATTGTTTTTCCTTGAAGCATTTTCGTGATGGTGGTTTCTTTTTCGACTGCATTACTTAATTCTCCATTTCCCTATTTTTCCGAATTTTCCTGACTTTCAGAAATTGTACTAACACAAAAGCATGAGCGCTCGCGCGCACCCCCCACGATTTTTATCTACGAAGAATTATTTTGTTTCATTGTTGTTTTCACAACTTGTTAGTATAAATATAAATCTGAGTTTATGTTGAGTGTCTTATGCATGAGTGCTTAGAATAGTGATGAAAAGACTGAGTAGATGTGAAGGAGGTAGGAAGAACGGGAGTCGTTATAAGTTGAAGAGTCTAGTGAAATGGTAACTAACTTAGTGTTATATTAAATATAAATGGAATACAGAGAGTTAGAACGAGTGTTAATTAGAAAGGATTTTGGGAGGTGTTTTATTAAAGTTTTGAATAGTGGATGATGGGTGGGAAAGATGTCCTGAGTAGGGTCAGTGGCTTATGAAAAGTCTTGAAGGCAATAGTAGATATCTCTATCTTTATCTCTGTATCTATATCTGTCTATCTATATATATGTAAGAGAATCGTTGAAAAATAAGAATGCTAAGATTGGAGAAAGGTAAAGAAGAAGTTTGCTGTTAACTCTTCTACATATGGGTAACTTCAAGAATAGAAAGTATTTCTCAAAGATAAGATACTCCACTGGTTTATTTAGGTCTCAGATAGAGGTGACCCAGGTTAGTTTTTGTTCTCCTAGACCCGATGGAGATTAATTTTGCATTGTCAAGTAATAATGTACTCGCAGTAGCTATAGAACTGAAAACAAATTTGAAGGGTCCACTGGTGCATGGCTAATCAAAACGTGGCTGTGTAAGTCACAGCCATTTTGTTAGCAGCTTATAGCAGTTGAAATTAAGATAGTTAGGTTTTGGAAACTTTGATGGTAATTAGTACTTATCGAGATTTAAAGAGTTTCTGCTTGCAAATGTGTTGGAAGAGATTTGAAAATAAAATAAAATTTTAAATCATGTAAGATGACCTTTCATATTTTAAAAAACTTAAAAGCCAAGGAAAAGTCAAATGACACATTTACTTGCTTTCTATACCATTTTTTTACCCAAAGAGCTTATGTGGTTTATCTCACCTTGAGGGAAATTTATGGCACTGGTCTCTTACACGTAATTTACTTTTCATCCTTAAGCACTCTCTTTACATTATGATTTGAGAGTAATGAGGATCTGAAAAGGTAGAGTGTGGAAAGAGAACCAATTATTGGGAAAATCTACATCGAAAATTCATTTTATTGTATTGCTTAGAGAATAATTTGCAAATGATGTGAGATTTCAGATCACCTGAGTGAGATGAGGGGGGAATGCAATCAGTAAGGCCCTTGGTAAGGAAGGGAGTAGCAAGCAAATATAAACACTGAAGAAAAGAAACTCTCAGCAGAAGGAAAGAAGCAGTTAACTGCTACATTAACTTATATGAACTTAACTGCAGTGTATCAGTAAAAAACAAAAGAGTAAGCCAAAGAACCCAACAACATGTACACATAAGAGAGAAAAAGTAATTTAAACAATATAGTTGATTCAGCTGATCTCGTTTCTGAGCTCCTGCTTTAGAGTCTGTTTCCATGTGCTTCTTATTTCCCTGGGCTGAAGGAGAGCTGGGAAAACCCTGGATCTATGGCCTACATTTATCCCTTACTTTCCCTGACTTTCCTAAGGGATTGTCCAGAGTAAGTTTAACTATTTAGGACATTAATCTACAAGCCAGATAAAATGGCACTCTATTTCAAAGTAGCAATGCTTAGGACTCAGGAATCTTTTTTTTCCTTTAACCTATTCATGTATATTTATCTCACCTGGACCTGTTTCATCACTTCTCAGTTGGAGTGAGTCTTGTGTTTACCACAAACATAGCTCCTTATGGTCTTCAGAGGGTGTTAATTAACGACTGTTGGGGACTAAGTGTATGGGACCTTTTTGTGAGGCCTATTTTGTGCTCCAGTCTCTGGCTGTAGTCTGCTGATCTATTTCCTTTTTCAGCATCACGGTAAGCCAGTAGGAAATTATGAGTTGGCAGGGGCCTTCAGTGAAAGAGAGGTCCTAAGTTTGACAGGAGTTCTGTGTATATTACACCTTGCTGAGAAACTGTCTCAGCCCAAATTTGAGAAGCATTTAGGACATTTAGAACCAGTAGGTTGGCTTCTACTTCAGATAAGCTGTATAAACAAATTCCTGTCTGAAGGGCGCTACTTTTTGCACTCTTTGGAACATATTAAAGCCAGGTTTTGTGACCTTGCAGTGTTTCTACTGTGTCGTCTAATAGGTTTCATTGTTTTGCTTGTTTTCCTCGTTAAAAAATACTTAAAATTAGTTGGTCTGTTTTCATCAGTAGTAGACATCTTTGTTTAATTCCTCTTAGGAGATTTAAATATTTTAATACTAGTAAATATTAGAATAGTGTCCAGCACATAGTAAACCTTACTACATATTAAACTAAGTACATGCTAGTTTTATTATTGGTTTGAAAAAACCTGAATATTTTCCTTTTCTTTAATCTTGTTGATGGATGTTGTGGTAGATGGTATTATTATTTACAATATTCATTTCCATTCCCTGTGACACGATTATACTTCATTGCCCCATTGGCCAAGTGACTTTTTTTGACCAATGAAATGTTAACCAGAAACACTATACCATGTCAGGCAGAAGCTTCAACAGCTGTCTCATGTTTGGCCATGTCATTTTTCCCTCTGCTGTCCTGGGTAGGGTCTTTTCTTTCAGCCTAGATCCTGGAATGAAGATAACATGGAGCAAAGCAGAAGCTGATTCTTGTAGGTCATATAAAATATAAAATGACTGAAATAAACTTTGTTATAAGCCATAGAGAGATGTTTGGATTGTTGGCTGCCTTGACATACTGACTCTTTTACACACACACACACACACACATACGCAAATGAGCAGGTTTTGGCACATGCCCTGATGTATCTATCATTAAGGAGGTCACAGGCTTTTGTAGGGCTGGAAAAAATTTTAATTTACTTTGGTATACTTCATAGAACCTAGTGTAATGGCTCACACATAACTGGTAAGTGCTTATCACTTAGATGAATACATACATATTTAGAGATTTGTGATTGTGATGAAAAGCAGGAAGCCATAGACAGTATTTCTGTTAATAGCTTCATCAGTGAAAACCAAGTGGGCACTAACCTACATAAATGTGAATATGAAATATATAGCACACACTCTAATTATTTGCAGTGATCCAAGGTTAGGATATTCACCTAAAACTCTGTTAACTTCTGGATTGAAATTGTCTTATAGATTTTTTTTTTTTTTGGTACTCATACATTTCTTTGACAAGTGTCCTGATCCTCTTTTGTATTCAAATTTAAAAAAACTAGTGGAAATGAATTTATTTGAGAAAAGGTACTTGTGGAACATGAGAACTCTTTTGGAATAACAGTAACTAACTGTGATTATTAGGCTTGCTGACTGCAAACTACTTTACATGAAGTTTTTACAAGTTAATAATACATGGAGGGGGAAGGGTGTAGCTCAGTGGTAGAGTGCATCCTTAGCATGCCTAATGTCTTGGGTTCAGTCCCCAGTACCTCCATTAAAATAAGTAAATAAACCTAATTACCCCCCCCCCCAAATTAAATTTAAAAAAGTAATAATACATGGAACTTCTTGAAGACAGATGGGTCAACTTGGTTCCTGTATTACATGTTAGAGGTCTCTGAGTATGAGGTGAACGCAGAATAACACCATTTCAAATGGGTAAGCTTCTAAAATATATCCTTTGATGGAATCAGTTGTTTTTGGTGTTTATTCTAAGCACAAATTAAAATAGCAGCTAACATTTATTTCTCACTTACTGTGTATTAGCCACTGTGCCAAGGACTTTACCTTCCTTACCCCAGTTCTCACAATAATCCTATGAACTCAGCTGTTTTTTATTCTTATTTTTCAGATGCGGAAACATTTTTAAGTTTACTAGGAAATAGTCTGATTTAGCGGTTTAAAGCAATATGTTGACTTTTGCAGAAAGAAATAATTTGCCTAATAATAGTAAATTAAAAGCTCTGTGTCTTCTGTTTTTTTTCCTTTTAGCAATGTATGTTTCTTCATTGAAAGACTATTTGATGCTCTCTACTTTCACTCCACTGTTCCTTTTATACAGTGAGAGTGTCCAACTGAGAACTTAGGTTTTTTGTTTGTTTGTTTGTGGCAAGGATTTTTTTCCTCTAAATTTTGTAATTATTTTTGATGAGAGACTTTCTTTGGGTGACTTACTATACTTTCTTACCCTTTTAAACAAAATACCTGTCTGAAACAAATTATACTGAATATATTTTTCTTTTTCTTTACTGCAGTGATCATTAGGAAAAAGTCACTGCATTCTACTGCCTTTAAAAACTGTCAAGTGTCTGTTTATGCTTTCTGAGTTCTTGTGTCACTTTTTAATAGTGTTTCTGTATCCTGCCTTGACTGGTCTGCTTCCCTTTAGCAGTTCCACTATCCCTTTTCATTTGTTACAGATTTGAATACCAAACGAGTAAACCTGTTAGAATTTTGTGTAAAATAAAGTAGGCTTAATGAAGCTCTGCTGATGGCTGAAATTTACTTTGCTGTAATTAAAGTCTTAAACATACATGAGCTCTTATTATAACTTTTCTTTAGTTTGCAGTGTTCAAAGACCCTGATGGAACCTTTGCAGTGGCTGCATTCTTCACAACAGTTCCATCTAAATATTTGGATATTTTAGCAAACTATTTTAAGTCTTTTGTCCTTTAAGTTATGGCAGGAGGAATCAGAATTACTGTTTCAAATTCTCTTTCTGTTTGTTGCCGAGTATTTTAATAGGTGAATACAACCTTAGTTTCTTTAGAACTATTTAGTTTCTCAAATGTGACCTTTTATTCTTGCCTTTACTCACTAGGCTTTATTTTTCCTTTGTAGGATCATGCTCCAGTTCAGTGCTTTTAAACCCTTGCTGTGGATCAGAATCACCTGTTGTGTGCATAAATAAATCAAATGCCTTGCTTGGCCCCAGTATATGTTGGTTCAGTGAGTTTAGGTTGAGACCTAGAGCTATGGTAATTCTGAAGGGAAGTTAGGGCTGAAAACTATTGTTTTTGTTTTTTAAAATAGTTTCCATACTATGTCTTGAAGGACTTCAAAATGCATTTTTCCTCAGGTGGGGGAGATTTCTAGAAACAAGCAAAAATGATTCGATTTTCCTAATCTAAGTTGAGTTTTATGTTTTCCATCCATGTGCTGTATAGAGGCTTTTTCCTGAAGAAACTTTACTTTGAGGCAAAGCAGGCATTTTGATAATTTTGGAGAAAGCAGGCCATGTTACTCGCTCTCCAGAGACTCTTGTTCTTCCTTTTGGAAGGGCTCAGGTTTAATACAGCGCAGCTGTTGAACTCTGCCCTTCAAAGTTTTAAGAAGAAAGTGTTTTATCCTTTAAAATGGAAATGCCTTGTTTTAGGGAGGTGGTCTTTGGCTGGATATAGTTCTCTAAGAAAGCTTTTCTAGAGTTCTTTTGTTTCAGTGATTTCTTAGAATTGTTTCAGATGTTGAGAGCGTAGTCTCTGAGAGTAAAGACCTGGCTGCTTTTGTAATAATGTTTTGCTGTATCCTTAACAAAGCTAGATGAAGAGTTCATTTCTTTGTGTTTTCTAGGACTCAAAAATACGTTCTTTTCTTTATTCAGCCACTCTATATGTAAGTAAATGGTCCTTGAATAGGATTTACTAGACAAAAGATCCTGTTCTAGATGACTGTTCAGCAACCCATATGCTTCTCCTAAAAATGTCAGTCTGTCTTGATGAGCTTTAAAGTGAATACAGATGTTTTGGCTCTTTTGAGGACTACCACCCTTTGTGTGGAAAGAGTATTTCTTTTTCATGAAATTTCTTCAATGTACTTATAGAAGTTTGCATGAAATTTGTATTCATAAACTTTTGCCTTTTAAGTCTAATGAAATTAGATTTAATTTGACATTAGTAATTGAATTTAATTTTAATATCTTTGGTATAAATGAGATTTGGAGAAATAGGGCTTAATATGGCTTTTGTTAAGATTTTATATTTATTTAGTCTTTTTTTAAAATTTGGAACTTAGAGTGCTTTTTAATATTTGTTTTTTGCAATGAAAGGTGATACTTTGACAGGAAGGGCCACCTTTTTAGATATTCAGTGTCTTCTGCTTTGGTAGTTTAACTCTAGAAGTTATAGTTCATAGATTCATATAATGTTTGAGGTGGAAGGAACTCTTGGATCTTCCTGTCCCACCCTTTGTTTAATGCAAGAATCTCCAGAACTTCTTTCTTGATTATCTAGCAGTTGAGGAATATATCATGAATTTTTGGTAGCCTAGAAAACCCTCTATACTTTTAGACTCAATGGTAAATCAAGTTTCGCTTTAATACTATATGAAAAAATTCTAACCCCCATGCACGTGTCAGCCTTTGGAAAATTAAAGACATTTGTCATCAGTCATTCTCCCTCTGAGTCTGTGTTCCAGGCTTAACATGTCTAGTTTGTTTACCCTTAATTAATGACCAGATCTTTCTAATGTTTTACTCTTGGTACTCCTTAGGACATATTTCATTTTGCCAGTATCTTTCTTTGAACAATATAGTGTACTTTTAACTAAATGAGATGATTAGAAGTGATAGTTTAGTGAATTGAAATTGAATTAAAGGGTTGACTCTAGTTGGATTTGACATTTTTAATTTTTAAAATTATAAAGAAAAATCCACTATTTTACTTTTGGTGAACAGTGTTTAGAATTTTAACATATGTACAGATTTATATAACCACCACAATAATCAGGGTACAGAATACCAAAAGACTCCCTCTGTACTGCTATTATCTCTGGCAACAAGTTATCTTTTCTTCATCTCCATAGTTTTGTAATTTTAAGATTGTAATGTAAATGGAACTACCTTGTAAAGATTGGTTTCTTTAACTCAGCTTAATGCCTCTGAGATTATTCCAAGTTGTGTGTGTCAATAGTTCATTCTTTTTATTGCTAAGTAGTATTCTATTGTGTGAATGTACATAGTTTATTTATCCATTTACCCCTTGAAGGCCATTTGAATTATTTCTAGTTTTTGATAATTATAGAGCCACTGTAAACGTTTGTGTACAGGATTTTGTGTGAACATGATTTCATTTCTTTAGAGTAGATACCTGGGAGGAAGATTCCTGGGCCATAGGTATTGTATGTTTAACTTTATAAGATCCTACAAAACTGTTTTCCAGAGTAGTTATACCAGTTTGCTTTTCCACCATCAGTGTATGGAAATTTAGTTGTTCTGCATCCTCATTAACATTGATATTATCAGTATTTTAAAATTTAGCCATTTTAATTGGTGTATAATGATACTTCATTGTGTTTTTTAATAACAACTTTATTGAGATAAAATTACCATATAATTCACTCATGTAAAATGTACAATTTGATGGTTTTTAATATATTCACAGAGTTCTGCAGCCATTCACAGTCAATTTTAAGATATTTTCATTACTCCAAAAATAAATCCAGTGCCCATTAACTGTCACTTCTGTTTCTCCCTTCCCCCTGCCCTCAACAACCATGAATCTACTTTCTGTTTTTTAGATTTGCCTGTTCTGGACCTTTTATACAAAGAGAAACATATGTGATCTTTTGTGACTGTTTTAATGTTTTGAAAGTTTATCCAGGTTGTAGCATATATCAGTACTTTGTTCCTTTTTAATTGATGAGTAATATTCTATTGAATGGCCATGTCACACTTTATTTATCCATAAGTTGGTGGACATTGGGGCTATTTCCACCTTTTGGCTATGATGAATAATGTTCTATGAACATTTGTGTATGAGTTTCTGTGTGACACAGGTTTTCATTCTTTTGGGTATATGCTGAGGAGTTGAATTGCTGGATAATGTGATTACTCTATGTATAGCCGTTTGAGTAACTGCCAAACTTTTTCCAAAGTGGCTACACCATTTTACATTCCCACCAGCAGTGAATGAGGGCTCCAGTGTCCTCATAACCTTGTCAACACTTGTTTTTGTTTTTAATTAATTAATTAATTTTTATGGAAGTATAGTTGATTTATAATGTGTCAGTTTCAGGCATATAGGAAAGTGATTCAGTTATATATATATAATATATATTCTTTTTTAGATTATTTTCCATTATAGATTATTACAAGATATTAAGTATAGTTCCCTGTGCTATACAGTAGGTCGTTGTTTATTACCTATTTTATATATAGTAGTGTGTATATGTTAATCCCAAACTTGCAATTTATCCCTCCCCCCTTTTCCCTGTTGGTAACGTAAGTCTGTTTTCTATGTCTGTGAGTCTGTTTCTGTTTTGTAAGTTTACTTGTATCATTTTTTTTAGATTCCACATATAAGCAATATCACATATTTGTGTTTCTCTATCTGACAGTATGATAATTTCTCAGTCCATCCATTTGCTGCAAATGGCATTATTTCATTCTTTTTTTGTATTCCATTACACACACACACACACACACACACACACACACACACACACACACATCTTCATCATCTTCTTTATCCATTCATCTGTCAGTGGACATTTAGGTTGTTTCCATGTCTTGGCTATTGTAAATAGTTCTAGTTTGAACATTGGTGTGCATGTATCTTCATATTAAAGTTTTCTCTTGATATACGCCCCAGGTGGGATTGCTGGATCATATGGTAACTCTGTTTTTAGTTTTTAAAGGAATCTGCATACTGTCCTCCATAGTGACTACGCCAATTTAACATTCCCACCAACAGTGTAGGAGGGTTGCTTCTTCTCTACACCTTTCCCAACATTTATTATTTGTAGACTTTTTGATGATGCCAACACTTATTACCATCTTATTATAACCTAGTGAATATGAAGTGGTATCTGTTGGTTTTGATTTGTATTTCCATCATTGGAAATTGCATTTCCACTCATTGTGGTTTTAATGTGTGTGTCTCTAATGGCTGATGATACTTAATTTTGGTGAAGTATCTGTTATGTCTTTTGCCCATTTTTAAATTGGGTTGTTTATTTTCTTATTGTTGAGCTTTGAGAATTCTTAAAATATTCTGTATACAAGTCCTTTGTCAGATATGTGGTTTGCAAATATTTTCTCCCAATCTGTAGCTTTTCATTCGTTTAACAGTATCTTTCAGAGAGTAAAAGTTCTTTATGTTGATGAAATCCAGCTTACCAGTTTTTTTCTCTTATGGGTTGTCTTTTTTTTTTTTTTTTTTTGGTAGTATTTAAGAACACTTCGCCTAACTCCAGGGCATAAAGAATTTTTTCTTATATTTTCTTCTTGAAGTTTTGAAATATTTTAAATTCAGATCTATGATCCATTTTGAGTGAATTTTTATATAAAGTGTGAGATTTAAGTTGAGGGTTTTTTTTTTGCATATGAATGTACATTTGTTCCAACACCATTTATTGTAAACATTATCCTTTTATCATTGAATTGCTTTTGCACCTTTGTCAGTAGTCAGTTGGCTATATTTGTCTGAGTCTCTTTCTTTGATCTAAAGCCCTTTGCCAATACCACACAGTCTTGATTACTGTAGCTTTATAGTTAGTGTTGTAATCGAGTAGATGTGATTTTTCCAATTTTGTTGTTTTTTATCCAAATTGTTTTAGCTATTCTAGTTTCTTTGCTTTTCCATCTAAATTTTAGAATCAGTTTATCTATATCTCTGAAAAATCCAGCTAGGATTTTGATTGGTATTGCTTTAAAATCTGTAGATTAATTTGAGGAGAGTTGTCACTTTTACCATGTTGAGCCTTCCAATCTGAAAACATGGTATGTCTCTTCATTTACCTATTGATTTCTTTCATCAGTGTTTCAGAGTTTTGAATGTACAGATCCCATATATGTTTTGTTAGATTTATGCATATGTATCTCAGTTTTGGGAAGCTATGGTAAATAGAATTGTTTTTAAAATTTCAGTTTCTAATTGTACATTACTGTATATGGAAATAGGACTGATTTTTGTGTGCTGACTTTGTATTCTGCAACTTTGCTTAATTCACTTGTTAGTTCTATCTGTATTTTGCAGATTCTTGGGGATTTTTTAAGTAGGTAATTATGTAGTCTGTGTGAATAGGGACAATTTATACCTTCTGTCCAGTCTCTACACCTTTTGCTTCTTTTTGGTTTCCAGGAGGATGTTAAATAAGGGTGGTAACAGTAGACAGTCTTGCCATTTACCAATCCTAAGGGAAAGCTTTCAGTTTTTCACCATTAAATATAATGTTAGCTAAAGATTTTTTTTTTAATAGAAATGACTTTTATCAGATTGAGGAAGTTTTCTTTTACTCTTGGATTGCTTATATTTTATCATGAGTGGATGTTATATTTTGTCTAATGCCTTTTCTGCATCAATTGATTCATTCTTATGATTTTTCTTCTTTAGACTGTCAGTATGGTGAATTATATTGATTTTTTTCAAATACTGAACCAGCTTTGTGTTCTCAGGATAAACTCTACTTGGTTGTGTTGTTTAATTCTTTTTATATATTGCAGTGGTTTTCGTTCACTAATATTTTGTTGAGGATTTTTGCTTCTACGTTTACGAAAGATATTGGTGTAGTTTTCTTTTTTGTTTTTTTTTTTTTGTTTGTTTGTTTAGATTTGGTATGGGTATAATCCTGGACTCATAAAATGAGCTGGGAAGCATTTTTTCGTCTTCTGTTTTCTTTTGAATTGTTTAGTTCCATCCCACAAATTTTGGTATGTTGTATTTTATTTTCATTTGGTTCAAAATATTTTATTTCCATCAAGACTTCCTTTTTGATGCATGGATTATTTAGAGATGTTTTAATTTCCAGGAATTTAGAGATTTTTGCTCTCATTTTTCTGTTTCTGATTTCTAGTTTAATTACTTTTGTGTTCTAAAATTCTAGTTTCCTGGTTTTCCCTTTTCAGTTTCCATCCAGAAACTTGTAGCTCTTGTTACCTGCTTTGTAGTGCAGTTCTACAGTTGCACTTGCATCAGGGGCTAAGGGACAGGAGGACAGAGAGAGGAAAAAACTAAAACAGTAGGTGTTGGTCTTACCTTCTTAGAATCACAACTTCAATGAAAGAGAAGTGTTCTTTCCCTCAAAGTTTTTGGCTCTTCCCTCAGAGCTTCCATATGGAAACCGTAGGATTGCCTACAGCTTGGTGAATGGTGTATGAGAAGACAAAGGAAAGAGAAAAAAAATGAGTGATTTACACACTTGACCATTTTTGTTAGTTCCCTTTCTAGCTTCTTGGGACAGAATGCTTCTCCTTGAGAAGTGTTCACTTCTAGGTTTCTAGCTGTGAGGTGTATATATTTCAGGCAGGGTATACTGGAGGGGGAAAATATGGTGAACTTGTCTCTGGTGGAGTGATACTTTGAATTCTGGTGATCTTCCCTGATCTGCTTGCTATTTACTTTTCAGTCTTCAAATAGCTTTTCCATGCATGTTGTCGAGTTTATGGTTGCATTCAGTGGGAGAGACAAGGGTAGAGTGTGCTTACTACATTTTACTAGGACCAGCCATCTTAGGATGAATTATTTTAAAAGCTCAATTCTAATATTCCTCATATTTTAGTACATCTGAATAGATTTAAAAGATCTAAAATGAACCAAAAAAGTTCTTTATACAATTAGATTCTAAACCATTGATTCTCAACTGTGGTGGGAGGAAGGGAGTTATTAACATACCAGAATCTTAGAAATGGGCTAGAGAAAGAGTTTCAAAGAAACTACATGTACCCTTAGGTGACAATGATGGCATTTAATAAAAGATGGAAGTTTGTTCTCTGTGTATGTGGGCAAGAAAATACATTGAGTAACTGTTTTAGACCACCAAACAATAAACCTTAATTTCTTTGAGAGGGTGTAGGAGTCAGAGATTTATTTGAGTAACTGATGGAAATTTTTGTGACTTCTGTGTAGAGATATGTACACTCATATATGTAAAATCAGAGTTACATTTCTAGGGGATTCATGGATCCCAGGCTTTGTAGCCCTTCCATAGAGAGTGTTGGGTGTTATACAATGTTTTGCTTTTACTAACTCTTGTGTTAGACCTTTCTCAGTTACCAGTGACAGAAACCTAAAAACTCAAATGGTTAGCTTAGGCAAGAGGGGGGAATTGTTTTGTACTACCAAGCAATGGAAAGGGCAGGGGTTCTACTAACTGGTCTCAGGGATCAGAGCTAGAAAGTTACCAGACTCTCTCTCTAATTTGTCTCTGTCATTCTCTCAGTGACAGCTACTACTTCAGATTGTTTTTTTCCGATGTGATAGATGTCATAGCTGATGGAAGTTTTTTCAGGCTTATATTCTACAGTTTTCTCGTGAGGGAGGGACTGAAAGTCCCTTTCTTTGGTACCAAGTTTTAAAAATCTTGGGGGAATACTCAGGTAAGTCAGATTAAATAGACTAAGGGTTTACTATAATATAGTCATTGTTTGTAATTTTACTTATCCTGCTGTATCATATGCCTATAGGTCATAGGAACCCTGAAAGTCAGGTTGTAATGGAAACTGGGCCCCTTGAACAAAAATGAAGAACCAGGAATAGTTTGACATTGATACTGAAATATCTTTAGGAAACAAATAATGTTTGTATATACTGTATAGGCTGACCTCTTACCTTTTTCTTAATGAACTCTGGGACTTTGCTTGCTAAAGTTTGTTCACTTATTCAATAAATATTTGTAATTTTTTTCTAGTCTCAAAGACTGCATTTCCACACTTTAGTAGGATGTATGTCCTTGGAACATCTGCTTTGAGGATGACTGTAGGTAGAAATACTCAAAGACTAGATGATCATTTCTCAGGTCTTGTGGTAAAGTAGAATCTGGGACAAAGATGTGGGTATAGGTAGTTTATCTGAGAGTTTACCTAGAAACTAGAAGTAAGGAGCTACGGAGTGAGACAGGTAAGAAAGACCAAAAGTGTGATAATGAGATTGCTGTAGTGAACAGTAAGAGGCTCAGTTCCACCCGAACCTCCTGAGAAGCATAGAGAATGCCTTTCAGTATTATCCATTTGAAAGTTGGAACGCTTGAACATTTATCCATTGGTTCTCATTTCTCGTTGGTTGAAGGCGTTGGCTCTTCTGTACTTTGAGCTATACTTGGCATAATGGGTTCACTTTAGGTGTGATACTGGAGGATGACCCAAGACTGAACTTCTGTACCTGTGGCCGAAATGGCAAATGGGTCGGGGGAGTGTAACATGAGTACCAAAGGTAGTGGTTATAGCCTCCTTAAACTCAAGAGTCTCTAGTGGGGAGGGTATGGCTCAGTGTAGAGTGTGTGCTTAGCTTGCACGAGGTCCTGGGTTCAATTCCCAGCACCTCCATTAAAAAATAAGTAAAATGAAAATAAATAAACCTAATTACCTCCTCTCACCAAAAATAAAAGTCTATAACCTGTTTCTTTTTGGGGGGGGGTGCTAATAATAAGAATTCTAATAGTTCTAATTTGTTAACACTTAGGCACTGAGATGATTGCTTTATAAATGTCATTTCATTTTGTGAAATTACTTCATTTTAGATGGTCTGTTGATATAGTTTAATCTATTCCTAGGTTTGTAAGTAAGTCATTAGAATTTGCTTTCTTCACCTGCATTCTGAAGGACATGACAAAGAATCAGGAAACTGAGGTCTTACAACTCACTTAACTGCAAATAATAGAAGTTCTATAGGGAAGAGGTGGTTTCTTCTATACAGTTCCATGTTTAAAGAAGTCTTGACAGCATAATATTCCCATACTGTGTACCAGGTAGTTGACCAGTGACTGTGTATAACATCCCAGCAAACAAAGATCAACCTACAGAGTTTTCTTTGATTTTGAGAATGTAGCAGATAAGGTAAGTGGCCAGTAACCTAGGTGATCTCATTCTCTGGGTAGGCATATATTTTCCCTTCACTGATGCTACCTAAATGATTCAGTGATAGTTACGAGAATTTTTTTCTACACCTACCTTTTAGGCGCTTGCTCCTGTCCCACTGTCATCTCTGACTGATTACCATGGTGGTAGTCTTGCCATCCATCTTATTAATGTGTCTTAGCATTACCATTTTAGTGCATAGTTAGCATTGGGATGGATACAATGTGCATGTGGGGTTATTTCACAAATTTCAGTTTCCTTTTCCTTTAGTTGAGACTTAAAACATTGATATTGTGCTGATGAACTTAATGGTTTAAGTATATCTTAGTTACTGCTTGTAAGTGGCTCCTCTTTAGGGCTTGAGTTTTTATTTTGGTCCCAAATTTAACTTTTTGGCTTTGAATTCAAACTGTTGGTGTGGCCAACTCCCTTAATAATCTCTTTACTAAGTGTCCTTGACTCTAGCTTTGAGGAAAATTGCTTTCCAGAGATTTTTCTATTAACTCCTGATATTAGTCATGCTGCCAGGCTATATTCTTAATCTTTTTCATATTTGAACTACTCTACTGGATCCATTACATGAGTCTAATATAGTACTTAGGAGCACTTGTTTTAGAGTTAGCTGCACCTACATTTGAGTCTCAGCTCTGACACTTCTTAGCTTTGTGCCTACATTGTGCCTGTTTTCTGTCCTGTAAAATGGACATCATAATCTCTGTTTCATAAAGTATATAAAATGCTTAGGGCAGTGCCTGGCATATGCTAAGGCCTAATAAGTTGTAACAACAAAATTATCATCCTTAACATCATCCTTATTATTCTTTCTTTTATGTCTTCTTTCTTTTCCTTTTTATTCCTTTCTCCCTTCTCTACCTTTTTTTTTTTTCTTCTCCTTTCATAAATCTTACCTGGATTCTAGTTCTTCTTCTTGGATTATCAGAACATCTTGGCATTTGTCTATTATTTACAGTATTTTATTCATGAGTATATAAAAGATTTATCTCCAGCTGGCTTTTTCCAGATTGTGACCTCCCATGCACTCCTCAGCTCAGTGCAGTCTATTTTTGATATCCACCATTCCACTGAAATAGCTTTCATCAAGGTCAACAGTGAACCTGTTGCTAAATGAATAGACTCTTCTCAGTCCATATCTTACATGACCTTTGGAGTCCAAAAGGATGATTTTTTTTTCGTTCTTGAAAGATTCTTCCTTTTGCTTCTATTTTGGCTTTCTTCCTTAGTTCCCTTTGAATGCCCATCATCTTTTACCTGTTCCTGGAACTGCCAGTGTTTCTCAGAGTAAAGAGTTTTATAGCTCTTTACTCTTTTGAAAGTGTTTTACATTATGTAATATTTTATATATACATGAATATATGTAACATATATGTTAAGAAGCATAGTGGCAAAATGAATTCATGTGGACCCACCATCAAATTTAAGAACTAGAAAATTACCAGTACCTTTATTCTTTGCACATACTCTGTGGTAGGCTGAATAATACCATTTGCCCTAAAATGTCCATGTCCTAATCCCTAGAACATGTGAATGTTACCTTAGATGGCAGAAGTGACTTTATAGATATGATTAAATTGAGGATCTTCAGGTGGGAAATCAGGCTCCTGTTGGGCCTGATGTAATCACAGTGGTTCTCACAAGGACACAGGAGGTGTCAGAGAAGGAAATATCATCATGGAAGCAGAGACTAGAGTGATGTGACCATATACTAAGGAATACCAGCAGCCTATAAAAGCAAGAAAAGACAAAGAACAGATTCTCCCTTGGTGCCTCCAGAAGGAACCAGCCTTGCTGACGCATTGGTCTTAGCCCTGTGAGACTCATTTTGGACTTCTGACCTCCAGAACTGTAATTTTTGTTGTTTTAATCCACCAACTTTATGGTAATTTGTTGCAGCAGCAATAGAAAACTAATATACTCTTCCTGTATCTCATTGTTTACTGTGACTTCAGTTACCATCTATTTACACAAAAGCTTAAGTGTATATATATAGTTCATTTGCATCATACACACTTTCCACGCAAGAAAGTCGACCCATATACGTGGCAAATGAAAAAGAATAGAAAATGTATTAAAAATAGTTAAAAATTCAGATTGAATCTCTCATTATTCTACTTAGTGATCATTTTGTACTCAACCAAAGAAACAGCAGTTTGTTCCAGTGCGAGAGAACTGGCTTGTTAAAGAGATGGTATGTGGGTCTCTACTGTGCAGTTGAAAGGGCTTCCTAAAGGATTTTGAAAGATAATTTTTACTACTTGCGGTTTTTACCTAACACACTGACTTTAGGACCTACTCTCCATGTAAGATATGACTCTGCATATTTTTCTTGAGTTCTAGACCCTTAGAACTAACTACTTGGATTTTCCACAGGCATCTTAATCACAGCATATCTGAAATGATTTGATAACGATCATCTCCATCAGTCCACTTGTTCTCCCTCTTAGTTACTGTCACCGACACCCAGCCAGCTATCTGAGCCAGAAACTTATGTGTCATTCTTGTCTCCTCCCTCTCTTAGGCCTCTTATCAATATCATTCAATCCTAGTATTCATTTTCCTAACTCTCATTCAATTTCCATCCTTATTGCAACTGTAGTTACTATCATCCTATCTCCTAACTGGTCTCCATGTCATTGGTCTTAATTTGTTCTCCATGTTTCCTGTAGGACAAAGTCCAAACTTCTCAACATGCAAGAGTCCTTCATATTCCCCGCTCACATCTTCTGTTCATTCCTTCATGTTCATCCTCTTGTCAGTCCCCTTCTGGTCCAGTCTCCAACCACACACAAACTGTATTTTAGTGATTCTGAACCACTTGCAATCCCTGACTGCTGGCACTCAGTGCACTCTCAGTCTCTCCTATACGATTAAAGGTTCTGTCTGCCTAGATTGTTTTCTGCTTTCCCTTGTGTCCTTCCTGTCCCTACCCATAGATTGTTTTCTGCTTTCCCTTGTGTCCTTCCTGTCCCTACCCAACCTCAACACCTTTTGCTTTATTTAAGTCATGTTCATCCTTCAGGTGGCACATTAACCATCACTTTCTCTAAGGAGCATTATTTGAATTCACAAGCTTGGATTAAATACTTATCCTGTGTGGTCTCAGAGCCCTCTGTTCTTAACTCTTTCTAGTACTAATTACGCTTCATTGTGATTGCCTATTTCCTTGTGTGTGTTTCTCAGTGGTCATCAGTTCTTTGACAGCAAAAACTGTTTTCTTCACCTTTTTGCTTTCACAGCATAATACAGTACTTAGCGTATAGTAGATACTCAGTAAACATCTGTGGACTCATTTGATTATGGAGCAGCATAGAAAATTTAAAATATTTCATAGCAGCATTTCCTTAAGCAGTACAGCATTTTAGATTTTTTTTTGTTTGTTTTCCTTATTAAATAACTATTTGGGTTTTAAACGTAAGCATCATGGACAGTGATGTTACAGATTACTGGAAGATGATGACTTTTTTTCCCCATTTTATCATATGTCCTTTTTCCTTATATTGAATAATAATATTGCATATTGCAGACTATAAGGCACTGTTTACTAAAATGTGTAAGTGGGATTCTGTCAGAAAGACGGATGTTTGTGTGAATTGGGTTTTCACTACGACTCCAAAGTTTTGCATCAAAGACTATGGAAAAGATGGAAATGTATTGCAAATTTAAATAATTGCCAATAGTAATTTCTTTCTATAGTAACTAGCTGTGTAGTTATTATACTGTAGATTTTGGAATGGCAGAGTGCTCGATATACAGAAGGAACCCTGACTTTTTGAGATTGAGAATTACATTCTGCTGTTATATAGTCCATATGAACAAACCACATGATTTTACTTAGTTAAATTTGTTCAATTCAATTTATTTTAGAAATAAAAGCAAATAAAAAATGGCATCTATTAAGATTGAAAGGATTTTGGAATATTGTAGATATTGTTAAATTTTAACATTTCATTTAATTTACTGGAAGGGAGTTGGGAGGAGGCAAAAAAATAAGCATTAGTGGGAAAATAAGCATTTTTGGGAAAATAAAGAATTGATAATATTTCAACCAAAATTTAAACTACAGATTTTGTGGTACTATACCTAATTTAAAAATAAAGTGTGAACATGTTTGCCAAGACTGTAACACGCATAATAGGCACTAAATGTGTGACTGAATCAAAGTAATATGTTAAAACTTTTCTTTTCAGTCCTCTGGCTCAATGAAAACAAAAGTATCTGGACAGCACAGGCAACATTGTTAAGGAAGTTTTTCCTGACAGTCCTGCCATATCCCACCACACCTCCCACTGCCCTATATAGTTTTTCCTCCATGCGTGGAAAAGCACCTTGATACACGTTTATAATAGAAAATACCACTAGCATTCAAAGCAGTGACACTGTCTTCCCCCCAATAAAATCTTTAAATCCAGCTACTGGGTCTAGTATTGTGTGTAAGACATAGTAGGTATTTGAACAGATGTTTGACTGAGAATTGAGAATAGGAACTAGAATCTTGGTATACATTCTTGAGTATATACAGTCAACAGAGTTCAGCTGGGCTTTCTGAGCATAGGTACACTATTTTGTAGTTGATGAGTATTAAGTCTTGCATGATTTTTCAAACTTCTCTTCAGAATATTTTATTATCTGGATATTTGTCAGCATACCAAAACTACTTTAAAGTTAAAATCTCTTCATTAGGTATAGCATAGTGATTATACCTAATGTAAAACTATTGCACATTTGAAAGTTGCTAAGAGATGAAACTTAAAAGTTCTCATCATAGGAAAAAGAATTTGTAATTATAATGATGGATGTTAACTAGACTTATTTCTATGGATCATTTCACAGCATATGTAAATATCGAATCATATTGTACACCTGGAACTGATACAGTTTACTTCAATTAAAACATTCTTTAGGTGAATATTTTTAAAAGATGTAATGTTATTATGAAAAGTCAATGGAAAAAGTACTGGTTTCATGTCTCACTTTCTTTATTGATTACTTTTGTGATTGAAATCAAATTGTATCTACAATTCTGAAAATACTTATTTAAAAATCATAGACTTAGGCATTTAGTTAAGTAATTTAGGGAAGTCATTGAGAGTTCTAATTACTCTGCTCACATCTAATAGTTTGCAGTTTTACTGGATTTGGATAAATTAATTAATTTTCTTTCTTTATTAAAGTATAATTGACTTACAATATTATATTAGTTTCAGGTGTACATAGTGATTCAGTTTTTTATACATTACAAAATGATTAGCATGATAAGTCTACTTATCTGTCATCATACAAAGTTATTACAATATTACTGACTGTACTCCCTAAACTGTATATTACATCCCTATGACATTTATCTTATAATTGGAAGTTTATACCTCTTAAATCTCCCTTACTTATTTCACTCATCCTCCCCACCCTCTCCCCACTGGAAACTGCCAGTTTGTTCCCTGTATCTGTGAATCTATTTCTATTTTGTTATTTTTGTTTTGTTTTTTAGATTCCATGTATAAGTGAAATCATGCAGTATTTGTCTTTCTCTGTCTGACTTATTTCACTAAGCATAATACCCTCTAGGTTCATCTGTATTGCCACAAAGGCAAACTTTCATTCTTATGGCTGAGTATTATTCCATTGTATATATATATGCCATGTATTCTTTATCCATTCATTTATGGATGGACACTTAGTTTGCTTCCGTATCTTGGCTATTGTAAATAATGCTGCTGTGGCATAGGGGTGTGTACATCTTTTTGAATTAGTGTTTCCATTTTCTTCAGAAAAAATACCCAAGAGTAGAATTGCTGGATCATATGGTAGTTCTGTTTTTAATTTGGGCAGGGAGGGACCTCCGTACTATTTTTCATAGTGACTGTACCAATTTACATTCCCACTAACAGTGCACAAAGGTTCTCTTTTCTCAATATCCTTCCCAATGCTTGTTATGTGTTATCTTTTGGATAATAGTTATTCTGACGTTCTTTGAGGTGATATCTCATTGTGGTTTTGATGTACATTTCCCTGATCATTAGTCACGTTGAGCATCTTTTCATGTGTCTTTTGGTCATCTGTATCTTTGGAAAAATGTCTATTCAGGTCATCTGCCTATTTTTCAGTTGGCTTGTTTGTTTGATGTTGAGTTGTATGAGTTCTTTGTATATTTTGGATATTAATCCCTTAACAGATATATTGCTAGCAAATATCTTCTCTCATTCAATGGGCTACCTTTTCATTTTGTTAATAGTATCCTTTGCTGTGCAGAACCTTTTTAGTTTGATATAATCCTATTTGTTTATTTTTGCTTTTGTTTCCCTTGCCCGAGAAGACATACCTGAAAAAATATGCTAAGACAGATGTCAAACAGCATACTGCCTGTGTTTTCTTCTAGGATTTTTTATGGTGTCTGGTCTTACACTTAAGTGTTAAATCAATTTTGAGTTTATGTTTGCATATGATGTGGGAAAGTTATCCATTTTGATTCTTCTGCATGTGGCTGTCCAGTTTACCCAACATGATTATTGAAAAAGCTATCTTTCCCCCAATGTATGTGTTCTTGCCTCCTTTTTTTGGTAGAATAATTAACAACAAAAATCTGGGTTTATTTCTAGGCTGCCTTTCCTGTTCCACTGATCTATTTTTGTGCCAGTACCATAGTGTTTTGATTACTGTAGCATTATTATATAGTTTGAAATCAGGAATTATGATACCTCCAGCTTTGTTCTTTCTCAAGATTGTTTTGGCCTTTTGGGGTCTTTGGTGTTTCTAGATGAATTTTAGAATTACTTGTTCTAGTTCTGTGAAAAATGCCATTGGTATTTTGGTAGAGATTACATTGAGTTTGTAGATTGCCTTGGAAAGTATGGTCATTTTAACTATTAATTCTTCTAATCCATGAGCACTGTATATCTTTTCATTCATTTGTGTCATCTTCGGTTTCTTTCATCAGTGTCTTACCATTTTCCGAGTATAGGTCTTTTATCTCCTTGGTTAGATTTAATCCAAGGTATTTTATTCTTTTTGCCATGATTGTGAATGGGATTGTTTTAATTTTCTCTTTCTGATAGTTTGTTCTAGTGTATAGAAACACAACAGATCACTATATATCAATTTTGTATCCTGCAACTTTACTGATTCATTTATTAGTTCTAAGACCTTTTTGGTGGCATTTTTAGGATTTTCTATTTATAGTGTCATGTTACCTGCAAAACAGTGTCAGTTTTACTTTTCCTTTCCAATTTGGATTCCTTTTATTTCTTTTCTTGCCTGGTTGATGTGGCTAGGACTTCGAAACTATGTTGAATAAAAGTGGCGAGGCTGGGTATCCTTGTCTTGTTTCTGATCTTAGAGGAAATGCTTTCAAGTTTTCACTGTTTAGTGTAATATTGTCTGTAGGTTTGTCATATATGGCCTTTATTACTGTTGAGGTATGTTCCCTCTATAACCATTTTGTTGAGTTTTATCATAAATGGATGTTGAATTTTGTCAAATGCTTTGTCTGAAATTTTTCTTCAGTTTATACCACACTGATTGATTTGCAGATACTGAACCATTAGTGTCTTCAGGATAAATCCCATTTTATTATGGTGTATGATTCTTTTAATGTATCATTGAATTCTGTTTGCTAATATTTTGTTGAGGATTTTTTTCATCTGTTTCATCAGTGATTTTGGCCTGTAGTTTCCTTTTATCTTTTTAAGTTTTAGTATCAAGGTGATGCTGGCCTCATAGAATGAGTTCAGGTGTATTCCTTCCTCTTCAATTTTTGGAATAGTTTGAGAAGGATAGGTGTTAACTTTGCTTTAATTGTCTGATAGGATTCACCTGTGAAGCTGTCTACTCATGGAGTTTTATTTGTTGGGAGTTTTTTCTTTTCTTTCTTTTTTTTTAGTTACTAATTCCATTACTGTTATTCAGCCTGTCCATATTTTCTGTTTCTTTCTCATTCAGTTTTGGGAGGTTGTATGTTTCTAGGAAGTTACCCATTTCTTCTAGGTTATTCATTTTATTGGAATATAATTGATTGTAGTAATCTCTTACCTTTTTTATGTCTGTGGTGTTAGTTATAACTTCTCTTTCATTTTTGATTTGGCTCTGTCTCGTACGTGCTTTTTTTTTTTTAATGAGTCTGACTAAAGATTTATCTGTTTTGCTTATTTTTTCAAAAAACCAGTTCTTAATTTCATTGAGCTTTTCTCTTTTTTTTTTTGTTTTTTGTTTTTTCTTTTTGTCTCTTATTTTATTTATTTCTGCCCTGATCTGTATTCTTTCCTTCTACTAACTAGTTTTTATTTTTTTTTTTTTTCTAGTTCCTTCAGTTATAAAGTTAGATTGTTTATTTGAGATTTTTCTTGTTTCCTGAGTTAGGCTTGTATTGCTAGAAACTTTACTCTTAGAACTGCTTTTTGCTGTGTCCCATAAATTTTGGATCATTGTTTTCCTTTTTCATTTGTCTTTTTTGATTTCCTCTTTGATTTCTTCCATGACATTTTGGTTGATTAGTAGCATATTATTTAGCATCCATGTGTTTCTGTTTTTTGCACTTTTTTTCCTTACAGTTGATTTCTAATCTCATAGCATTGTGGTTAGCAAAGGTGCTTGATATGATTTGTCTTAAATTTATTGAGACTCAGTATATGATCTATCCTGGTGAATGTTCCATGTGCAGTTGAAAAGAATATGTATTCTGCTGCTTTTGGATGGAGTACTCTATATCTCTTATGTCCATCTGGTCTCATGAGTTATTTAAGGCCAGTGTTTATTGATTTTCTGTTGGGATGATCTTGTCCACTGATGTAAGTAGGGTATTAAAGTGCTATAATATTATTGTGTTACTGTCAGTTTCTTTATGTTTCTTAATATTTGCTTTATGTATTCAAGTGTGGCTGTGTTAGGTGCCTGTATATTTACAGTTGTTTTATCTTCTTGTTTGGTTGGTTCCTTGCTCAATATACAGTGTCTTTTGTCTCTTGTTACAATCTTTGTTTTAAAGTCTATTTTGTCTGATACAAGTATTGCTACCCCAGCTTTCTTTTTGTTTTCATTTGCATGGAATACCTTTTTTTCATCCTTTTTTCTGTCCTCTAACATTTCTTGTGAAGCCAGTTTGGTGGTACTGAATCTTTTAGCTTTTCCTTATCTGTAAAACTCTGTCTCTCTTTCACATCTGAATGATAGCCTTGCCAGGTAGAGTATTCTTGGTTGTAGGTTTTTCCCTTTCATCACTTTGAATATATCCTGCCACTCCCCTCTAGCGTATAGAGTTTCTGCTGAAAAGTCAGCTCATAGTCTTGTCAGAATTCTGTTGTATGTAACCAGTTGCTTTTCTCTTGCTGCTTTTAATATTCTTTCTTTGTTTTCGGGTTTTCCCATTTAATTATAGTATGTCTTGGTATGGATCTTTTTGGGTTTATGTTGTTTGGGACTTTTTGTGCTTCTTGGACCTGCATGTCTTTTTTCTTTCCCAGGTAGGGAAAGTTTTTAGCTTTTATTTGTTCAAATAAATTCTCTGCCCCTTTCTTTCTCTCTCTTCTCACTCTGGGACTCCTGTAATGTGAATATTAGTATACTTGATGTTGTTCCTGAGGTCTCAAACTGTCTTCATTTAAAAAAATTTTTTCTAATCAGCTTGGGTTAATTCTACTACTCTTTGAGTTCAATGTTCCATTCCTCTGTATCATCAGTTGATTCCTCTTAGTGTATTTTAAATTTTAGTTATAGTATTCTTCTGCTCTGTTTGATTCTTTATATTTTCTAACTCTCTGTTAAACTTCTCACTGTGTTTGTTCATTCTTCTACCAAGTTTGTTGAGCATCTTTATGATCATTACCTTGAATTCTTATTTGGGTAGATTGCTTATTTCTACTTCACTTAGTTCTTCTGGGGTTTTGTTCTTTTCCCTTTGTTTGGAACATATTCCTCCATCTCTTCATTTTGCCTAAATCTCTGTTTATTTCTTTGTATTAGATAAGTTGGTTACATTTCCTGATCTTAGAGTAACTAGCCTTATAGGATACATTCCATAGGGCCCAGCAGCATACTCCACTGTGGTCAGCAGACCTTTAAGCTCTAGGGCTGCTCCCACTGTGGACTGCTGTTGTGGTGGGACCAACTACTGTGGGTGCACTGGTTGGCAGGGCTAGCCCCCAGCCTGGTTGGCTGCCAGGCCCTGCCTTGTATGGTAGCTGCTGGCTTGCTGGTGGGCTGGGCTGTGCTGGATCTCTGTGCAGCTAGCTGTATGATGGGGTTTCCAGGACTGGTGTTGGCCTGCTGGTGGACAGGGCTGGGGCCTAGAGTGGCTAGCTCTGGGACCCAGAGAGACTTCAAGCTGTTGCTGCCCCACTTGTGGGCCAGTAAGCCCTTAGGACTAATAGGCTAGAGGGAAGACTCCAAATGTTACTTGACAACAACAGTGTCCTCATAGTAGAATGAGCCTCCAAAATGGCTGCTACCAGCATATGTGTCCCTGGGGTTGGGGAGAGGGAGTCCCAGTTACCTCTTGCCTCTCTGGGAGGCTCTCCAAGATCAGTAAGTGGGTCTGACCCAGGCTTCTTTCAAATTAATGCCTCTGCACTGGAACTCAGAATGTGTGAGATTTTGTGTGCACCACTTAAGAGTGAATTCTGTTTCCTAAAGCCCTCTGGCTCTCCTGTACGCAAGCCTCACTGGCCTTTCCCAGCAAGCTGTTCTGGGGGCTTCTCTTCCTGGTGCAGGACCTCTGGGCTGGGTTGTCCAATGTGGGGATTGGACCCCTTGCTGCTTGGGGAGAACCTCTGCAACTGTGATTGTCCTTTCGTTTGTGGGTCACCCATCCACGAGTGTAGGTCAGGCCCTATTACCCATCTTTAGCTGTGGACTGTCTTTCGGGTTGTTGTCATAGGTGGTTGGTGTGCCCATGGGTGGAGGTGACTTCAGGGTCATACTACTCCACCATCTTGGCCATACCAAGATTTATACCAGGTTTCTTGTGCAAATTTTATAGTAAATATTGAATTTTTCTCAAATGGTATGAATATCTGTGAAAATATTAACATAATAACAGGCTATTTTCATTAAACTAACAACTGTAGAGTAGTTTAGTGTGTGTGTGTGTCTATTTTTATGTAGCCTTTTGTGCTCTTGTGCATATATATCTTGTGTTATGTTCATGAGGTGATAAAGTCTAGATTTTATTTTATGCTACTTTAAAAATTCTGTTTGGATTTCTTTAAACAAATTAATAGATCTGTCAAATTTACAGACATTATTTTTAAAATATACTATATATCAAACTAGTACTGCTTTGCTAACTAGTATAAGATATTTTCAGTTTTTCCTTTATTAATAACTCTTAGAATTAGGTTCAATTTCAGGGTAAAGCTAATAAAAGCTTAAAACTTCTAAATGGAATTTAATTATTAATTTTAAAACTTCAGTTCAAAAATAACAGTATTGATTGTGAATAACTTTTCTCGAAATATATCAGAAGCAGTGCTATTTATTATTTATATTTCATTTAATCTCAGTATCTCTATGATGTTATACCTTGGTTGACTAAAGGTAGACAATAACAAATTCTTATGATGGGAATGGTCTGCTGTGCAGTCAGCTTAGGTAGTAGGTCCTCCATGAACAGGTGATTTACAGGCCTCATGATGAGAATCTTGGTTCACTACTGATAACCAATAGCAGTAGTCTGATGGCAGAACTGGCCAAGTCAGGCAACAGTGTCTTCCACAAAGTGGGAGATCCTAGGTCCAAATGGAGGTCTAGACCTTGAATGTTGTTCTAAAAGTATAGGCTGCTGAGCTTGCTAAATTGTTAAACCTTGTTCAGTGGTGCCCATGCAGTTTTCTAGACAGTCATGTGTTTCAAGTACCACTCATTTCACCAAGGAAAAAAAAATTGCAATCTTGATTTATGCCAATCAAAAAATTCCTTTGTTAAAAATTTTGATAATGGATTTTGAAATTCATGTAACTGCCTACTTCTGGAGAGTGTAAATATCCCTTTGGTGTAAATTAAAATTAACTTGTACACATTAGATGGTTTTATCAATACTGAAGTTTTGTTTCTTACTTCAGCAGCTAGACTAGCTAACATTTATTGATCCTTGACCAAGTGCCAAGCACTAAGGCTTTATATCTGTTGTCTCAATTAATCCTCACAGTAATCATATGCATTAAATAAAAAATGATCATTACTTTTCAATGTAATATTTTGAATTGATAATGCTGTCATAGAGTTCTATGTATATAAAGTAAATTGTATGTTAAGAGTTTTCCTCTCATCTCTGTCTCCCATCTGCTCATTTACCATGTTCTCCCTACCCCTACAAGAAATCATTGTTAATTAGATTCTTATGCTTGGAAGTTTGTCTGTGCATATTCAAGCAAATACATTCTTATTCTTTTCCATTTTTCCACAAATGAAGCATACTGATTGTAATATTTTTCATTTTGTTTTCAATTTTACAACTTTTTATTAAAATCTTCATACGTGCAAGAGAGCTTATAAAGAATTCATAAACCCACCACTTAAATTTAACATTGTACATGTTTTGGATTTTTTGCTAATTTTGCATTTATGTATTAAATGTATATTGATAAGCAGAATACATATATGATTGCATATGCATATATATGTATATGAGAAAAATGCACATACAGATACGATCTTTATTATTTAAGCTGCTTGAAAGTAGAGTATAAATTCATGGTACTCCATCCCTAAATACTTCCATTTCTAAAAATAAAGTGTTGCCAGTCAGTGAAGGATTTTAAGCAAAAGAGTGACATGATAGGATGTAATTGACTGATGTGGAAGATGCCTTTAAGGAAAATAAAGCTAGAGGCAGGGAGGCCAATTAAATGATTGTTGTATTAGTCCAGGTGAGAGGGAAGAAGGACAGAAGTAGAGCAATGGATTTGGTAGTATTTTTTGATTAATTTGACAGAAAAAGAGGTTAGCTGTTTACATTTCTTAGAGAAAATCTGAAAAAGATGTGTTCGTTAATCCTTTGTAGGGTTCCATTTCCTCGCTTGCCAGTAGATGAACTGGTCTCATCTGTTACTGGGGAAAGAAAAGAACATTTAGTTCTCTGTACACCAGATACTGCATGTCAGTTATTTAACATCTTACTTAATTCTGACAGTCATTCTGTAAGGTATTATTATCCTTATTTTTTCAGATGAGGAAATTAAAGTGCAAAGTTGTGAAGTAATTTGTTCAAGATCATATTCCTCAAGTGGCAGATCTGAAATTTTAACATGGGTTTAACTAACTGCAGTGACTACATTTCTTTTTCATTGTTTCTTTGTTCATTCTCATTGTTACATGAAGTTAAAACATTGAATCAGTATAAATATGAATGTTAGTGATTTTTTTCTTCTGTGTATTTGTAATTATTCTTAATCATATAATCATCTGCCTTTGAGCAATAGTATGTCCAAGAGGGCCAGATTTCCTGATGGACAGGCTCATCTTTGAAGAGTAAGCAACACCTACCAACTGGCTTTCTCTTTCATGTAACATTGCTAGATGGTGAATGCTAGTCTGTTCAACTGTCATGTCTTATAATTCAAGCATATTTTCTGTGATCAAACTTATTTTAAATATATTTATGATTCAAATATAGTCCCAGTGGATTTATGACAGTTAGAAGTTTTAAAGTAAAACATTCTTAAATTGATGCAAATAAGCAACAAGTTAGAATACTTCAAAGTGAAGATAAATGAAGATACAATACATAGCCTTTTTTAAAAAAAATTAAGTGAGCTGTCCATGATGAAATAGTAGCATTAAAGTCTGGTGTGAAGCCAATCATATAATGGCTTTTTGACCCCTCCCAAGCTTTGGAGGCATAAGAAGATAAATTATGTTGCCCTTAAAGACCAAAAATGTAGTTGTTTTTTTTAAAGTGGCATCTAGATCCACTTGAAAATAATGAACTCTCCATCTATAACATTTCTAACCTCAAACAGGCAATGTAAAACAGACATTGTATAACTTAAGTTCTTACATGGCATTCCTTAGAAAAGTAAATGAATAGAGAATTTCTTATCAAGCTGTATTAGTCAGGATAAGGATACTAAACCAAAAAATTTCTGTGGCTTAAAATAGCAAGGATTCATTTCTTGTTCACGCTGCTTGTCCCTTGTGGGACAGCTGAGAGCTCTACTCCATTTGTCCTCCCTTGGGGACCCAGCCTAACGTCAGTTCCATTCCTGTTCCATTGGCTAAAGTAAGTCACATGCCCACACCAACTTCACAGATGGTGGTGAAGCATACTCTCACCATATGCCTGGAAGGAGAACTGGAATATTGATGCACTGCTGTAATGAGTGACATACAAGTCTTATGAGAAATGTAGAGAATTATGCATGGCTGATTAGTAAATTTTTTTTTCCCAAAGGATGCTAAGTAGTTCTGAAGTAATACTATTGTTATTGAATTAAGGATCTTGATGCTATAAGGTGAACCAGGTAAATAACTGAAAGTGTTCAGTACTTACCTTACTAGAGGAGTTAACTAGTTCATCTGGACTTGCTTTTCCTTGTATTTTGTCCATTAAATTTTCATAAATATAGTTTAAAATATTTGCTGTTATGTATTTGTATCATAAACCTATTAGTGAAATGATTCAAAATTATCAACTATTTTTATGCAAAACATGTTGAAAATAATGGTGTCAGTGCAATGGTATGAAAAATCACAAAGGTGGTATTTGGTATTAAGTATGGAACAGAGTATTACTTATTTTGTATTCCATAGACAAGCACTCTAAGTTTTTTAAAGTGTGTAAGTTTGGAAAAACTGCGTGAGACAGTACAAATGAATAATCTTATTGAAGTTCAGTGACTTCAATTTTGCCTTCTAAAAATTTGTGAAGACATGAGTGATTAATATAAAGAGAGTATTGTGCATACATACATGAAGAGACTTTCCCTAGGCAAAGCTATATATCTTCAACTTTTGACAAATTTTTGTGCTTATGTGTCTCTTTATTGGTGGTGTAAAGTAGGGTTCAGCAGTTTCTTCACAAGGCATATTTTTTAAAAATTATAGAATACATATAATACAAAATTTACCATTTGAACTCTGAAAGTGTGGTTCAGTGACATTAAGTACATTCATGTTGTTGTGAGACCATCACTACCATATAGCGCCAGAACTTTTTTCATCTTCCAAAACAGAAACTGTACTTGTTAAACAATAACTCTTCATTATTCTTACTCTCTAGCCCTTGGCAGCCACCATTCTATTTTCTGTCTGTGAATTTGACTACTCTGGGTACTTCATATGATGGGAATCATGCACTGTTTGGTCTTCTCTGACTGGTTTATTTTCATTTAGCATTTCTTCAGGGTTCATCCCTGCTGGAGCATGTGAGCATGTGTCAGAATTTTCTTTCTTTTTGCTTTTTAAGGCTGAGTTAAGTTTCTTTGTTCATATATACCACATTACTCTTAATCCGTTCATCCTCCAGTGGACACTTGATTTTCTTCTGCCTTTTGGCTACTATGAATAATGCTGCTATAAACATTGGTGAAAAAATACCTAGGTGAGTCCCTGCTTTCAGTTATTTTGGATGCATAGCCAGAAGTAGAATTGCTGGATTGTATGGTAATTCTGCTTTTAATTTTTTTGAGGAATTGTCAGGCTGTTTTGCATAAACCTATACCATTTTACATTCTAACTAGTGGTTTCAATTTCTCCACATCCTCGCCAACACTTTCTCCTTCTTTCCATCTTTCCTTCTTCCCTTCCTCCCTTTGCCATCCTAATGAGTATGATATGGTATCTGTTGGTTTTGTTTTGCATTTCTCTAATAATTAGTGATGTTGAAGATCTTTTCATGTGCTTGTCAGCCATTTGTATATCTCCTTTGGAGACATGTCTATTCAAGTCCTTTGTTCATTCTTTAATTGAGTTGGGTTTTGTTTTGTTATTATTTAAGTAGTTCTCTATATATTGTATGTATTAATACCTTTTCAATAAGTGATTTGCAAATATTTTCTCCAGCCCATTTCTTTTTTCCACTAAATTACATTCCATTGTATGGCTCTACCACAGTTTATCAGTTTTCCTATTGAAGGACATCTTGGTTGCTTCCATTTTTTGGCAATTATGAATAAAGCTGTGATAAACATTCTTAAGCAGATGTTTGTATGGACATATGATTTTAGTTCAGTTGGGTAAATCCTAGCAGCATAGTTGCTGGATTGTATGTTGAGACTTTGTTTAGCTTTGTACAAATCTGCCATACTGTCTTCTAAAGTGGCTGTACCATTTTGCATTCCAACCTGCATGAATGAGACTGCTTCTTGCTCCACATGCTTGTCAGTATTTGGTGTTGTCAGTTTTTTGGGTATTAGCCATTCTAATAGGTATGTAGTAGCATCTCATCGTTGTCTTAATTTTCAATTCCCTAATGACATAAGATGTTGAGGCACCTTTTTGTTCGCTTATTTGCCATCTGTATACCTTCTTTGGTGAGTTGTCTGTACAGATCTTCTGTCCACTGTTTAGTTGGATGGTTTTCCTATTGTTGGAATTTTAAGAGTTCCTTGTATATTGTAGATAAAAGTTCTTTATCAGATATGTATTTTGCAAATCTTTTCTCCCATTCTGTTCTTGTCTTTTCATTCTCTTAAAATGTCTTTCATAGAGCAGAAGCTTTTAATTTTAATGAAGTACAACTTAGCTATTTTTTTCTTTCACAGATTGTGCTTTTGGTGTATCTGAAAACTCAGCACCAAACAAAGATCACCTAGGCTTTTCTCTTCATATTCTTCTTGTAGATGTTTTGTTGGATTTATCCCTAAGTCTTCTTTATTTTTTGGTGCTAATGTAAATGATAGTGTTTTTAATATCAAATTCTAAGGTTTTTTTTCTGCTGGTTATGTAGAAAGCAATTGACTTTTGTATATTAATATTATATCCTGCAAATTGTTGTTTTTTAATTACATATTGGTTCCAGGAGGTATTTTTCCATTCTTTGGGATTTTTCTATATAGCCAATGATGTCATCTGCAATTTTTATATCTTCCTTCCCAATATGCATACTTTTCATTTCATTTTCTTGTCCTGTTGAATTAGCTGGAACTTCAGTACAATGTTGAACAGGGATAGCAAGAGGAGATACCGTTGCTTTTTTCCCAGTCTTAGGAGAATTGTCTAGTTACTCATTATTATGTTAGTTGTAGATTTTATGTATATATATTTTTATCCAATTGTGGAAGTTACTCTCTATTCTTAGTTTGATGAGAGTTTTTACCCATTCATGAAATGTATTTTCCTTTAGTTCAAAATATTTCAGAATTTCTCTTGAGAATTCCTCTTTGACCCATAAATTGTTTAGAAGTATGTTGTTTAATTACCAAATCCAAATACAGTTGACCCTTGAACTACATGGGGGTTAGGGGGCTGACACCCCACGGGTTTGAAAACTCACATATAACTTTGACTCTCTTCAAACTTAATTACAAATAGTCTACTGTTAACCAGAAGCCTTGTCGATAATATAAACATTCAATTAACAGATATTTTGTATGTTGCATATATTGTAGACTGTATTCTTACAATAAAGTAAGCTAGAGAAAAGAAAATGTTATTAAGGAAATCATAAGGGAGAGAAAATACATTAATAGTACATACATGTATTCATTGAAAAAAATCCACGTATATGTAGACCTGCATAGTTCAAACCCATATTGTTCAAGAGTCAACTGTAATTATGGGTTTCCCAATTTTTTGTTACTGATTTCTAGCTTAATTTCATTGTTGACTGAGAGCATACATAGTATGATTTTTTAAAACATTTTTCAAGGTATGTTTTATGGCCCGGAATGTGGTCTATCTTGGTAAATGTTCCACGTGAACCTAAGAATGTATATTCTGCTATTGTTGGATGAAGTATTCCGTAGATGTCAGTTAAATCCAGTTGATTGATGGGGCTGTTCAATTCAGCTGTATCCTTACTAATATTCTGCCTAGTGGCTTTGTCAATTACTAAGAGAGTATTGAAGTCTACAACTATACTAATGGATTTCTTTGTTTCTTCTTGCAGGTCTTTCAGTTTTTGCCTCACATATTTTGACATGCTCTTGTTTGGCATATACACCTTCAGGATTCTTAATGTCTTCCTGGAGAATTGACCCCTTTATGATGAAATAATACTCTTTATTCTTGATAATTTTCCTTGTTCTGAAATTTGCTTTAAGATTAATATAGCTACTGCAGTAAGATTTGATTGCTGTTAGCCTGGTATATCTTTCTGCATCTCTTTACTTTTAATCTGTCTGTGTCTTTATATTTAAAATGGATTTTCTTTCAGGAAGCATATAGTTGGGTCCTGGTTTTTTTCATTCACTTTGACAAATTTTCTCTTCCAATTACTGTATTTAGACCATTCTTATTTAAAGTAATTATCAACATAGTTGATATTAATGTCTACTATATTCATATCCTATGCTTTACTCTTCCCTTTTTTTGGGTGGTTTTTGTCTTGGTTTCTAAGAATCCTTTATATATACTAGATAATTAGTCTTCTATCTACTGTGTGTGTTATGCTTATTATCTCTGATATGTCCTTTATTTTAATTTAGTTTGTAGTGCCTTCTGTTGTTCAGAAGTTATTTTTCTTTCAGTTTGTGGGTATTGTATCTTGATTAAAAAAACTCTTTTATGTTTTATCCCAGTAACTTACACATACAACACAGTATGTGTGTGTGTGTTATTAATGCATCTGGAATATCTTGGTATATGATATAACTATTTTATAAGAGGATTTAAACATTTTTCTTCCATGAAAGGATAGCCAGTTATCTCAGTATCATTTATCGAATATTCTAGCTTTGCACCACTGATTTAAAATTGCACTTTTATTATATAATATGTTTACAGATCGACATAATTTGTTTTTGTACTCTGATCTGAGCTATTTATTTGATCTATATGCTTGTGCTCATGCTTACACCATGATATTTTAATTATTGTACCATATTAATTGACAAGACAAATCCTGCCTTATGCAAGCATGCCTCATTTTATTGTGCTTCACTTTATTTCACTTTGCAGATACTGCACTTTTTATAAATTGAAGCTTTGTGGCAACCTTGTGTTGAGCATGTCTGTAAGCACCATTTTTCCAACAGCATTTGCTCACTGTGTGTCTCTGTCGCATTTTGGTGATTTTTCCAATATTTCAAACTCCTTCATTATCATTACATTTATTACTGTGATCCCTAATGCTACTATTGCAAAAAGAATATGACTTGCTGAAGGCTCAAATGATGGTTAACATTTTTTAGCAATAAAGTATATTAAAATTAAGGTATATACTTTTTTATTTTTTAGATATAATGCTATTGCACACTTAATAAGCTACAGAATTGTGTAAATAGAACTATTATATGCCCCAGGAAACCAAAAAATTGTAACTTGCTTTATTGCTATATTTGCTTAATTGTAATAGTCTGGAACTGAACCTGCAATATCTCCAAGGTATCCCTGTAATTGTTTTTCAAAATTTTCTTGGTTATTTCTTGTGAATTCTTTTCTTCCTGATAAGAATTACCTAATTTTATAAAAATTCTGTTAGAATTTTCATTATTATTATATTTAATTTGTAGATTAATAATTGGCATCTTTATGGTAATTTGCTTCCAGTTATTTACAAAACATGCCAAAGTATAGCAACTCAATTCCTTCCTTTAAGGCATTCTAAACCAATAGAGTTATTCTTTAGTGTCCAGTATAGCTTAATGATTTGACTTCCCTAAATATGAACTTTTCATATCTTTGATGTGTTTTGTAATATAATTACTATCATCATCATGACGTATATATTTCTTATTCTCTTTATTTTAGCCTTATGTATGTTTATTTTGATTTCCTGTTGGTATAAACTTGGGTGTATTTCTTTCTCCTTTATAGTTTCCATCATACCCTCCAATTTTTTTTGTTACCACCCTTTGAAACCTTGCCCACATTCCCTTTCTTATTACTCTTCAATTCCATTCCAAAGTCTGGTATGTGAGCATAATTACCCTTGTCCCTCTTGCACAAATCTTTCCTTAGTCTGTTGGATGACTCTCAAAGGATTAGTTTAAGGTTTTGGCTTGAGTTGTGTCCAGAGGCACAACTGCTCTTAGTTCCTGCAACAAATTCTACCTGGCTCAGAAGAATGGGAAAAATACCTGTGAGCAGAATATTATGATTTTTACTGACTTGATTGGGTGAACATTTTAAGATAGTTTTAAGTACTGTAGGTAAAGATTAGAAATTATTGTACTAAATCTGAATTAAAATTAAATAACTTGTTTTATGAATAGATTGTAAGCTATCTCCACTGTTATTTCCACTGAATTTAACCAAAGCATTTGTAGGACCTTTGTCTTCTCTTTTACCCCATATATCTTCCCAGCATACTAAAATGGTCTCTTGACCTCTGTTTTTCCCATTAACAATTAGTTCCTTCTTGTTTCTGTCCAACGAGTACAGTATGATGAAGAGAGTTTAAATTTTCTCTATTGAGAAAATTCAAGATCTTGAAAAGCTTCAAGATCATCAGCTTGAAGGTGATTGACCCAAATATCAACATACTTTAAGTGTGAGATAATTATTGTGGCATAAAGTATATGGATATATTATTATGTTATTATTTCAGTTAGAACTCATAGTAATATTTCCTTAAATATTTTAGTTTGGAACGAAACATTTTTTGATTTAATGTGAATTTGGATTAATTCAATTTTGTAGTAAATTGACAACAAACATAATTGGGTTTAATCAAAAGGCTGAGGATTAATTGATTTTTTAATGATGTCTATAAGATTAGGGATTTTACTTTGTCTAGAAGTCCAGTAGATTATTTCTGGTCCCTGGAAGTTATTGGTTCAATTTTAATGTTTGTAAAACCATATTCAGTTATTTTTAGGGATGTTTTTGTTATCTATAGTTGAACACAAACTACCCCAATACTCAATTGCTTAAAACAACAGCAGTTATTTGTTTTACTCATAAATCTGCAATGTGGTCAGGGTTTGGCAGGGAAGCTTATCTGTACTTCATGTGATGTCTGCTGGGATGGCTCAACTTGGGCTAGAGGATCCATGTCTAATATATCACTCACATGGCTAGCAAAGTGGTATTTGCTATTGATTCCTTGTTGCATGGGTCTTTATGGGGCAGGTTGGACTTCCTCACAATATGGCTGGGTTCCAAGAGTGAATATTCCAAGAAACAGTGTTCTAAGAGACACAAAATGGAAACTGCCAGTTTTTAAGGCCTGAGCTTTGAAACACACATAGCCTCATTTCTGTATTATATTGATCAAGGAGTAATAAGGCTTAGATTCTAGCAATAAGGAACATAGACCTCCAGCTTTGATGGGAGGGAGGAGTGTCAAAGAAATTTGGAGCCATGTTTTCAAACTGCTGCAATGACATTCTTAGTTGATAAAGTTAATTTGCTTCAAAGGGAGAATAGTGTTAGTACTTGGAGTCAGTAATATGCTTTTTATTCAGATACTATTTTCCAGTGCAAATAGTTTATTTTTATGTTTTAACCATTAAGGCTTTTTGAAGAGTATGTTTTGAAGTATCAGAAACAATACTTGCAAGATGTATGTGAGGAAAACTACAAAACTCTGGTGAAAGAAATCAAAGATGATCCTAATAAATATACATAGATAGCATAGTACCACTCAAAACCTCAGCAAGCTACTTTGTGGATATCCAGAAACTGATTCTATATCAAAAGGCAAAAGGCCTAAAATATTCAATATAATAGTTAAGAAGAGTAACAAAGTCAGAGGACTGACACTGACTTCAAGATTTGGTACACAGCTACATTAATCAAGACAGTATGGAACTGGCAAAAGAATAGACAAATAGATCAGTGGATAGGATTGATAGCTCAGAAATAAGACTCCTGAAATATAGGTGACTGATATTTGAGGAAGGAGCAAAGACAGTCAAATAGAAAAAAGATAATCTTTTTAATAAGTGGAACAGGAACATAAGCACATGCCAAAAAAAAAAAAAAAAGAATCTACACACTGACCTTACACTTTTTACAAAAATTAACTACTCAACGTAGATCAAAGATTTAAATGTAAGGAGCAAAACTATCAAACTTCTAGAACATAAGAGAAAATTTAGGTACCTTGGTTTGGTGCTGAGTTTTTAGATACAACATAAAAAACATCATCCATAATAGGAAAAGTACTTCATTAAAGTTAAAAGCTTCTGCTCTGTGAAAGACACTTTAAGAAAATGAGAAGACAAGCACAGAGTGGGAGAAAAGATTTGCAGAACACATATATGATAAAGGACTTTTATCTGTAATATACAAAGAAGTCTTAAAATTCCAACAGTAAGAAAACAAAATTCAGTTTAAAAAATAGGCAAGAGACACCTCACCAGAGAAGATATGTAGGGGTAAATAAGCAGATAAAAAGGTGCCTCAACATCATATGTTATTAGGGAACTGAAAATTAAAACAACAATGAGATGCCACTACACACCTATCAAAATAGGTAAAAATCTAAGAAACTGACCACACCGAACATTGCTGAGAATGAAGAGAACCGGAAGACTGATTTATTGCCGGTAGGAATGCAAAATGGTACAGCCACTTTGGAAGACAGTTTGATGGTTTCTTACAAAGTTAGGCATAGTCTTAACATACAGTCCATCAATTGTGTTCCTAGGTATTTACCCAGAGAGTTACAAACTTATCTCCCCACTAAAACCTGCACATGTATGTTCTTAGCAGAAACAGCCCAAATGGTTATCATTAGATGAGTGGATAAACAAATGTGGCTGATACGCTTTTGAAAGTTCTAATTCCTTAAACTTAACGAAAAACATGTTATGAGCTGAGTAGTTACTACATAGTGTTTTCATAGGGGATGATTAAATTTGAACTATAATCAGCTCCACCTATTAGAGTCACATAGATTCATCACTAGAAAAAACTAGAGCAACAAGCCCTCATTTTACAAATTTACAAAAGTGAAATTGAGATGTGGAGAGATTAGGTGATTTGCTCATAGACACACAATAAAGTAGTAAAACAAGAATTAGAAATCAGATCTCTTTTTATCTATTTCCAGGATATCTTATTTTCTTACAGGAACCTTATACAGAAAAACTAAATAGATTATACACTCTAATAATGATAATTGATAATAACAGTCACAGTCTTCATAGTTTGTCCTTTGGGCTCAGAATTAAGGTTGGCACTTAAGAAACCTGGAAATGTGAACAGGCCAGTTAACAAAACAAATGGGTGGACAGAAAGCAAGCTCAGGAGGCCAGTAACATTTTTAAGTTTCTTAAAAATGGGTACTAAATAGCAAAATAAAATTACCATTTATTTACTAATCATTACATAGTAATCATTCCTACATGTACACTTAACTTCCTAGCATTATGATACATGGTCTAATAAAATATGATTGTTAGTATTTTGACAATTTTTGCTTTTTCTGTTGCTGCTGTGAATGTTTGAGGCCCTGCTTTTCAATTATTTTGGCTATATACCCATAAGCGGAATTGCTGGTCATATGTTAATTCTGTTTTTAATTTTTTTAGGAACTGCCATACTGTTTTCCACAGCAACCACATGATTTTACATTCCCACCAGCAATGCACAAGTGCTCCAATTTCTCCATATTCCACCAACACTTACTTTTTCATAATCATCCTAGTGGTTATGAAGTGGTATCTCATTGTGGTTTTGATTTGCATTTCCCTAATAACTAGTGATGTTGAGCATCTCCTCATGTGCTTATTGGTTATTTGTAGATCTTTGGATCAATGTCGATTCAAATCCTCTTTCCATCTGTAGTTGGGTTGTTTGGTTTTTTGTTGTTTGATTCCCTCTTTTGAAATTCATTATTCTTACATACTGATTAGTAGGAGCTTTCATACCTTTTTTGGGTATTGATCCTTTCCTGTTTTGTGTTGTAAATAATTCTTATTATCTGTCTTATTCTTCATTTATAATATATTTGGTTTAGAAGTTTTAATGTCATTTAATGTCATTCTGTCATTTTTCCTTTATGCGTTCTAGGTTTTATATATTGCTTAGTAATTTTTTTTTTTTGATAAAGTGAAAACAAGTTTATTTAGAGAGATAAACACTTCACAGAGAGTGGGGTCTGTCTCAATCAGAAGGGATAACGGCTTAGAAGATACACACTCCATAGGCAGAATGTAGGCCATCTCAGAAAGGTGAGAGGAGGAGAAGCTGAGAGGTTTGGGGTGTTTAGTTTAAAGTAAAAGTAGATACACACTCTATAGACAGTGCAGGCCATCTCAGAAGGCAAGAGAGAGAACAACCATGAGGTGCGGAGTTGTTAGGTTTTATGGGCTCGGTAATCTTATATGCTAATGAGTAGGAGGGTTATTCCAACTACTTTGGGCAGAGGATTTCCAGGAAACACCCCTCCCCTACTTCTTGACCTTTTATGGTTAGCCTAGGAACTGTCATGGAACCTGTGGGTGTGCCATGAGGCTCAAGGTCTACTGGAATGCGAATCGTCCACCATCTTGATTCTAACCAGTTTGTCCTGTCCTCAGTTGCTGTGTCATTCCTTCCGTGGCTATGCCCTGCTCCCTTTCATCCCACTTCATTCCCCCATCAGAGATTTTACTCCCATAATCTTATGTGGGTGCAGAGGGGCGACAGTCAGTCTTCTGTAGCTACTTCAGGGCTGAGTAGGGGCATAGACCCTGCCTGTCAGGGAGTAAAAATCTCTGGATGTCTTATTTAGGGGTTCCAGGGGCAGGACAGCTTCTTGTTTTGAATTAGATGGCAAGTATGGGCTGGAATCCTCAGATAGCTGTCATCTTGATGTGGAACCATTGTAACTGCTTCCATAGCTTTCTTATGAATCTTCTTGAAGATGAAACATTTTTGCAACAGCACCAGAGTACAATAATAACTGTCTATAAATGACAAAAGACTTAAAAATGCACAGTTAACAACTGATTTCAATGTAATCGATGAAGAAACTTGGTCGCAATCACCAGAATTACGACTGATTACACTTAACACACCAAATAACCCTAGTTAATTTAATATTTATCTGAGATGCCTCCGGGTTCCTCCACAAACCTTCCACAACTTTCTGTATCCATATTATTTTGCATACTATTTTGTCCCTTATTTTCTTTTTCATTCAGAAGCAAAAAGCTTTAGGAAAAAATCTTTTCTTCTCCCTTAACAAAATGTAATTCAGACTTTCTTCAATTCTGTGAATGGGATACAGAACTAAACCAATAACATTAGTTAAAATGATCATACTATTCATTCCTGTTTAAACTACTTTTGTTTTGAAATTAGAGAGGAGAAACTTTTTGTTAGCATTATACAATTGAATTCTGCCACTTTTGCTTTAGTCCCTTAAGAAAATGAGATTTTTCTTTTTCTTTCTGATGCCATCATTTAGGAATCAGCATTCCAGAAGAGTTGAGATAGCTTTGTATTTTTCTTCCTTGTAGTGACAAACTAGCCACTGTACACTCATAGAGAGCAGCACAGTTCTTGTAACTGGCAGCCTTTCTATGACAGAGAGCCTATAGACTGACATAAAGTACAGCCTGTTGTGAACTGTCAAGTGAGAGTCTGCCAAAAACTCAGCAGACAGAACTAATTGGGGGAGAAAAAGGATTTTTGTGCCCTCTTCTCTTTCTTTCTATTCTTTTCATTTTGTAAGACAGATATTGTTAAAGTAGCTGGCTTATGTAAGATTTGTCTGCTTCTCTTTTCTCATTGCATGGATCATTTTTTAACTTAAAGTCTTGCACTGCAGGTTGGTGAGCACTTCCATGTGGAGGCTGGCACAGGACCAAACTCGAGACATGCAACTCATAACAGTTGATGAAAAATTGGTAAGAATTTTCGACTGTACACTGCTAGGAGTCAGCCTTTGGGGTTATTTTTGTACAATAGATTTTTCGGTATAGTGTTCTGGGTTCTCAGAAAGTGATTGGAATTTGATTTTTTTAGATTGTGTATAAATTGTAAGAAGAAGTGTTCATCACTGAAATACAAAGATAATTTATATTAAGCATTATACAGAAATATTAAGTCAAATACAAATATTAAGAAGTTGAAAGTACAGAAGTCTTCCATTTTTGTGGCATGTGTAAGAAATCAGAACATTCTTATTTTTGTAGTGAATATATTGTTCTTTATTTTCTCAGTTGCACTCAAGTTTAAGTTGTAAGACGCCAGTACTATCTAAAATTAAAATTAAGGGTGTTGGGTTTTTCTGGAACTGATAATTGTTACTGTGTGCATATATGTGTGTACACACACACATGTACACATCCCATTTCTGCATTATACGTGAGAGATTACAACTAGCAACAAATGAATGATGTTCTATTAATCAGCAGCAGATAGAATTTTGGTAGTGGTCATGTAAAATTTTTCAATGTGTGATGTTACTTTAGATGCAACTTGTTATTTATGCTTATATTACTCAAATTTTGTAAAGTTTCTAAGACTTCTAGTAAAAACATGTCATAATATAAATATGCTTTTCATTTTGTATCTGGTTAACAATGATCATGTAGATGGGTGTGTTAACTACTCCCTTTCTGATTGTTGTACAGTCTTTTGTCACTTAATTTTGAGCCTATAACCATAATTTAAATAATAGATCACACTTAAGTTTCTATTTGCATCATTAAATATAAAAACAGATAAATAAACAGGTAAGTAAACAGATAATTTGGAAGGCTGGCTCTTCTTAGGGCTGGTTGGTTTTATCTTTAAATTGTCTCTTAGATCTGTCTACTGACCTTGCCATCCTCCTAGTCTAGGCTACCATCATCTTTCACCTAGTTTGCTGCAGTAGTTTCTCAGTTGATCTCCACAGATACTTTAATCTTCCTCTAATTCATTTTCCACAGGATAACCAGAATAGTCTTATTAAATGCTGGTTGTGTCATCTTCTTGTGTAAAATCCTTTGCTGTTTCTTACTGACCTAAGAGTAAACATTAAAATCCTATCATGGCCTTTGAGGATTTAACTCCTGCCTTTCTAAGCTTATCTTGTACCTCTGTCTTTCATACTGTGTGCTCCAGCCACACCAGGCCTGGAACTTGCTGCTCTTTCCTGCTTCAGGGCATTCAGAGTCTGTTAATTATGCCTAGCTGCTTTTTACCAATTCCCTAGCTCTTGATCCAGGTACCATCTACTTATTCTTCAAATGTAATCCAACATCATTTGCTTAGTCAAGTGTAGAAGAAATGAGACAAGTATGTGTGTGAGAGGAGGAGGATTTACACATGCCATGTGTTCCTTAATTAATGAAAGTATTATTATTTTACTTTTTCCAATGACCATCTCTTTTAAGCCCCAAGAGATTACTTTCTTGTTCCAGTAATATGAGGTTTACTTTCTATAATAAAGTTTCAAATTTTAGAAAGTTTGTCAGTAGTGCTTCTAAATTCTCTTCTTTCTAGTTTGCAAAATGAATATGTCAGACAGCAATCTGTTGCTCTAAACAAGGTGCTATGAAGCATACCAGAGAGGTACACAAACTGCTTTGAATTTTGTGTTTTTAGTAATATCTCCTAAAATCAGTTGCACACTTTTAATGAATTTTGTTGCCCTTCATATATTTTCCCTAGCTTTGTTTTGTCTTTTTTGAAGTATGTTAGTCAAAATGCCTATCTAATATTTCAGGAGAAGTCTTATGTATAATTAATTATTCAAAGTTATTGAAGTGATACTTAGTATGGATAACTGAAGCCTTTAGATAATTTTCAAACCTAAGTTTTAGCCATTTGTTTAGTTTTACATCAAAATGAAACTATTAAATAATCAAATAGGTAACATAATACCATGTTCATGTCTTCTTGTTCCTATACATTGTTGGACAGAGAGTTTAATAAGTAGCATAATGACAAGTCCAGGGGCTGAAGGCCACTTCCAGAAATATTGGCAATTGGAGTTGATTATTTTTGCATTTTGACCAAAAATGATTCTAAAAAATACGTATCAACATTAAGTGATGAAAATATTTCAAAATGTGAAATAGATGAGTATTTTTAAATGAGATGTGGAAAAATTTTAATGTCACTATTATGTAAGATAAAACCATGTATTGACTTATAATACCATTTTTATTAATTACTCAACACTAGACTACTGTTACATTTGTAAAATTGGTTAGAAATGAGAATCTTAATTGGAAGGTAAAGAAACTAGCCATTATCATGATTTCTATTGAATATTTTTATATAATATATTTTTAAAATAAATGTAGATGATGCCTATTAAGGCCCAGTGATTAAGCATATGGACCAAACTTAGGGGTCGAATTCAATGGTTAGTCTAGTTTCAGAAAATGGATCTTAGGAATTCAAAACCAGAGGATAACTTTAGATATTACCAAGTTATATTACTGCATCAGGTTATTTTTCATTTAAAAAATTGTTTAACCTTTTCTTTAAGAGAAATTTTATGTGGGAATTCAAAAAGTAATAAACTAGATAAAAGCTGAACTGCTGTAGGGTGAGGATTGAGAGCATGAGGGAAGAAGTCCTCCCTAAGAAAGCTCCCTCTGGGGACTTCATAGAGTGAGATTTGGAAAGAAAATTTAATGTTCTGCCCTTTTCTAATTGGACTGAACAACTGGTTCTTGAATGTCTGTTTTAAAAATTTCCAGCTGATTCTCATTTCTTTTGAGGCTGTTCTTTATGTTACTGATCAGCCATGATTATTAGAAGGCTGTTTCTTATGGAAAAAAAATAAGTCTTTAAAACAAATGAAAACTGAATAATTGTATATTCAAATGCAAAAAAACCCTTCATTCATACCTTGAACTATACTTAAAAATTAACTCAGAGCCCTAGATACAAATTCTGAAATTAAAACTAAAAATTATAAAACTAGAAGAAAATGTAGGAGAAAATCTTTGTAATTTTGGATTGGACAAATTTTTTTTAGCTATTATACCAAAGCATAATCCATTTTTTAAAAAGTTGCAAATTTGGACTTCCTCACAAATAAAAATTTCTTTGAAAGACATTAAGAGAGGGAAAAGACAAGCCATAGATTGGGAGAACATATTTACAAATCACATATCTGATAAAGGAATTGTGTCCAGAAAATAGATACTACTTATAACTAAATAAGAAGATATTAAGCCAAATAAAAATGATTGATTTTTTAATTATTATATTTAAAAATTATTGAGTTTTAAAAATCTCAATTCTGCTTACACATCTTTAACCTGGAAGATACTCAGGTGGGAAATAAACACATGAAAAGATGCTTAACATCATTAGTGATTATGAAATTGCATATTAAAACTACAATGAGATCATTACACACTTATTTGAATTACTTAAAAAAACTGACCATGTCAAATGCTAGGAAGGATGCAGAGCTACTAGAACTCTCATAGGAATGCAAAATGGTATAGCTATTTTGGAAAGCAGTATGGTAGTTTCTTACAAAGTTAGACATATGTTTACCATATATAATCCAGTAGTCTCACTTCTAAATATTTACCCAAGTGAAATGGAATCTTATGTTTACTGCATGCAAATGTCTTTAATAGATTTATTCATAATTCCAGTAACCGGAAACAACCTGACTGCCCTTCAGTACATCAATACAGTAGATTTCAGCTCACTGATTAGGAACAAATGTGGATGACTATTATGTGCATTATGCTAAGAAGCCAGACTAAAAGGGTACATACATACTGTGTGATTCTGCATATTTGACATTCTACAATAGGCAAAACTCCAGGGACAAAAAACTGATCAGTGGTTTTTGGGATTGGATATGGGAGAAGGAATTAACTATAAAGGGCATTAGGAAATCTTGGTAGGGGGTGATGTAACTGTTCTGTATCTTGATTTTGGTGTTGATATTTTTAGGTCAAAACTAATTTTTTGGTATTCATTTGTTAGAAAACAACTGTACACTATAAAGGATTCATTTTACTGTTTATAAATTATAGCTCAGTTTTTTAAAAGGGAAAATGTTGTTTCTTAATTTGGTGCTAATCCGCTTCTTTATAAATAACATCCATTGGTTCAGGATCTGCCCTAGCAATATGTAGGCCATTTTCTACATGAAAGCCTGCTTCCCCACCCCACTACATCCGATTGGCTTTATTTTTTGCTTTTTTTTTTTCCTCTTAATTGAAGTATAGTTGATTTACAATGTTGTGTTAGTTTCTGGTGTATAGTGTAGTAATTCCGTTATACCTATATGTATCTTTTTCATATTCCTTTTCATTATATGTTATTACAAGCTATTGAATATAGTTCCCTGTGCTATACAGTAGGACCTTACTGTTTATCAGTAGCCTTCTGTATATTTGAAAACAGCTCTTTGGTCCTAAATCTGTGGTTCTCAAAGAGTTTTGGTAGGAGAGGTGAGGGGGCGAGATCTTTGTAGGAGGTCCACAAAGTCAAACTATTTTCATAATTATACAGAGACTTTATTTACCCTTTTCACTGTGTTAATATTGACACTAATGTTACAAAAGCAACTGTGCCAAAACTTTAGCATAAATCAAGGCAGTGGCTTTAACTGTGCTACCTGTCATTGTATCCTTCACATCATTGTGTTTGAGGTTTTTTTTTTTAAAACCAGTTTCACTTAACATCCTTGATGAAGCAGTGAAAATTATTGATTTTTAGAAATCTCAATTCTGCATACACATCTTTCTATGTTCCATGTAGCAAACTGAAGTATGCATAAAACTCCTGCATACTGAAAAGCACTTGCATGGTTGAGTTGCTGTTGCAAACTGAAGTTAGTCCTTTTTTTCATGGAACACTGTTTAGATGAAAAAGCAATAACAGATGACAGACTGATTATGGTTATTTGGTCTTTGGTACATGGCAGACATTTTTCAAAAATAAACTAGTCACTTCTAGAAAGTGTTGCCCATCATGAACTTCAAGCTTTCAGGTGAAAATTAGAATTTTTGTAAAACTTGATTCTACCACTGATCAGAGTGAGCTTGACAACTTCCCAGTACTTAAAGACTGTTCTAATGGGATATTAATGAATACGACTTTTTAAATATTGTGTAATGAAATTTGTTAACATTTGGAAGATCTGCGTACTTCAGTGAACCAGTATTTTCCATGTGACTGACGTATGATGTTATAAAATCATGCATGGGTAAAATTTCAATTAAAGTGGAAGAGCAAACAATGGATTTAATGTGAGAATGGAAATATTAAGGCTACTAAAGTATTGCTCCCTTTTCCAATTACATATCTGTGTGAGAATGAATTTCCTTCATATATTGCAACCAAGACAACTTAGCTAACAGCTTGACTTTAAGAACAGATGTTAGAATTCAACTGTCTTCTATTAAGCTAGACATTAGAGATTTTCAGAAGTGCTACTCTTCTCACTTAATGTTTTAGTTTTTAAAAATATTTTTATATTTATGTTAATATATAATCAGTTTATTATTAAAATATGTATTTAAATTTTTTCCATTTTAATTTCTTATATGATAATTATCTATAGGTATATCTCATATAAACAAACTTTCCCTGGGGTCCCAGTAGTAGTTAAGAGTGTAAAGGAGTCCTGAGACCAAAATTTTTGAGGATCATTCTCTTAATTAAGTCTTCTCTTTTCTGGCTTAAACATCCTCAGGGCTTTGATTCATTTCAGATGAGATTCAGTTAATTCATCATCTTGAGTACCTTCCAATTTGATGAATTCCTTTTAAAATGTTGTTGCCAGTATTTCTTATGGTACTCCAGATGTATGGTGCACGATATGGTGGGGATTATTATTACCTCTTTTCCTTTTAATCTCAGCAGTCTAGTTAGGGAACTTAAAATTTAGGTTCTCATACTTCTTCCTTATGGGGATTTCATGAAGAGGTGGAACCTCAGACCCTTTTTTATTTGTACTTTTATCAAGTCATGTTTCATTTCTTTCATCTTAAGTGTATGCTCCTTATTATTTTTAACTATTACCAGATTAGCTCAAAGGGCTTGTTACCAAGTGAAACTTGATTTTCATGGCTTTTTTTTTTTTTAACATATCTGACAGGCAGAATTTAATATACAAAACATAACGATAAAAGGAATTTTTGTAGTGTTGGTGGATGTCAATACTATACAAAGAAAAAGACGTTTTATTCTGGCCATCAGTTGTAGACTGACAACTTGTATCCTATCTTTTTTTAGGCATAGAATTTAGAGGGGGAATTTCTAGTGTAAAGAATTGGCATTTCTAGTGTAAAGAATTCTATTCTGTCATTTTAGAACTATGTACAGTGTTGACATTGTTAGAGAACAGATCTTCAGAGAATAAAATTATAGTAATTCCTGGATTACTGCTAATAATGAATTTTATATCAGAACACAAAGTAAATTTTTTGATTAGTCAGTCTTAATATCTTCTCTCTTGTTTGTTTTGTATAAGCTGCTGTCCTTTTACTCCTGCAACTAATAAAACGTTAAATATCAAAAGAGTAGATGACAGCATCTTAAAATAATCTTGTTGATTTATGTAGAAGCACAATGTTTAGAACTTTTGTGGGTTGCACCATTATTATTTCCAAATATGTGATGCTTCCTACAGATAACAAGGAAAGCTTACAAATGGTTGTTTGCCAGGCTCTTGTTTTTTGTTGCAGGAGTTGCTTTGCTATGGAAGTTGGGTGAAGAATGTCTTTGCCTTTGTACTTTATTAAGAGAGTAACTTTTTTCTTTATGTTACCCCACCCCAATCTCCTTTCAGTACATTTGATGAATACCCAATGAACACATTGTCTTTTTATATTCAATTTATTATGCAAAACAGAGAAGTTATATTTTCAATACTCTGTAAAGATTTGGGGTAGGTACTCCCCCACAAGACATCCAGAGCTTAAATTTGACCTATATAGGTATACTTTTTATTTGCTTTTTAATTATTTTTATTAACTATTTTAAAATACTAATTCTATTCATCATAGTTACCTGATATTAACTATAACTGACATAGTTAATATTTTAATACAAAAAGGAGAAAAATGTCCTGATAAAATATAAGAATTATTGGTTTATTAATAAAAATAATGTGAAATAAGCCTTAATAGTTTGACATTAGTATATTACTTCTGTAAAATTATGTTAGCTGTCATCTTTCCTTCATTCTTCACTTATTCAATAAATATTTATTGAGCATTTAAGTGTGCCAGGCACTATGCTTCAGTATTTATATTGATATTTTCAGTGCTTTGTTTTCATTTAGGTACTTAGTTATTTTACTTAAAAACTATTAAGCACCACTTGTTTTAAATCTTATGGAAGTGTTATGGTTAGTTATACATGTATGTTCAACACAAATGCATATAAGAAAGGAAACTATTTAGCTGTCTGTAAATCTCAAATCTGTGTGTTGGGAATGATTTCTAAGCTTTTTTTTGAAAAATTACTTTATAGTACATACTATTAATATGAAATCCTAATAGTTTGAACATTTTAAGTAGTCCATATTAATATCTTTATTTAAAAATTAGGTGTGCATGTAAAATAAAGTCAGTGTTTTGAATGTTGCCAGTTTGTTGTGTTTTACTGTCTGACAGTTTCTTCCAAATAGTAGTAACACAGTAGTTAAAGCTTTATTACTACTGATACCTGTAGTAAATAACTGCTGTTTGATTAAGCACACGTTATTAACACACTCAGCCAACAAGGTGATAATATTGCTGTTTTAAAATGTCCGCAAACAGCAAGTTATTTTAGAAATTTTATCACTTTAATAGGTTTTAAATTTTTTCCTTGCTTTAACTTGCTCTAAGAAATTTGTGAAAATGAATGATTTTTGTCTTTAAAAATAAAACTATTCGCTACACAAACATTTGCTTTATATTATTTTTGCCTCCTACAATACTAAAAGTTTATAGATGAAAACTTTATAACTCTACAAACTTGAATTAAAAAATTGGTCATTAAGAGGTAACCTGCACAGAAAGATAAACCTAAGTTACAGGCTTACATTTGCTTTGACTGCTTGCTTTTTCTTTGTTTCTTTCTTTTTTTTTTTTTTTTTTTTTTTTGAGGGGTCAGTTTTTCTTTTGGTGAGATTACTTTCTTTTGGTGTATGGCAGGTCTATCTCTGCTAGATTATTGAAAGTAGTGCCTGCAGTTGGGGTTATACAGCCTTCTAATAGCCTTCTAGCATCTCAAGTGTCTGTTTTGTCTGGACTTTCCTCATGCAGCATTCTTGTGCAAAAATGTCAAGGCTTTAGTCTGGAGCACTGGGTCAAAGGATATGTCTCTTTGAAGGGTAGACAGGAGTTTTTTATGTGTTATTCACTAAGTAGTATTTCATTTTACATCAAAGAATAGCAGCCTTTGAGAACCTTCCCTGGTGGCAGTTTAGCATGAGGGTTTATTTCTTTAAGACTTTCTATAAATATGGAATAATGTTTTTTAATGTTTTTTAGTCTATAGATGCTTATTTATATTCTTGTATTTAGATGAGACTATTAAAAATGGAAAAAGTATTCACTAAATATAAATGTTGGTTTGCAATATAGTTTTCGGTTTTAAAACAGCAGTAGTTTTTTAGAATATACTTATCTGTTGGTTTTACACTAACCACAAGCTACTGAAAAATAATTGGTGAATAGCCTTTAAGATTTTAGAAATACGTTGCTTAAAATTCTATGGAAGAAGAAGTGACTAAAGATTTTGGAAGTGTAAATTTTATAGTGACATGGTGGTCATTCTTTAATTGGCCTTTTTTCCACTATTGGTGTGTGTGGTGGGGGATGGGGTGGGGAGGGAAGGAGATTTTGAAAATATAAAAAAATTCAAGTAATGAAAAATGTTATAACTTAGTATAGTTAGAAGTAAACATCTACATGTTTGGGATAGTAAATATATTATGTACCAATAGTGTTAATCACATAGTAAGTGATTTTTTATATGTTCAGAAAATTTCTAAATTGCATTTAATATTCCTATTATGTAACATATATACCTAAGCATATGAACTAATATTAAAATAGCTTGTTTTATGTTTATGGATAAAACATTCTCTTATATTTCTGAATTCTATTTAATTAATAGAATTAATTCATCATTTAAAATTAAAATATTTCTACTCTTATTAATGACATATCATTGGTTTTAAAACAGGTAACTCCTGCATTTAACATTAATTAAAACGAGTCAGATCATTTATTATATACACTTATTTTAAATAAAATTATATTGATAAATATAGAACTTTGTGTTTTAAAATATACTCCCAATTATAATGTTATTTTCACATACTATCAAGCTGTATAAAACTTGTACTTATTAATACAGAAGAAATGAATGTTATAACAGTTCTAATATGCAGCTAGGAACCATTTACATTTAAAATAGAAAATGATCTTTCTATATATTAAAATTGTTTGGGGAACAAAAACATCTTTCCTCTACAGTGTTCAGCCGTCTCTATTATCTCTGATTCTTCAGCAATTAAAGCAGATTTATTTTCCTCTTTGTTCCTACTTGGAATACTTGAACAATGCTGGAGAATTGAACTGACTGGAGTGTTTTATCTTTCAAAAGCTTTAAAGCTCTATGTACCAATTAGCAAAATACAGTAAAGGTTTAAACTGTTAATAGCCACAACATCTTTAATGCATAGTTCTGTAGTATGCTAGCTCTGTGTAACAGTTCTCCATTGTATGTCTCTTTTAAGGAGAGTAACTGTGTCAGTTCTTTTCTTGCTTTACTACCTGCTGTGTATGGAAATTGTGTATGGTACTTGACACTTGCTTTCACGAATTTAAAATTCTTGCATGTTATTATGTAGGAGTTTTTGCTCTCAAAAAATAGAATTGATAATATTTTGTTTAGATTTTACATTAAGATTTCTTGGTCATATTTTAGGGATTATACAATTTATATGTGAAAATATATTTTCTATTTTTTAATGAATTCAAAATATATAAGCTGTATATTATCTCCTTGGAAATTGGTTGTCTAATTTTATTTATTTAACTCAATATAATTATAAACTGATCATCAAGGTTTATATCAAAGTATGTAGATAGTTGATGTTTTATTTTTTACTGTATTTGAATGTAGATAGGATTTTGTTATCGTTGTTGTTTGTTTCTTTGGTGGAAAGAAGATACTGTTTTTAGAATTATAGCTTTTTTAATTGACTGGCTTGTCAGATAATTTCAAGAATTAATCCAGATAACCCACATTAAACTTGTTAAAAGCCTCATGTCCATCATCATATAATTAAGTTCTTAGTGAAGGCAGGAATAAGAGGAAATGAAGAAAAGAGCAACATCTTTTGGTGACAGTTTTGTTTTTTTTTTTTTTTCCCTATTTATGTCATATATCTCTGGGAATAGAATGTGGAGGAAAGGAAAGGAAGAGGCAGACCTTGGAATTTGAGACTAGTGAACTTGAAATCTGTTTCTGTGTTTAGGCTTTCTAATCTTATATGACAGTCTGTGCTCTGATTTTACTCTTCAGGATGTCTCTTGCAAGCCTGCACATATCGTTCCTGTTTTACAAGATGAGAAAGCTTAAAACATAGGGTAGTGATATGGAAGCTTTACTGTATGCAACATACTATGCATCCACAAAATTCTCTTTATAAGGCATACTTTTCAAGAAATGTGTGAATAGACTTTCCTTGTTCAGTTCCTGTTTCATGTTTAATACTTTACTTGTTTCAACTTTGAGTTTATTGCATGTTAGTTAATGAGGGTCTTTTTTAAAAAATTCAATGCTTTCCATAAAATAGGTATAGAAAATGATTTTAGCTTTTTCTAAGCAACATATAGGACGCAAATATACCAAAATGATGGGCTGAGAATGCTATTTTAAGTTCAGCAACTGAGGATCTGATGAGTTAGTATACTGATTTGCATCTGTTACAATGACTAATGAGTATGTATTATTATAATTAAAATCTATCAATTAAAAAGATTTTTAAGCCTAATTCAGTAGTTAGAGACTTGACATCCAAAATATTAAAACAAAGTTTCTGGTTTAGTGAGCTTTATAATGTATTAAACATTCAAACGTGGCTGCTGTGGTCCATGCGGAGAGTGTTTGGAGACTAAAACGCCTTTAGGGCTAGGAGTTTTCACCTACTATAATCTTTAGCTCTTTGTGAAGATCCTGCAAGGAGGGTTTGTTTGTTTTTTTTTTTTTTTTTTTTTTTTTTTTGCTCATCCCTTATTTATAATATAAAATGCTACTTTTTCATTTATTCATTCAATTACTTGAGCACCTGCTATGTGCCATATTGTAGGCCCTGAGGATATAGCAGTAAATAAGGAACAGCATTGTTGCCATTAGAGCTTATATTTTCATGTGTAAGCATATGCTAACTTTATTTCTAAATTATTAAGATACTCTCAGATTAATGTTATAGGAAAAAATCAAGCAGGTGATGGATAGAGAGTAGTTGGGGGCTTAGGTAGAATAGAGGTTATTTATAGGACAATCAAGGAAAGACACTTTGTGAAGGTATGAACCATGAACTAAGATCTGAATGATGAGAAGGAGCTAGCTACGTGAGAATCCGAGGTAATAGCATACCAGGTAGATGAAGAAGCTAATGTCCCAAAGTGTCAACTAGCTGGTGGTGGTAGAGAAGAGAAGGAAAGCTTTGAGACTGAGAAGAGGGGAGAGTGATATACTTAGAGAGGTAGGCAGGAGCTGGATCCTTAGGCCCATGGTAACAAGTTTGAATTTTATCTTAATTTTAATGGGAAGCCATTATAGGGTTTTAAGTGGGAAAGTGATTTGATTTGATTTACTGATCAAAAAACACTTGAGAATTACTTAGCTATTATGGTTGAAGGTCACTTCAAAGAAGCTCAAAGAAAGTTATCTGTTTGCTTTTTTGTTTACTTACATGTCTTTTTTTGACATTCATAAAATTTTTTGCAGTTTTCATGAAGTTTTCTATAAGTGATTGAATTTTTAACAACTGCTTTTTTAAAAAGGATCCCAGTTTTTTTGCATTTTAGATTTTAGATATGGTATAACAGTTCATTGATTCCTCTAAAGAATCTTCTGAATTTGAAATCACTTTTTGGAGGGGCATGAGGGGAGGCTTACTTGTTTATTTTTTTATTTTTGGAGGAGGTACTGGGGATTAAATGCAGGATCTTGTTTGTGTATGCTAAGCATGAAGTCTATCACTTGAGCTATACCCTCTTCCCTGAAAATTGCCTTTTGATAAAGGTTATTTTGGGACTTGGAATAATAAATTCATCTTCTTCCTCTTAATTCCCCACTCTCCATGGCTCTCCTACACTGCCACCCCCAACTCCACACCCTCCCCCTACCAAAAACGGGGGGAAATAGTGGAGATTTGTAATTAGGGTAAAGGAAGATAAGGAATTGTCTGAGCTGCTGTCCACCAGGTAGGTGCTGACAAAGTCCTGAATACATTTAAGCTTCTGGACCTTGCTTCGGCTGGTGGCTTGGGCTGATGTTGGTGGTTATCTGTCTTCATCCTGACTTTGATTCTACTTTTCTCTCTGCCTCTCCTTTCTCCCCCTTTCTCTCTGCTTCTTAGAATTTGTCTCTCTTCCCACTGTTTTTATGGCTTTTTTCCCTCTCTCTTTGTCACTCTGTTGCCCTTTTGCTATGTAGCTGACAGTTCTCTCTTTCCCTTTCTGGCTGCTTGTGTTTCCTCCCACCCCCATCAATGCCCCGTTCAGTGGCTGGCTATTTCTATCTCTTCCTCTGCACCTTCCTCCTGTCTCTGTCTGGTTTTGGTTCTCTGGCCAATTCTTTGGCAATCATCATTCTTTTCTTTTTTTCACTCCTCTATGTCTCTTCTCCTCCTCTTTTTGTTCTTCCTCTCTTTTCTCTTCTTTCTTCCATACTTCTGTTCCTTTTACCCTTTTTCTTTCATTGCTTCTTTCTTCCTCTACTTCTTCCAAAATGATGGGGGAGCTACATCAGATCTAGAGAGGAGAGACAGAGATGGTCCTACCCTCTAATTGCTTTCTTCTCTCATTGTCTTATTTCCCCCGTTGGGAATATACAGGACTTTTTAAGGCATTCACTAACCTTAAGAAGAAATACCATGACTTGTACATTATATTACCTGAAAATTTCAACCTAATGAGAAACTTGGGATACTGGGAAGACCATGGGTTTATTTATAGATATAGCATTAGGTCTTTAAATCCCTTCTTTTAGCTGTGTAACCCTAAGCATGTTATTTAATCTGAGTGTCCTCCTCTTATAAAATTAAAACATTTTTTAAAGTTGCTTTGAAAGTTAATTGAGAATACCTACATTAAACAATAGGAGAATACAGTATCTTGCTTATTTCATCCTTCAATAAAAGTTCTTTTCCTCCCCATCTCCCACCTTTTTTTTTTTTCCTGTTTGGACTTGTTAGCCTGAAAAGGAAAGCAAACTGGAATTATGATTGTTACACTTAATTGAATCTGAATGAATTGAGAAGACTGCTGTTCTAAGTCAATTTGCTGTTCAGGTATTGAGTTCTAGGGGATCTGAGAGCAAAATATTGGTCTCAATTTCAATGGTCTTATATAGTAAAGTGTGTTCATTTGTGTATGTCAGTGTATGTAAAATTGGTCATGTAACTTGCCTTTTCTAATAGCCCATGGCATGTTACTAAATCATCTGTGATGTTACTGTCTTTCCTTCCATACTTTCTGACAATCATTTATGTAGGTGTATTGCTATATAATTACCATTCCAATGAGAAATTTCTTTAGTCATTTATAATCTATTTTTTAAATTTAAATTTTTATTTATTTATTTATTTATTTTTATTGAAGTATAACTTATTTTGGCCTTACTCGTATTATTAAACAATATAGTTGATCATTAAAAACAATTTTTTTTTACTGATTTTAATAGTAACATGTACATTACAGAGACATTAACTTGAAAATTTTAACATCTAAAAAAATTAAAATCACCTTTAATTTCATAGTCTTGGTGAATTTATTTTTTTATATGAATATTTAAACACACCAACATCCAACATACCTATATATAACACAAATTATGCTTTATAGTTTGATGTCCTGCTTTTTTCACTTCATTTGCATTAGATTGTAAGTATCTTTGTTTTTAAAATTATTCAAAAGAATGATTGTCAGTGAATATATCAAATCCCATTGTATGACTAGACCATAATATATCTTATACTGCAAGTTGTTTACAATTTTTGTGGTTAGACACAACGCTAGAATCAACATCTTTATTCTTAAGTCTAATCTTTGATATTATATTTATTTTAGAATTGATTCTTTGAAGTGGGATTACTAAATCAAAGGGTTATTTAGTATTAATATTTTAAATTGTTTTGACACCTAAAGATAACTAACCTTCTTGAGAGGGTTTTTTTTTAAACTAGTTCACTCTATGTAATTTTAGAGATATGGCTCTTCCTAGCCTGTATTTTTTTTTTTTTTAATATACATTATCCAGTTCTGTAGATGCCTTTCAAACTCTGACACATGGGGTGTGACAAGTTCTATCTAATAGATAAATACAGTACATCTGAGAATTAGAAAATAATAAAAACACATAAAACTTAAATGGTGTAGCATTGAGTTAGAAAGCTTAGTACATTCTGAGGATCAACATGAACTTAGCTGTCATTAGACTATCAGTTTGTGGGTATGCAGGTTGATATATTTCTGTGATACATATATGTAAAATATTAGGCCACTGCATAGCAATTAGTGCTCCTACTGCTATTACTGTTTTTTATAATGCACTGTAACAGTTGTTATATAAAGAATGTATCTGAGAAATATTCTCCCTGTCTTGTGTGTCAGCCTATATTCTTATTAAAAAGCCTTTCCAGAACAATGCAAGGTGATCATCTGCTAAAATATCTTTAGTAGTTATCTTCATTATTTATTTGATGAACTATATTATTTTTGATTTCTAATTTAATTGTATTATGGTCAATGATACTAATGATTTTAATTTTGAAATTTCTTTAGACTTTTTATTTTTATGGCTCAGAATATAGTCTATTTTGGTTAATGTTTCTCATATATTTGGAAAGAATGCATTTTTTAGTTTTGGGGTTGGGTGGTCTATAAATTTCAATTAAGTTTTACATTGGTTAATAGTGTTATTCAAGTTTTCTTTATCTTTACTGATATTTTTGTCTATGTCTTCTGTCAGTTACTGAGAGAGAAGTGTTAACATCTTAAATTATAGTTTCTTCTGTTAGTTGATCACTTTTTTGCTGTAGTTATTTTGAAGCTCTACTATTAGATACATAAATATTGAAGACTGTTATGTGTTCTTGATGAATTGATGTTTTTATTCTTATGTAACACCCCTCTTTATCCTGTGCTAATCCTTGTTCTGAAGTCTACTTTGATGGCGTTTATATAGCTGTTCCCATTTTCTTATTCTTAGTTTTACATGGTGCATCTTATTCCACCCTTTTACTTTTAACCAGTTTATGAGCTTATATTTAAAGTTTGTCCCTTGCCCGTGTATTTGGCTCTTGCTTTTATTTTCTCTAGTTTGACAGTCTCTGCCTTTTAATTCACATTTGATTTCTTTTCTCCTCTCTTCCTCCCTACATTTCTCATCCTCTTTTTTGGATGAAATACATTTTTGGAAACCTGTTTTATCTTCCCTGTTGATGTTTTAGCTGTACCTCATTTTTAAGTGGTTGCTTTAGGGGTTACCATATGCATTTTTAACTTTGTATGTTCTATTATGAACTAATAATATATCACTTTACGTGTAACATAAGAACCTTAAAACAGTGCTTCCATCTGTCACTCTAGTCTTTTGTGTTAATGTTGACATAGATTTCCACATAATTTATAAACCTCATGGTAAATTATTAATATTGCCTTAAACAATCACTTATCTTTTAAAGAAATAAAGAAACAAAAAAAATCTATATTTACTCAAAAATTTACCATTTCTGGTGTTCTTCATTCCTCCTTATAGATGCAGATTTCCATCTGGTATTTCCTTCAGCCTAAAGGACTTCATTTAACATTGCTTGTAGTCCATCTACTGGATCAAAAGCTCTTAACTTTTGTTTATATCTGGAAATGCCTTGAATTTGCCTCTGCTTTTCAAAGACGTCTTAGTTCAGGCTACCATAGCAAAATATGATAGACTGAATGGATTAAACAACAGATATTTATTTTCTCATAGTTCTGGAGGCTGGAAGTTCAAGATCCAGGTTCCTCTGTGTTTGGTTTCTGGTTAGGATTGTCTCTGTGGCTAGTACATGCTGCCTTCTCACTGCATCCTCATATGGCAGGCAAGGGAGAGCGATTAAGAGAGGGACAGAGACAGAGACAGCAAGCACCTTGGTGTCTCTCCTTATAAAGACACTAATCCCATCATAAGGACCCTGTATCATGACCCATCTAATCCTGCTTACCACCCAAAGGTCTTGTCTCCAAATATAGTCATATTTGGACTTAAGTATTCAAAAATGAATTTGGGGAGCAGGGGGATGCTGAATGATACTGACATTCAGTCCATAGCAACCTTTTCGTTGGATATAGAATTCTAGATTGAAGGTTTTTGTTTTAGTACTTAAAGGATGTCACTCCATTTCCTTTTTTTTTTTATATTATAGTAAATATACATAATACAAAATTTATCATTTTAACCACTGCAAATGTACGATTCAGTGATACTAAGCACATTCACAATGGTGTGCAACCATCACCACTATCCATTTCCAGGACTTTTTCATGACCTCAGACAGAATTTATCATGATGTTTTCAAGGTTCATCCATTTTGTAGCATGTGTCAGAATTTCTTTCCTTTTAAGGTTACATTGTGTGTATATGCCATGTTTTGTTTATCGATTAATCCTTTGACAGACATTGGGTTGTTTCCACCTTTGCCTGTTGTGAATAACGCTTCTATATACATGGATGTACAAACAGCTGTTGTAGTCCCTGCTTTTAATTCTTTTGGGTATATACCTGGAAGTGGAATTGTGGATTATATGGTGATTCTATGTTTAACATTTTGAAGAACTACAATACTGTTTTCCACAGTGACTGTACCATTTTCACATTCCCACCAGTAACACAAGGGTTGCATCCTCACCAGCACTTACTTTCTGTGTTTTAGAGAACAGCCATCCTAATGGAACCAAGCAGAACACTGAAGGCTACCTCTGTCCTCCAGATACAAAGCTGAGCAGTTAATGATTGGGACAATATAGTCACAGACTCAATGTCTAATGCACATTCCTGAGTTGTTTTACAGATACTATAATGGCCACCAGAGGAAATTAAAAAAAGCTAACTCGTATGATGACCAAACTGTAGACGTGGCATAAGCTGCTTCACCTTGAGCAGTAATGAATCTATGGTTAGCACAGTTCCAAGAACTGGCCTCAAGAGAATGGGATTAACATTATTGCTCATAATAATCTGTATCTTTGTGGGCATCAAAATATTTGTATCTTGCTCTGCCTGTATATATAAGCAGACAGCTAAAACTGTCAGCAAAGAGATCCTGCAGACCCACGTTGACATCTTCCATTCTGAGAATATGGCATCCTGTTAGCATGAAGAAGTTACAGAAGATGGACCTTCACCCCTAATCCCAAAGAAATGGATTGATGTTTGACAGTGGGGAATTGAAAGCAGCTCTTTTGCCCCTTTCCTACTTGCCCATTTCTGTCCCCCTCTAACCTTAAAAGAACCTAATTATAGGAATGAGATCACTAAGCCATTGAAACTAACTCCTGACTTATGTTCTCCTGAATGTACACCATGCCTTGCCTAACCTGTTAATTCTTTTCCTAGATAAAAAGAAGTAAGAATGAGAACTAAACAGTTAAAGAATGATTAAATCTGAACCCCCAAAAGCCCCCTTAGTAATCCTGCAGGCAGATCACTCAAGCAAGGTAACATCTAAAGAGAGAGTCAGCCAGTTTGCACACAGTGGAGAATGATGCAGACCCAACCTTCTTCCTTGATGATTCACTAACACCCCCCACCTTTTTTCCTTTAAAAACTGTTGTGGCTGGGCAGAATTTTAGGAGTTGGTCTTGGGACATGAGTCCACCTTCTCCCCTAGATTGCCAGAACCTTTCCTTTCTATTGACACTTGTTTCTCGATTACTGGCTTTTGAGAAGTCGGCAAGCAGCCGAATCTGAATTTGGTAACACTAGTGGGTGTGAAATGTATCTCATTGTGGTTTTGATTTACATTTTCTTAATAACTAGTCATATTGAGCATTTTTTTCATGTGCTCATTAGCCATTTGTGTATCTTCTTTGGAGAAATGTCTCTTCAAGTACTTGCACATTTCTTATTTGGGTTTTTTACTGAGTTGAAGGAGTTCTTTGTATATTCTGGATATTAATCCTTTATCAGTTTTATATGTCCTTTGGTGCACAAAACAGGCATTTTATAGTTTTAAGCTTTTACATTTATGTCTTTGGTCCATTTTGAGCTTACTTTTATATGTGGTATAAGGTAAAGAATCCAGATCCAACTTTATTCTTTGGCGTTTGGAAATGCAGTTTTCCCAGCACCATTTGTTAGTGGTCTTGGCACTTTTTTTCCATTTTTTTTTAAACCACAATAAATCTGTCTACTATCTGTTACTAAACAGTTTTAACAATATTATTGTCTATATTCTGTTTGATATACATTACATCCCATGACTTAGTTTATATCTGAAAATTTGTACCTTGTATTCCCTTTCACCTATTTCACCCACCTCCATTCCTCCCTCTGATAACCACCAGTTTCTTATATCTATGAGTCTGTTTCTGTTTTGTTTTTTAGATTCTATATATAAGTGAAATCATATAATACATGTCTTTCTCTGTCTGGCTTATTTCACTTAGCATAATACCTTTTGGGTCCATCCATGTTGTTGCAAATGGCAAGATTTCATTTTTTATGGCTGAGTATTATTCCTTTGTTTTTAAATACACCACATCTTTATCCATTTATCTATCAGTGGACACAGGTTGTTTCTATATCTTAGTTATTGGAAATAATTCTGCAGTGAGCAAAGGGGTACATATAACTTTTCAGTTGTAATTATTTTCTTGTCTTTTCATATCATTCATTGTTAGTTTGTAGAAACACAACTGATTTTGTTGTATGATTTTTTAAAAAATCCTGCCACTTTGCTGAACTTATTCAGTTAGCTCCAACAGGTTTTGTGATTGTGTGTGGAATCCTAAATCTGTGAACAGAATTTCACTTCTTTCCGATTTGGATGCCTTTAATTTCTTTTCCTTGCCTAATTGCTCCTCTTCAGTGTTCTGCCTCACAAATGTTAGTTACTTAAGCAGCCCTGAACTCTAATCCCTACATTCTCTGCTTAGTGAGATTGCTGTGTTCTGCTTGGACTCCATCATAGTCTAGAATGTGCCTCAAGGGATAAAGCTGGGACAACTGTAGGACTGTATCATGAATTTTCCTTCTTTCAAGGATAACAGGATGATGCTGCCTTTTATCCAGTTGTCTAATACTTGAAAAAGTTTCCTTCAAATAACTTTCCCAATTTTATAGTTTTATATGGTAACAGTGGTAGTCTGATACCTGTTACTCCATCTTGGATCCCAATGAAAATCCATATGCTACATGTAACAATCTTTTACACTTAGGGCATTAATGAATCTTTACTTTTTAAAACCAGTCTTTAACAATTTACACAGTTATTGATGTTCTCATTTCTTTCTATGAAACATCCTTACCAACACCCTGACACGCAGCATACTATGCCTTAATTTAGATTTCATTTTAGTATACTACCAGACTTCAGCTGTCAGTAATGAGTAATATGTTTACCAAGATTCAGCTGTGCTTGTTTCCACACCTTTCTATGCCAGTTTTACTTGCCATTGTAATTATATAATTTAATTGGATACTATGGTCTGAATGCTGCTATATGGGGAACAAAGAGTTCTTTCTATGTCAGTTCTCTTGAATACTTTGAAAAGATAATAAAGGTGAATTTCTAGCACAATTTTTGTCAAATTAGGTGCAGGTGAAACAATTATAAAACATTGTGATGTAAAGGGAGATCTAGACAGATTTTGGACTCATGTTGTTTCAAAAATGTCTTTCTATTCTCACTTCACATGTAAAAAACCAAAACTATAAATTGTTAATTATGCATTTTCTTGGTAGTTTATGAAAGAAACAACACTTGGAATTCTAATCACTGGCCCTATATCAGAAGATTATCTTAAAAATACATGTACATTTTTTGAGTTATAATACAATGTTTAAACTGTGGCTGTGTCAGTGATTAAAGTGTGCCTGTGTATGTGTGCACGTGTATATTTGCTTACTTAATGGTCCTCTGTTTTCACTAATGTTTTCAGTTAACTGAACAACTATCAGCTCCTAAGTCAGAAGGGAAACTTCTGTTGCATAGCTTAACTTTTATTCTGTTGCTAAATTAATGAGGGATTGTCTTATATTTTTTTGTCTCCTTGTAATCTAGCTTGATTTTCACATAATGCCTCTTGAATATTGTTTTATTAAAGGAGAAGCATTCAGCTTTAGAGCCATTATTTTTCATTATTTCCAGCTTTCTCTCCAGATTTAACTAATTCATTTATTGCTTAAACCATCACTTGATTTTAGGATGTTTATTTACCTTCTGTTCCTTTGCCCTGATGTTTATTCAACAGTTATTTCATATTTAGTTCTCTACTGCTGTGGCTTTTGTTCTCATAATTCTTAATTTATGTTGTGTGTATGTCAGCCTTTTAATTTATTACCAGGGTATGAGGAGGACTATTTGATTAAGAAATAACAGATTGGATCTTTTCAAAATTTAGTATGCTATGTATGTTTCAAGTGCTTTGTGGCCTAATTTTTTCCCCTTTTATTTCAGCTTCTGGAAAAGTTGCTATGTGATATAATACAGCTACATGACTTAGTGATTTAAAAATCCAAAAATTTCTGGAGCAGTGCATTAAAAACAACAAAAAAGGGGGGGTATTCTAGGTATTAAAAATTGATCATTCTTAATACATTGTATCTTCTAAGTTAAACAAATTATTAACATGATAACTTCCAAATGCTTCAGTGAAGCATACTTTCACTGAGGCAGTATAGACTATTCATTTATTTATTAAGATTTTTTTTAAGTGACTTTTGGTTGTTTCAAAGCTGGTAGGAAACAAAGATTATTTCAAGTGATTGAAGTTGTCCAGTGAATTTTCTTGATTTGGGGAAAAGAAAGTTTATTTCTGTATCATTTTTTTTTAAAGAATTATAGATTGTGTCTTAAAGTAGCTGTTTAATAGACTTGATTTAGCTATGCCATATGTTAAATCATGTACTATAAAATATGACTATGTACAGAAAGAATCTGAAAATATTCACCATCCTTAACACCATTACAAGGAAGTTATACATCTGTATGATGTTTCAGAGTTATATTTTGAACAGTTAATTAGATTTTAGGTGAGTGTTACCTTTTGGTGCCTGTTTCTTCTGGTAGCAGCCCCTATAACATCATTCAGGTCAATTTTGAGGAAATTTTGTTAATCTTTAAAATGTGTTTAGAAATCAAAAATCAAACTCATTTTCTTCTTTATAGTTTTGTATGGAAGAATACACAATAAATAAATTCAATCCAATTAACATATACCTGTTTCTCTGCCTTGAGAGCATAAATGGAAATTGGCCCACATAGTGGGTGGCAATATAAGATTTCGCCTCCCTTTTGGAAAGCAATTTGACAGCATGTCAGGAATCATGGAAATTATTATAACCACTGAGCCAATTAATATTACCCTCAGTGACTAACCTTAAAGAATTAGGCTACTGAAATTTTCATTGCATTAATCTATGCTTTAAAAGAAATAATAAAACAACTTGATTTTTCATTAATGAGGAGTTGGCTAAGAAATTGTGGCGTATCAACTTAATAGGTTATTAAGGAGGCCATTAAAACAAGAAATATGAATACTGGGTAACTACATGGAAAAAAATAAGTGATCTGATACTTGAAAATAATCAAGGCAAAATAACAGAAGTATATAAAGTAGATATGTATATAGATAATTATTGGTAGGTAATATACATAAGAAAAGCAGTTGCTGAGGTTTTAAACATATGGATGTATTTTTTAAAATTTCTCTTTAATATTGTTAAATGTTTTAACAGTATCTTTTTAAAATCATAAATATCCTGAAAGAATCGTCTTCTGTCTCCATCTTCAGTCAGAAAAAGTATTTTCTGATACTTTTGCACCTTTCAAACCAAGTGCAGTCTCTCTTTTATTTGACTCCCATGGCATTTTTAACATTTTACATCATAACCTGACTTAATCCTTCCAACCAGTGCTATGAGGTAGCTTTTGTTGTGCATTTTTTAAAGGAGGAAACTGACAAGAGTTTAAGCAACTTGTCAGTACTGCACAGGTAGCAAATGGTAGAGCTTGGGTTCCTCCAGATTGATCTGAATGATGATTCCTTGCTCTTAACCAATATTGTATTTTACAGTAATGATTATTTAGTTATCCTCCCTCCTATGGATGCACAGATTATAGACCTCCTAAATTCAGGAATAAAGTCTTATTTTTATATTCTCCTTAGTCCCTGGCGTAGATAACTTGGCATAGTTGGATCTTTCAATTTGAACTGAAACGAATAAAGGTAAATTGTACCTTATTCCTTTACTTTCATGAATGTCATAGACTTTTCAGGATGTAGTTGCATACTTAAATTTACTTAACGTATATCATGCTCACTGTTTTTGACAGAAGTTCTAAGTGGGGATTCTAACCAGTTTTGACTAAGCCCTTTGCTTTTAACCATTGCTCTACCCTGTCCTGCTCAGAAGGTTCTAGGAGTAATGAAAATAGTCTGAGATTGAGACACATTTCTAATTCTTAGTTTTTTACTTGTTCTATGATTACCACATCATTTGCCTGATCTCTTTCTGTCTTAACAACGTTTCACTTAAAACTAAACTTGGTTTCATGATAGCTTTGCCCGATAATGCAAGATAGAATAGATGTCATATTTCAACACTTGTTTCACTATCTGATTGGACTCCCAGATCAATGTGTTGCTTTAACAAACAAACAAAAATTAGTTCCACCAGCACACTTCTAATTTATTTTTACAGTTTTGATTGTACCTTTAATCACTATGGCCACTAACTTTTTAGAAGTGTTTAAAGTTCTTCTGTGCTAAGTAAATACATATGGTTATGCTATCTGCCAACTCTTTATTATTTTTCAAACTGTAAATTTTATTTTGTAAAATGTCCTTCATTATTTATGAGATCATTTAATGAATTTCTTGTGTTAAGTATCTGAGGGTACTTGAAAGGAAGTTTTTATTACAGATCTAATGTTATTTTCCTTTTAACATCTTTCATGGTTGAAGTACAATATAAACACAGTCATCAAATTTAGATCATTTTAGCCCTAAAATAGATTTTAACACATAATTAATTGGTAACTAATAGTCTGCAATAGAACATGTTTCTGTGAGCAGTATTTGTTAATGTTCCAGTATGTACTCTATTAAAACTTTTCAACATTGATCCATAACAACGTGCAGTTTAGTGAACTTACTACCAAAAAGCCTGGTGAGAGTTTTGGCTCTTCTGGGTATACTGAAAGACCTATCACAAATTCATCTTAAAGTGGTGAAAACCTTTTTCATTTATTTCTCTTTATGACAAGTATAAACTATTAAGCTTAAGTGGGTGGGGCAACCGGAAGTAATTACTAAGGCCAGTGGCATTTTTGTGGTTTAATAAAGGCAGAAGCTAATTATTCAGTTTTTATTTAAGTGAAATGGTGCCAAAAAGGAGGTTCCTGCAGAGCAGCTGCACTCCTTCAGTGTTACCCTAATTTACCAAAGACACAACTGTCACAAACAAAACTTTTAAACTTGATATATAGCCACAAAAGTAAGGAGGCTTTTGTTTGGAGTGCATGCAGAAGAACTCCTTTATACAAATCAACCGGCAGATGACGGACAATGATGAAAATTTGATTCTTTGAAGTCATAATAGTCATTGAAATGTGTGAAATTCTGGTATTGAAAAGAGAGCGGCCAGCAAGACTCTAAATCCTGGGTGGTTGCAAGTAGCTTGCTGGGAGGTTTTTCTGCATTTTGACACCAACTTCCCATTGCTTGTTCCCTGCTTCCTTTGTTTAAAAAAGAAAAAAGTTGAATTCACACACGATAAATGGGGACAGTTGATAACCGAATCATACAGTTTTTGTATGGAAAACTAATATTTTATAATGGAAGTTGGTATTTGAAAAATAAAGTTCATTTACATATACTGGCACATACTTTCTTAATGATTTTTTAAACTCCTCTTCCATTTAAGAAGACTTCTAAAATGGAAGGTCAGCTATCAGCTCTTCTAGAGTTTAAAATTGTGGAAGAGATAGTACCGAAAGAGTAGAACATTGAAATTATGAATCGCTTCTTTTCAGTAGCAAATTTTTATTTGAATGCTCTTTAATCTATGAATCATGATTAGCTAATTAGTTGCTGTTTCCTAAAATAGTATATTGTATATAAGATTGTATTTCTGAAATTTTATTAAGATAGTGACATTGTTTAATAGAAATATACGTTTCATGCTTGACCCAACTGTTTAAAAATTAGAAGTTTTAAAATTCAGTAAGTCTGTGTATATTATCTATAGGATAACTTGTTTTATTAGAATTTATAGATAATGATTAACTGGTGAGTCTTGAGGTTCTACAGGTGCCAACTTGAAGGCTTCTCATATCCTATGTGATTTAACTTTTTTGTAATTATAGAACATTTATGACTTAATATTTATAAATTATCAACTTTACCAATCTGATGAGAAGTCTGTAAAAGACAGTATTGACATCTTCAGAACATTTCTTTTATAAATGGGTTTTTAAAAAAATTACACATGATCCATATTGCAATAGAGAAGTAGAAATCTAGAGAGACTATCATTAGTTTAATAAAGTTTAAGTAGTTTGCAGATGTTTATTTATTTATTTTCAAAAATTGAGTCGCAGGTAGGTCAGTGAGAACTTTGAGGGAAAGCAAAGCATTGAAGACACAAGATTTCCACATAGTGCCTTGTAGTTCTTTTCAAGTAATACATTGTTTTAATGGAATCTTGGAATGGGAGCTTTAGCCCATTGAAATGTCGCTTAAAGGACAGGTTCTTCTGTCACCAGCTGAAGCTGTGTGGGTGAAATGATAACAATAGAGTGTTGTGATGCATTTTAAAAGTGTGAGAAATCAGTTTGTCTAGACTGGGAGTGTGCCTACAGGGACTAGGAATGTTAGAGCTTCTGTGCCCTTTAGGTGTCAAGTATGTGAGAGATGCCAAGCCTTTTTATTCTGTCTTTGGCAGCAGTTCAACTCAGCTGCAGTACCTTACATGTCTTCTGCAGGCAAAGACAGGGATTCTATGTCAGAATAACTTGGGCTTCAAAATTCAGAAACTCATTTGTTCTAATGCCAGCTTTACTGGGGGAAGAGATCAATAAATAATTGCTATAATTTGAGGAAGCATGGAAGCACTGGTAGCTAGGAGCCTCGCAACATTTTGTAGCTACTTATGTTAAAGAGGTGTTCTATCCTAAAAAAATCATTCTGTCCCTTTCTACTTTGATAATACAAATCAAGAAATACTCTTCATTTTATTAAAGCTTTATTGGTTTTTTAATTACTTTGATGTATATGTATATACAATATAGACATTTATTAAGAAAAACTAAGTGTTTCCTGATCTCAGCTTTCTGAGGTAACTGGTATTAAGAGTTTAATCTGTTTCCTTTTCTGTAAGTCTTAATTTAAAGAATAGCTAAGTTATAGCTCCAGTTTTTATGATCTCAGCTAGAATAGAGTTGCTACAGAACTTGGAAAGGATGTCTTGCCCCATAATTTTGTAACACATGTATAGTGTTTGTTTATACCTTGCTTCAACTATAGCTGAAGAAATATGACATATCAATGTGAAGATACATGATATTAAATAATAAGTTAATATGACAGATTACAGATACTGTAGTGAATTCAAAGTGGGGGAGGGATAAGCATTAAGGACTTCCCAGATCAAGCTTTTGCTTTAGAAAGTCATTAAATGTAATAATACCTGAAATTACTTTTCTTTGAAGTTGAACTTGACAATTAGAAATTAGTAATTAAAACTAATATTCATGCCTTTAAAAATTATATACCGATTGTATTCATTTTTATTTTATCCTATATGCAAAGAAATGTTTTTTAATGTAGACATGTACTTAGAAGTACATGTAAACATTTATATGGACCATTTTAATAGTTTCTCCAAATAGACAAGCTGTGACAAAGTAACCACACCTAATTCTTCATACAGGTAGAGAGGTATTGTGTTAAGAAGGGGATTGGTTGCCAGCTAAAATAACTTTAAAGAATTGTTTTTTTTAATCTGTGGGTAGAAGGACTAGTCAAGTCAGAAGTATACTTAGTTTTTTTCCAGTACATATTGCAGCACTAAGTACTTATACTTATTCTTTGGTCCACAGCATTGATTAGATTCTACAAATAAACATTAGCCTTCATTAGAGGACATAACACAATGAAATTAAAATTGACAAAATGGGCTAAGTTTTCTTGTTTTCATAATTTCATTTAATCAATTCCATGTTAAACCTGCTGTTTTTAACCAGTTATTTAAAATTTACCTTAGTAAGTGAACTGTGATTTTAAAATGCTTCATTTATAAGAATGGTATAGTTGACCCTTATATGATCTGACTTGAAGTAGTTTACCATTGCTAAATGGAGACTTAAACTCTGAATTACATTATTATTGTTTACCCTGACTGCCACTATAATTTGATAAATATATCTTATATGGGGCATCAAATTGTACGCATTCATCAGTTGAGCATTTGTTACTGGATAGAATTATAGAAAGAGTGTCAAGAAAGTTACCATTGTTTTCATCTCACATTTCTGCAAAAATTGTGCAGATTTTTTGGTTTACCTTTGCAGATTAGATTTGATGTATCGTTTTCTCTTCAGTATATTTCACCAAAGGGAGCTAAATAAAAATGCTAATTAAAGTTGTTAATTGATTCTAATTGTTTACAAAAGGGTTCAGGCCTTCTTTTGAAGGGAATGCTTTGTTGTAAGAGTTTGACACAGAAATTGCTGGTAATAGATTTTTTCTCTATTTAAAAGTTAGTCACTTGTTATATTCCTTTACTTTTAATATCTCTTTATATTCTTTCTCTGCTGACCAATTACACCTGCTCATGAAATAAGAGTCTACTGCATACATGTGTTTTACTGACAGACTCTTTAAAAATTACCAATGCTTTGTTGGACCAAAGGGGCATAAATTTTTTTTTATCAACTGTTTCCCACTGTACCCTACCACTCCCCCAATATAGCTTTCCAGGTATCAAAATAGCAGTTTATATGGTAAAATAACAAAGTAGTGAAATAAGCCAGAAAGCATAAAAAAATTTATAAATAATCCAAATCAAATTGCAAGATATAGAAAGCAATAAAAGTACATTAAAGTGTATGTGGGCTTTTAGAAACACATTTGTTTTGAATATTTGTATGTTCATGTATAACTGAAAAATTGTGCTCTACACTGGAATTTTACACAACATTGTAAAATGACTATAACTCAATAAAAAAATTTAAAAAAAAAAGAGAAACACATTTGCTTGTTTTTCCATAGGATATTACTACTTTAACTGGCGTTCCAGAAGAGCATATCAAGACTAGAAAAGTCAGGATCTTTGTTCCTGCTCGCAATAACATGCAGTCTGGAGTAAACAACACGAAGAAATGGAAGATGGAGTTTGATACCAGAGAGAGATGGGAAAATCCTTTGATGGGTTGGGCATCAACGTGAGTACATTGGTTTAATTTGAGTATTATTTTCAACTCTCTTTTTCTATGTAGCTTTTCCTTTTAAATATGCTGATTTTCAAACTCTTTTATATACAGTACGCTTTATGACAATACTTTTTGAGACCATTTGTGTAGATACCACTATGTTCAATGATATAGACCTCCATAGTATATTATTTATATAATAGACCTCCATAGTATATTATTTATATATAATCGTGGCCCAGAAGAGTAAACTGTAAGAACAGGCTCTTTCAGAGTACTATTTATTAGATAAAAATGGCTGACACTGTGATCACTCTTAGCATGGTCCCCAAGCTATATATTATTAGTTTAAGATACATCTTATGAATAGTGTTAATAATTTAGTGACACTTTTACTTATTTCTTTAACATTTTTTTATTGAGTAATAGTCATTTTACAATGTGTCAAATTCCAGTGTAGAGCACAATTTTTCAGTTATACATGAACATACATATATTCATTGTCACATTTTTTTTTTGCTGTGAGCTACCACAAGATCTTGTATATATTTCCCTGTGCTATACAGTATAATCTTGTTTATCTGTTCTACATTTTAAAATCCCAGTCTGTCCCTTCCTACCCCCCACCCCCTTGGCAACCACAAGTTTCTATTCTATGTCTATGAGTCTGTTTCTGTTTTGTATTTATGTTTTTTTCTTAGATTCCATATATGAATGATCTCATATGGTATTTTTCTTTCTCTTTCTGGCTTACTTCACTTAGAATGACATTCTCCAGGAGCATCCATGTTGCTGCAAATGGCGTTATCTTGTCAGTTTTTATGGCTGAGTAGTATTCCATTGTATAAATATACCACCTAGTCTTTATCCAGTCAGCTGTTGATGGACATTTAGGCTGTTTCCATGTCTTGGCTATTGTAAGTAGTGCTGCTATGAACATTGGGGTGCAGATGTCATTCTGAAGTAGGGTTCCTTCTGGATATATGCCCAGGAATGAGATTCCTGGGTCCTATGGTAAGTCTATTCCTAGTCTTTTCAGGAATCTCCATACTGTTTTCCACAGTGGCTTTCCTTGCTTCCCTCTCCCACTCTTAATTATTTAGATGTCTTCTTTTACAATTTTGTGTTTATTCTATTTGGAATTCATGGTAGTTATCACCTTTCCAGTTATGAGTTCCTCATTTTTGTAGCATCCTGCTTCTTTTCTATTTAGAGTAGACCTTTCAATACTTCTTTCAGCATGGGTTTAGTGTTGCTAAACTCTTAGTTTTTGCTTGTCTGTGAAGTTCCTTATCTCTTCTTCTATTCTAAAGGATAGCCTTGCTGGATAGAGTATCCTAGGCTACATCTTTTTTTCATTCAGGACTTTGAATATATCTTGCCACTCCCTTCTGGCCTGTAGTGTTCCTTTAGAGAAATCAGCTGAGAGCCTTATGGGGGTTCCCTTGTAACTCACTCTGTTTTTCTCTTGCCTTTAGCATCATTTCTTTATCCTTGACTCTGGCCATCTTGATTATGATGTGTCTTGGTGTGGGTCTGTTTGGGTTCTTCCTGTTTGGGACCCTCTGAGCCTCCTGTACTTGGATCTCTGATTCCTTCTTTAGGTTTGGGAAGTTTTCAGTCACGATTTCTGCAAATACCTTTTCAATCCCTTTGTTCTTTCTTCCCTTTCTGGAAACCCTATTATGTTGGCATGCTTTATTTTATCCCATTGGTCCCTTATATTGTTTTCATTGTTTTTTATTTGTTTTTCTCTCAGCTGTTCTGATTGGGTACTTTCTGTTGTCCTGTCTTCTAGGTCACTTATTCGTTCCTCTGCATTATCTAGCCTGCTTTGTACAGCCTTTAGGTCAGCTCTCATCTCAGCAAATGAGTATACTAATTCTACTTGGTCCTTCTTTATAGCTTCTATTTCATTTTTGACATATTTTATATCTGTAAACACTATTTCTTTTAGTTCCTTCAGTACTTTGATCAGTCCTTTTTTGAAATCTTGATCTAGCAGGCCATCAGTGTCTATTTCCTTGATTGTGCTTTCAGGGGATTTCTCTTGATCTTTTAATTGGGAGTGGTTCCTCTGCTTCTTCATATTGCTCATATCTCTCTGGCACTGTGGCTTAAGGAGTATCAGTTATCTATTGTGGTCCTTAAGGAGTTTATTTATTTATCTATCTAAAGCCTATACAGGAATAAAACTGGTGGGCGGGTGGGTCACTCCCCCTCCCAATGCCGCAGTCAGATGCTGTGCTCGGGCAAGGCAGGTGGTCGGATCACGCCCCCTCCCAGCACTATGGTCTGGTGCTGCATTCCTGCCAGGAAGGCGAGTTTCCGCCCACCCTCTCCCAGCGCCAGTAGCTCCGCTGCTCTGTGCAGCTGCCTGCTCCACCTTGGGTCAGCGCTCCATAGGCAGGCTCGGGGTAAACCGTGGAATGGCCCCACCCCTGCTCCGTGCCAAATCTCAGCACCTTGTTTGTCTTGGTGGCGCAAGTTCTCTGAGGGGCTAGGGCAGAAAGATGCTATCTGCCTTGGGCTGTAAACAAGTCTCAGTCCTGCCCAGGAGGTTGCGGAGCCCCTGGGTGCAGATTCAGGTCTCGGCCCTGCCCCTTCCTGGGCACTGTGCACAGGAGGATATGGCGGCTGTGGCTGCGCCCCGCCTCTCTTGCAAGAAGCGCCAATAATGGCCGCAAGGGTCTGAGGAGACAAAGGCTACCACCCTCCTCCCCCCAGGGCACACCAGCCGTGTTGCTTTGCTTTTTTCGCAATTTATGGGGGACTGAGGTTGTTCTGCTCCATATCCCCTCCCAGCCACCGCACGCAGCACCCTGCATTCCCCTAAGGCTGCCTCAGTGCAGCTGCCCCAGTCCTCCGCCCGGCTCAGGCGACCTGTCCTGGCCCCAGCTGCTGGCTCGTGTCTCGGGCTGGGTGTCACAGGGACCCTCTGTGCCCGTTTAACTTAGTTCTGTCTGTCATGGGGTGCTCGGGGCAGATCTGAGCCTTGGAGGCTCCCCCTCCGTCCCGCTGGCCTCTCCATTGGAGAGGGGAGACCCAGTGAACGAGCACTGTCCCTCCTTTGCCGCTCCCTCCCCGCGGGATCAGTCCCGCACTGTTTTGCTTTTTCTTCTTTCTTTTTTCCTACCAGATTTTTGGCATGTCTTTCGAAGAGGGCGATATTCTTTCGGAGTTCGGCAGGTGCTCTGGTTGGCTTAGTGGGTCCATAGATGTGAGTTTTGGTGTATTTGTGAGAGAGGGTGAGCTACAAGCGTCCTTCTACTCTGCCATCTTGCTTCTCAAGCCTTATTTATTTTTAAAATAAAATTTCTTTATAAAGTAAGTTTTTATTTATAAGAGGAGGAGGTGAGTTTAGAAATTGGCTACTTTGAGGTAAACTTGTAAGTTCCTGACATCTAGTGATTAGTAAATTTACAGGTATTGGAATAAAGTAGTCATAAACTCTGTGGCACTAATGAAGTTACTGGCCTAATCCTTATGGTGGAATAGGCCCAAATGTTAAAAAGCAGGGCTGCCGCCTCATTGAATGAAAAGAGCCACTACTTGAGAAAATCGCTAGATTTCAAGAAAATTGTCTTTCTTACTGAGACTCCTGGGACATTATATGAGTTCAGTCTCCAGTTGAAAGTAGTAACCTATTTAAATTATGTCTCATTTTAGAGAAGTATGAAACTTAACGTCTTTTTTTTTGGTAGTGTACCTGGGAGAATTTGTGTTAAAAATATCTCCCATGTTGCATTTTAAATAGAATTCTATTTTGTTTGGCAAAATGATTTATAGACATAGTTTTTTAGGTGTTGGTATCTTTCAGTTTTATGTTTCATGTAATATATGGAGTGTTATAAGTCACATACTTAGGTTAAAGAAATTTATAAGGAGTAACTGTCTATAGAGTGGATAATAAAACAGGAGCCTACCATGTGCTGCCTACAGGAGACCCATTTTAGGGTGAAGGACTCACATAGATTGAAAGTGAGAGGATGGAAAAGGTATTTCATGAATGAAGGTATTTCGTGAATGAAAATGACAAGAAAGCAAGGGTAGCAATATTCATATCAGACAAAATAGACTTTAAAACAAAGGCCATAAAGAAAGATAAAGAAGGATACCATATAATGATTAAAGAAGCAATACAAGGTGAGGATATTACACATGTTGACATATATGTACCTAATAAAGGAGCACCTAAATATGTAAAACAAATACTAACAGACATAAAGGGAGAAATTGATGGAAGCACAATAAAAGTAGGAGACTTTAACACCCCACTAACATCACTGGACAGATCTTCCAGATAAAATCAGTAAGGCAACAGAGAAACTAAATGACACAATAGAACAGTTGGACTTAGTTTGTATTTTTAGGACTTTACATTCCAAAAAAAAAAAAAAAACCCAAAACAAAACAAGGTAGAATAAACATTCTTTTCAACTGCACGTGGAACATTGTCTAGGATAGACCTCATACTCAGACACAAAAGAAGCCTCAGCAATTTAAGAGGACAGAAATTATTTCAAGCATCTTTTCTGACCACAATGGCATGAAACTAGAAATCAACCACAGAAAGAAAAATGAGGAAGAAAAACAAACAAACAAAAAACAACTGCATGGAGACTAAACAAAATGCAACTAAAAAACCAATGGGTCTGATGAAATCAAAGAATAAATTTAAAAATACCTTGAGACAAATCACAGTGAAAGCACAAGCACACAAAATCTATGGGATGCAGTAAAAACAGTCCTAAGAGGGAAGTCCGTAGTGATGCAGGCGCTTCTCAAAAAATAAGAACAATCTCAAATAAACAACCTAACCAGCCACCTGAAAGAATTAGAAAAAGAACAAACAAAACCTAAAGTCACCAGAAGGAAAGAAATAATAAAGATCAGGGAGGAAATAAAATAGAGATTTAAAAAACAATAGAGAAAACCAGTCAAACCAAGAGCTGGTTTTTTGAAAGAGTAAACAATATCCACAAACCTCTGGCCAGGTCAACAAGAAAAAAGAAAGGACACAAATAAAATAAGAAAAGAAAATGGAGAAATTACAACCAGCGCCACAGAAATACAAAAAACTGTTAGAGAATATACTATGAACAACTATATGACATCAAATTGAACAACCTAGAAGAAATGGACAAGTTGCTAGAAATATACAGTCCACCAAAACTGAATCAAGAAGAAATAGATCACTTGAACAGATGGATCACTAGAAATGAAATAGAATCAGCAAAACAAACAAACAAATAACCCTCCCTTCAAACAAATGTCCAGGACCATCTGGGCTTCAGTGGGGAATTCTACCAAACATACAAAGAAGAAATCATACCGATCCTTCTCAAATTTCCAAAAGATTGAAGAAGAGCGAATACTTCCAAACTCACATAAAGCCACCACCACCCTGATATTAAAACTAGAAAAATACGCTACCAAAAAAGAAAACTATAACCCAATATCATTGATGAACATAGATGCTAAACTCCTCAGCAAAATATTAGCAAACAGAATCCAACAACACATAAAAAAGAGCATACTCTATGACCAAGTTAGATTCATCCCAGCACACCAGGATGGTTTTATGTACATAAACCAATCAATGGGATACACCACATCCACCCAAAAAAAGGACAAAAATCACACAGTCATTTCAAAGATGCAGAAAAAGCATTTGATAAAATTCAACACCCATTTATGATAAACACTCTTACCAAAGTGGGTATAGAGGGAACATCTCAACTTAATAAAAGCTATTTATGACAAACCCACAGCCAACATAATTTTCAATGGTGAAAAGTTGAAAGCCTTCCCACTAAAATCTGGAACAAGACAAGACTGCCCACTCTTACCACTTCTATTCAACATAGTCTTGAAAGTCCTAGACATAGCAATCAGACAAGAAAAAGAAATAAAAGGGATCCATATTGGAAGAGGAGAGGTAAAAATGTCACTATATGTGGATGACGTGATTTTATATATAGATACTATATATAGAAAACCCTAAGAATTACCAGAGCTGGTAAAAGAATTAGGCAAGGTGGCAGGATACAACATTAATGCACAGAAATCAGTTGCATTTCTTTACATTAATAATGAAATATCAGAAAAGGAAAGTAAAGAAACAATCCCTTTTAAAATTGCATCCAAAACAATAAAATACTTAGGAATAAATCTGACGAAGGAAGTGAAAGACTTATATATAGAGAACTACAAAACATTGATTAAAGAAATTAAAGATGATTTAAAGAAATGGAAAGACATCCCATGCTCTTGAATTGAAAGAATTAATATTGTTAAAATGGCCACACTACCCAAAGCAGTCTACGGATTTAATGTGATCCCTATCAAATTACCTAGGACATTTTTCACAGAACTAGAACAAATAATCTTAAAATCTATATGGAACCAAAAAAGAGCCAGAATTTCCAAAGCAATCCTGAGGAAAAAGAACAGAGCTGGATGTACATTTATATGATGGAATACTACTCCGCCATAAAAAAGAATAAAATAATGCCATTTGCAGCAATGTTGATGGAGCTGAAGATCATCATTCTAGGTGAAGTAAGCCTGATGGAGAAAGAAAAATACCATATGATATAACTCATATGTGGAATCTTAAAAAAAAAAAAAAAAAGACACAAATGAACTTATTTACACAACAGAAGCAGACTCACAGAGATAGAAAACAAACTTATGGTTACAGGGGAGGGGAGTAAGGGGGTGAGGAAGGATAAATTGGGAGATCAAGATTTGCAGATACTAACTACTGTATATAAAATAAACAGGTTTCTACTGTATAGTACAGGGAGTGATATTCAATATCTTGTAGTAACCTATAATGAAAGAGTATGAAAAGCAGTATATGTATATGTATGACTGAAATGCTGTGCACCAGAAATATGCTGACACAGCATTTTAAACTGACTATACCTCCATTTTTAAAAATAAAACAATTTAATTTAAAGAAAGGAGTAACTGTCTATACCTAATGGTTGAAATGTTATGATTACTCTTTTTTTAAGTCACATGAGATTTTAATATGTTTATCTATATACAAGATTCATCCTACGCACTATTTATTAACTGCATTTGGTAGTTTTCAGTTGGAGTTATTATGCATAATTCTAAAATGAAAATTCTTACACATATATTTTGGTGAATGTATGACTTCTTACTAATATGCTGATTGGCCCCTGAAACATTAGTTATCAGTTAATGATCAAACCAGTTTGTATTTAGAAGTATTAATAATCTATTAACTCCCTATCTCTTATGCTTATCTAGTTAATCCCAGTGGTATTGTGACGAATTTTGTTCTAGCAGACAGTTAAATTACTGATAGAAAACCTTGAATTTATGGAGGATATATTTTATGCTTTATTGGAGTAGGTCTGTTGCAGTTTTACTCCTCCTAGTTCTGAAACATAATGTTGAAAAATAAAAAGCATGACCTTCCTGAGGTTTGGATGGAAAGCTCAAGGTGTTTACTAAGTCCTTCTAACTCTGTGGAACTCCAAACTCAGTCTCCTGTGTAGCAAGCAGGTGGAATCTCTGCTCGGTTCTCTTAGCCTTCTCAGCTATTGTTTTAGAGCCTTGTAGATTCTTGTGTAGTTCAAAAGTTCTCTGCTCCGTGAATTCCTCCTTTTCACATTTTTTTGCCCCTAAATTTCCAGCTTCTCTGGGAATCCTAAAGTCCTTCTTCAAACTTCTTGTGCTGATAAGACTACGGCTTTCTGCTTGAGTTCTTGATGCTCCTAGCTGTCTAAACTGGAGAGTACCTTTAGAGGAAAAGCTGTGTAAACTTGGATCTAATCCACTATGGTTCCCTTTCTTTCAAAGATTTTACGGGGGACAGTGAGTTTGGAAGTTGAACTTTAGGAAGATTAATCTGGCATATCGGGATCTTATGGGCATCCCAGAATAGTAACCATTTTGTATGACCAGAACTTCAGCAGCAACAATTTGTGGATCTTCACTTCAGTGAGAGCTGTTTCCCAAGTATTCTCTGCTGGGTATATGTCTTATTTTACACTATCCAAATTACTTCCTGAGCCTTTTTTCCTATATTTTTTACTTCCACATCTCTTACGATGCTTCACAGAATGCTATACTTACCTTAAATATTCATAGTAAACATTTGTAGCAAACAGTGTTCTACCTTTTTAAAAACATATTAATAAAAGTGACATTTCTGAACTTATGGTTATTTTGTAGAGTCTATGTAGATTTGTAAATATTACCACTATCCTAGTTTGAAGAACACAGTTGTCAGATCTTAGAGCTTCATTTTTTAACTGGCCAAATGCTGAAAAGAGTATTGTCAACATGATATATTCTGAAGAGTATTCTCCATAATGATGAACGTTCATTAAGAAGAATGAGTGTTGTCGCCATCTATTTGGGGTGGGGGGCAGTAATGATAGTAGTAATAATTGCACTCTCATCAGCAATTTTCTTGATATTGAATTTTTTAAATTGAGGTATAGTACAGTATTAGTTTCAGGTGTACAACATAGTTACTCAAAAATTGTATACATTATACTCCATTTATAGTTATTATAAAATATTGGCTACATTCCCTGAACTATACAATATATCCTTATAGCTTATTTATTTTGTACATAGTAGTTTGTACCTCTTAATCCTCTACCCGTATCTTGTACCCTCCCCCTTTCTCTCCCTCCACTGGTAGCCACTAGTTTGTTATCTATGTGTCTGTTTTGTTATATTTATTTATTTGTTTTATTTTTTAGATTCCACATATAAGTGATAACATACAGTATTTGTCTTCCTCTGTCTAATTTATTTCATTAAGCATAATACCCTTTGGATCCATCCAAGTTGTTGCAAATGGCAACATTTCATTCTTTTTTTACAGCTGAGTAGTATTCCATTGTATATTTATACCACATCTTTATCCATTCATTTGTTGATGGACACTTAGGTTGGTTCCATATCTTGGTTATTGTAGATAGTGCTTCTGTGAACACTGAGGTATATGTATCTTTTCACATTAGTGTTTTCATTTTTTTCTGGATATATGCCTAGGAGTGGACTTGCTAGGTCATATTGCTAATTCTGTTTTTAGGTTTTTTTGAGGAACCTTCATACTGTTTTCCATGGTGGCTGCACTAGTTTACAGTCCCACCATCAGTGCACAAAGATTTGTTCCTTTTTCTCCACATCCCCGCTAACATTTATTTGTGGTCTTTTTGATGATAGCCATTCTCATAGGTGTGAGGTGATAGCTCAACACCATTCACTGTGGTACTGATTTGCATCTCTCTAATGATTAGGGATGTTTAACATAGGGATGTTGTCCCAGAGGTCTCTTTAATTGTCTTCATTCCTCTTTGTTCTTTTTCCCTTTAGCTTCAGTAACTTTCACTACTCTTCCTTCCAGCTCACTGATCCATACCTCTGCATCATCTATAATCTCCTGTGATTCCTTCTAGTGTATTTTTTATTGCAGTTATTGTATCCTTCAGCTTTGTTTGGTTCTCCTTTATATCCTCTAACTCTTTGTTAAATGTCTCACTGTGTTCATTCTTCCGATTTCTTTGATCATCTTTACAGTCATTACTTTGAACTCTATCAGATAGACTGCATATCTTCACTCAGTTCTTCTGGGGTTTTATCTTGTTCCTTCGTTTGGAACGTCATCCTCTCGCCTCATTTGCCTAATTTTCTGTTTTTGTTTCTATATAAATAGAAGGTAGGTTGGTTATGTTTCCCAGCCTTGGAGAAATGGCCTTTTATAGGAAATGTTCTCTGCATCCCAGCACCATGCTCCTCTCTCATCACTAAAGCTATATGATCTAGGGGTTGCCCCTTACGTGGGGTGCGTGGGTCCTTCTGTTGTGGCAAGCGGACTACTGTGGGCAATTTGGTAGGCGTGGGTGGCCCCTGGTCCAGTTTTTCACCAGGCCTTACCTTGTGCAGAGGCAGCTGGCTGTGGAACCCCAGGAGGGCATGGAGCTAGTCCTGGCTTACTGGTTGGTAGGGCTGGGTTCCAGGGTCTAGTGTCAGCCTACTGGTGGGTGGGTTTGTTTTCTGACATGGCTAGCTGTGGGTTCTGTGGTGTCACAACACTAGTGCTGGCACCCTGGTGCAGGGAGCTGGACCCCATGTCAGCTGGCTTAGTAGTCCAAGGTGTTTCAGTGCTGATGTCAGCCTGCTGGTATGTTTGCTTGGTCCTGATAAGGCAGATTGTGGAGCTGCAGTGGTCCTGGGGTTGGTGACCACTTGCTGGTGGGCAGAGTCTGGGCCCAGGATCTGGGGGCTAATGTCCTCCCACTGGTGCATGAAGCCGAGTCCTGTGGTTTTTTGCTGGCTCACTGGTAGGTGGAGCTGGGTCCCAGGACCTCTCGCTGCAGGACCCTGAGGGTCCTTGAGCTGGTTTTGGCTCGCCTGTAGGTGGTTCCAGACACTAGGACAGCTGACTGAGGGGCCCGTGGCATCCCAGGGCTGGTGCTAGCCTGTTGGTGGGTGGGCTGGGTTTTGTATGCCAAGCTTAGGGTCGGCAGTGGTCCTGGGGCCTCTGACTACAGGGCCTTCTGGTGGACAGGGCCATGTCCCGGGTAGCTATGGGCTCAGGAGGTCTTAAGGTAGCCTGCTTCCTAGTGTGTGGGGCTGTTCCCACCTTGCTAACTGCCTGGCCTGAGGCACCACAGTATTGGTGCCTACAGGTTGGTGGGCTGGGCCAGGTTCTAGTACTAATAAGCTAGACAGGATTCCAAAAATGGCACTTGTCAGTAACACTGTCCTTGTAGTAGAATGAGCTCCCCCAAACGGCTGCTGCCAAAAGTCTTCTAAGTCCCCAGGGTGAGCTGCAGTTGCCTCCTGCCTCTCCAGGAGACTCTGGAAGATCAGCAAAAGGATCTGACCCAGTCTCCCTTGAAATTACCGCTCTTCCCTGGATCCCAGAGTGTGTGAGATTTTGTGTGAACCTTTTAAGAGGTAGTCTCTATTTCCCACAGCCCTGTTGGCCTTCAAAGCCAAATGTTCTGGGGGCTTGTCTTCCCAGTGCAGAACCTCCAGGCTTGAGAGCCTCATGTGGGGCTCAGACTCCTTGCTCCTTGGGGAGAAACTGCATTGTAATTATCCTCCTGTTTGTGAGTCTCCCCCTCCTACTAGTCTCACTTTGGTTCCTTCTTTATATCTTTAGTTAGAGATGGTCTTTTCTGCTAGATTCTGGGTTTTCTCAATAGTTGCTCTGTAAATAGTTGTAATTTTGGTGTGTCTATGAGAGGAGGTGAGTTCAGGGTCTTCCTAGTTCACCATCTTGGCCCAGCTCCTTCTAATTTTGGTACTGAATTTATAAGGTTAGTTTGAAATTCCTCTTGGGTTTTTTTTTTCCCTACTCTAATTTTTCTTTCTTTTTTCTCTTAAGTTGAATAAATGATTCTAGAGACTAAACATTGCTGAATGTTTTTGCAATTACAGATTTTTAATTTGACAATACATGTTAAAAAAACTCCCAGATTTAACACAGAAAAACATATTCAGACAGTTAAGTTTTAAAGGAATTATTTAAAATAAGTAATTTCATCAGTAGTGTACTTATTTGATAGTATAGTGATGGTTTGTTTTCTAAACATTTTACTTTATTTTAAATATTGATTTGTGTTTCCAGCAAAAGCTTAATGTTAAATTCTGAAAAAAAAAATTATTTCTTACAGGGCTGATCCCTTGTCCAACATGGTTCTAACTTTCAGTACTAAAGAAGATGCAGTTGCCTTTGCAGAAAAAAATGGTAAGTTTGGTCTGTTTTTATTTTCCTTTGACAAATGATAAAATCAAGATATGATTTTATGTTCTTAACCTTAATCACATTCTGTCTCCCTGACTGTCATTAAGTTGAACGAAGTCTTTCAGTGTATCTAATCTAGTGGTTTTTAGATTTTATTTTTTTACAGCATCAGAATACACCCTCTCCCCCCTAAAAAAATCTAAGAGGACATGCACATATAACATGTAAAAGTCAAACTGCTCTAAATTTGAAGTAGAGGCAGGGAATAAAACTTGTCTAACTCCTACCTTGTTTACGACTCCCTCTGCAGAATCACTAACATTTGGTTTTTAAACTGTAATTAAACATTTCATAAGGCAACCCATTCCAGTTTTGACATCTCTGTTTATTATTTTCTTACTTTCAGCCAAAATCTCATGTCTGTTACTCCACCTAATAGCTTTTCAGTTATTTGAAAATAGTTATGATCATATTCCCTCTAAAATTTCATGTGAGCCCTAAGTCTACATTTGCCACCTTTATAGACATGATGCATCTAGTACCAAGCATAATCTCACCTCTACAATGATATTAATACAGCTTAAGAGTATATTAACTTTTGAGGTAGCCACCTAAAACTGTTGGCCTGTATTGGTCTTGCTATCAACAAAAGTGCAAAATGTCTTTTTTTCCTCATTTTCTGCTGTTCAGTAGTGAATGGAGGCAGTGTGAATTCTAATTCTTATTATGCCACTTGAAGCTACATTATTCTGGATTAATTTCATCGTGGACTTAATGTTTCTTCATTGTTGAAATAATGGTCCTTATCTCAAGGTGTACTTAGTCCAGAACCTGATACATAATAGATACTTGGTAACTATTAGTTCTGACCCTTACCTCCCTCTACCTATTATTTCTGCTGTTTCTCTCTTGGATTTAAATGCACTACTGTGCATTTATTTGTACCTGCTGCATTTTGTTGTTCTCTTTGGTCCAATTATTTGAATAAGATAATGCCCATTTAAGTACATTATTCCTATAAGGCAGTAATAAATAAGTGTTAAAGATTATTAGTGTTATCTAACATATTTGACACATAAATGTGAAAGCACTATAAATATTGTCTGAAATATTTTCATCCCAAATTAGTATTATATAGCTTGTGATTAAGGCTGAAGCCAAACTGCCTGGGTCTGAATCCATAGCAGATCTCTATTTGTATGACTTTGTACAGGAAGGAATGGAAGGATTGAGTTAATAAAAGTAAAGTGCTTAGAATATAGTTAAGTATATAATAGTATATCATCAGTTTATTTTATTAGTAGTAGACTTTTTTTTTTTTTCCTTTTCAAATGGATGTACTAGGAATTGAACCAGGTACCTCGTGCATGCTCAGCATGTACTCTACCAACTGAGCTATACTCTGAGCCCCAGTGGTAGACTTCTAAAATTTAAAAAAAAAAGAAAAGAAAAGAAAAAGATTTCATAAGTGCGTTTCCTTGTGGACACTTTTTTGGCAGTTTCCAAATTTTTGAATTACATAATTGTTCTCAAAGTAGTCATAGTCTTTAAAATATTATTTTAATTTCACATTTACATTGCTCTTTTACAAATTATAATATAGCTTATCAACAATAGTTCTGTTAATGTTTTTCATTTTGCAGCCTGCCATATTTCATGTCTGACACCTCGAAAATGTCTGTAGCGTGAGTTTAATAACAGGAAGTCTAATTAAACTGTTAAATAGCTGGCTAGTCTCTGAGTGGGCACAAGGACTGCATGATTATAGTTGACATGTGAATTGCAGGTGTGAACTAATCACTGCCACTGTTGAAATCAAGTGTTCCTCCAGTCTGATTTCTGTCTCCCGAGGAAACGAGAATTGAGGCACATTATCAAAGTCAATAGACTGTGTAACTTGAAAAAGATTAGTAGATGGTACCTTGTAAAACTGTAGACTAACAGTGGATCAGGAATCTTAACCTACAAGCTAACAGAAATTATATTGACCTTAGTCACTGCTTTGTTTCTAGCACTTAGCATAAAACCTATATAATGGACACTTGCTATCTGGTGAAATCATGGATTTTCTAAAATATTCTCCTCTACTCAAGAATTTGAAGCCACTCTTCTTCCCCGAGAAAATCCTCAATGATTATTCCACCCTTGAATTCGATATAGTACTTGGGATGTCTCATTTATTTAACATTTTGCAATATATGTCTTTACATAGGTAAGTCCTATTTCCATAGCTATTGTGGTGGCAAGTCTAAATGAACAACATTAAAGTGGTACAGAATCATGGGGTGGAGGGTCTTTTCCAAATTGCCTAGCATCCCCTCCATTCTTTCCTCTTGGGTAAGTACATAGTGGTGGAGGGGCATACAAATGGATGCTCCCCTCCCCTCCAAACCAAACATTTTGTTTTGAGCTAGTGCTATTTAAGGTTGTGTGAACCAATGTTCTGGTAAGTTAAGGCATTAAAAAGAAATGATTCAGAAGCACTAATATGTAAAGACTGTTGGATTAAGAGGCTGGTAACTAGGATTCTTATTCTATAATTGTCTACCCAACAGGAGAGCTTGAGCAAGTTGTATTTCACTATACCTTTGACTTTGATAAATATTATTTCTTCATCTTTGAAAGGAGAAGTTGGATTGGGTAACGCTCAAAAACTATAGATTTAGGGATGTCAAGCCCATGGACCAGCTCATCTATATCTTTATTTCTGTACTGTCTAGCCCAGTGCCTTATGCAGCGTATGTGTTAGATGGAAAAATGTTTTTGTTACTATAGATAATTCTGTGTTGATAGTAAAATCTGGCAATTCATTTATGAGCATTAAATGTTTACCTTGCAGTAGTATCTAGAAATAGGAGGTTAGGGTACAACTACCACACAAAAAGATAATTTGTGCACTTGGACTGCTCTGAAAATGAATAACCTACCTTTCATCTCCTTAGTTTTCTCATTTCCTTTACTTTTAAATGGTTTAAAAGAAAAAGTTATGACCATCATCTCCCTTGACATAAAAGACTGCCCTGTAGAGTATCATTACAATGAAGAACAAGATTTCCAGAACGAGTTGCTTTCTAGAAAACACTTTTAATGCTTTATAATTCTCTTTCAGACTCAGGTAATGGATATCATCATTGCTAAAGGTAACATTCATAAACACTTAAATCATGAGCTAGTCACTATGCTAAGTGCTTTTCATTCTTAAATTCGCACTACAGCTCTATGAAGCAGGAACAGTTATTCCCATTTTATAGTCCAAGGAGACTGATGTTTAAGAGACATTAAGTAGCATTATCAAGGCCATATACCTGTGAGTGAGTGAGCAAGTTTTAACAGTTATATTCATTCATATATTGTCTATGACTTTTCAGCTCTAACAGTAGAATTAAATAGTTGTAATAGAGACCATGTGACCCCTGTTTTCTGTTTGGCTGTTTACTGACCCCTGGTCTAAACAGTTATATGTATTACCTGAATACTGAGACCCTTTCTTCTCTGACATTTTTATAAATCCAAAATACTCTATTCAAACACCTTGAAAGGCCTAAGTTTAATAGATATGCTCCTTAACTGATAGGTTAGTACTTTAGTGACAATTCAAGTTCATCACAATATAAGCAATAACTTCACTATGCCTCAACTCTCCTTTCTGCCCTTATCCCCAAACCTGCTATCTACTTTCTTCCATCTACAACCTTCCTCATGCTGTTCCCTTTCTCATCTTTATCCCTGCCTGTGAACTTCAACCTAGTCTTCAAAATACATTTTAAATGTTAATCTTCTTCCTGATTCCTTTTTCCCACCCCCAAATGAATGTGCTCTCTCTTCCCTTAAACTTCCAGACTGATTGATTTGTTCCTTTCTTACAACTCGTATAGTATGGTATTGTGTTTTACTTTTTTTGTATCACATTCATTCATACACTGTTGAGCACCCTGCGACATGCCAGCACAGGTGGCTAGGTTCTGGAGATCATTAGTTAAATAAGGCATAGTCTTCTTACTCAAACTGTAATATTTTACCCTGCCTACTGAATTATAAGCACCTACCAGGGAAAACACACTCAGTATCATTTATCTTCCTTTTTTAATGTGCTCAATAAATATCAGTGAATTTGAACAGTACATTTAGTGATGTTAGAAATTATTCTCCAGATCATGTTTTAAACTTTTCCCTAAATCAGTTTAATTTGGCTACTTGGTCTATCTTTTAGAATAACTGTTAATTTCCTCTAAGTAGAAATCTGGAAAAAAAATTATAGTAGAATGATTAGCACAATTAGCAATTTCTTATATTTGAGTATTTACAAAATACAACCAATAAATTTTGTCAAGTTAATTAGTTTTGCTTATCCTGAGTTTATTAATACTTAGAAACTTGAAGTATATTCCAGTGTACTTAAGATGATCATTTTATAATTTGAGTTATGTGAAAGCTATATGTTATTTGTTCTAAACTTTTTCTTTTTAAAGGATACTGAGACCTAGAGAAGTTAATAAAACAAGACTAATATCAATCATATAGCTCCTAACTGATACGGCCCAAGTTTCTAGTTTCCAAGTCCAGTGTTTTCTCAGTATTATGCTGCTGGTAGATCTTAAAAATTAATATAGAGAAGCATGTGGCCATATAGCACTTGAAGTGTGTCTAGTTTGAACTGAGGTGTGCTGTTAAGTATAAAATATACATTGGATTGCAAAGACTTAGTATAAAAAAGCATTAAATATCTCTAATAATTTTATATTGATTACATATTAAAATGAAAATATTTCATATATATGTTGGGCTAGGAAAATAATGATTTAAGTTTTACCTGTTTCTTTTTAGTCATTTTTAAAAATGTCTTAGATAATTTAAAATTCTGTGTATGATTCACATTGTTTCTATTGGACAGAACTGATCTAGAGTACTTCAAGCTATATAAGATTATATATGTATTCTAAATATTTCATTTATATTCTATGGTGAACATAAGAAATAGGAAGGCTTTATCTCTATCTTTGAAAAGTTCACATTTTATTACTTAAGAAATGCTGTTCTGTTCTCCAGTGTGAATCAAGGATATAACAATGAAATTAAATAGCTAAAAGAGACCTATATTATATCATAAAACCCTTGTTAATCACCTATTTTCAATTTCCTAATCAAATAAGGTATTGTGTCGGTCCATCTTTTTACATAAGAATGCCCTCATTTCTGAGACTAAAAAGTTTGTTTCCTGCTATTGCTGATTGCTCCAACTACCCTTCTGCTTCTGTCTTTTCTGCCTGGGTCTCCCTTCTCACCTTACCTCACTTCCTGTGGAAGCTGGTTCTATGAACTGGGGAGTGGGATAGAAGAAAAGACTGAATGCTCTCCCATGGCTTCTTCCCCACCCCCCACCCCACTCCCCACCTCTTCTCCCTCCCCCAACAGATACAAAGTAAAGAAACTATAAATACCCCTGTGTCTTTTGGTTATAACCCCAGAGCCTCATCCCAAAGGTCTACCTTTGAGCTCCTCAGCGTATACTCCAGAGGACCTCTTCAAAGATCCTCTTTCTTTTACAAAGGTTATCTGAGGTTTCCTCTGAAATGTAGATGAACCTTATTTTAGTTGTTTGTGTATGAAGAGACCCACCTTTCTCACCATGTGGCTTTTGTCTTTCCTTGTTTCATGTTGGGGTGGAAGAGTGGGGGAGGAGAAAGAAGCTGCATGCTCAAGGGGAGGTGGAAGCTATGGAAAATTTCCCTAAGAAGGTTAGGGTCTACCTCTATTTGCATGCTAATGAAACCAGAAATGGCTCCCCCCTACCATTTGATCTGATTTGAAACTTTGTGACTTTCCTCTGGTATGTCATTTTACCCCCTGTGTTTTTCTCATTGTTGTTAGCTGTAAAAACTCTTTGAAATTCTTAAAATAGAGGAGAGTTTCCTTCAGGAATAGGACTACAGAGCTATGAAACTGCAATAGTGGGTCTATTGGGGAGGAAAACCCACCACTGAAGTAATAGAAGGGAGAAGCAGGGAAGGAAGCAGACAGGTTGGGCCCTGAATTCAGGAAAATAGAGATAATTAGAGTCGCAGCCCAGAATTTAGAATTCTTCCAGAAGTGGACACCATCAGCAAGGTCTGTATTTCCACCTAACTTAAACCTTCTAATGGGGGTCTTAACCTCACATCTTTATATGTATTAAAAGACAACTTTCAAAACAAAGGTAAGAATCGTAACCCTCATATAGATTTAAAATGCTGGTTAAAGGATTTATTTTACTCTGTAGGGGAGCAGAATTTGCCACCCCAAAATATATTTCTTTGGCATATTGATTATTTTAAGCTGATTATTTTCCAAGAAACAGCAGACATGGGAAAAACTCTGAAAACTAAGCAGAAGCCTACCCTTTTGTAAGAAACATTCACATTTGTAAGGAAAATCTCCACTTGTAATGCTGTTTCCCTGGTTGTACCCAGAAGAGGGGGATGGCCTTATCTCCAGAAACTCTTATCAATGGAGAAGGCAGTGACTTAAATCTGCATAACAACCTTACCCTTGTTTACTATTCTTTTCCTGGTAACCTCACAGAACAGACTCTTCAGCCCTCAACATCCCCTTTTGTCTTTAGCTGAGGATGGTTTGTAAGGTGAGGGCTTCAGCAATTTTGGTGAATTACTCCGTTCTCCTGGGTCTCTCTCATGCATATATGTTATTAAACTTTTGTTTGATTTTCTGCTGTTCATTTCTCTCATGTCAGTTTCTTAGTCCTTCAATACTATCTCCAGTTAAAGACGAGATACTGTGGGCAGGGAGTTATGGAAGGTTATCAGGCAAAGTATCATAAACAAAGGTACGGTTGTAATGTAGATTTAGGTTCATTGATTAGTTTCTAGAGTTTTAGTCATCCCTCCTCTTCTGCTACAGGGAGGGAGACACCCTTACAAATGGAAATTTCCCTTATAAAATGTAAATGTCCCTCACAAAAGGGCAACTTCTGTTTTCAAAGGTTTTCCTTTGTTTACTGTTTCTTAAAAAATAGCCAGCTCAAGATAATCCTTATTGCCAAAGAGGCACGTGTTGAGGTGGCATATTCTGCGGCTCTTTACCACATAAACTTTCTTAAGTTTGCTGAAAATTTCACAAGGAATCTCAAATTGGATTTTTCAAAGCCTCTAGGAAGTCAATCCAGTAACTTGCCACCAGATTTCTCCTATGATACCTCTTAAATCGGGCAAATTATTTCCTTCTCAAAGACCCAAAATATTCTAAGGTCCTCAAAATATCCTGAGGTTCCTTACTATGTTAGAGAACTTTGTAAGCCCTCGTGCCAGACCACTTTCCATGGAAGAACTTTGGAAGCATTGGCTCCATAAAGTGAACTTTAATTCCTTAGAAATGTTTGGTCATACCTGAATAAATGAGCATCATCCTCAGCATGCCATTCCAGATAAGGTTTTGGTTACATAACCATTGTTTCCAATTATGTTCTAATAAAAAGGAAGACATAGTGTTATTGAACATATACATGTTGATTGAACATAACATGTACATATATGTATTGCCATGAAAATCAGAATATTCAACCAGAGTTCTTGAATTCTGTAGAGATCATGTAGGGAGAATAAGATATCATTTACAAATGATACAAGTTTTAGTTGACAAACTCTGTTAAATTGTAATGAGTTACAGCTACCTCAGGAGGAAAGGGAAAGAACTTACACATCCAGGAAATAGAACATTAAAAACAGTATCAAAAATATTCCAAAAAAAAGCTAGAATTACCTCATCAATTTATTCAGTCCTATATAACTAATTTTTGTTTCACTGGATCATAAATGTATCTGCTTCTTAAGCAGAGTCCTAGAAATTGTCTTCAGTCCACTGATACGGTTTTATAATTGTTTAAGTGATGCCATCAGAAGCCTGTACCCAAAAGTACCTAAAATAGTCCTTCTCCACAGGGCTGAGACGGTCTCTTTTTTGTTGAAGACAAAGCTCTCTGCCTGTAGCTGTTTGCAAGAATTCTTAGGGAAGTAGTAGAGTAAAATTAAAAACCTATCCATAAATGATAAAAGACTTAAAATGGATGTAGTTAGCATTTACTGATGAATTTCAAAAGTGGAATGTATGATAGATCATAACAAGGATAATACAACTTAAAGGCATTCCAAAAAATGTTATAGACAAAACAACTGTACACAGTTAAGCCTGTTTTCAAAGAAAACAGTGAATATTCATCTAGTTTATAAAAACAGATGAATATAATCTTTACAGAGAAAAATCTTCATGTGACAGAATAATCCTGAGCCATAATATACTATGAATATACTGAACATATAAGAATATACCAAAAATATATCAAGTAAAAAGATTCCGTAAGTCTAGGGCAGGTCCTGAACATCTGTACATTAATAAAACTTCATAGATATGTGATATGGGTTCCCAGTTGACATATAGAAGAGCCAAACTAAAGAAGTAAAGATGCAAACAACTAAGTTAAGATTTTAAAAAGTAACTGAAATTGTGACTGATAACTTATACTGCTTTCTGTAACAGGCAAGGCAGCACCAGGACTCAGGTAACTAAAACCTATCAAGGACAGTGAGGGCATTGACACACCCCTATAGTTAGCATATAGCAACAATTTGTGAAATACTTACACTAATAACATTTTATCCATATATAGATTTAACCTCAGGATGGTTAAGCATCTCTTCTGACATGACAACTCTTCCCATGTAGCTCATCATTAGTAACAGATCAAATAAAACTAATTATTTTTAGCACTTCTCTTTTTACAGAGTTGAAAGACTGCATCTTTGAGGTTCCCCAGAGAGCCTGTGGAAAATCAAAGAGATGATTTTAGGTGCAAAGACATTCTGAATATTTTATTTTACATTTAAAATTTGACTTGGGGGAGGCAAAACCCAAAAATTTTCAATAGATTTGAACATTTAGGAAAGAATAGGATCATGGATGCCTGAGAGACTTTTTGGCTGCTCATTTTAAAGTGACAGTAAAGCTCATAAACGCAGAAGTTAACATAACGGTATAGAACATGAGCTCTTACATAAGTCATCAAGTACTTAAAATTAGCATAAAGGAGATAAAGTTATTCTGCTAAGCCACAGAATCTTTGCAGTCTAGGCAGATTAGACAAAAAGAATTACGGTTTATATTATTGGTGAAGGCAATATATTGTAGGTGAAGGTGAAATAATGAAACAAGCCCATCAAAATTGAGCAAACCTTGCTAAGATTTTAACACACTTTGTAGATTTTCAGACTTATTTTTCAGATATACTGTATCTAAGGCAAATAAAATTTCCTTTTTGCAAATCTTACATAACTTTCCGTACCCATTCAGATTTTGTCTTCACCATTCTTTCTCATTCTGAAACAGTTGTTTTACTTTAGGACCGAACTGTTCTCTTTCCCCTTAGTAAACAAGAACACATCTCATTACCTTGCATACAGAGTTATACCTCTCTGCCACCATTGCTACCAGTAGAGTTTCGTTTATATATACACTAAGTATTTCTTTGACCAAAGTTACTTTGATTTCATAGAAGAAACAGAGATCAATTGAAAACTGTTACACGTAAGCATTTTATAGACTAGCAAAGCTCATAAATACACATAACACAACTTTCCACAACTGTGTGCATTCTTTATAGTCCAACTTCTCCAAGTGGCAAAAATGAACATGTCCATTAACAAGCCCAAAGATAAAGCCTCACTACAGCATATAAAAATAAGAAGCAAAAGTATATAAATTTTTTTTAGTAATTAATGGCTCAGTATTTTATTGCAGAAATGATCTTGGTATCTAATATTCATTAATATTTAAGGTTTTATGTTAACTCAGGTTCTTGGAAATCCATTTTCAAGGTGACATCCCACAAAACATTAATTACTGTGAAATAAAATTGTCAGAATAATGAATCGTTGTGGATAAACAGATTTATATTTTGCAGAATTGTAAACATTAAACAGAAGTAATGTCAGCTTATTCGATTAGAAAACTTGTATAAGTTTAGAAAGAACATACTCAAGTAGAGTAAAATTCTGTGCTTGTGTTACATTATATATAGCTGTTTCTATTAAACAAAAATTATTAAATTTGCCATTTGCCGAAAGTTTACTTATATTATCTGAACTTGAATTCTTAAGTGTTTGGTAGGTTCTGTAAGAATACTTTTTAAATCTAGCACATTGAAAATATTAGAAGTTTAATTTCCTTATTTTAGGAATATTCTACTTACATAAGCATGTATATTCTTTGTAAGCCAATCAGAACAGAACCTCTTAAAGAGATTTTTATATCTGTTAATTTCATCTGGAGGTAGAAAAACTTTACCCAAACACATAATAAGAAAAGACCTTTCTGAATTAATAGACATAAAGTCACACAAAGAATTTATAACTTCAATTCTAAAATTTCAGCCATGAGTTAATAGTAAACACAGAATTAAAATATTCACTGGTCCATACCAAAGAACTGTTCTTTTCTCAGTGAGTACAACTTCTTCATTTTTTTTTTGAGATCAAATAGAAAAGATTAACAAACCAGATTTTGTGTCTTTTCTCACCCAACAGAGAATGGATTTCTAAAACCTTTAGTCCATTTAAAGGAATCATTAAATGATCAGCCCATGAAATCAACTTCCCAAACAGTAGAGAACAAAATTAAAATTAGAACAATGAGAGAATCAGCAAAGTTCTTATATAAAGAAGACAAGAAAACACATGCCTGGGCTTAAAATAAGGTCTACCACTTCTGGTGAAGAAGGTTGCCTGGCTTTAGTGGTTGAACCTATTAGGCATCTCAGTAGGATCTACAAAATTAAAAAAAAAAAAAAAAATATATATATATATATATATATATCCTGAAAAAGGTAAGATCATGACTTAATATGGATATAGGTGAACATGTGAAGAATTTATTTTACTCACAAAATAAGTGAGCCTGTCAAATGTTATAATCAGTTCAAAGGAAAAGATGATACGGCACAAATGTATATAGAGTAAAAGAATGTTGAGATGAATTGGTTTTTCCAAGGCCAGGGGAGTCACCAGGTAGGGCAGAATTTATATCCATGCATTGTTGATTCTCATTATTCATGGTAGTTCTATAAAGTCACCACAAACACTAAGCTAGGGAATGCTGAAATACTGCTCTAGGGAAAATAAAGAGCTAGATTCTTGTGAGCTTCTGGTCACAATACTTTGTCAGATGATCAATACATCATCTTGTTACGTGTGTTTCTGTTTAAAGACGCCTTATTTAATGTATTGAACTCAAGGCCAACAGCATTATACCTGAATGACACTTATCTAACACAGATTATCGAACACATCACAGCCTTCTTGCACTTAGGAACACTAGAAAGCACTAAACCACTACACTTGGGGATCATTTTAAACAGTGAAATTACCAATAAGAACCACAAAAATGCAAAAAATGTAGCTGTAAATAGACCACAAAAAGGATACTTGTTTACAGTGTGAGAGCTGAAACAAAAGGCAGAGCGTTACCTTGTTTGACCTCAGCTGGAGCACGTGTTGGGTGGCTCAAAGTTTTCACTGCTCTGTGCGTGTCACGAATGACCATGGAAGCATCAGTATTGATTTTGGGTTTACAAATGAATTTTAGTGAGTAGGTGAATTCACAAATACAGAATCTGCAAATAATGGAGATTATTTGTACATACAACTTTCAGAATTGCAAAATAGCTCAAAAACAATGAACTATGATTGGTATGCTGTAAACACTGCATAGTCTATATACTGAAGCACAAAATTTTTCTTCTCTGTAACTCTTCCCAATCCCCAGTCCCAGGTACTGGCCATCTTATGGCTAGGGGAACGTTCAACTTGACTGCTAAGGAGAGACAGACAGACATGAATTCCTTAGATTCTCTGTTGAAATCTGAAATAAGAGTGTTATACAAGGTGGCTTAGTGAGGTTTTAGTATATTATGGGTTACATAGGACTCTGGAAATCCCTCTGCACAGACCACACCCCAGACCAATTACATCAAAATCTCTGAGACTGATTTTTGGACATCTATCATTGTTATGTAGTTTCTTTCTCTAGAAAAATGTATTCTGAATTTCTAATACTGGATTTTCAAATGTACTTTTGGAACACAAACCAGTTTGTTTTACGGCAAATTCTGAATAATGTGGCTCCAAAACAATACTGTATAGCCACTATATTATTTGAACAGATAAAATTTAAGGGGCCGATAACTATTACATCAAATGTTCCTTTTTTTTCCCCTCTTTTCTTTTAGGTTTTGCAACTGTGGCAAGTGTAGGGTGTTACTAATCCAGTTTTTATAATTTTTGTGGAAAGATTTGCTTTGCCAATGTATCCAAAATACATTTCTTCATAATATTTTCTAAAGGGAGATCTAAGATAATTTTAAATTATTTTGAATCTCCTCTTCTCTTCCAAAATATTAGATACTTGGGAATTTCAAATAGAGGAACTTTTAAAATGAAATTCCTGAAAAGCTGTATTTCTTCCTCTCCCCCACTTCAATTATATTTTAAGTTGATGCTTTGCTTTCATCCAGGCATAATATGGGTACATAGCCTGGTGAGGGATCTTGAAACTTTCCAAGTACCAACATACCTCACTTTGGCCTCCCAGTCTCTGCTATTCTGATCCCATGCTTTTGTTAGCAGTGACTGCCAGTTATCAGTTTATGCCAAATTATGTGATCATTCTTGCTTTATACACAAATGGACAGTAGGAAAAATCATTAAACAGTTCACTTCCAAATAATGTCAGAGTTTGCAATTAGGTTATAGGAGGAGAAAAACCTTTAACAGAACTTGAACCAGGGTTACTAGAGGTAACATATTTCACAGGCGGTAAAAACAATGAGTGTTTCTCTTTATTTTTGCATTACTTAACTGTAAATAAAATACTTCTGTTAATAAAAATGAATGGGATTTTCATTTGTCTCACACATGAAATTTATAAGTTAATTACTGGAATCCTGTTTTGTTCAGAGGCTTTTCTGTTTTTGTTTTTTGGTAACATTTGAAAAGATTATATCAAACACTCATAGTAAAATATCTCAATCACAGTCTGGAGATCAACAAAATAAATGGACATATTTCTGAAAAGGAAATTGAGCATAGGATATTAACAGATCACATTTTAAGTTTACTGGAGCATTTGCCAGAGGTATTTCTCTGATACTAGGGCTTAAAGTACAAAACATCTTTGTGAAAGCATTCCAGTGTGTGAAACAGCAGAGGGAATCAGCTTCTGATCATTTAGGTGCTGGTGGTTGGATTTGTGGTTAATCCATGCCATATGGCTGCTCTCCTCAGTAGGAAGTGACGGCAGCCCTGGGAGCTTTACCCCATCCCTGGGGCAGCTGCCTTGGACTCAGTTGCTTTGATCATCTTCTGTTGCACAGCTGGGAGGAGCAAGGACTGGTTTTCAGTGTCCCAACAGAACAACAAATGAAACCATTGTCACAGACTACACCTTGATGTTATACAAGCATTCTTCCGAGTGCAGATGTTTTCACTTCCATTAACTCATTCAGAAACTCAAGTTTATTTAAAAAAAAATAAACTTTAAGGTTGAAAAAGAAATTCTTAGGGAAATTTAAACATTTCACAAATACGATTCCATTCTTAAATGTCTTATTTCTTGCAACTTATATTATGTTCTAAGAACAAGTTTCAGATAGGAAGTGGAAGAATAAAATTCATGTAATGTACCCATTAAGTACAAATGTTCACTGTCAGTTAAGTGCTATTCTTATAGTTGTTTTTTTAGCTAAAGCTCACCACTTGCTCCAGTAGCCTTTATATAAAAATGTATGTAAATATATAAATAAAGAGAAACACTCATCATTGTTTTTACCACCTGTTTTTTGGTATGAAGTTTTTAGTGAGACCAGTACATTTATTTGTCCAGGTGCTGTAAGGAAAACTCTGGAGGGGAATGCTTGGAAATGTCAGATTCTTAACGGTTCCAAAAAAGAGCAAATTTTCATTGTAATGTCAGTCCTACCTAGTAGAAAAGTTTGCTGAAAAATCCAAAGGGAGATTTATGTAGACTGTACCTTGAGTTTCAGCCTCTATTGTGAATTGTCATTAGACTTCCTCATACCCTTCTTTGCTTTTACTTAGAGAAACACACTTGCTTGTGTCGCTTTGGGAACAGAGTTGTTTTCCACAGAAAAACATGAGTGAAAGAAACTTTTCCTCCTATACATCCTTATGGGTGCCTGTGGTAGAGTGATAATATAGAGATGGATACTATTAGCAAATGCAGGTTTCTTCCATGTGTGTTTTTGTTTGTTTTCACAGGGTGTTTTGCCCATCCACATTCCAATCCCTATAATGATACTTCTATTTATTGTTGTTATCACCATCAACAGCAACTATGATCTGGCTCACAATTCCCAAGAGTCAGCTCACTGCTTAGTTACCAGGAGAAAACCCAAACCAGTTGTTCTTTTATGTGTACAAAACCCCAGTCTTCTCACATTGCAGTGACAACGTTTTGAGACTCCATGGACAGAACAGATAATACAGCTATGTCTGCATTCTGATGCAGTTTAAAAAAAAATTCTTTTTCTTCCTGGTGGTTGAAAGATTAACTGTGTATATAAGAGTGATTATCAGGTATGTGCTTGTGTATAATACCAATTCCTAAATATTTCCAAGTGCTTTCTCATTTCTTCTTTAGTGCCTCTTCTGATGTCTGTATTGGGCTGGAGAGTCTGTGTTGGGAGGCAGAGCAGGGGAAGAACATAAGTTCTCTCACCCATCATTTGGCACAAAAAGATCATGGAGGTCTTGGGTAACTTACCAACAATTATTATAACCAGACATAGAATCTACACTAGAAACCACTTCCCTTTGGATGAGAACACATATAGGAGACATACAGACTTACTTTCCAGGGGATTCTTAAAAGTCTTTTCAACTCATTACAAAATAAACAGGAAAAAAAAAGTTAGAAAATCACACAGATTGAAAGAAGATGGGTGAAATAGATAAAAATTGTAATTACAGAACATTTTTAAAGAAATGCCATTTTATTATGAGGTGGTTTGGTGCACAGATTTAACATGAGTTAAGATCCAGGCTTTGTCATGTGGCTTTAGGCTGCCTGTTTAACATCCCTACGCTTTATTTTTTCCTCATAATTAAATATAAAATCAAGGTATGTATAATGCCTACCTGATAAGCCAAACAATCTCTATGAACTCAGTTTTAAAACGCAATAAAAATACATTTAAAGCACTTAGCTCAGGACCTGGAACATAGAATACCAGGCATGCTTTTGCCTTAAGTTCTTTGAACTTGTGTTCTCTTTTCCTGAAAGCTCTTTTTCCTGATATCCACATGGCTAACTGTGACCTCCTTTAGGTCTCCACTCAGATGTGATCGGAGAAGGTTTCCCTGTCTACCCTCTCTAAAATGTTTTCTCTTCAGTACTCATTAGTTTGTATTTTTAATTGTAGGTCTTACAATATTAGCACCTAATATCCTATGCATTTAGTTACAACTTCTTCTCCCCTACTAACTTGAAGCAGCTTGGGAATTTTTTGCTCGCATCTTTACCTCTGGTGCCTAAACAGTCCTTGACACGGACTGGGTAGGCAATTGATAATATTTATTAAATGCATAACAAATGCTCAGTAAATATTATTATACCTGCTTTATTGAATTTAGTATTTTTAATAATTATCAGCATCATTTGCTGATTAATGTAGGAAGTGCTTAATATTAAGATTATGCTCAGTTCACAATGTTAATCTGCTTACCAAAACCCTTTTCTATAGTTAATAACTAGCCAAAATTATACCTAACTATATTCAAACTATGATAAATTCAAAATTAATGGGTTCCAATGTGACAGAAATTTTATTTACACTAATACTTCATATGGAAGATGAGTTGCTAGGAAGTTGCAAATCAAATTTAAGGGAGAAATGATAGCTTAACAATTATCGAGTGCTTGCCATAAACCACAAGTAACAGTACATGAAGGCACAGGCTCCAGAATGAGGCTATGTTCAGATCCAGATTCTTCCCCTTCCCACCGAGTGACCTTGTGCTAGTACCAGTCTGTGCCTCAGTTTCCTCAGTTATATAAAGGAAATAATATTAATTCATATACAGGTTTTAGAAAAAGACCTTTCTCATAGAACGTAACAAATGCCAGATGTTTTCTAAGCACTTTATGTGAATTAGCTTGTTTAATCCTGACAACAGTCTATAAAGCAGGTACTATTCTTAGGCTCTTTAGTAAATTTTTTGAAATGCAAATAACACTTGTTAGTGTACCTATTTTATAAGTAGTTTAGGTGCTATTAAAGTAAGATGTAGCTTTGTGATTTTTTTTTCCCTCTTTTTCAAGGATAGGAAAGTACTCAAAACATTTTCTCTCTTAGATTCTGATGTTTCATTTGTATTTTTAAACCATTTGTTTCATTTGCTTTCCTGCTTCTCCATTTCCTTATAGCAAATGGACTTTCTTTGAAGATGGAGTTCTAGCAGTGAAATTATTCATTATTTCCCCTTTTTTGGACACTGAAATCGGCATAGTACAGTATACTTTGAAGATCTGAGTTTCACGGTCTTCACTTTTATGGCAAAATTGAATTCTAATTAAGAGGCTTGTTGAAACATAAGCTTTGTGGTAGCAAATACTCACCAAGAGGAACGAAATTCATGTCAACTCACAAGATTAAGCAGCTTACTTAATTAGACTACATTATATTCAGTTTGGATATTTTATATATGACTGCATGATTCAGCCATGAATCAAGTATTTCAAGATGAGTTATTTGAGGAAAGTTATGGGAGAGAAGAATGATAAATTACAGGGATGGAAAATGGATCATATGAAGAAAGTGAGTTATATAGATAGGTTGCTTGGACTAGGGAGTACAAGCATGACTTAATTATATTTTCAAGGAGTATGTTTACTTGGTTTTTCTCCATATCTTAGAAGAACTGAAGAATTGGACTTAAAGCAGGAGATATAGAGATAAATAAATTCAATTTTCAAAATTGTAAAACACCAAGAAGGGCTTTGGAGAGAAGGTATAAAGTCTTAGAAGAGAACAGGCAGTTTGGCTCAGTAGTGCTCAAATTTCTATGCACAGAAATCTCCTGGAATCAATTAAGTGAAGATCCCCCAGGTCCCCTCTAGAGATTCTGATCTGAGGAGCCTCTGGTCAAGACTAATAATTTGCATTGTTATCAGATTCTTCAGTGGGATTCTAACATAAATAGCCCTTGAAACAAATGTTGAAAAACTTTATGAATTTTATCAGTAGCCTGTCAAAGTCCAGGTAGCTCGACCAAGTAAGCTCATGGTCTCCTCCAGCTCTGATTTATATAGAGAGGTGGATACACGTTTTTCTGTATCACTTCAACTGAACTCCAAACTGTTATAAAGGCACCAGCTCTTAGAATACAGTGGGATGTATTATATTGTTCAATTTTCCTCACTACAATTACTAAAGAAGTCACATTCTGAACCACAAAGAGGAGTGGAAATTTTTACATAATACATAACCATGGGTACTTGAACAATACTGAGCAAGGAGAAATCAAACCACCTCATAGGTTACACCTTTTAGATATGGTAAATCGTCTTCAGGCAATACTTTGGACCCTCTTGTTACACAGGATTAAAGGGGAACACATTACTAAGTAAGCATTTATATTTCAGGTGTGTTGACATGTACTCCTGGTGATAAATGAACATTAAATTTATGAAAGTTAACCTCTGCTTGCTGTATTTTTCAGGTATGCTCTTTAATTCTGTTCCTGTGGGTTTGTTTTTGTTTTTGTTTTCTAGGATGGAGCTATGATGTTGAGGAGAGAAAGGTTCCGAAACCCAAGTCCAAGTCTTATGGCGCAAACTTTTCTTGGAACAAAAGAACAAGAGTATCCACAAAATAGGTTGGCACTGACTGTATCTCTGTGCTTGACTGTGAATAAAGTCAGCTGTGCAATATTTATAGTCCATGTATAATACATCTCTTAATCTCCTAATAAATTTGACCTTTAAACTACAGATACATTTTGTGGTGTCTATTTTAAATGTTTTTTGATGTCTCAAATTAAATATGCTATAATTTCCTACATAGAGAAAGGTTTTCAGGTCATACCTCTAGGAAACTACGTCACTTAAAAATCTGTTAAAAGGAATGCTTGAAATCAGCTGCAGCATTTAAGTTTTACACTTGCTTTTGTATGGCCATTCTTAAGTTAATAGGGTTTATATACTGCCAGCCATCATTATCAAAATACTGTCCTAAAAATTCTTTGATTTTATCATAGGTAAAGAAATTCATGCTTACATTGCAATTTGATATACCTGAACCCAAATCTCCTTATTATCGAAGTTCTCTTCTTTAATTAGAAATATTCTCTAAGCTTCTTTGAGCCTGAATGAATTCTGTTCCATACTAAACTCTGCCCACAAATCAACACTTCATGATTGTGAGGGTTCAGGTAAAGATTTTATATTCTTACGAATTAAAAGACTCAGAGAAAATAAAAACTGGTTCTTTGTTGGAGATGTTTAGTGTTCACTCTTGTCTTTAGATAATGTAAGTAGCTCTGTGTTTTTGTTATGTATTAATCATTTAGGTCATACAGCATGAGTTACCAAAGCACTCACTCTTGTCTGGCACCGTAATAAACACTGTGTACTAATCTTCATAATAACTCATAATAATTCACTATCTTCCCCATTTTGCAAAGGCATAAATCAAGGCTTCAAGGGACTAGACAATATGCTCAAAATCACACAAGTCCGAAGTGCCAAAGCTGGCACTTAAACCCTCACCTGTCTGTCTTCAAGGCCCATACTCGTAATTATGTTAGTTACAAAGAAATAGGATTGATTAATGGCAGATGATTTCTTTGGATTGTTACTACATTCTTTGATGTTTCAAAAGTTATATACTAAACATACATTTTCACAATCACATGTCATAAAAAACACTAATAGCAAATCAACCTGCCCAACAAAGAAAAGACATCGGAGTATAAATTTGAATAATATTTGTTTCAGAGAGCATATTGGCAGTCTTTTTTCAAAATGTTAATTGCCTATTCCACTTAATTCCAAAAATCCTCTTCTATCACATAGCCTATGGATGGACACAGAGGTGAATGTACAAAGACATTATAGAATTCTAATAGCTAATAAACTGAAACTATCTAGATGTCTGTTAAAAGGGAAAGGAAGTTAAATGGGGTGTTATACAGCTGTTACAAAGAACAAGAAATAATCTTACAAGCTGTTTAGAATGATGTTCAAGATACAGTGCTAAGTGAAAAACAAAGAATAGTGGGTAACATATCTAGGGTGAGGTGGGGCAGCAGATGCTAACATACATGCACTTAGAATGTTTTGAGAAAGAAACTGCTAACATGATTTTATAGGTTATCACTGGTTATGGGAGAAGGGAGACTAGGGTCTTTCACATTTATTCAACTTTTAATAATGCTGTTTGCATATATTACTGTAAGGATGTATTATTTGTATAACTAAATATACATAATTATATCTATATACACTACAGTTCATATCTTGCCTTCTTAAGCTTTAATTTAAGAACTACACATTTTAATTCCTATTTTAGAATTTTAAGTAAACCATAAACTCTACAAAGTGATAAAATACGGCTGTTAAGAAGTTCCAGGGATATTTCAATGAGTGTGAGTCTAAATTTCAGTTTTAAAAAAAACCTACTTATATCTCGTACAATAAGGCAATACAAGCAAGTTTGCTTCAAAAAATGATTTAGCATTTCACCTTCACTTTGGTTTTTAGCATAAAATATAACACTTTTTATTTCTGTTGTTACTCTGATAGAACTAACTTCATAGGGCACCCTCATGCATCAGCTGAAAATTAGGTATTGTTCTTTTGTCATACCTGGCCCTTATTTATATCATAAGTCAATTCCTAACTGTTTCTGGGTTGTTTCCTTCCCTTATTACTCTATAGGAGCTGCCGATGCAGTGACTTTTATGTTCATATTTAGTATAATTTATAATTTAATTTATTTCTATAAGACTAGCATAAAGGAGACCTCATTTGTTTTATTTTTTTTTTAATAGTTTTTTGTCTTTTGGGGTAAGGATGACAGATCCAGAAAGAGAATAACCTAGACAGCTCTTATTTTTGTAGTATCTGCCTTATGCCCAGGGATCCCGTGTTGTAAATTTTCTAAGTCAAGACACAGATATTTCACCAGTAGTCCTAAATAGAGTATCAGTACAAAAATATTTTAATGACTTTTAACATCATTTATCTTAGTCTTTCTCACTATTTTAGTGCTACCATTATGATTGTAGATATAAAGCTATTGCCTTTATCGACTGAATTTGAACCTCAGGTTTAAGTTACCTAATTACTGGTTGTAAACCATAGTGACACGACTGACAGGGTCCCTGGTCTCGGGCCACTTACTTATAGACCTACAGAGGGAGCTTATATTCTGCCAGCAATTGCTAGTTATCTAGTACGAGTAAGATTGAGTTAGAGTCCTTGGACTTGAATTCTGGTGTAGCCATTTACTAGCTCGGCTATCTTTATAAGTTAATTAAATTTCTCTAAGTCTCAATTTTCTCATCTCCAAAATGGGAGTATCTACATAATGGGGTAGGTAAAAATTAAGTAAGAATCAGAATGACCTTACTAGGCACTTACTCTGTCATGCACAGGGCGCTGTGCACCATACTGTGTGGAAGTTCTGTCCCTTCTAGGAAGACACCCTGGACACCCCAACCCCGTGAAGTTTGTATGTAGAACTAACTTTCAGGACAGTTTGGTGCTTGGAATGAATACTGGTTTATATTTTTAATGATGTCTTTAAATTCTTTCTTTAAAATACTTGTGTTCTGATAATAAAAGTGTTGCAAAAATATTTGATCTAGAAATCATAAAGAAGAATGTAATCACAAATTGCACCAGTTTAAGATAGCCATTGTTATACAGTTGGTGTGTATGTTTCTGGTATTTTTTTCCCTATTCCCTACATACACATGTGCTGTTTTTATAAAACAAAATTACAATAACATTGTACATTTTTTAAAAATTACCTTGGTATCAAACACTTTTTTTCACTGACTGTATCATGTTCTCTCATGACATTTTTCTACAGTGTGATATGTAATAGACAATTCAAACTTCTGGTTTTCAACATTTTGATTTTTCCAGTGTTTCGTTTTCGTATTAAAAAACAGAACTTACCTCCCCAGCCAGACTACAAATGACTAGAAGGGTAAGTATTGTAAGTTCTTTATCAGTGTCTTCCACACAATCTCCCTCATTGGAAAGCTCAATAAACAATGCTTAGTTTGATTGTTTAAATGATTCTGAATACAAACGAAACCTACTCTGTCCCATTCTCTTCTGGTTTTCAGTTGATACGTCTTTGAATTGTTAGTGCATATTTACTGGGACTACTTAATGGCTGCTCAAAAGTTGATGTTGACACTCATCTAAGAATTATACTGGCCACTCAATTAATTTTAAATGGATTTTTAAAATTTTAGGACTCATTTTTTTTAATTAAAAAAAACAGTCTTGTGGGGTTTTTTCATAGTGTTAAAATAATTTCCCATGTGTTCTCAAAAACTGGGGAAAGTTAATTTACAACTATTACAGTGGGTTTCTTTGGAAGATAAATGTCAAACCTACATGGGTAAAGAAGATTAAATCACAAAATTGAAAGATTTTGAACTGTGATTTAATTGATCACCCATAGATATAGAAACCTGCTTTGGACCCTGGTTAAGAGTAGACTAGGTTGAGGAAACTGCTGGAATTTATGGCAACTCTGGGAACCTAATGAGATTCTTTGGTGTCTCTCCAGTTGTCAGTTTAAAAAGAATAAGTCCATGGGATTTCATTACTGTAGGAACTCATGATGCTGACTTTGTGAACAAAGCCTGCCAACCACGGTATGCGGTAGTAATAATGTATTATAATGTAATGCATGTTCTCCTAGTCTAAAGGTCACTGATATTTTTAAAGTTTTTTTTTCTTTTCACTGGGCTTTTCCCTAAATTTTTATTATAAGAAGACAATAAAGGTTAAAAATGAACACTCACATACCCTTCACTTAAATGTACTAGTTAATATTTTGTTACATATATTTTCCCTCCCTTCTTCCCTGCAACCTTCATTTAAAAGTTAGGTGCAGACATCATGCTATCTCTAGTTTTGAGATATATCTCTTCAGAAAAAAGACATTATTCTTCTGTGTACAACAATAACACTCACAATTTTTAAAAATTTGGTGAGTTTAACAATATATAATTCATATTCAGACTTTGCCAGGTTGCCCCCAATGTTGTTCTTTATACTGATTTTTTTCAGTCCAGGATCCAATCAATAACTGTGTTAAATTTAGCCTCCTTTGATTTTGAGCAGTTTACCTGCTTTTTTTGTTTCTTTGAAAAAATCGAGGCTAGTCAATCAAAAAATGTTCCACAATTTGGATTTCTCTCATTGTTTCTTCATGATAAGATTCAGGTTAAACATTTCTGGTAACAATACAAAGAATGCTAAAATAAAACCAATGGTGAAATGTTACTGGGAAACAGATTTATGCAATCTCAAAAGTCTCAACTCATACATTTATGTATTAGCCAAAAGAGATAAAAGTACTTTTTGATAGAGGAGTCTGGCATGTACCACATCGACCAGATGATCAAACTTAACATCCCCAATAATTAGTAATTTTACGTTTTTCTTAAAAGAATCAATCCTGGAGGCACATAAACTCACCGTCCAATTATTGGTGATATTAGTGTGATCACTTAGTTAAGGTGGAACATGCCAGAGTCTCCATCATTAAGTACTCTGATCTCTTAACTAGTACATAATCCATGGGTTGGTATTTTGAGATTACATAAATCCTGTTCCCCAAGGAAATTTCATCAAATTGTGTTAGTATTTTCAGACTGTCCTTACTCAAATTAGGTATTACTCCAGAGATTGAAAATTGTGGTTTTCTAGTTCTGTCAATTCTGCATTTACTAGCTGGCCACTGGGTTTGTTGTTGTTATGAATTACTGTTGTTGACTTATGGATTCTTTTTTATTTAATATGCATTATTGTCATTATATTTAATGTCCCTGATCTGATCGTTGGGAACTCCTTCAAGGCAGCTCCTATGTTCCTTTGGCATATCTTTACCCATTTTTAATACTTCCTTGGTTTCTAGAACAATGTATTTTAGGTTTACCTTTTACATTCCCTCCTCAGACCTGGAATCAATCATTTCTCCAAGGAGCCCTGTTTCCTTCTAGTGGCAAGTAATATTTAGAAATCAAGATGAGGGTGGTATATAGACCCATGTAAGTGGACAGAGTTTATATGCACACACATTTTATACCTTGATGATCCTCAATTCCAGTCCAGCAGCTCAGAGTTCTTCCTCTGTACCTCCTCCCTCCATCCACTCCCGCCCCCTTTTAATATTTTATCAGTCTTCTCACACAGTGAGAATCCTTGATCCTAACATCACTCTATCTTACAATACACACAAAATGGTTTTAAAATTACGAATACCACCAGTAACAAAGTACAAGGTAAAGTTCAACTAAAATGAGTTATCACCACACACCAGTCAGAATGGCCATCGTTTTAAAGTCCACAAACGATAAATGCTGGTAAGAGTGTGGAGAAAAGGGAACCCTCCTACACTGTTCATGGGAATGTAGTTTGGTGCAGCCGTTATGGGAAACAGTATAGAGATTCCTCAAAAACACTAAAAACAGAGTTACCATATGATCCAGCAATCCCACTCCTGGGCATATATTTAGGGGGAATTTTTAATTTGAAAAGACACATGCACCCCAATGTTCATAGCAGCACCATTTACAATAGCCAAGACATATAAACAACCTAAATGTCCATCAACAGATGATTGGATAAAGAAGTTGTGGTAACTTTATACAACGGACTACTACTCCACCATGAAAAATAATAAAATAATGCCATTACCAGTAAAATGAATGAACCTGGAGATTGTCATTCTAAGTGAAGCAAGAAAGAGAAAGAAAAATACCATAAAAAAAAAAAAAGACAAACTTATTTACAAAATAGAAACAGACTCACAGACATAGAAAACAAACTTATGGTTACTGCGGGGGAAGGTGGTGGGAAGGGATAAATAGGGAGTTCGAGATTTGCAGATACTAATATATATAAAATAGATTAACAAGAATTTCATACTGTATAGCACTGGAAACTATATTCAATGTCTTGTAGTAGCTTGTGGTGAAAAAGAATATGAAAACAAATATATGTATGTTCATGCATGACAGAAGCATTATGCTGTACACCAGAAATTGAAACATTGTAAACTGACTATACTTCAATTAAAAATGTATATATGTACAAATTAAAAAGATTTCTTCACAATTCTTTTTATCTTCAGAAAAAATTTACAGAGGAGGTAGAGTTAGCAATTTCCCAAGTTACTGGAATTTATACTTTATATTATCTATTTTCATATACAATTAAGTTCATTTGTTCCTTTGTATTCATCTATAGGCTTTTTTTTCTTGCTGATTTATTTTGATAATATGTAGTATTTTAACCAGGTTCAAAAGTCAAAATTGTACTAAAAAATTGGAGTCCCATTTTCATCCACATTCTGTGGTTTAAGCAGTTTTATTACTCTCTGATTTATCCTTCCTATGTTCCATTTTGCAAATTAAGCAAATGTACATATTCATATTTCTCCTTTCTTACACAAAAGGAAGCAAACTATATGTACTCTTTTGTACCTTGCTGTTTTTTCCTTAGTATATCTTGGAAGAATTCCATATCAGTTCTATACTTAAACTTAGTATATCTTAGTGAATGTAAATTATACCTCAATAAAATTGATTTAAACATAAAAACAAACCTAAGTGTGATGTCAAAGTAACACAGTGTGCAGAATCTCTTAGCATCTGATATGGCTTATAATGGTTAAACAGGAAAACAACTATATATTAAAGTGTGATACTTGGTTGAAGAGATTACATTGTTAGAATTCATATAACAGAATAGTCTAAAAGTCATATTTTCCATTCCTGCAGCACTAGCACCATGACCAAGATGGTCCATGTGGAATGAGGCAAAGTGAAGAAATGTTGGAAGAAATATTACTCAAAACTAACATCTGCAAAAACCAAAAAAATCAGATACTTCTCTAGTTTTCCATTATTGTGCAAAAGAAAACAACAAAATTCTTAACATACCTTATTTGATGAAACATTCATTTCTGGTGTGATTTGGTTTTCTGTTTATAAATCAATGCATGGGAAGATGAATTCATTAAAAAAAACAAAAAATAACAACTGTTGGTTATGATATGGAAAAATTAAAACCTTTGTGCAGTGCTGGTGGGACTGTAAAATGGGGCTACTTTCATGAAAAACAGTATGGCAGTCCCGTGAAAATTAGAGCTACTATATGATTTGGCAATCTCATTTCTGGATATATATCCAAAAGTATTTAAAGCTGGGTCTCAGAGAGACATTTTCAGAACCATATTCATAGCAGCACCATCCCTAATAGCCAAGAAGTGGAAGCAACCCAAATGTACATCGACAGATGAATTAATAATCAAAATGTGGTATGTACATAACAGTAGAATATTATTCAACTGTAAAAGCAAGGAAATCCTGTCACATGCTACAGCATGTATGAATCTTGAGGACATTATGCTAAGTGAAATCAATCACAAAAAGACAAGAGTTACATGTTTCCACTTATATGAAGTATCTAGAGTAGTCAAACTCAGACAAAGTAAAATGGTGGTTGCTAGGGTGTGAGAAGTTACTTAATGGGTACAGATTTTAGTTTTGCAAGATGAAAAAGTTCTGGAGACCTGCTTCACAGCAAATTGAGTATACTAACACTACTGAACTATATATTTAAAAATGGTTAAGATGACAAATTTTATGTTACATGTTTTTTTACCACAATAAAAATTAATAGTACTCATATATATAAATTATAATGTTATAACACATGAGAGAACTCTATTCATAATAGCAATAGAAGTTAAAAGATGAAATACTTAGGAATAACTTTAATAAGAACTGATCAAAATCTCCATGAAAAAAAAATTTTAAACATTCCTGAAAGACACAAAAATAGACTTGAACAAATAAGGAGATATATTTTGTTCTTTAAAAGACATCTCAGTATCATGAAGATGTCAGTTTTAGTTTATACATTTAATATGATCCCAGTAAAAATCCCAATAAATCTGTATATGGATCTAGGTAATTTCATCTTAAAGTTTACATGTAAAAACAAACACAAAAGAATAGCAAGGAAAATACTAAAAACAGAACAAAACTGAGTGTGATCTACCCCTTCCAGATATTTAAACATATGAGAAAAGCTATATTAAAAAAATTTGGTCCTGAGCATGAATGGACATGCCAATGGGATAGAATAAAAAGTCCAGAAATAGACTGACTACGTATAGAAATATAGTATATGACAAAGGTGATATCTCATATAATTTGGGGCAAAGATATTTTTAAGAAATGGTATTGGGACAACTGGAGAAGATAAAATTTGATCCATTCTTTCCACCATGAAAGAGAATAAACTCCAACTGGATCAGAGATGAAGGAAGGAAGGAAGGAAGGGGAGGGAGAAAGGCAGAGAGAAAGGGAGGGAGAAGGGGAAGAGGAAATTATGTAAGTTCTAGAAGAAAACACGGGTGAATTTGTCTATAGCATCGGAAAAAGTTTTTAATCTATGATTCAAATTATTTTAAGTTATAACTCAAAATCCAAATGCAATGCAACAAATGATTGATAAATTTGACTATATAACAATATAAATCTTTGGGATGATAAGAAATTATAAGCAAAGTTTAAAGCAAATAAACTGGGAGAAAACATTTGCAATAATATATCACAGTTAAAGGGTTACTCCCAACTATACTAAGAATTTTTAAGAATTGAGAGGGGAAAGGATGAAAATTCTATAGAAAAATTGACAAAAGTCATGAACAGACAATTTGCAGAGGCAAAAATAGCCCTAGAACATATGTAAAAATGTAATTTCAAGCATAATAAGGGAAAATGCTAATTAAAAGTTCCCTGTGATACTATTTTTCACCTGTCTGATGGGCAGAAATTCTAATCTTGCTGATATACTTTGTTATTGAGACTGTGGAGAAACAGACACTATTACATTGTTATTTAAAAAATTAGAAACTACATAAATATCTAGGTGTGAGAAATTGAATGAATGTAGTATGCAACATCCACATAATTGAGTATAATATACCTATTTTCAAAATGAGGAAAATTTATATGAACTGATATGGAGTGATTTCTAGGAGATATTGTTTACTGAAACAAGTATAAAATACTATGTTTATATATACATGTATATACATCTAATATTTTTATTACAATTAAGGCTGTGATTGATTACCTACATATGTGTGTATATGTGTACATTATGTAAATGTATAAATATACATACATGTATATAAATGTATGTGTATATATATACACACACATATACATATCCTTTTGCATAAAAAGAAGAGAAAACTGGAAAACAATGAAATTCTTTACCTATAAGTGGTAAATGAATATCATTACCATTAGAAAGGGGAAAAAAAGAAAGAACTTATCCAAGTTAATTTGAACACAGTATTTGACCATATACCCGCAGTCTTGGATGGGATGGAATGATGGGGATGAACTGCAAACAAATCCTTCAATCTTTTTTTTTTTTTTTGGAGAGTTGTTTTACCTAGTGGTATGGGCAATGAAATTCTGAAACAAATCTGGACGTATTAGAAAATTGAGTGAAGGAATAAATACACTTTTTGTTGTTTTCACTGAAGAAGGGGCATACAAATGTGGAATGAGAAAAGGCAAGAAATAACTGTGGGGGTGAATTGGAGGTATAAATTCAAAATCATGATTTCTAAAATATGTATATGTGTGTGCATGTATATGTATGCATACATATATGTGTGTATAATTACTTTTATATTTATATGCACAGAAATTTCCCAGTTTTGCCCACTGAAGGGTGAGAAGCAAAAGTGCTCCAGAATCAGGCAGCATGCTTACCATTAAGATCTTGGTCTATTAATAGTATTTCTCAATGAAATATACTAAGGCTTCTCAGAAAAATGACTGAGTGCAACACTGGGACAGGGTAAGTACAAGCTGAAACCTAGAACATGCTGCTACACCAGAAAGTGAGAAAATATTATATCCAAATGATGTGCAAAGTGCAGAATCTAGCTTGAAGGGATCCCAATTGGTCAAATCTGTACAAACTGAGCAGATAAATCACTCAGTACAGTAATGAAGAATAAATCATTAGGGAAAAGAATAGCAGCTCATGAATCCACATTGAAAATAAATACATAAAGATATGGAGGAGAAGGAAGGGCTCTTGCCTATAACAGAATGCCAAGTACAGAGTGGTAAATTCGGAGAGAGTGCTGCTGGAGTTGGAAGATCAGTAGTTTGCAACCACCATAGTCAAGATTGGATTAGGAGTGATTCTGAAATGTTTACATGAAAAGCTTGACAGAATCTCTCCTCACAGAAACAGTGATAAATCAGATAAATACATAAATAAATTAATTAGTAAAAAAATTTTAATGTCTGTGGAATTTGACCAGAGGGCATATAATAAATTGAGAAGCATCTGCTCAAAAAAATCTATGCATCCTGGTAAGAAAAGTGGGAGTATATGTCATTTTAAGCCAGGGGCTGCTCCCATTCTCCTCATCTCTACGTTTTAGAAATTCTATACTATGTAGGTAGGGCAGCTCATGAGGACTGACAGCTCCCATTCTCCCTCACCAGTTCCCAATTTGGGACACAGTTTCTACTCCAGGAAAGGATGGGACAGGTTGGGAAGACCAATGACTCCTATCCCTATTCCCAGGGCCCTGGCCTTGTGTTGTGGAGATTTTGCCCAGGGCGGGCATGGCATGTCATGAGAACTGGTAGCTGATTGGCCTTGCCTGAAGGGCTAATTTTACTTGGAGAAGAGCATGGAAAAAGCCATGTTCAGGAACACTGTCAAAAACGGTAGAGATCAATGACAAACAATCAATAAAGGCTAATATCTTTGTGCTACTAGTCAGGGTAAACAAAATGGCATTATCAGAATTTTCAGAGGGAGATCCAGGGAAAGAGATAGCCAAAAAAAAAAAAAAAAAAAAAAAAACCTTGCTAAGACCACATGCATCCCTGGTCATTTGAACAGCTGTATACATGAGCAAGACAGCACCCAAATAACCAGAGAAGTTGCTAGTCCTTGGCTGAACATGGGGCTGACTTATAATTTTAACTCCTGATCTTTGAAAGCATTCCCAACACTATACACAGATCCACCAACAAAGAGTAGAAGCATTACTGGCTTAGGGGGCTTAAAACAACCTCTGATTAATCACTGAACATTAAGCTATGCTGACCTAGGGGTGATGCCTAGGAAGCTTAATAATAAAGGAAAACAAACGAGTAGTGACATACATCAGAGACTACACACTGCAGAGGAAATAGACTTCACAAAGTTTGTTCAAACAAATCACTAAAAAGAACAACAACAACAAAAAAATAGCAACCACAAGCCTCAAGTGGAGACACAGATTAATAATTGAGAGTTGCTATATTGTCTAAAATGTCCAATTATCAACAAATAAGTATGAGGCATGAAAAGAAACAGGGAAGTGTGCCCCATAAACAGAGGGGAAAAAAATCAGTCCATAGACATTGCTTTTGGGTGCACCAAGATATTAGAATTAACAAAGGCTTCAAAGCAACTACTATAAATATGTTTCAAGAACAAAAGGAATCCATATTTAATGCATTAAATGAAAGTATGCTCACAATGACTCACAAAAGAGAATATTAATAGAGATAGAACTGTTTTTTTAAAAATCAAGTAGAAATACTAGAGTTAGAAAGCACAATAACTGTAATGAAAAACTCACCAGAGGCACTCAACAATAGGTTTTAGCTGGCATAAGAGATAAGTGAATATGAAGATAGATCAATAGAGATTACCCAGTTTGAAGAACTGAAAGGAAAAAAGAGAAAAAAAATGAACAGAGCCTCAAAGATCTGTGAGACACAATTAAGCACATCAATATATGCATAGTGGAAGAACCAGAAGAAGAGAAGGGAGCAGTATTGGTTTACTATTGGTGCCACAACAAATTACCACAAAATTAATGGCTTAAAACAATACAAACTTATTCATTCATTCATTCACTCACTCACACACTGTTTTACAGTTCTGTAGGTGAGAAGTCTAACATGGGTCTCCCTGGGCTAATTAAGATGTTGGCAGGGCTGCATTCCTTCCTGGGGACTCTAGGGGAAAATCCATTTCCTCTTCTTTCCCAGCTTCCACAGGATGCCCACATTTCTCAACTGATGGCCCCCATCCTGTTTAAAGCCAGCAATATTGCATCTCTCTGATCATTTTTTGTAGTGATCAGGGCATCTTATTCCAGCATTGACCTCAGCCAGGAAAAGTTCTTTTAAGGACCTGTGATTAGGTTGGGCCCATCCGAATAATCTAAAATAATCTCCCCATCTCAAGATCTTTAATTATAATAACATCTGCAAAGTTCCCTTTTCCATGTGAGGTAACATATTCATAAGTTCCATAGATTATTGTTATCTGTGGGGTGATGGGGGTGGTGTGGTGCATTATTCTGCCTATCACAAGAGTAGAAAAATATTCAAAATAATAATGGATGATTACTTCTCAAATTTAATTTTTAAAAAAGCAATCTAAACAAGAAGTTCAAAAAAACTCCAAGAAAGTTAGGAAAGAAAAACAAAACAAAACAAAACTTAGACACATAGGCCAACTGTTGAAAGAAAAAAAGAAACCATGAGAGCAACAAGAGAATACATGAGCTACAAAGAAACCATAATAAGATTAACAGATGATTTCTTATTAAAAAAAATCTCATGGAGGCCAGAATACAGAATACAGTGGAATGACATACTTAAAGTGCTGAGAGAGAAAAAAAAATCCTATATATAGCAAAACCATCTTTCAAATATGAAAAGTCATTCCTAGATAAACAAAGACACAGGATACATTGCTATCAGATATGCTTTAAAAGAAATATTAGAGGAAGTGATATCACAATGTTGAGGGCATAGGTTGTTCCCAAATTTGCTCCACATCACAAGAAAAACAACTAACAAATATTTACCAGGCAAGACACCACTGAGAAATTCTAGAATACAGAGTGAGGCTGAAGCACCCCCTGTACCACAGGGAACAAGAGAGAGTACATTAGAAGGGTTAACAGGAGGGTTACATGCTGACCATATTGCTCCTCCTCCAGATTGGTGCAGAACCATTCTGAGAGATCTTCCCTCAACCTATGATTCCTTCAGTGGGAAAAGAGCGTATAAGGTTGACATCCAGCTCCCCTAGTACTGTGAGTCACTTCTTGGGATCCCTCACTCCAGTCTTGCCCCATAGAGATTACAGGAATCTGTGGGGCTTGACCACTGGGAATTTGATTGTGATGGGGAATAGGGAGTGGCTTATAACAACCAGCACGTGGATCTTGGCAGATCAAGTTTCTACATGCAGCACCCAGGTACTTGTTCCAACTCTTGGCTGTGCTCATCTGTAGAACCAAGTCAGCAGCACAGTCGGACCAGGGGACTCAGCAGGGTGCTGGTCTCCCTAATTTGCTGAGTTACAACCCTATAAACTGCTGAGTGTAGCTCCTGGCCCCATCTAACCAGGCTGGCAAGTTACAACCCTATTAACTGCTGAGTGTACAGGAGCTGAGTTACAACCCTATTAACTGCTAAGTGTAGCTCCTGGCCCCATCTGACCAGGCTGGCAAGATCACCTGGAAGCTACATAGCCCAGTAACACTCAAGCAAAGAGTCTGGCAGGCAAAGCTGATTATTGCAGAGCAAAGCCAGTCCTGGGATTAGAGGGTTCCTTTCATCCATCCACCACTGAGTGAAGCTCCTAGACCTGGCCAACCAGAAAGCCTGTCCAGAACAGCTGGAAAACTGTGTAGCCCAGCAATGCTCAAGCAGAGAACTTGGCAGGCAGAGCCGATAATCTGTAAAACCAAACCAGTGCCCTTGTTTGGCCAGGTTACTTGGGGCACTGGTCAGCTTGAGTCAAGACCACAAACAAAAAACCTTTCTGAGTTGGACCTGGTTCTCCTGCTGTGCCTGTGCTTGGAAACTAATTTGTAGCCCCACCCATTGCTGCATACAGCTTTCAATTTGCTCAACCAGGGAACCTAACCAGAGCACATGGGAAGCTGTGTAGCCTATCCAACAACCCTGCTTACACTGACACTTCAACAAGAGAACGCAGCCCATGGATTTTCCTGTCTGCATAGCAAAACTGGTGGCCAGGGAATTCAGTGCATAGTTTTGCCCAATTTGGGTCCCCAAGCAATGGGCTGGACAGGTTCTGGGGTCCATTCTGCTATCCCACCTGGACAGAAAAGCTAATTCATAGTACTATGCTGCTAAATATAGTGCCCAGTCCTGACCATCTAGTCAGCCTGAACAAAGAACCCAGTCGACTGCAGAGCCCATCCTACAGCCTTGCTTAGTCAGGGAAACAAACCATGAATTCAACAAAGAAATAGAAACCATTAAAACAAAAACAAACAAATCCAGAGCTGAAAAATACCATGATTGAACTGAAGAATTCAATGGAGAACTTCAAACTCAGACTCAGCCATACAGAAGAAAGACTAAGTGATCTAGAGAACAGGATATTTAAAATTATCCAGTCAGAGGACCAAGCAGAAAAAAGAATGAAAAAGTGAAGAAAGTCTCTAGGACTTATGGGACACAATCAAAAGAAACAATATCCACATTATGGGAATTCCAGAAGAAGAAAAGAAACAGAATAGGACAGAAAGTATATTTAAAAGCAAAAATCTCTGAAAATATCTCAAACTTGGGAAGAGACATGGACATCCAGATCCATGAGGCCCAAATAATTCCACATAGATTCAACCCAAATAGGACTACATTGAGACACATTATAATTAAATTATCAAAAGACAAAGAATTTTGAAAGCAGCAAAAGAGAAAAAATTAATACAAGGGAACTTCCATAGGACTATGGGTAGCTTCTTCAGCAGAAATGTTTCAGGCCATGAGAGAACACATGACATATTCAAAATACTGGAGGAAAAAAGTCAACCAAGAACTTTATTCTCCACAAAACTGTCCTTTAGAAACAAAGGAGAGAAAGATTTTCCTTAAAAAAACTAAAACTGAGGGAGTTTATCACCACTAGACCTGTCTTTACAAGAAACGCTAAATGGTGTTCTTTGAGTGGAAGTGAAAGGACACTAACATCATAAAAACTTAAGAAGGTAGTGTAAAACTCACTGGTAATGATAAACATATTGTCAAAGTTAGATTCCATAATATAGTAATGATAGTACATAATTTACTTAAGACTATAGCTTAGAAGTTAAAAACAAACATAACCACAAATATAATAATCTGGTATTAGTTATACAATATGAAAAATATGTAAACTGCAACATCAATAACTCAAAATGTGAGGAAGAGGAGAAGTTAAAATATAAAGTTTAGAAGTCCTATTGAAGGCAAAGATTGTTATCAGTTTAAAATAGGGTGATTTATTTTTAAGATACTTTATGTAAACCTCATGATAAAGAAAAAAAAGTCTGTAGTAATTACACAGAAGAATATAAAGAAGTCAAAGTATACTGATACCAAAATATATCAAAACACAAAACAGACAGAAAGATAAGCAACAAGGAATAATGAACCTACAAAATAACCAGAAAACCAGGACCAGAGGATTCCATTGGTGAATTTTACAAAAGATATATGCCAATCCTTATCAAATTCTTACAAAAAATCAAAGAGAAGGGTATAATCCCAAACACAATTTACAAGGCCAGCATTATCCTGATAACAAAAACCAGAAAAGGATACTACCAGAAAAGAAAACTACAGACCAATATCACTGATAAATATAAATGTAAAAATTCTCAATAAAATTCTAACAAACCAAATTCAGCAGCACATTAAAAGGGTCATTAACTATAATCAAATGGAATTTATCCCTAGGATGCAAGGATGGTTCCACAAATACAGATCAATCAATGTGATACATCACAATACAATGAAAGAAAATAATCATATAGTCACCTCAATAGATACAGAAAAAGCATTTGACAAAAATCAATGTTAGTTCATGATAAAACTCATATCAAATTAGGTTATAGAAGGAATATACCTCTACAAAAGTAAGGGCCATATATGACAAAAACACAGCCAATATTATACTCTATGGTGAAATTTTGAAGGCATTTTCCTCTATGATCAGAAATAAGAAAAATGTGCCCTCTCTCACCATATTTATTCAACACAGTACTGGAAGTTTTAGCCAGAGAAATTAGCAAGGAAAATAAACAAAATTCACCAGAATTGAAAAGAAAATAGTAATACTGTCTCTATTTCCAGAGGACATGTATATATACATATATATATAAAACTCTATAAAGACACCACAAAAAAAAAACCCTGTTAGATCCAATCAACAAATTCAGTAAAGTCATAGGATATGAAATTGATACAAAAATTTTAGCATTTCTATATGCTGACACCCAACTATCTGAAAAAGAAATATTTTTTTTTACAATAGCATCAAAAACAATAAAATCTTGAAATAAATTTAACCAAGGAAGTGAAAGATCTGTACACTGAAAACTACAAGATGTTGATGAAATAAATTGAAGAAGACACAAATAAATTGAAAGGTATCCTGTGTTCATGGATTGGAAAAATTAATATTGTTAAAATGTCAATACTACCAGAAGCCATAGATTCAATACAACCCCTCTCAAGATTCCAATGGCAATTTTTAAAAAGTAAAAAAAAAAATCCTAAATTTTATATGGAATCACAAAAGACCCTGAATAGTCAAAGCAATACAGAAAAAGAAAACAAAGTGGGAGGAATCACACTTCCTGATTTCAAGCTATGTTATGAAGATAGAGTAATCAAAACAGTATGGTGCTGCCATAAAAACAGACAAATTGACCAACAGAATAGAACTGAAAGCCCAGAAATAAACCTAGGCATACATGGTCAACCAATATTTGACAAGGAAGCCAAAAATATTCAGTGGAGAAAAGACAATCTCTTCCACAAATAATGCTGAGAAAATTGGATATTCACATGTAAAAGAATGAAACTATAGTCCTATCCTACACCACTCACAAAAATTAACTTGAAATGGATTAAAGATTTAAATGTAAGACCTGAAACCATAAAACTCCTAAAAGAAAATATGGGGGGAAATCTCCTTGACATGGAGTCTTGGCAATGAATTTTTGGATATGATACCTAAAGCACAAGCATCAAAATAAACAAGTAGGACTGTATTAAATTAGAAACCTTCTGCACAGCAGACAAAAGAAATGATCAGAAAAATGAAAAGACAGCCTATGGAATGGGGAAAATATTTGCAAACTATGTATCTGAAGGATTAATATCCAAAATATATAAAGAACTCATACAAATCAATAGCAAAAACAAATAGTCTAGGTATACAATGGCCAAGGCCCTGAATAGACATTTTCCCAAAGATGTATGAATGGCCAACAGGTACATAAAAAGATGATCAACTTCACTAGTCATTAGTGAAATGCAAATCAAAACCACAATGAGACAATACCTCAGGCGTGTCAGAATGGCTAGCATCAAAAAGACATGAAAACAAATTCTGGCAAAGATGTGGAGAAAAGCAAACCCTTGTGTACTGTTGGTGGGATTATAAATTGGTACAGTTACTATGGAAAACAGTATGGCGTTTCCTCAAAAAATTGATATGATCCAGCAATTCCACTTGTGGGAATATATTAAAAGGAAAAAAAACACTATGATGAAGAGATATATGCACCCTGATGTTCATAGCAGTATTATTAACAATAGCTGAGACATGGAAACAATTAAAGTGTCTATAAATGGATGAATGGATAAAGAATTGGTGGAGTATATATACAGTAGAATAGTATTCAGCCACAAAAAAGGGAGGAAAGCCTGGCCTTTGTGACAGAGATGAACCTGGAGGGCATTACACTAAGTGAAATAAGTCAGAGAAAGCATATACTTTACGATCTCACTTATATGTGGAATCTAGAAAAAAAAAAAAAAACACAAAAAGCTGAATTCATAGAAAAAAAATCAGATTTGTGGTTACCAGAGGCAGGGTGTGGGGTGCTGAGGGAATTGTTGCAAAGTTGTTCAAAAGGTATAAACTTTCAGTTATAAGATAAATAAGTACTATGGATGTACTACGTAACATTATGACTATAATTAACACTGCTGTATGATATATATGTAAATTGTTAAGAGGGTAAAACCTACATCCTCATGACAAAGGAAAAATAGGTTGTTTTCCCTTTTTTTTGTTGGTATCTATATGAGATGATGGATGTTAACTAAACTTATTGTGGTAATCATTTCACAATATATGTAAGTCAAATCATTATGCGTATATCTTAAACTTCTACAGTGCTATATGTCAATTAAATCTCAATAAAACTGGGGGGAAAACCCAAAAAACAAAACTAAACTCAACTCTGAATAAGCATTTTTTTGCTTCAAAAAAAAAAAAAAAGAAAGAAAAATATTAAAAGTAGTTTCTCAGGCTGAAAGGAAGTGACACCATATAGTAATTCAAATCTATACAAAGTAACAAAGAGTACCAATAAAGATAATTTTGAAAGTAATTATAAAAGGCAGTATAATTATATTTTTCCTCCTTTCTTCTCTTAACTGATTTTTAATACAAAGATCATAAAATTGTATTTTAACATTATATAAAGATGTAATATATATTATAATAATAGCACAAAGAAGGGAAGAGAGAATGAAGTTACATTGGAGCAAGAAAGTGACACCAGACTGTAACTTGAATCTATGGAAAGAAATAACATGTACCAGAATAATAAATAAGTATATTGTAAATAAAGTATATTGTAGAACCATAGAGCAATCATTAAGAAAATGAGTCAGAATATATTAAAAAATGAATAAAGGAATTAAAGTGGTACATTAGAAAATAAACACATAATATAAAAGAAAGCAATAAAGGAGGAATGGAGGAACAAAAAGATATGAGAATGATAAAAAAACAAATAGAAAATGGCAACTCCAACTATATCAATAATTAAATGTGAAGGAGTTAAACACTCCAAAGAAAAGGCAGAGATTGTCAGACTGGACTGAAAAAAAAAAAAAAACACAGGTTCCAACTATATGACATCATAAGAGACATACTTTATATCAAAAAATACATGCAGTTTGAAAGCAGATGATGAAAAAAGATATACCAAGTAAACAACAGGCATAAGTGAACTGGACTGGCTATCCTACTATCAGACAAAATATACTTTAAGATGAAAACTGTTACTAGAAAAGAAGAGGAACATTTTATAAAGGGCCAATTCATTGGGAAGATATATCAACAAATATGTATTATTTGTATGACAACAAAGCTCTAAAATACATGAAGCAAAAGCTGATGGAATTGAAGGGAGAAATAACCCAATCTTGATTATGAGTAGAACAACTGGACAGAAAATTAGCAAGGATATAAAAGACCTGAACAACACTATCAACCTACTAGACCTACCTGACATCTATATAACACTTTACCAACAACAACAGAATATAAATTCTTCTCATATGCACATGGAACATTTTCTAAGACAGACCATATGTTAGGCCATAAAACAAGACTCAATTTAAAGGGATTGAAACCATACCAAGAATGTTCTCTGACCACAATGGAATTAAACTACAAATCAACTACACAAGGAAATTTGGGAAATCCACAAATATGTGGAAATTAAGCAACATACATTTAAATAACTCATGAATCAAAAAAAAATAACAAGAGAAATTAGAAAGATTTTTGAGCTGAATAAAAACACAAGGTATCAAATATATGGAATGCAGCTAACACAGTGTTCAAAGGGAAATTTAGAGCCACAAATGCCTACATTAGAAAAGAAAAAAGATCTTAAATCAATAACCTAACTACCTTAGGGAACTAGAAAAAATGTAAAAAATGTTATAAAGGGTATTATTATCAATTTGATAGAACTGAAATACGGATAGATTAGGTTAAAATATTGTTATCAAGATTAAATTTACTAATGTCAATATACGTATTATGGTGGTGAAAGAATATTCCTATCTGTGGGGAATACACATTGAAATATTTAGGAATAAAGGTTCAGAACAATCAACCAATCTCTTTCTCCCTCCCTTACCCCCTATACACATATAAGCATGTGTGTGTGCATGCAGGCCTGTGTGTAGGGGGAAGGAAGAAGTAATAAACTAAATGGGATAAAATGCTAATAAGGTGAATTTATATAATAAGTATATGGATATCCTTTGCATTATTGTTATTCTTACAGATTTTCTGTAAATTTAAAATTATTTAAAATTACTCTGTAAGTTTAAATTACTATATTATCAATATACATTTGCCCTTCAGTATCTCTGGGGCATTGGTTCCAGGACCCCCATGGATATCAAAATTCATGTATCCTCAAATCCCATAGTCAGTCCTCTATATTTGTGAATTCCACATCCTCAGATTCAATCAATCTCAGATTGTAAACATAGCAGTATATGTTTAAAAAAAAAAGTCTCATATATGTGGCACACACAGTCCAAACTCACGTTGTTCAAGGGTCAACTGCATTAAATTTATTAATAATTAATAAAGTTATTATATACCAACTAATATATTATTCTGTAAATTTAAAATAAACTCATCACATGTTAATATATTTTTATGAAACAGCTGTACTTTGTTTTTTTACCCTAATTGCTTTTAATTTGAACAAGCTCAGCCTGATTCTATTCTTGTACATTTTTCTCTGAAGAATTAGATACCATTTGAACAAACAAACAGAAAACCACCACCACCACTACCAAAAAACTGCGTGTCCCCTGTCATCTTCTAATGTAGATCATCATCTTCTTTATATTTTGATAAGGCCCAAGATGAAGAGTTTTTGATTTTTTGTTTTTCTCCCTAACATACCTTAGACCCAGAACAATTATTTTCAAAAACAGAAAGTAATTACTAAGAAAAGTGGTATTGCTTTACATGTTTTGCAAATCTCTGTCTAGCTTAATAGAAGGTAATAGGATTCACATTATCTGTTTCTGCATTCAATTTTATAATATCTTGTTTGGATGAAAGTATATGAAGAAAAGCTAGCATTATACAGATATGTAGTTGGAAAAGGAAAAGATATTTTAAATAGCATTTTCAGATAACTATGGGTATTTGTCATGCAGCATTTTCTTAAAGGTTAGTTGGAATGTGGAATGAGAAACTGTATCAATGAAGTTTTCTGTTGCATTAAAATCCATTGGTTTATACTGTACTTCAAGTAAGTCACTTACTTACCCATGAACAATTTTGTAACATCATATACTGGTCATTTGTAAAAATCCTAGTTCACTAAATTATACAAATTTTCCAATTTTTTTCTAACATTTTGGAATTTTAATCTTAACTCATTGTTTTTACTTTGAATTTCTGAGTAAGTTGCTTAATATTTCTTTGGCTTTTATTTTCAAGAATTATTTTGGAAAACATGGCTAGATTGATTTTTTTAATTTTTTTTTTTTTATTGAAGTGTAGTCAATATACAAGGTTAGTTTCTGATGTACAGCAAAGTGATTCAGTTATACATACATATATATGTGTGTGTATACATATATATATTTTTTTCAGATTCTTTTCCATTATAGTTCATTATAAGAAATTGAATATATTTCCCTGTGCTATGCAGTAGGTCCTTGTTGTTTATCTATTTTATATATAGTACTGTGTGTCTATTAATCCCAAACTCCTAATCTATCCCTCTATTTTTCCTCCCTGGTAACATTTTGTTTGACATACTATATTATATATTATCAACAACTCACATTCATTAATATCAGTACTAATCTCATCAGAAAAATCTTTTGTGGTGAAGGAAAGTGCAGCATTTATTGCAGGGTGAAAATTCTTTTAAATATTCTGGTCCCAATACAGGGACAAGTTTTCCAAAGTTCCAATTTTCACTTGAAATCTCAAAATTTGTAATAGGCTAAAATATTATCAGTTGTTTCCTTAAAGTGGCAAACTCACTTCACTTGCCTGAGAAAATATTTGCCAAATATCCAAGCCCAAATAATCATAATTTATCTCTCAGCTGGCCTCTCAAGTAAAAATTGCTCCCCTGAAAAGAGTGGCTAATTTAGCCAGTAACTCAACAAGAATCACAAAAGCACTTTTCCTTGAGACAACCCCCCTACTTCAGTCTGCAAGAAATGTGCCTCCTATTTTATCACACATAATATTAAAAAGCCATGCACTGAAGGGTAGATATTTAAATAAAGTTAATTTTTACTGCTTTGCTAATATCTTTGAGTAAAACTATTGGCTTTTTAAAATTTTTACTGCACATGAAAATTACAACAAGCAATGGGCATATTTGGTGTTACACCCTAGACTCATGTTAAGACACCAACAATTTTCCTCTACATTAAAAATATATATATAATTTATTTAGAACATCTGGCCAAGTGGCACATGAAAAGATGCCCAGTATTATTGGTCATTGGGGAAAATCAAATCAAAACCACAATAAGATATCACCTCACATCTGTTAGAATGGCTATTACCAAAAAAATGAGAAACAGCGTGTATTGGTAAGCATGTGGTGAAAATTATCTCTTGGTCACTGAAGTGTGGGAATTTAAACTGGTGCAACCACTATGGAAGACACTATGGAGGTCCCTCAAAAAATTAAATATAGAGCTACTATATGACCCAGCAACCCCACTTCTGAGTATTCATCCAAGGAAAACAAAAGCACTAATTTAAAAAGATATATATATCCCCATGTTCACTGCAACATTTATAATATCAAAGACATGGAAACAACTTAAGTATCCATCAATGGATGAATAGAGAAAGAAATTGTCACACACACACACACACACACACACACACACGAATACTATTCAGTCATCAAAAGAAAGAAATCTTGCTATTGACAACACGGTTGGATCTCAAGGATGTTATGCTAAGTAAAATAAATCAGAAATAAACCAGACAGGGAAAAACAGTATTATATGATCTCTCTCATATGTGGAATCTAAAAACAAAAACCAAAGACACAGAGAAACTGGTAGTTGCAAGAGGGGGTTGGTGAGAGTGGGAGAAAGGGGTGAACTATTATTCTTTCTTTAGTTTAAATAAACTGAATAAAAGTTTTTAAAAAGAAAAACCACAGCTAAACTGACATTATTTGAAGCACAACTAGACTAATTCCTTTGTCAATTGCTCTATCTTGAAAAAAAAAAATCACAGGACAAGTTAATTTCATGGTTTTGTTTTTTGTTTATTTGGGTTTGTTTTTTGTTTTTTTTGTTTGTTTGTTTGTTTATCATTGTCTCTGAGTCAGTTTTTTGAGAATTTAGTCTAACAGATGATTTCTTTTCTATTTTTGTAATTTTTAGAATGGTTACCTTAAAAGATGGAAGAGAAAGCATAATTTACTATATTTACAAATGGTACAAAAATGTTTCCTTGTGTTTAAAAAAATTTGCTAATTGTGCCAACAATGCCTGAGTATGCTTCACTATCTGGGAGCCCTATTATAACACTTAGTCAAATAGCAAATTTTATTTTTGAAATATATATATTTTAGTTTTATTATGAAAAGCATTTGCCTTAATAGATTTCCTGAAAGCACCTCAAGGAAAGCCAGGAGTCTGTGGACCACTTGTTTCAAGAATCACAAGTTATAATGCTACTTGTTCTATATCTACATGGGAAGCAGAAAATAATGTAATGAGCATGAAATTTAGGGTCTGTGTACAACTACATCCTGACTATAAAGTAATGCAAAGGAATTAAATAAAGCATGTCTCTGAGACAGGTTGAAGAATTTTCTTTTATGTGATTTATGTTTATTATGAAATTTTTTCAACATAAAAGTAGAATTTTATTGTGAATCCCAAATGTTCTACTTAGATTAAACTGGTATTATTTTGCTGTTTGCTAGCATATTGCTGGAGTACTTTAAAGCAAATTCCAGACACCATGACATTTTACCCTTATTAAACTTAATACCTAGATCATATTCAATTTTTTCCAATTGTCCCCATTCCCCCACCAAAGTTGTTCCACACTTAACTTGTTTGAATTTTAATCCAAAAGTGTTCTACATGTTAATTTGGCTATTATGAATGAATAAAAAGCCCAGGTCAGTTTTCAAATAGACTGTCTAAATTCTGGATTTGTCTAATTGCTTCCAAATGGTGCTGTTTATCTCCTTCCTTGGTTTCCCATATTTCCTATAAACTGAGATTTGAGCTTAAGGTTTGGCAAGATTCAGGTTCAGCGTTTTTAGCAAGATGGTGGTACTGCAATAAAGCCTTTATGAACCAAGGCATCACCTACTACACATAGGATTACACAGATTTTCTTTTTCTTCTTCAGGAGATATACGGCCCAATCCTAGAGATGGAACGATATAAAACAGTACCATAGCTCCATGGCACTTGTTAGAACTGGAAGACACCTTCATGATAGAGGTCTAAGCCAAGTGGTTTACCCAAAGGCATGCAACTTTTAAGAGGAATTTCATTAGCAGATTTACTTAGCTGTGGCCATTAAAAAAAAATAAGCAAATATTTTCAGAATCAGAGTTACTATTTTATTTTCATATTGCCCCACCTAAGTATCCTAAAAATCATAATCTGATAATTTTATACTTCATTGGGAAATATCTTTCAGTGATGGATAAATTGAGGAACTTAAGTTTGTAGTTTATTTATAGAGTGTTTTAGAATCACTGAAGGAAAGATTCTTTACCTATGTTGTGACTGTGGTTTTTTTGTGAGTGGGGTGTTCACAAGTTTCTGAATTAATGATCTTTGTTAAAATAAATGTAAATCAAAACCAACAAAGTGACAAATAGAAAGGGGGTTCAAAGACTATTATGGCAATTCCTGGTAGCATCAGTGTAACTAAGATTCTATTAGTTTTCTCTAAGTTAATGATTTCACAGTGAAAATATGCTCAAGGCTGACACTTGGCATGTAAATATTTAGCCCAGAGCAATTCTTTGTAAGGAAAATTTAATTAAGTTAGTCAGTGAAGGAGGGTTAAAAATGGCTGATCGGAAACCACAGAAAGAATTTTCATTTTAGAAGTCTTGTCGTGGCTAGTAGTGGTGAGAAGGTAAGTAAATTCTTTGGAATTTACTACTAAAAAGAAAAGAAAACTGTCATTTCAGTCTCCCTTCCTACAAAAACCCTCGTTCCCCTGGGAGAATAATAACCATTCACAAATAATACTTCTCATGATAAATTTGAAAGACTCCAGCAAATGTCACCTGAGGCCTAGGTGGCAGAAGCTGGCCTTTAGCTTGTGTGGTAAACACCTGACACTGTGGTGGTTACAAATAACTTGAGAACTGCATTTTTGCCAGAGAAAAAGGAAAGACTTTCATTATTAAAGCATCAAAATGAAAAGAAACACCAGCTCAGTGAGGCTGCAAAGTTGTCCACCCTTTCTGTGCCGCTCATGGTTTAGCTCATAGCTTCCGCGCAGAGCTACGATTCGGAGCTGAACTGTCCTGCCTTTGCACAGTTTCGATTCTAGAACCAGTGATTTGCTTCTGTGGCCACAGCGAGTCACGGCCCAGATAAAATCTAGGATCAGACTTCTGGCAGGCAGTCTTTCAGAATCTTAAGCAGAATTTCCTGGACTGCAGAGAGGGTAAGTGAATGAGTTCACAGAAATGACAGAAACAAAGTGTTTCTGTTTCATTTTGGAATTGCTGAATCTGGATTCACTGGCAACAGACACAGTTTAAATACAAAGGGAGGTCCCCCAGGTCCCTGCTTTGCTCCACTTTTTTAGTAACCCATATGGGTTAAAATTAGTGGCAAAAATAAGCTTACCTTTCAGGAAAAGAATTAGAATCTCTTCTCTGAAAAATGTAATGTGTTTTTATTGACACAATCTTATCAGCAGGTAGAATGACATTCCTAGTTTATAGATGGGGAGATTCAAGCAGACACACAAGGGTAGGGGAGTGAAGGAACACTGTGCCTGGAACAGGACTAGGGCACAAACACTAGGGTGAAAACAGTCTGACCAGTGTCCTGTGTCAAATCCTCACCCTTCATTTTCTATACCTCATCTCACCAGCCCCACCCCTACATAGAAAGAAGCAAGTAAACAGGGAAGTTAACACAATTCCTAGGATAATGAAAACTGACATTTATTGAGTATTATGTGTCAAGCATTGGTCTAAATGCCTAACCTGTAACAAATTATTTCATCCTCACAACCACTCTATGACTTACAGATGGGGGAAGTGAGAAACAGAGAGGTTAATTAATTTGTCTAAATTCAGAGATAATCAGCGCAGGGCAGACTTGTGAATTTAAGCCACAGGGCCTTTTTCTTCACTGTGATGCTGTGGCCCACTGGGCCCCTGGAATCCTCTTCCATGCTCTCCCCTCTAACGTCAAGATGTTTCATAGTTTTATTTTTCCCCTTAGTGCAACTTTTCACATGTTTAACTTCAGGGATAATGACTGTATTTGATTTCACAGTATTGCCTCAGAACCTACTGAAGGTACTATTGTAATATGTAATAAATGCATTATATTACATTTCAAAATAACAACAAATTCTAAATTTAAAAATCTATTTTGCCCCAGGGGTTTCTGAATTGTGGGTCCACAGCATGTGCTTTTTAACCCTCATAACTTAGGGGAAAAGGAAGTGGTTTAGATCAAGTTTGAGAAGATATATTCTGACATAAGCTTTCATCAGACACACAAAAAAACATGTCCAGAAAAAAATGTATGAAATTAACTACTACACACAGCTAGTTAGTAGTAGAATGGAAATTGAGACGCAGATCTGGAAACTCTGTTCTTTGATAAGGACAACATGTCTTTGACCAGGGATTCATGCTTCCTTGACTATGGACAGATGTCCAATGACTGCAGTGGGTTGACCAGATGCTAGGGCAGGCCAAGCCAGGACTGCTCCCTAGAGAAGCAGCTTAGGCCTTTTTCATCTGGAGCTTTTCTTAGGGGCAGACGGGAACCAGCAGATAGTAACTTCACCTAAAGGTAATTAACATGTTTTGCCAATATGCTCAAGAACTAAGTGTAATGCTTATTTTAAAAATAGAAATTTTAGCTCTCCTACCCTTCTACCCTGTCTCACGCTGTACAAATCTGGATGTTAACAAGCACTCCAGGCAGAGTCCTCTGACCATGATTTGTTTGGTTAGCACAGGCATTCTCCATCAGTGCCTGCTTCCCGGAACCCTTGAATTGCGTAGTTCCAGGGGCAGCCATTCTTATCATAGCCTCTATGCAAACGGGGCCCCCTGCTGTTGTGCAGTGTGCAGCCTGTGCAGCCCTACACTGGGGTCCTGCACTTCAGCAGATATCCTTCCCTCCAAGAATGTCAACGAGGCAGATGCAGTCCTGCATATGGTATCAGCAAGGGAGGGCCAGGGAAAATGAGAAAAGTTCAGCCCTGGTGAACTTATCCAGATGTTGCAATCAAGATATATAGAAATACTCATTTTCTGGAAAACACATAGAAATATTTATAGAAATGTATACAAAATTTAATTTTAGCATACATGTGTTTCTATTTTACAGTTAAATATGTTTTTATTTTTATTTCCAGCGCTTAAGCCTCTGGAAGAACATAACCTAGTCCTGTCGACATCTTTTCATTTTCTCTTTTGTCAGTCTTTCCTTACTCTCTACCACTTACCTGCCTACCTACTCCCCCTGCAAACTAACCTCACTCCAATTCCTCCAACCAAAAACAAAACAAAAACAAAAAAACCCACCCCCAAACAAAAAACATCTGCTTAGCCACTTTCTGATCAACCCCAACAGTCCTAAACACCACAGCCTGGCTCAGCTTCTGCTCGTCCAGTCTATGTTTCCTAAGCTAATAACTCATGGTGGAATTTCCAGCACTGGAGTAAGTGGAGAGGCATGTGTAGGGGTTTAGGTGATTTAAGTAGATTTTAAAAACACTTTTCAAATCATACCGCACATCTGCCTCATTATTCATGAATACTGATGGAAAATCTAGTTTCTTATCGTACAGGTAGGTCATCCATGTCTATTTAGGACTTATGCTCAAACCCATCCCCCACTATAGGCACTATCACAAAGCCAAATAAAAGACCTTTCTCAGAGGAAAAACTGGCCACTTCCAAGCTAGATTTGGTGCTACTGCATGGTGAGCTAGTTAGAGGGGCCAGAGGCAGACCATGTTAGTGCCCTGGAGAGTATAAACACTCCAAAAGGTCAAAAATGTCATTCTCCAATTGGCTAAGGCCTTGGAGAAAATTAGGCATATGCCATCAGCCCTTAGAGTCAAGGATTACATCAGTTGGTCTAGTAAATTCTTGGCGCAGGAGCATCTTATAGGTGTCCCAGAGCAATAAAGAGAAATATGACAGAGTTACCAAGAGCTGGCCCCCAAAGAGAAACCAAGGCGCAACCAAAGAGGTCAGGAGGTAGAGTGCAGATGAGGAGTGTGGTTAGGACAGACTGGGGTTCCCCCAGGAGCCTTCTGCCACAGGCCACCAACCAGCCCAGAGAGCTGATGGGAAAAAGCAAACTCACGCTGAAGACGACTTCCAATAAGGTGGCATTTCTATTCTTTACAAAAAGGAAAGCATTTCCCATTTCCTCCTTCATGAAAATATGATGGTCCCCCATGGAAGCACATCTCCCCTACAGACAATTCACTAATACAAGCCGTCAGCATGTACTCAGTTCTAGCGACACAGTACTAGCACCAAGTCCCATTCTAGTCTTAGAGCTAAGGAAGAGTTTTTATTTTCCTGGCTATATTTAATAAAAAGAAAAGCACATTCCCCGGAGCAGGGATGGGCAGTGGGAATGGCTCACTATTCTGAAGATCAGGCAGATGTTAACTATGATGAAGAGTTCCTTAGTGGTACTGAGTGGTCAGAATCTAAATGCCTCTGATTTGAGGGGGCAAATATAAACATCTGTACATATGTTAGATCTGATGTCCATGACCAAGGACTGGTTAGAAGTCGGGGTCTTGCTTAAATGGTTACTATTCAAATATACGCACTTAAAAGCAACTGCCCTCACTGGTACACTGGACCAGTCCCTATATGAAGAAAAGAACACCTGTTTTTATAAAATTTTAAATTTGTTAAGTGATTCTCAGTGATTTATTAAACAAAAATTATTTTAATTTCTCGAAAAGTTGAAAATTGTTCAAATTTATAGTTTTAACGCTTTTAGAATAGGCTTTGCTCTGTGAGAAAGGCTTTCCATGTAACTTTTAAAATAGAGGAATAATTGAAGTGCTTTTAAACACATCTGGATACAGTGTCAACATATTCTATGTCACAAAAGCAAATCTGCTCACAGTATATGTAGTTCAGGTTGATCGGTGGTTTTCAGCATTTATTTGGTTGTATTGTGTTTTGCTTATGTAGATAAAATATTATACATTAATTGACAAAAATAGTTTAGGATAAAAAGGAAAGGAGCTTGCATTAGTCAGCCAGGGCTGCCATTACAAAATACCACAGACTGGGTGGCATGACAGAAATTTACTTCCTAACAGTGCTGGAGGCTGGAAGACCAAGACCCAGGTGCCTGTAGGGCTGGTTTCTGGTGAGGGCTCTCTTCCTGACTTGCAGGTGGCTGCCTACCTATGTGTGCTCCTGGGGTTTTTTCTCTTTTTATAAGGACAGTCCTGTTCGATCAGGGCCCCACCCTTATGACCTCATTTAACCTTAATGTTAATTACTTCCTTCAAGGCCCTATCTCCAAATGTAGTCACATTGAGTTAGGGCTTCACTATACGAATTTGGGAGTGGGAACACAATTTGGTTCACCGCAGAGCTACCAGAACCAGAGCATTTAGGTTTTAAATGCTTATTAAATGCTTAATGCCCTGCCTGCTATGCTTTTATAAAACTAAATCTTGATCTTAACTCTAATGTCTTATAAATAGGCTTAAAGCAAAGAAAAAAGTGTTATGTCCATTACCCAGGGAAAAGAAAAGGTTCCTTAACAATGAAAGAGGACAATACCTATGGTATTGAAAAGAATAAATAGTATTTGTTCTCTCAATGCCAGAAGTATTTTATTTGCTACATGTTCTCATTACTACAGGCTACTACACACAAAGTTTTCTTGCTTTCTTTTGTCCATGCACATTGCTAATTTAGACTGGATTTTGAAGTGGACAACTCATTTAGTTCCTCAAAACATCTCATATGAATGGCCAAAATTAGGAAGCAACTGAAAAAGAGAGTTTAGTGCCTAGCTGATAGATGGCATAATTATTAACACATAAAAAAAATTTCCAGATTATTTTCCCCATATATCTATTGTTTCCCAAGACTTTCTAAACTGCCTTCTCTGTTGTGTCTAAATATCTACTGGGAATAAATGCTTAGAACAGGTCATGAGACAAGAGGGAAGAGGGCAGGGCACAGTCATTAAAAAAATTACACAGCAATTGAGGATAGAATATAAACTAGGCAGAACCAACTAGGCCCAAGATGGTGGAAGATTTGACTTCCAGTAGAACTTGAGCCTCATTATATGCTCATTACAATAAAATTAGCCTTACAGATAAGAAGTACCCACCGTGCACCAATGCCATGACACTTCCAATTAAGTCTAAATAAGGACAAAAATCCCTTCACCCTTGGGAAGGTGGAGCTGGGATGAAAATCAGGAAATGTAACTCCAAACCCCTTCTTCTGCAATGAATATTCCACCCATTCATTTTTACAACCCATATAATCAGCTTGCCAGAGAAACTCAGCACAGCTTCTTACCCAAGGCTGCCCGCTCTCCCCTTGAGAGCATCCTATCACTTAATAAATCCTCACTTTACTTTCTTGTCTCCATGTCTCATCTTTAAAATCTTTCTATGATGAGACAAGAACCTACTCTCTGGTAAAAGGCATACACCCTTTGAAGTTTCTTCTACTCTCGTCTTTATCTTCAACCCCATCCATAAAAAGTATCCAACTTTGCTTAGAACTTCAGGGGCTTATGCCGATTAAATAAAGTGGGACTGAAGTTGAAGTCCTTATTTATCTCATCAATGTGTGTGCAGTGTTGCTCAGCTCCCCTCATGAATGCAGAGCTTTTCCAGCTTTTCCCTGTCATCCCAGCACATTATAAATTTACAATCCAAGAAGCAAAAAAAAAAAAAAAAAAAAGTGATCACAGTAAGGACAAGTGCTAAATTTTTTGAGTAAGCAAGTAGATGGATGATAGATTACAATACAGAGTGTCCGAGTTGGAAAGAATCTTAAACATCATCTTTAATTTTCTCATTTTTATCAATGAGAAAAAACAAACACAAAAGCACATGAGGAATCTCTTCTGTGGTGATCATGGAGTGAAGCAATGATCATAGAAGGTCATAAAATCACAGGGTAGAGAAAGGATGAGTTGGCAGAGAGGAGGAAGAAAAGCTATAGCCAGTCTAACAAGGCAGGGACAGAGCATCAGGCAACAAAACCCATGGTTAAAATCATAAACTATGGCATCAGACAGACCTGGATTTGAATCCCAGCCGCCATCACGCAGTAACGGTGTAACCCTGGAAAAGTTGTTTGTCTTCCCCTTGCCCCAGTGTCTTCATCTGAAAAACAGGATAATAACAGTGTGAATTATGAGAATTTTTAATTCTCTGGTAGATTTTTTTTTACATGGACTAAATAGAGTGCTTAGACTAGAGCCTAATCCATAATGCTCGGTAAACATTATTGACTTATTCATCTCCCCTTTGAAAACCTAGAAATACTTCAGGGATTTAGGGATTTCAGGAATAGGTTGAATAACAGATATGAGAAAGAGGTAAGACTCATACAAACTCAGTGATGGAATTTCTAGTTTCCACAACATGTGGATCTAGATAATATAGACTCCTCTTCAGCTATGAACATATAAACAGGCCAGAAAAAAAAAATAACAAAAAATATTAAGTACATAGTTGAGTGAAAAGGGGAGAAGAAAAGTCTGAGCCAAGAATGAAGAACTTACAGCCAGAGTTGATGGCCATGACTGGGATGCTAAACACAGGGTGCTGGAAGGAAGGAGGCACTAATGCCCATGTGGGAACACCTGGGACCATGGGCTTGCCAACGACAGAGATCTAGAACTGAAAACTTTCAACCCGGCAAAGACTGCCATCTCCATGAAAGAATGGTAAGAGGTCTACTAACCAAAGCAGCAGCAAGAAACTTGCCTAAGGCTCTAGGGGAGAGCTGCTGTGAGAAGTTATTGTTAAAAGGAGTCCTAGGAACTGATATTTCTGTTGTAGCAATATTTCTACAACTTAGGCATGTTGAATTTCTATACACACACACCACAGACTACTAATAGAGATATGTTCATAATGAAAGAAACCAGAAGCTAGGAGATGATGTAATAATATCTTTAAAATGTTGATGAAATATATTTACCCGGAAGTTCTATACTTATCATTTAAGACTGAAGTAAAATTAATACACTTTCAAGCAAATCTGAGAACTGTTTTTTGAAATAACCACTAGTGGATGCCTTTCTCTAAGAAAGAAACTGAACCAAGGAGGAAGGAGTGGGTAGTAATGATGAACAAATTCTTAAGCCTAAGTATATGTGAATAAGTATTGGCTGTTAAACACAAACAAACAGTAATAATAACGTCTAATTTAAGAGGGTTGAAAATAAGGTGCAACTACAGTTGACCCTTGAACAACAAGGGTTTGAACTACACAGGTCTACATATACATGACCTTTTTTCAGTAAATATGTACTACACTACTATATGATCTGTGGTTGGTTGAACCTGTGGATGTGGAACCGTGGATGTGGAGGGATGACTGTAAAGTTTTATGTGGGTTTTGATAGCACAGGGTCAGCACCCCTATCCCCTACATTGTTCAAGGGTCAACTGTACTTCACTAGACAATAATAACACGAGGGTTGAAGAGAGTTTCTCAGGAGGAATGTAGTAACATCAATTAATTTTAGACTTTGGTAAGGCAAGTATGCATTTAATATTGAACAATATTGTAAGAATGGCAAGAAATATATAAATTTCAGATTAGCAGAGAAAGAAAAGGCAGAATAAGAAAAACGTAATGAATCCAATTAACAGCAAAAAAGAAGAAAAACCTACCTTTATCTATCTCACAAACTAAAATTAAAAAAACAAATCCAATTACAGTAGTAATTTAAATAACTAGCTGTACAGAATAAATTTGCCATCTCTAAGTCAAAGATGATCATGTTAAATAGAAGAAATACAGTCCCCCTGGGTGCTATACCCAAGAGGCACATCTAAAATTTAGTGATACCAACAGATTGAAAGTAAAAGGATGGAGAAGATATACTAATCAAACAAATTTTGAGAAGAAATCTGGAGTGGTAATATTATTATCAAATGAAATATATTTTAGGGCAAAATGCTTATTAATGTTATTAGTATTGTTAATAGCTACTACTTTCTGTATGACAGACATTGTTTTAAGAGAACATGAGTTCACTACTATAACTCTATGACGTAGATATATTATCTCATTTTCTCAGATGAGGAAACTGAGACTCAGAAGATTACTAAGTGGTGATATCGGGATTTGAACACAGGTATCCTGGTTCAAATGTCCATCCTTTTAACCACTACATGATGAAAAGAGCCATTATATACCGTAAAAGGAAATTCACTGGGAATTGAACCCGTATGCCCCTAGTAACATAACCTCAAAATAGGAAAGAAAAGAAATAAAATTTAAAGAACAGCAAAAAAAAAAAAAAAAAAAAAAAAAAAATCTGTAATTATTGTAGAAAGCTTAGCGTATTTTTCTCAGAAACTGATAAATCAAGTGGTCAAAGAAATCAATAAAGCTCTGAAACATTTGAATTACAGAATTAAGGAGTTTAAACTGATGTGTATGTCTCTCTTGCTGTATGTATGTATATACACACATAGACACACAAATATACAAACCTTTGGCAATATTGATCAAGGAGAAAATTATAAACAAACTTTATCAGAATTAAAACAAGAATCAGGCAAATAAAGTAGGTTTTTAAAATCATCTGAGCTAAATACAATGTGATATCCTGATTAGATCTTGGAACTAAAACTGGACTGCTATAGACTGAATGTTTATGTCTCCCTACCCCGCCCAAAATCATATGTTGAAACTTAATCCCCAGTGTGATGGTATTTGGAGGTGAAGCCTTGGGGAGGTGATTAAGTCTTGAGGGCAAAGCTCTCATGAATGGGATTAGTACTCTTATAAAAAAGATTTCAGAGAGCTATCTCTTCCCTTCCACCACTTAAAGTTATAAGAAGATGACTGTATGAAACAGGAAGCAGACCTCACTAAACACCAGATCTGCCAGCACCTCGATCTTGGACTTCCTAGTCACCAGAACCATGAGAAATAAATTTCTGTTGATTACAAGCCACCCAGTCTGTGGTATTCCTTTACAGCTGCCTGAGCAGGCTAAGACACTGACACTAGTGGAAAAACTGGAAATCCAAATAAAGTTTGTAGTTTAGTTAATAGTAATATGCCGATGTTAATTTCTTACTTTTGAAAAATGCACCAGAGTAAGGTGTTAACTTTAGGAGAAACTGGATGAAGGGCAAAGAGACCTTCCATCTGTACCATCTTTGTAACTTTTCTATAAATCTAAAAGTACCCCAAAATTAAGTTAATTCTAAAAAATCATATGGAATTTTACCTATAACTAGTGGTACTGGTTTTATCTGTGACATAAAGGAAACATATGATACATTTGAAATGTATGTTTCTTTTATGAACCACGAGAACTTGTCATCCAGTTATACTTTGAAGGACTGACTGACCAAAATACTACATTTCCAAGGAGCAAAATAAGGGAAAATAGCAGATGAAAGTCATGCACTGAAAATCTGAACATTGTATAAGAAATGTATTTCTAGCCCCCAATCCACTGATTGACATTGCTAAGTGGCAGGGAATCAGATAGGAAGTTTAAAAGGAAAACAGGCCACTGTGCTTGGTCACGAGGGCTACTTCTCTTTTGGGGAGGAAGTCCCAGTTTCCCCAAGGCTGGGAATTCTGCGTAAGGTTCCCATTCCTTTCTCTCCTGCAGGAATAAGCATGTAGGGGGAAAAACAGGAGTGGATTTTGCTGGTCTCAGGGCTATAACTTATATTACTTCCAATAAGAACATCACTTTATCACTGGACAGACAATGCAGCCAGACTATATAATAAAAGCTACTGCAAAAACATAGTTTCAGGTGAACATAAACAGCCAAAGCAGCCCAGGGGTCAACATTGTCCAGGAGCAAGGAAGTTGGAGATGGACAACTAAAATACTTTAGGGTATTTGGCTCAGGAAAAAAATTCTACCAGCACGTATTTATATAACTATGTTAAATGAAGACAAAATATTTCTGGAGCTCCTCACTGGGTGAGAAAACGCTCACATACATCTGCTGTTTCATATCATCATTTATTTCGCTTAAGAACATCAAAAGAGTCCCATTTGTATGTTTTCATCCATTTAGAGAGGGGACAAGGTGTTCAGACAGACTTGAAGCGAAGTAGGCAAATCCTTATTACCTGGGATATTCCCATCGTTTGGCTAAGATTACTCAGTCCTAAACTCCACACAACCTCACATCATCTTTTTACTTGATAGGCTGCTTTTTTGGGAAGGGCCCAAGAACTTCATGTGACTTTTTAGGGACACAAAACCAACCCTGACCCTTACTGACTCCAAGGAAGTCTACAGAGGGGCCTTGTTTTTCCAGCAGTCACACTCCCCGTGTTAGGCGGGGACCTCCCACGAAGACGCATGGACGACACCAGCACAGCGATGCCTCTTGATGCCCTCCATCTGGACATATTGCTTCTGCTTCCTTATCTGTAACATGGGGCTAGCCAATATACCTAGCTCAGGGTTAACATGTGGGCTAAGTAAGATAATTATCTCAATGACAAAGGCCCAGGCACAGTGCCTGGTATATCAACTGCTTAATAAATATTTGTTTAATGAGTTCATCAGTGGATGAAGGGGTGAATGAACTCATCTCCCCTCCTCTAGAAAAAACATAAGCCCCTGTCATGCTCCCCCTACTGCCTGCACCATTCCTCTAAATCCTGGAGGGCTGAACACATAGCTAGAGTCTCCTTTCAAGCTGTTGGGTAGCCAAGCACCGACCCCTAGTCTAAAACCAGACTCCAAAATGTTGCTTGGCTGGCCGATTGTGCTATAACTTGAGCCAGTTTCCAGTTCAGACAAAACCTTGCCTCCTTTGCTCCCTACTCTGCCAAAGAACTTTTCAGACTTTTAATCCCCAACTGCAGTATAATACCTTTGGAGACATGTCTGATTAATTTGCCTCCTTGGGAGCCATCTGGCGCTATTAGACTGTTTAGATCCCAACGTGTGTGTGCACAGGCAGCTCTGGATTGAAGGGAACTGGGTAGATTCTCTCAGTGGGTGATTGCATGATTTCTGCTTTAATGTGCTGGACCCCAGTTACCAATTTTAACCCCGTAAGTGTAGGGAAGAAAAGAATATGTTCTTTTATAGAGTTTGTCTTTCTCTACCAGGGTGGCCAATGCAAAGGATGTGGACACATTTCTTTCCTCATCAGGAAAAGTGGTCTGCTTTTCTCTATTAACCCAGGGTTGGCCCACTCAACCAATCTGGGCCTCCTTGAGGGTAAATCCCTTACCCTCAACTTCCTAAATCTGACAGCCAAGAACTTGCCCCCCAGCCCTGCCCACTCCTCAAGCCTTCTCGAGCCCTCCTGGGGTTGAACTCTGAGTAATGTTGCCACTTGCCCAGATCATGTGTCCCTGTTCCAGCCCACTCTTCTGCTTCACCCCCATCCCCTTTCCTGTCCTGTGATCCCCTGGCTGAACCTCCAGCCCTCAGAGCTGGGGTATGGGCATTAAGAACCTTATGCTGTAAATCTGAATTGGATTCAAACTGTTGGATATGTGAGATGAGGGGACAGCGGGCACTTGTGTCATCTCACCTGAAGCCTCACTTGGCAAGCAACAGAAACCATGGCTGACTTAAGCAGAAAAGGAACCATTTTCAAAGAATAGGAGGTAACTCACAAACTTTTCAGGAACACTGGGCTCGGAGCCGGCGGGAGCATGGACTCAGCAGTGAGTACTTCCTGCTTCTCCATGGACCACAGGAAGCTGGACGTGGGTGCTGTCGCTACTACTGTCACCAAACGGTGTCTCTCCTGCTTCTGCTTCTTTGCGCCTCTGGTTGTCTGTTTAAAGGTTGGGTTGATGCATCTGAGGGACCCACCTCAGGTCACATGCCCAAACTCCAGCTGCAAGGAAGGCTAGCAAAGGGGGTTTTCCAACCTTTAGGAAGGGGATTTCTCGAACACAGAAATGAAGATCATGTACTAGATAGCTAAAAAATGGCAAATGGCAATTACATGCGTCTCACCATTCCCTGTTCTGTTCCTCATTCCTGTCTTCTGCAGACAAGCACTACCAGCGTGCCCTCCCTGCCTCGCACTTGCAGGATGCCCCAGGATTACAGACTTTGAGCTCCTACTTCAGCCACAGTGGGTGGCTCCCCAGGCCAGGATCTGTGGTGTGGCTTCCTGCTTGACCTCCAAAATTTTCCTCGTGCCAGTTTTGTAAAGAAAAGCCTGTCATCCCTCTCCATTCATCCTGACGGACAGACTAGGAGGGCTTCAGTTGTCATCTTGCTCCTCTGCTCTCCACATCCCTTACTCTGAAGCTTACCACGTGCCTGCAAACTCTGTCTGCATTGTCAGCATCAGCCTCTGCTTACTTAGTGCTACAGTCACTGATTTTGGAATCTAGGGTCTGGGTCCAGGTTGCCAGGAGCCACAGGCTTATAGGGCTAGTAAGAACATTTCTGAGTCTGCAAACAAAGACCCTTGAAGAAAACAGGTAGCTTTAGAGGACACTGTCACACTAGTTCCCCTGACGGCAAAGCACTTACAGAGACGGAGAATTAAAAGGTCATCTACTGAGGGAGAAGATGCTCCTATCATCCTTCCTTGATGCTCACTAGTGAAGGGCTCTGTGTTGATGCCATCCCCCTGCCAACATTTGGTTCCCAAGCTTGTTCTCTTGTATCTGTCTACCCAGGTCCTGGAGTGCAGCCAGCTTACCGATGCTGAAAGGATGCTCACTACAGAGAGACTGCTTGTCTGGCTGTGTACAGCGAAGATGACAGCAGGACACCAGGACAGCTGCTGGAGGGGAGAGGAAGTGGGCAGCTGCGAGCAGGGTGGTCAGAAGACCTGCCTCAGAGATGCCCTGAGATGCAACAAATCACAAAGCCCTACATCTTTCAACAGTCGAGCAGGCAGAGTAGCCTGTTGGGAAGCAACCAGGAATCAGGGATTCCTTTAAGTGGGTCAGAGAAATAGAATTGCCGAAGGAGGTGAGGCCCGTCCATCATAGGCTCATGGCCATTCCACTGACCAGCCTAAGGCCCTCCTGTGTGCAGGCCCCCTGTGGAGGGTGGTCTGGGCCATCTAGTAGTATACACAGGAGAGGATCATGTTGTTTGGGATTTTTTTTTTTTTTTTTTTTTGGTTTAAAGCAAAAGAAGTGGTTTCAACATGTTTCCATTTTCATCCCAGCACTTCCAGCACATTCGGTTCACATACATGAGGGACAGCACAACATCCATCAGTAAGGTCACTTCAAGCATTGAAACAAATATGTCCGTACCTGGGCATGACTTTGGAGCCCAAGACCAAATTACTAACAGGCTACTTCACATAATTTTTCACCTGATCTACCTCCTGAAAGGATTTGAGATTGCCTAGGATAAAAGCTTAGGTGCAGTAAAACCAAAAACTACAAACACAAGAGAAAAACAAATAGCAAGTTTAAAGGGGAACAATCATACTGAGAAGCCCTGGCCAAAAAAAAGAGAACAGTAATGGAACCCAGATCTTTGTCTTGGGTGTTAACGGACCGAAATCTAAGGGAAAATCCAGTGGGTTATAGAATTCTTACTGTCCAGTAGGAACATAGCAATCAGTTTATGAGACTAGACATTTTTCTTGGCCCTGAACTAAACTTAAAATTTGTCACCAGCTTGTATATGACAGACGTGGTATGCAATATCACCACAGAAGTTCTAAATACATACCTACACACACAGACGTAAGTAGAGAGAGTGATGGCTTTTTGTATCACCGCCCCTCCACACCAGCAGCCTATCTGAAGTTCTTTTAAAGCCTGATTCTGTAAGGGTGATTCTCCAGGAGAAACACGATCCAAGAATTAGTTTTCTGGTGATCTAGGTGCTTAATACAGGATGGTGCTTGTAGACTCAAAGTCAGCCTGTGTTTCAGATTGGGCCTCTCAAACTGTTCACCACTGAAAATCTCTTTTATTAAGTTTTCCAGATCACAGTTGAGTCAGTTATTTGGAAAGATTTTTGAAAATTAAGTAAATATACTTTTTGTTGAGTAATAGCCTAGGCAGCCTTATCAGGAACAAATGTTTCATTTCTAACACAATTTTGGAAATGTTGAAAAGAGCCTCCCTTGCATTAAACCACCTCTCAAAAATATCTGTTCCTCATCCTGACTTTTGGCAGAAGCCCTTTTGGCAGACATGTTAATTTGGGGAATCTAACAAACCCCTGAACATACCTGGGCTCTTGACTGAAGAGCCACTACTGCAGACATAGGTGTGTGGGCTACAGACGTGATGTTTCACGTGAGCCGCAAAGAATCTAACTTGTATAACTGCTCTCACAGAGGACCCTGGCTCTGGCCCCCAGCCTCCAGGCTGCTCAGAGCCTTCTTTTTAGGAAGCCCTTCCTAATCTATTCCTGTTCCAACAAGTCATCAGTTAAAACTCCCAACTTGTATATGATAAATCATGGAAATCAAAGCCTGGTTTGGAAGATGTTGAGGGCAGGGATGGTTTCCAAATGCCCCCAACACATTCTATTTTAAATGACATTACTTATCTGATGAGCCCACCAGGAAAGTTGAGTGCCAAATAAATCCACTCATAGGAGAGATTTGTTGAGTATTATCCAACTGGATGTTATTGCACATTTCCATCTAATTAAAATGTAGATGCTCTTCCTGGCAATGATAGCCCTGTGACTACAATTAGGAAAAGGAGGAAAGGGCAGCTGAGTTGTGACACATACTTGAAATAACATACAGAATAAAGAGAATAAGTAAAATAAAGGAACGATGTGACACTGAATCTGGCCAAAATTGGGCTCTACCCATACAAGATCGACTGTAGGGAGTGTGTAAGGTGTAAACAAGAAAGAAAGAAACATAAGGCAACAAACCCATTTATAATTGCTTCAAAAAGAATAAAATACCCAGGAATTAATTTAACCAAGGAGGGGAAAGACCTATACGTTGAAAACTACAAGACACTGATAAAAGAAATTGAAGCAGATAAATGGAGAGATACTCTATGCTCATGGATTGGAAGAATTAATATTGTTAAAACGTTCATACTGCCCAAAGCAATCTACAGATTCAATACAATCCCTTTCAACATTCCAATGACATTTTTCACAGAAACAGATTAAACTTGTATCAACTCACAAAGACAGTAAAGAGCCAAAGCAATTTTAAAAAAGAAGAACAAAGCTGGAAGCATCACTCTTCCTAATTTCAAGTTATATCACAAAGATTTAGTAACTAAAACAGTATGGTAGTGATCTTAAAAGTTCTCATAAGGAAAAAAAAAAAAAAACGGTAACTATGTATGGTGACAGACACTAAACCAGACTTATCGTGATGACCATTTTGCACTATGCACAAAGATTGAATTGTTACATTGTACACCTGAAACTAATACAATGTTATGTGTCAATTATGTCTCAATTTTTAAAAAAGCAAAGAAAGAACAATACAACAAGGTAGGATTGAGAATAGGGAGTTAATTTTAAGTTCCCCAAAAGTCCAGATTCTTCACAATCATAGAGTTTTGAACAGGTAATGCTGGCTGCTGAATTTTCCCTTCTACCATTTTATTTCCAAACCTAAATTGCTTACAGCTTTTTTCTCTTCCATAATATAAAGTGGAATTATAAATATGTGATCCATGGAGAAATCTAGGATACTGATTTACTGATTTTTAAATCCAAGTGAGTCCAGACAATGTACAAATTCTGAAGTGAGTGATTAATAAACAGTAATATTTTATCTTTTATAAAGTCTGACTATGCTTCTTATGTTCAGTTATGGTTTTACTCCAGAGACTCTATGGAGAAGGGAAGGAGGGAGGAGGCGCCAGAGTCCAACAGTGAGAACAGTTTCCATCTGTCAAAGAAAATCTGCCATTGATGAAATGAAGACACACCTAGACCTAGCTAGCCCTAAGAGATTAAAAATAATAAAGCAGCAGCAACTAAATAGTCCATGACAGTGAGATTCCAAGGCGAAGCATCATGTCTTTCAGTTTCCATCCTAAGGGCCTGACAACGCCCTTGGGGCCAGGAGGGGGTGGTATGTGGGAGGCCCACACACCAACAGCTACTCCAAGGGTTCTGGGTCTCACAGCAACATCTCAGCCTCCCAGATGGGCCTGTGACAGGAAGGGGACTATGCAAAAGAAGAGCTGGGTTCTCTCTTTCCTCTCTCCAGTTAGGACCCAACTGTCCTCACAGCACGACGTGGAGGGGGACCCTTGGCTAGGAGCCGCAGACTTCAGGCCCCAAGCATCCCCCAGAAACGAGCAGTCAGGGCCCAAGCCCCGCCCCCCCAGGGATGAGCAGCCAAGGCGTCCCCTCCTCTCCCTCTCCTGCTCACCTGATTCAGAATTTCCACAGGAGACCCAAGATGTGCTGACACTTCTAAAGGCAGCAGGATGCAGTGGAGGCCACTCAAAAGGACATTATCATGCCAGCCACCTGTGTCTGGAAGCCACTACCTCCCAAACTCACGCAATTCATTCACCAGTTCCCCACTCGGGGCCTCCTCATCCTCAGAGTTCAGCAGGTGCTAAGGAGGGCTGGTGAGAAGCAGGGGCTGCCAGCCCAGCCACCCAGGCCGGACCCGGGCCCGACAGGGTGATTACAATCTTGAGTGCTGACCCTTCTTTGAGAGACCCTGATCACACAAAGCCTCTGTTTGTTAAATTTCTAGACAAAACACCTGCCCTCAGGGTCTTAAGTTCCCTTAGTGGGAGTCCTTATCTGTTTCTTAACTGTAATATTAGAGGTTGGATCATGCTGATGCTAGAAATTTTCATTCCATACAAATACCTAAGTGCTTTGTATCCCAAATGCATTAGTTAGAACATGCACATAATAAATTTACAAATTACTGAGCACAGCCCTATGCATGGTCTTATGCTGGGCACTTTTCATTGGTGGGTGTTTCTTTATCACAGTATTTAATCACGGTCAATTAGGATAAATGTATTTGCATGCTACTGACAAAGGGTAGTGTTCAAAGTGTATTCTGTGATGCCTAGGTATAATTATACCTATGGTTTGTTTCCTTGGAGGTTACTATCCCTTTGAGAACAGATATTAGCATACACAACAATGGCACGGCTGTTCCCTCCAATTTAGGTGGCTGATAACAACACACGTCTACCTTAGCACAGTTTCATGCTCATTAACATTTTAATCTAATTAAGGGGTGCTGTTAACTCTGGGTGACAGTCTGGTTTGCCAGGACTGATGTGGAGGGTTCTTTGATGTAACAAAAGTGATTTAAACGCATCCAGGGACCAAGCAGAGTTGCCCTAAAGCTAGTTGTGCAGAGATCTATAATCCTGGCACATGGGAACAAGGCTGAGCACTTGTCGGCAGCCATCTGGGGTGGGGTGGGAGCTGTGGGAAGTACACACCTACTAATGGGAACAAGATAACCCGCCCAGTGAGCTACGCTGCTCAAGAATGGGCTTTTTGTGACCAAGACTGCGCGGGTGTTAAAACTATATGAGCTGTGAAAGATTTTAGTGGAGGCCAGACTTTTTGGTTTTGAGCGAGATCAGTCTATACCTGCTGGCATAAATCAACCCCGCTGAAGGAACAGGCCCCAGCTTTCTCAGACACCTATTGTTGAGGGCAGACTGGGGCCGACAGCGAGATAAACACCACAGAAAAGGCTCTTCGAGGTAAATAGAAAGAAGGAAAAGACCCCAGCCCCCCTCCAGCCAGCGGTTCTCTGAGTTCCATCTTCAAAGGCAATGGCAGGTCTCTGGAAGCTGGAGGCATTGCCCACCCGACGGCACTCAGGGATCCCCTCCTGGGTCTGGTCTCATTGCCTCTTGGCCTCTGCACTAGCACCCAGCACTCCCCGGTTGGCAGCTCTGGAAACCCTGAATCAGCTTCTGATGGTACACAGGTCCCTCGGCTCCTTGCTGGTGACCTCTTGCCCAGGTCATCATCACCTGCTTCCGAAGGGATCTGAAGTGAGGCGTGGTGAAGGGAGTGTTCCAAATCCAGAGCTCCTTTCCCATTATTTGCATGGTCTTTCTTCCTCCTTCCTCTCATCTTTCCCTGTGTTCGATCCCTCTGGCTTCCCCTCTTCACCTTCCACACACTCAATGTCCAGGAGGCCAAGCGTCCAGACTGCGGAGGGGACACCTGTTTCCTCGATCCTCCCACAGTTGTTTCTAACCCCATCTCCTCTCTAGGACAGCACAGCCCATGGGTCACAGCCTCCGGGGAGCAGACCACCTGTGCACATGGAAGGCAGAAGGACCCGGCCACCGCTCCCAGCAGCCATCACCCCAGTGTTGTAGGCGGTGGGACTGGTGAGGATCCCCTTCTGACCCGGAAGAGAAAGCCCCAAGTCCTGAGAGACCAGTTCAGCAGTGAAGGGGTTACTCTTCTGGGTGGCGGGGGGTAGGGGGCTGGGCAGAAAGTCACTGGCCACTCTTCTCAGCTTGTCTGATGGAGATGCGACCTGGCACCACTGAAAAGCTTGAAGATTAATGGAGAAAAGGAGAAATCTGACAGCTTTTCCGCTGGTTGCAGTCCTCCTGGGTGGGCCGACTGGTCTTGAATGTCACTAGCTACTTAATCTTGTGTATCTGAAACAGACTGGCGTGTTTGAGGAGCCCTGCTTGCTCTGTATAGACATCAGTCGGTGAGACAGATAAAAGGAAACTGCATTGAATTTCTCCTTTAAGCTTTTCACCGGGCACTTTCTGACTGCAAAATAATCAGTGGCCCTAGCAGACACAATCACCCTGTAGTGGATGGTCCCACCACACCCAGCACGGCTACGACTTCCCTGGCCAGGCTGCCCTGTTCGGCTCTGCTCCACAGAGACACGCGCCACCCTCAGGGCTTTCTTGCTCACCATGATTTTTTTCCCCGACGTGTTCTTGCTTATTATTTATAAACCATGGGTGCCTGTTTGATCTGATGGCTAAGCTAATGGATCTCCAGAGATGTAGTTCTGTGAGGACAGATGTACACAGGGAAAAGAGAAGGGGGAGATAATCCCTACATGCAGCACATTACCTGCTCACATGTCCCAAACGAACAGGGTTTAACTGCTGTTCTAGATCTGAAGTCTCTAGCCAGGAAGAGAGATTTAAAATCAAATGATGCTTTCTACTTCCTGTTTTGTCAAACTGAACACATGAAAAAAAGCACCAATCATTTAAGTGCCAAACATCAAAGGAGAATGAATAAATAAAATGACCAAGTGTGCAGAGGAGGTTATAATAGGTTGGCTTCTTATATTTAAAAGATAGGAATGTTTTTGTGGTTACTGTGTGACATAACTGTGTCTGGTCTGGTCGGGTCTGATGCAACAAAGCTCTGATTAGAGTTACACACGTTAAACTGTAGACATAATGGTTTATGAGGAGCTTGTCATAAACCTAAACAATAGCTCCAATCAGAACTGAGCTTCTGTTGGCGTTATTTCAGATAATTTGCCCTTACCCTTTCATCACTTTCTGATTTTTCTAAATATATGAGCATGGCTGAGTGTATTGTCAAGAGTAAGTGAGGAATAGCCAAGGGTTGACTGAAGCCAACAGACTATATATTAATTGTCCTCGCCTAGCATCTGGGAACAAATGAAACTCCCATGTCTGAAATTTGTCACATTATAAGCACACACAGGTCTATGCAGAGTGTCTGCCCTGCAGTGTGCATTTGACTAGGGTGAAAGGTCTCCTTCAAGCAGAACAGTTCCCAATAAACATACACAAAACTCATCATAAACCAGACTAATACTTCTGTCTGCCCGAGGAAGATGGAAGACTAAAACGGAGCCCAACGCCACAGCAATGTGTCCATTATGCCTTTGAAATATCACTAGATATCTGGCTATTTTTAATTTACCAGCTTCTCCTCTCTGGTCAAGGATGTCTGCTTAACAAACAGTACAGGAAGTTACTGATGAGACCTAAAATGGAAAATGGAAGTGGAAGACGTCTTTGGTACACCAAAGCAACCTCATCTCAATAATCATCTCAAAGATGAGGTTACATTGTATTTTATTTGAGGGTTTCCTTCTCTTTTAAAGACACAGTCTCACACAGTGTCAAAGTGTAAGGCTAAAGCTGACTGAAATGATGTGGAGATTGAAAGCAGTCTATGTGCAAAGGGAGGAGATGGGAGGCCAACGTGTCCTTATCCTTCCCAAGTGTGGCTGTACTCTCAGGGGACCGGGAAGTAGCTGACCAGAGAGGACAGAATGGTATTGGGTGCAGGTTTCAAAAACATCAGGAAGTAAAAAGGAAGGAAGGAAATTCATATATAAAAACAAGGAACTGAAATGGGAAAGACTACTGGACAGAAAGGGTCATTCTTCTGGAGACTGGCTGTGGACATTTTTAACCATCTTGTGTGAGATATTAAGAACACATCCCCTCTGCGAGGGGACGGGGAAGCAGGGGTGCAGCTATGGACAAGAACCAGGTGAACCTACAGAACAGGAAACCAAGTTCTAAGGCACCTTTTGAATGAAAGGTAGAGGTCCCCACACATGTGAGGAGTCAAGAGGTCCAAATGAAAAAGCACTGAAAAGAAGAAACTGAACACTTGAACAATCCGATCACTAGAAAGGAAATAGAAATAGCAATTAAAAACCTCCCTACAAATAAAAGTCCAGGACCGGACGGCTTCACCGGGGAATTCTACCAAACATACAAAGAACTCATACCAATCCTTCTCAAAGTCTTCCAGATGATTGAAAAGGAGGGAATACTCCCAAACTCATTCTATGAAGCCACCATCACCCTGATACCAAAACCAAGCAAAGACACTACAAAAAAAGAGAATTATAGGCCAATATCACTGATGAACATAGACGCCAAAATCCTCACCAAAATTTTAGCAAATAGAATCCAACAACACATAAAAAAGATTACACATCATGACCAAGTGGGGTTCATCCCAGGGACACAAGGCTGGTTCAACATACGCAAATCAATCAATGTAATACATCACATCAACAAGAGAAAGGACAAAAACCACATGATCATCTCAATCGATGCAGAAAAAGCATTTGATAAAATTCAACACCCATTTATGATAAAAACTCTCACCAAAGTGGGTATAGAGGGAACATATCTCAACATAATAAAAGCTATATATGACAAACCTACAGCCAGCATAGTACTCAACGGTGAAAAACTCAAAAGCTTCCCACCAAAATCTGGGACAAGACAAGGATGCGCACTCTCACCACTCCTATTCAACAGTCTTGGAAGTCCAAGCGACAGCAATCAGGCAAGAGAAAGAAATAAAAGGGATCCAAATTGAAAAAAATAAAAATAAAAAGAGGTAAAAGTGTCACTATATGCTGACATGTTACTATATATAGAAAACCCTAAAAGGTCCACACAAAAGCTACTAGAGCTGATTGAAGAATTCAGCAAGGTAGCAGGTTACAAAATTAACGCTCAAAAATCAGTTGCATTTCTTTACACTAACGATAAATCAACAGAAGAAGAAAGTAAAGAAACAATTCTCTTTAAAATAGCACCCAAAGTAATAAAATATCTGGGAATAAATCTAACCAAGGAGGGGAAAGAATTATACACAGAAAACTATAAACCATTGATGAAGGAAATTAAAGAAGACTTTAAAAAATGGAAAGATATTCCATGCTCTTGGATTGGAAGAATCAATATTGTTAAAATGGTCACACTGCCCAAGGCAATCTACAGATTTAATGCAATCCCTATCCAATTACCCAGGACATATTTCACAGAACTAGAACAAATCATAATAAAATTTATATGGAACCATCAAAGACCTAGAATTGCCAAAGCATTACTGAAGAGAAAGAAAGAGGCTGGAGGAATAACTCTCCCAGACTTCAGACAATACTATAGAGCTACAGTCATCAAGACAGCATGGTATTGGTACCAAAACAGACATATAGACCAATGGAACAGAATAGAGAGCCCAGAAATGAACCCACAAACTTTTGGTCAACTCATCTTCGACAAAGGAGGCAAGAATATACAATGGAATAAAGACAGTCTCTTCAGCAAATGGTGTTGGGAAAACTGGACAGCAGCATGTAAAACAATGAAACTAGAACACTCCCTTACACCATATACAAAAATCAACTCAAAATGGATTAAAGACTTAAACATAAGACAAGATACAATAAACCTCCTAGAGGAAATCATAGGCAAAACATTATCTGACATACATCTCAGAAATTTTCTCCTCGAAGAAATAAAAGCAAGAATAAACAAATGGGACCTAATGAAACTTACAAGCTTCTGCACAGCAAAGGAAACCAGAAGTAAAACAAGAAGAAAACCTACGGAATGGGAGAAAATTTTTGCAAGTGAAACCGACAAAGGCTTGATGTCCAGAATATATAAGCAGCTCATACGACTCAATAAGAAAAAAATAAACAACCCAATCCAAAAATGGGCAGAAGACCTAAACAAGCAATTCTCCAAGGAAGACATACAAATGATCAAAAAGCACATGAAAAAATGCTCAATATCACTAATTATCAGAGAAATGCAAATCAAAACTACAATGAGGTATCACCTTACACCAGTCAGAATGGCCGTCATTCAAAAATCCACAAATGACAAATGCTGGAGAGGCTGTGGAGAAAGGGGAACCCTCCTACACTGCTGGTGGGAATGCAGTTTGGTGCAGCCACTATGGAAAACAGTGTGGAGATTCCTCAAAAGACTAGGAATAGACTTACCATATGACCCAGGAATCCCACTCCTGGGCTTGTATCCAGAAGGAAATCTACTTCAGGATGACACCTGCACCCCAATGTTCATAGCAGCACTATTTACAATAGCCAAAACATGGAAACAGCCTAAATGTCCATCAACAGGTGACTGGATAAAGAAGAGGTGGTATATTTATACAATGGAATACTACTCAGCCATAAAAAACGACAACATAATGCCATTTGCAGCAACATGGATGCTCCTGGAGAATGTCATTCTAAGTGAAGTAAGCCAGAAAGAGAAAGAAAAATACCATATGAGATCGCTCATATGTGGAATCTAAAAAACAAAAACAAAAACAAACAAACAAAAACAAAGCGTAAATACAGGACAGAAATAGACTCACAGACAGAGAATACAGACTTGTGGTTACCAGGGGGGTGGAGGGTGGGAAGGGATAGACTGGGATTTCAAAATTGTAGAATAGACTACACTGTATAGCACAGGGAAATATACACAAAATATTATAACTCACAGAGAAAAAAATGTGACAATGAGTGTGTATATGTCCATGAACGACTGAAAAATTGTGCTGAACACTGGAATTTGACACAACATTGTAAAATGATTATAAATCAATAAAAAATGTTAAAAAAAAAAAAAAAAGAAAAAGCACTGAAGTCACCCTGTGGCTGTAATAGCCAGTGGACTTTGAGAGCTTTCCCCACAGCCATCTTTTTGCCATATTATTTTATTTTTAATTGGCCCTATGGGTGGCAAATACAAAAGTAGACTAAATTAGGAGACCCCCCAGAAACTTCTCAAGAGAATGAATTCAGGGATCTTGAGATAAGTCTGAGAAATAAATATGACGGGATGTGTAACTGGGAAGAGATGGTTTCAAAATGTGTGCTTGGTGGCCTGTAAGATTTTTAGTTCTTCAACATGACATCATCTGGTAGGCACCTGAAAACGTCATCTGCCCGTAAGTACGTTACCAACTGGCCTACTTGGGTGCTTTGAGGTTAAAGTTCTGTGTTACCCAGAATCCTCATTCAAAGACAAATAACCCTGAGGAACGGTGCCATATATAATTATTGATTCAATAATTTTTAGCATCTGTTGAGTGCCAGATATTGTGTTGGGGATATAGCAGTGACCATAACACACATGGCTGCTGTCCTTTTGGATCTTGAAGTCTGTGGAGGGTGTCAGATATTGGACTAGGAATTAGAGGCTGAAGAGCAGTGAAAAGGGGTGCTACAGGGTGCTGTGGGAGTTTAGGCCGGGGGGGGTCAGAGAAAGTCTCCCTGGGTACAGCTGAGCGACGATGCTGGTGTTGTTCCAGGAAGAAGGAACAGAAGGCCCACAGGCAGAGAAGAGCACAGCCTGCATGAGGAACCGAAAGAAGATGAAACCCCCGGAATACAGAAAGCAAGGGAAGAGCAGTGAGGCATGAAAGAGTGGAAGGAGAGGCAAGACCAGGCCCTAAAGGACCTCGAAGGTACTGGCAAAAAGGTGGTCTGTATTGGAAGAGAATGGGAAGCCACTGAAGGTCTTTGAAAGGAGAGAGACATGATCGTATTTGTACTTCAAGACCCCCTGTGACGGCTTGGTGAATAAAATGTTGGACTGAGTCAGAGAGGATTCCAAGCAACAGGTAGGAAGCTGTTGCAGAAGTCCAAATGAGCACAGTGCCAGCCTGGACCAATGTGGTGGCAATGAGAGTGGAGAGAAGCAAGGTGTTAAGATAACCTAACACCTGTAGGCAAATTTCCAGTGAAGATGCTTAAGGCCCTGAACCAGGGCAGATGCAGGAGGAGAGTCCTGTGAGGACCAGACTGTATCCTTAGAAGGTGGGTCTTAGCAACTCCACCTGAGCCAGGTCTGACCAGTGGGTGCAGCAGAAGGTGAGGAGGGTAATTAGGAAGAAATGCAGTGAAGATAACTTTGGCATACTTCATAATTTTGCCTGGAATTAGTTCTAGGTATTTGCTTCAGAAAATCCATATGGGAAAGCTCTTACGCCACAAGGAATTTAGTTACAGTAGAAAAGGATTCTACAAAGCTTTCCTTTACAAAGGGATTTCAAATATAAAATGACCTGTGGATTTTAATTTACATGTACCCATGTAGAAGCCTACTGATGGGGGGAGGGGGATATAGCTCAGTGGTGTGTGCTTAGCATGCACAAGGTCCTGGGTTCAACCCCCAGTATCTCCATTAAAATAAATATACAAATAAACCTAATTACCCTCCTCCAAAAAAATTTTTAAAACTCTCCAGAAACCTACTGATTACATAGCTCCATAGAGTAGTTGTACATATGTATAAAAGCCAAAGCTCTGTATATGACAATATTATATTTATACATATATGTGTGTGTGTGTGTGTATATATATATATATATATATATATATAATATATATATATATATATATTATATATATAAATTCCATTCTTTCTCTTAACACCAGTGGCTAGTAGGCTTCTTTCTACTACATCTCTACTTCTGGGTCTAACAACTGAGCTGTAGGCTAAGAGTCTTTTTTTAGACTAGTTCTATGTCTTGTCCTTGTTACTGTATTAATATAATTTATATGAATATTATGCAGAGAGCAAAATGAGAGTTGTTTCTATGAAAGTTGAGCTGGAGGCTTGGAAGTATTTAACAAAAGTTGGTCTATAAAGAAAAAATTGCTATTAAATTATGGGCAATGGTTACATGGGTAAGACAAAGGATTGGAGAGAAAAAAATAGAAATATATTCTGTACTCAGGATCTAGAGCAACTGCCTTCCAGTTTTGGTCTGTTTCAATAAGACAAAAACAAAAATTATGGGTGTAGCTGATGTAAGAAAAGTGGTTTGGAACCCTAATCTGAAGACATATCCAAATAAATAGCTGTTTTAATTTGTATCCTATGAAAACACTATTTTAAATGTCAAAAATAGTTGAATAGCAGTAATTTTCTATCCTCATCTTATGTCAACTAAAGATACTCAATATAAAGTCAGAGATATCCTAAACCCATTAAGAAAATGTATCTGATTAGCCCCCATCCTAACAACCGGATAAGAAGGCTTCCTGTGTGGTACCGAGGGCTCTGAGAGGAGGAGGCCACCCTCCAAATGCAGGTTGCTGGGTTATGAGGACAGTGTGGGGTAACAAGAGGACCATCAGAATCCCGACTTGTCCAGAAAAGAGACTATTTTCTCAGCCACGCTTGATAAGATTTCATCAGTAACCAGCAAGGAGGAACTGGAAACTCTCGCCAGAACCCTCTGTATATCATTTATAGCCTCTAATATAAACATGCTGTACATGTTTAAGTTTACTAGATAGTAAACTGCACATAGGTCTTATTTCATACTCTGTTTAGTCATTCTCTCTTAATCCTTTTGTATCTTCATAAAGTCCTGAAAGAAAGAATCTCTGCAGCTGTGGTTAGTGATGGTCCTGTGCACCCAGTGAGCCTACTTGATTATTGCAGTTATATTATGCTTGGAGTGGGTTCCCAGGAAAACTGTCTCCTTATGGAATACTGCTTTAATGGAGCCTGTTTTGGTCAGAGTTACATGCTGGACAGGAAGGACAGCCCATTGCAAAGAAGTGCCATTTAAAGTCATGTCTGACTTTTAGTGATGCTTATATTTACCCTGGGTTCCACGGATGGGATTCAAGAAATCCAGGAACCCTTGGAAACTGTTACACTTGTATGTTTGCAGGGGGAGGGATGCTTAGCTTTCACAACATTCTTAAAGCGCCCCTTTATTCCCAAAGAGGCCAAGAATCACTGGTTTAATAGAAAGGAGTGAGGTAGTAACATATGCTACAGCAAAGATGGACCTTGGAAACGCTACACGAAGAGGAAGAAGGCAGTCATGGGTTCCTATTCACTGGTCACATAGGAAGGTCCTGAACTCACCTCCTCCTACAGACACACCAAATTTACAGCTGCACAATGGAAAATTTCACCTAAACCACCCCCCAAACTTCAAAAACTAGCTGAGTGACTCCTACACATTGGGCAAATGATAAACCCCCTCAATGAGGCTGGTAGGAGAGCCTGAGACACAACCTTGCCATAAACCCCAATCCTGGGGCAGTGACCCACAGCTGGGAGACAATGTAAAACTTCCCTCAGAGCTTCTCCCTGAGGAGCAAAGGGTTTGGACCCCACACTAGGCACCCCAATATTGAAGATCTGCACCTGAGAGACAAGCCCCTAAAACATGTAGTTTTGAAAACCAATGGGCCTCATGTCCATGAGACCCACATGGCTGTAGTGAACATAGAAATGGCTCTTAAAGGGCTCATGTGTTTGAACCTATCCACCCCAGGGCCCAGTGCGAACGCAGTCAACTGAAAAGCATCTAGACTTTCTGTGAAAGAGTAGTTGCTCATCTTAAAGCATCAGCCTGAGAGGCAGGCAGGTATTTTACACACATCTAGAGCCATCCTGAAATACTCTCTGGGGAGGGGAACTGGAGGGAACCATCTCTTTGCTTTCCCTCCGTCTCATTCCAGTTCTCCATTGTCTTCCAGAAAAGAGCTTGTATCCTCCTCTGGCACCTTGTTTTTTGTGGTTGCTGCCCAGGGGACACTTCTAGATCACCAGGCCCTGGTGGCCCATGGGGCTTATGCTTGCAGGTCCTATCGGACTGTCACCAATAGAGAAAGAGCTCCTAAGCAGCTACCACTTCCAGAGTACGGCAAAAAGCAAGTGTGAGGGGCCCAGTCATTCTTTCTGTGAAAGAGGCCTATCAGCTTATTTTCTTCATAGCTGCTGCTGGTGGGGGCAGGTTTTTAACCAAACATACAACTAAGGGCTGACTGTAGTTCTTTCAATGGACCTCAGAGGGTGGGTGCCATATTTGCACTAGTACTAGCCCTCTGCTATGCTCCAGAGCATCCGTATCTCCTGGGGTAGGGGAAACTTTACACACATCTGGCGTCCCAGTTTTTGTGGCTGCCACCCAGGGGATGCCTCCTTGGAAGCCTGGCCCAGTGATCAGCAGGGTTTGGGTTCCTGGGTCTTACAAGAATGTAACCAATGGAAAAACAGTTCTTAACAGGCTATTACCCCAAGCGTACAACAAAAGGCAATAGACAAAGGTACCTAGTCTTTCTATTAGTTTTTAAGAGTCCTATTAGTTTTTCTAAAAAGCTTGCACACTTTTCTGGTACCCTGATTTTTTGACACGTCACTTAGGGAATAACTCTAGATCATCTGGCTCTAGTGGCCAGTGGGACTTATACTTGTGGTCCTACAGGAGTTTATATATTTGCATACTTCAAAAAATACTGCCAGTGAGTCTGGCTTTCAATCAGCCTGAATCTAGGTGCTGATTGAGATCATCCCTTTAGAGACACTGACAGGTCTTAGCACACCTTCAGTTACTGGGAGCCACTAAAACTAAAATATGTTGCTTGGACAGTCACAAAGATTTGGGAGATAACAAAAAGCTAGGGCAGGGTTGAATTATAAGTTTTATCGCCCAATAAGGCCATTCCTTTGAGACTAGGAGAGGTGGAAAAAGTCCTTAATGAAACAGATAGTGATTTACCTGATAAATGTTTTGAACTCTAAGCTGCTTACCAAACTCAAGAGAAGAATGAATGAACAGAGTTAGAACAGCAACAAAGGGATAGAAAGCATAAGAAAGTACCAAATAGAAGTCACAGAGCTGAAAATACAATAACTGAACTGAAAAATACACTAGGAAGGTTTAACAGGATACTGGATGAAACAGAAGAAAAGATCAGTGACTTCTAAGGGCAGTGGAACTCACCCAATCAATGCATCAAAAAGAAAAAGCAATGAAAAAAAGTGAAGACAGCTTAAAGGATATATGGGACAATATCAAGAACCAACTCAGAAGGAGAAGAAAGAGAGAAAGGGGCAGAAAACTAATTTCAAGAAACAGTGGCTAAAAACTTCCCTAACTTGAGGAAGGAAACAGACATCTAGATCCAGGTAGTCCAGAGAGTTACCAATAAGATGAACCCAAAGAGACCCCACAAAGACACATTATAATTAAAATGTAGAAAGTTTAAGACAAGGAGGGACTCTTAAGAGTAACAAGAGAAAAACAATGTTACATACAAGGGAACCCCCATAAGACTATCAGCAGATTTTTCAGCAGAAGCTTTGCAGGCCAGAAAACAGTGGCATGGTATTTTTCCCCCCAACAATTTAAATTGTCTTCAAAGTATTTAATATTTAACTCTTTCTCCTTCTGTCCCACCAAGCTATTCTCTTGTTCCACTTTTCTGATCATCCTAAAAGCTGAATACATAGTGCTGAGAGAAAAACAAACTTCCAACCAATAAAACTGTACTCAGCAAAACTGTAATTCAGAAATGAAGGAGAGAAAGAGTTTTCCAGACAAACAAAAACTAAAGAGTTCATCACCACAACTGGTTTTATAATAAAGGGATGTCTTTAAGCTGAAATGAAAGGGTAGTAATTAGTAACAGGAAAATATATGGAATTATAAAACTCACTGGTGGAGCTAAATATATAGTAAAATTCAGAATAATTGAATATTGTAAAGGCAGTGGATTAAACACTTACAAAGCTAGTATGAGGATTAAAAAACAAAAGTAGTAAAAGTAAGTATAACTATAATAATTAAGGAATATATGATATAGAAGTATATAAAATATGGTATCAGAAATATAAATATGGGAGGATAGAGATTTAAAATGTGTTCAAACTTAAGTTATCAACTTAAAAAAGATTGTTATAAATATAAGTTGTTACATGTAAGACTCTTGGTAACCACAAAGCTAAAAATGATAATAAATATGCAAAAGAGAAAGAGAAAGGAGTTTAAGAATACCAGTGGAAAAAAAAGCAAATCACAAAGGGAGCAAAAAAGAGAACAGAAGAACAACAAAATATTTAGAAAACATTAAAAAAATGGCAAGTACATACCTAGCAATAATTACTTTAAATGTAAATGAACTAAATTCCCCATTCAAAAGAGAGTGGTGAAACAGTTAAAAAAGCAAGACCATTTATATGCTGCTGACAGAATCAGATATAAGGACACACAAAGACTGAAAATAAAGGGATGGAAAAAGATATTCATGTTGGAGTAGGTATATTTTTATTAGAGAAAATAAACTTTAAAACAAAGAGTGTAATAGGAGAAAGGCATTACATAATGATAGAGGGGTCAATTCAACAAGAGGATATCATGTTTACACTTAGGCACCCAACATAAGAGCATCTAAATATATAAAACAAATATTCACAGACATAAAGGGAGAAGTATACAACAGCAATGGTAGGAGACTTTAGTACCCCACTTTCTGTAATGGATGGGTCATCCAGATAGAAAATCAATAACAAATATCAGTCATAAATGACACATTAGATCAGATGGACTTAACAGACATATACAAACATTCCACTGAAAAGCAACAAAATATTCTCAATTGCACATGGAACATTCTCTAGAATAGATCGTAAGCTAGGCCACAAAACAAGTCTTAATAAATTTAAGAAAACTGAAATCATATCAAGCATCTTTTCCAACCACAATGATACGAAACTAGAAATCAATTACAAGAAGAAAACTGGAAAATTCACAAATATGTAGAGACCAAACAACATACTCCTGAACAACCAATGGGTCAAAGAAGAATTCAGAAGAGAAATAGAAAAAATACCTTGAGACAAATGAAAATGGAAATATAACATACCAAAACTTATGGATTGCAGCAAGCAGTTCTAAGAGAGAACTTCATAGTGGTAAATGCCTATACCAAAAAAAAATAAGAAAACTCTTGAACAACCTAACTGTACACCTCAGTAAAGCAGAAAAAGGGAACAAAGACCAAACTTACAGAAGGAACAAAATAACAAAGATCAGTGTGGAAATAAATGAAATAGAAACTAAAAATGGAAAAGATCAATGAATCTATGAGCTGGTTCTTTGAAAAGATAAAGAAAACTGACAAGCTTTTAGCTAGACTAACCAAGATTAAAAAGAAAGGACTCAAATAAATAAAAACAGAAATGAAAGGAGACATTACAACTGATACCAGAGTAATACAGAGGAGCATAAGAGACCATATGAAAAATTATATGGCAAAAAATTGGACAATCTAGAAGAAATGGATAAATTTCTAGAAACATACAACCTATCAAGAATGAATCATGAAGAAACAGAAAATATGAACAGACTGCTTACTAGTAGACTGAATCAGTAATTAAGAACCTCCTAATAAATGAAAGTCCAGGACAAGATGACTTCACTGAGTTTTACTCAAACATTTAAAGAATTAATACCAATTTTTCTTAAACTCTTCCCAAAAACAGAAGAAGGAAACACTTATAAACTCATTTTACAAGGCCAGCGGTACCCTGATACCAAAACCTGACAAGGATGCCACAAGAAAAAAAAAAAATTATAGGCTAATCTTCCTGATGAACATAAATGCAAAAATCCTCAACAAAATATCAGCAAACCAAATTCAACAATACATTGAAAGGATCATACACCATGATCAAGTAAAATTGATTCCAGGGATGCAGGTTTGGTTCAACATCTGCAAATACCAGTTTGCAACGTCAATCAATGTAATACACCACATTAACAAAATGAAGGATAAAAATATGATCATCAATAGATTCAGAAATATCTGACAAAATTGAATATTCATTTTTATTTATTTTTTATTGACGTATAGTTGATTTATAATGTGCCAGTTTCTGGTGTACAGTATAATGATTCAGCTATATATACATATACACTATATACATAAATATGTATACACATACACATATATATGTGTATATGTATATTTTTTCATATTTTTTCATTATAGGTTATTACAAGATATTGAATACAGTTCCTTGTGCTATACAGTAGGACCTTGCTGTTTATCTATTTTATATATAGTAGTTTGTATCTGCCAATCTCAGACTCCTAATTTATCCATCCCCATCCCTTCCCCTTTGGTAACCGTAAGTTTGTTTTTTGTGTCTGTGAGTCTGTTTCTGTTTTGTAAATAAGTTCATGTGTATCATTTTTTAGAATCACGTAAGTGATAACCTCTAGGCCCAATCCATGTTTCTGCAAATGACATTATTTCATTTTTTCTGGCTGAGTAGTATTCCATTATGTGGTTATGTCCATTTTTTTCAGTTTATGGTTCAGACCCTGTTTGCTGCTGAGCTGTGGGGTGTATATGTGTGTGTGTGTGTGTGTATGTATGTATATATATACATATATATGTGGTGTGTGTGTATGCATGTATGTGTATGTATGTGTGTTGTGTGTGTTGTCTGTGTGTGTGTATATATGTGTGTGTGTGTGTGTATATATACCACTTTATCCATTCATCTATCAATGGACATTTAGGCTGTGTCCATGTCTTGGCTATTGTAAACAGTGCTGCTATGAACATTGGGGTGCACGTATCTTTTCAAATTAAGAGTTTTCTCTAGTTATATACCCAGGAGTAGGATTGCTGGATCATAAGGTAACTCTATTTTTAGTTTTTAAAGGAATCTCCGTGCTGTTTTCCATAGTGGTAGCACCAAATTATATTCCTACCAACAGTGTAGGAGGGTCCCCCTTTCTCCACGTCCTCTCTAGCATGTATCATTTGTGGATTTTTAATGATGGCCATTCTGACCAGTGTGAGTTGATACCTCATTGTAGTTTTAAGTTGCATTTCTCTGATAATTGGTGATATTGAGCATCTATTCATGTTCCTATTGGCCTTCTGTGTGTCTTCTTTGGAAAAATGTCTATTTAGTTCTTCTCCCCATTTTTTTATTGGGACAAAGATGTCTACTCTTGCCACTTTTAGTCAACATTTTATTGGAAGTCCTAGCCAAGGCAATTAGGCAGGAAAAAGAATTTAAAAGCATCTAAATTGGAAAGGAATAAAAATGTCACTGCTTGCAGATGACAAGTTATTATATATAGAAAATCCTAAAGACTCTACCAAAAAGTGTTTCAAATAAATGAATTCAGTAAAGATGTAGTATACAGAAGTTACAAAAATCTGTCACATTTCTATACACTAATAACAACTATCAGAAAGAGAAATAAAGAAAACAACCCAATTTACTTTTGTGCCAAAAATAATTAAATACCTAGGAACTAACTGAACCAAGGAGATGAAAGGCTGCTATTCTAAAAACTCTAAGGAAGAAACTGAAGACACAAATAAATTGAAAGATGTTCCATTTTTATGGATTGAACAATTAACATTGTTAAAATGTCCATACAACCTAAAGCAATCTACAGATTCATTGCAATATTTCAACATTCCAATTTTTCACAGAAATAGAACAACCCTAAACTTTGCATGGGACCACTAAAGACCCTAAATAGCCAAAGCAATCTTGAGAAAGAAGAACAAAGCTGGAGGCATTGTGCTCCCTGATTTCAGACTATGTTATAAAGCTGTACTATTCAAAACAGTATGGTACTGGCATTAAAAACAGACATGTAGATCACTGGAACAGAATAGAGAGCCCAGAAATACACCTGCACATATGATCAATTTATGACAAAGGAACCAAGAATATAGAGAAAGGACAGTCTCTTCAATAAGTGGTGATGGAAAAACTGGACAGCCAATGCAAAAGAATAAACCTGGACCAGTATCTTATATCATACACAAAAATTTACTCAAAATGGATTAAAGACTTGAATGTAAGACTTGAAATCTTAAAACTCCTAAAAGAAAACATAGGTGGTAAGCTCCTTGACATTAGTTTTGGTAATGACTTTTGGGATCTGACACCAAAAGCAAAGTCAAGAAAAGCAAAAATAAACAAGTGGGACTACATCAAACTAAAAACCTTCTGCATAGCAAAGGAAACTATCAACAAAAGGAAAAGCAACATACCAAATGGGAGAAAATACTTGCAAATCATATCCAATAAGGAGTTAATATCCAAAATATATAAAGAACACACACAACTAAATAGCAAAAACAAGAACAACAACAAAAAAACCAATCTGAGTTAAAAGTGGGCAGAGGGGTTCATTCCCCAGTACCTCCTCCAAAAATAAATAAATAAATAAACCTAATTACCTCTTCCCCCAAAAAAATTTTTTTAAAAATGGGCAGAGAATCTGAATAGACATTTTCCCAAAGAAGACATACAGATGGCCAACAGGTACATGAAAGGTGCTCAACATCACTAATCATCAGGGAAATGCAAATCAAAACCACAGTGAGATACATGTTAGAGTGGCCATTATCAAAAAGACAAAGAAATAACAAGTGTTAGTGAGGTTGTGAAGAAAAGAGAACCCTTGTGCACCCTTGGTGGGACTGTGTATTGGTGCAGCCATTGTGGAAAACAGTATGGAGTTTCATCAAAAGAATTAAAAATAGAACTACCATACAATCTGGAGATTCAACTTCTGGTTGTTAATCCAAGGAAAACAAAAGCCCAAACCTGAAAAGACATATGTGGCCCCATTTTCACTGCAGCTTTATTTACAATATCCAAAATATGGAAACAACCTAACTGTCCATCAATAGATGAATGGATAAAAAAATGTAGTGTATATATATATATATATACACACACACACAAACAATGGGATATTATTTAGCCATAAAAAAGAAGAAAATCTTGCCATTTGTACAACATGGGTAGACCCTGAGGGCATTATGCTAAGTGAAGTAAGTCAGAGAAAGACGATACTACTATAATTTAATTTATATGTGAAATCTTGAAAGAACGAACTCATAGATACAAAGAAGAGATCAGTGGTTGCCAGAGGCAGGGGGTAGGGGTGGTCAAAATAGATGAAGGTGGTCAAAAGATACAAACTTCCACTTATAAAACAAATAAGTTTTGGGGATGTAATGTACAGCATAATGACTATAGTTTAAAATATTGTATTGTATATTTGAAGGTTGCTAAGAGTAGATGTTGAAAGTTCTTATCACAAGAAAAAAATTTATAACTATGCATGGTAATGGATGTTAAGTAACTTACTGTGGTGATCATTTCCAGTATGTACAGATACTGAATCATTATGTTGTACACTTGAAACTAATATATTATGTATCAATTCAACCTCACTAAAAAAATAAGGCAGTTACAAAAATCACGTATTATATATTTTCATTCATATGCAAATCCATAAAAAAGAACTCTATAGAGACAGAAAATAGGTTAGTGGTTGCTTTGGGCTGGGAGCGGGTGGAAGGCTGAAGAGTAGATTAACATATCTATGAATATACTACAAAGCCATTAAATTGTACACTATAAGTGGGTGAATGCTATGATATGTGAATTATATCTCCATAAAGCTATTAAAAAAAGAATCATTGGTATAGACTTATAGTTTGCCAATCTTGTTCACAGTCTATTTCATACAGCATTTTTAATCCCCATTTACAAACAAGTAATTGAATATCTGAGAATCACTAATAAGTGACTTTCAGAGTCTTCTTTGCCAGGTCTCTTTCCCACTGTGCTCCCGCTGGTGCCTAGTGACAGGATAGGGTGGGAAGAGAGTGGGCTCATAAGCCTTCATGTCCTGCCTTCAGATTCCACCAGAACTCTTGCTAACCACGTGCCTTTGCACAGGCTACTTAGTCTTCCTGTTCTGTCCTTCCTCTCCTGTTCTGACATAGAATAACATCATCCAACTAAGGGTGCACTTGGGAGGAGTTCATGAGGCCCTGTGTAACGTACCTCGGATCGTGCCTGGCACATGGCAGATGCTCAGCCAACGGTAACGACATGTAATGATCCTGTGTGAACTAGCACCGATTTGGTCACATGTGACAAAAACCCAGCTCACCCTCGCTGAAGCAAAGGAGGAAATGTACTGATTCGTATCACTGGGAGGTCGATCTGGCGTCAAGCATCAGTTATGGCTAGGGACTCAGGTGACCTCTCAGGACACTGTGTCCCTCTTTTCCTGGCTTCATTCTCAGGCTGACTTTCCATTCACGGAGGCAAAGTTGCCAAAGCAGCTCCAGGCTCCCATCCTATCAGCTCAGCAGCCCCTGTGGAAGAACATCTCTTTCCAGATAGTGCCAACACAAGTCCTGGAGAAGACTTTCAGTGGCCCACGCTGAGCCATGTGTCCCTCTCTGAGGCAATCACTATGACCGGGGAGAGGAAACTGCAGTGATGGGTCTGACCTGAACCCTGTTTGTGTGTGGAGGATGGGTTAGTCTCCCCCAGACCAAGACACCAGCTGCTCTGCTACGTATCCACAGACATTTATTCTCTTTCCCAGGTGAGATATCCTTTTAGGCTGAATGGTGAACCAAAGAAATTTCACATCTGAATTCTGCAATTATACCTTAAATGATCACCTACTCCATGTGGGGCACTTGTCTATTTATCCACCAGCCCCTTTATCCACATTCTGTGTGTGTGAGTGCTCTCCTGTGCATGAGCCCTGGGACACATGGGGAGCCTGCCAGATGCCAAGACTAATGAGAATCTCATCTAATCAATTGTTTACACATTTCCTAACAATAGTAATCCCTTCCTGATGGCTTCAACTAGTCATTGAAGTCTGGAGGAGACAACCTTTGTAAGAAATGTGCATAAAATTGTAAGTCATGGGTAATTTTACTTATTGAATATTTTCTTGGTTGTGAGTTTAAAAAAGAGGCCGAGAAAACACAAATGAATGTTTTGGGAAGCCCCTGCAGGGCTAGGCAGTGACTGATGGGAAAAGGCCATCAGTCATTTACAAATGACCAAACCCTGGAGAGAGAGCCCTGGTCTAGCTGAGGGTCAGCCCCCCTAGGGAGCTGGCATGGGTGTAAATCAGATGCATACCATTGCTCATTCTTCGAACCCCTTTGTCAGAAGTTTGCATTTAATTTGTGGACATCTTTTCCTTTTCCAAAAGCAGAGTTTAGACCATAGAGGGAATTAAGGCTTCAGGATGCACTGCTGAGTTGTGGCCTCCTCTGGGGCCTGTTTCTCATCTTTAAGTATTTTCATGGGTGATTCTCATTATGCTCAAGAGATTACCCATATGTGCCTCCCTTGCCTCAGGAAGAGTTGGGACCCAGTTGCTTATTATCACCAATGAAATCAGGTTCTTTATAGATTTCCCATGGTCAAAAAACTTTAACAGAAAATTGTTGTGAAAAAGTGGTTAAATGTCCAGGGTTTGACTTTCAATCTGGCTTGGAAGCCTTATCTTCCTCTACTTTTTCTTTATCACCGGATCATGCTAAGTCATTAATTATGTCTCTGGGTCACATCTATCTTCCTGGGTTAGAATATAAGATCCAGGAGGGCAGGCATCTGTTTTATTCAGTGATGTATTTCAAGCACCTGGAACAGTGCCAGGCCCTTCAAAGGCACTCAACGTATGTCGAGTGAGTGAATCTACAATCTACTATTTGTCACGGTTTCTATTTTCACCGTCAGGGTTTCATCTGGGGTGTGACTGACAGCAGGGCTTAACACCAGCATCTCAACATCCTCTCTTCTTCCCATCCATCCCTACTCCTTCATCTGCCCTGAGAGGGGTTTTAGCCTCTTTTTGTATAAATCAGACTCAGTGTGCATTCTTTCCTACTCTAAGTTTAATGTATGAACTCTACGTGATCAGGTCTCTACCTTTGCTCTTGATGTAAGAAGCTAGATTTTTGGAATGCCAACAGAAATTCTGTCCCAACGAAGCCTGCCTCTTGAAAACCAAAAATCCAAAGCACTTTGGCTTTTAGACTACTATCTCATCGGTAAACTTGAGAACTCTATTTTGTGACTCAGAACTGAGCAATGACTTCTTTGTCTCGAACTCTCTCTGACCTCCCCCTGAAACAGGGCAGAAAAAAACTATCAGTGCTGCCCAGGAACCAGTGAGTTCTATGTCGGCGTCACTCCCAACCAAATCCACTTCCACAGCTGACCAGCCAGCCTCTGACAGACCCTTACACGTGATTATTGACCTGGAGACTCTTTCCGCCTCTTTGGATGCCTTTACATATCCGCTTGACGCATGATAAGCTGATTTCATTCTCCAGTCTAGGAGGGCCATCTCCAACTGGAGGTTCAAAACCAACCCCATCACCAGAACAGCTACAGATCCTGCTCCTTAAAGCCTGTTTCCTATTTGGTCTTCTGTAAGCTGTCATTCATCAGCAAAGGTTCACCTGGGAAGGACAATTTACTCTTATCCCATCAGCAACTAATAAATGACCCTGAAAAGAGTTTATACGAAGGAAGGGGTGTAGAGGTAGGTTGAACTACAAACAGAGGGTCCGAAATCACCAGCTTCCATTATAGTAGTGATAAAAATTTTAAACACACTGAGACCAATTTAAAGGAAATTTGTCAGAAAGCAAGAAAGAAAAAACTAGTTCTTCCCAAAAAGAACTTTCTCATGCAAGTCAAGTCTCTGGGGGACAGTACGGGGCAGAGGGCACCTGGGCTGGGGAGGGGGTTTCTCCCTCAGTCTTCCAGGTGCCTCCTCACCTGACTGTTCTTCCTCTCCCCCGACCCCAAAGTGTGGAGAGCTGGGAGGACAGGTCTAGGGGAACCCCGACCACGGCAGCTACTGGACAGAGGAGGAAGCCCCTAACAGGTTGTGACTTTAGAAGCCTAGGGAAAATCCCTCAGTTCTTAGGGCTTAAATCCACCTCAAAGGATTCCAAAATCCCCCAAAATGGAGTTTAAATTTGGCAGTGTTCACAGAGTTCAGGGAAAGGGACAGCTCGCCAGAGGACTCGGTCCCCGGGGGAAAATGAATGCTCAGACACGGGACTACTCGCCACTGAGAGAATTCAATCAACTCACCTCACTTTGGTCCTTGCACACTTGGCAACGTTCCAATCTGAGTTGGCTTTCTCCTGTTTAGTTTTTTGGCTGTAAATAACAAAAGACTTGATGGAAACTGGCTTCAACAGCTTCAACAGTGAAGGTATTATTTTCTCAAGGAGCGGTCTGAGGAATGCGAGGTCCAGGGTTGGTGAATCTCGCACCTCAACAACGTCATCAGAATGTTCCCAAGTCTCGCCTCGCGCTTCTTAAAAACCCCGCCCCCTTCGTATCTTATTGGCTCTCGTCCTTACCATGCCCTTTTCTAGCCAATTGCTGGCAAATGGGATGAAATCTCCATAATTGACTTGAACTAATCAATACTGAAGGTGGGCCCAGCTGTCCTAAAGCACAGGGTCACACGTGAACTTACTAAACTCTATTTACAAGAAAAGCCTGGGGAAAGCCTGTTGCATCTCCAATATGATCATAAGTGTCTGCCACCCCATGCATATTTCTTGCAGGGAAAGATGCACTGATACAGAATTCGACGGTCTGGTTCCTCTGGCAGTTATTTGTCTCATTATTTAAAAAATGATAGTTTTGCTTACCAAAAAAAATTTTTATTCCTCTTCGGAAACAACAAAACAAAAAGCTGCTAGAAGGAAAAGGTGACCTATTAAACTTCAGAGTGTTGGTGACTTATCAGATCTGCTTTCGCATTGTGTAGACAGATGTCTGACAATCCCAAGGGCTGTGTGAGTGGACAGGAGAAATGGAAGAGCACCAGAAACCTTAGTTAGTAAAAGGTTCAGCAAATCCCCATTAAGGGCTCTTGATGTGACAGTGCTGTGTCAAGCAGGGTACCAAGGAGATAGTCTCTGCCCCTGGGAATCCAAGGTCGGCCTCATGACTTTGCCTGGGGACGCTGTTGTGAGAGGTAGACCTAACCAGTCAGGGAATCCTGCCCAGACGGTCTGGGCTCCTGGCTGCCGAGTCAGTGAACGTGGCCAGCCTGCCACCCATGGAGCCATGGAGACAGAAGGTAGTCTTATATCTGTCCCCTTAGCTGACCAGGCCCTGGGGGGTGCAGGTACCTTGTTTCAGTCCCTAGGTCCATGGTTTTTGTCAGCAGACAAGGCCAGCAGTGTCTGCCCTGTTCTACAACTATGACCTGGGTCCAAATCTCTGCTCTACAACAGAGCACTGGTAGCGGAGGAAGAGAAAGTGGGGGCTGTGGCAGAAAGTGAGGGTGGAGAAAGCGGGGCACAGAGGAGAACTAGATGGGGCTGGAGGCAGAGGTGGCGATGGAGGGCTCTGGGGCAGGTGACAGAGGTGCTGGGGCCAGAGGAGGTGAAGGGGTTACTGTGGGGAAAACAGGGGTGCTGAGGTGGGGCAAAGACGGGTGGTGGAGGCCCTGGGCTCTGAGAGGGGTAAGAGGGTCTCTGAGGAGAGGGGACAGGTATCTTTGGGATAATTGCTATATAAGAAAGCATTAAAGGAAGGCAAGAAACAAGCTGGGTAGAGTTGAAGGGGAGTGGGCAGAGTTCCAGGGAGGAGTGAGTGAAGCTGTATGTGAGAAAGCACAGGATCAGGAGTAGGCACACGATGAAAAGGCTTGCACCAGTTTCCCTTGTAAGGCGACGCTGACATAAAAAGAATGAATTCCAAGACCCCAAAGAAGCAATGTGCTGACACCACGAGTCCTTATTTAACAGACATTTTGGGCCTTGTGGGTATATTAGATTGAGCAGAGAGGGTAGAATTTTGTTATTGTCACTATGGTTAAAAGTAATTTGAATAAATCAGAAATACTAAAGGGAAAAATAAAGCAAATTCCCAGGAAAAAAGTAACCACACATATGCCCCCAGATGGGTGAATTATTTTAGTAATTTACTGCTGCCCATATAGAGGCAGCTATTTACTCACACAATGATAATTAATAGCATTGTCCAGAGAAATTTACCTCTGCAGATGTAAACAATGGCGATTCACTGAGGTTTCCCGTCAGTCACAAATCACCATTTCTCCATATTCTTTCTTGATAAAGAAAATGAACTGAACAAAGATTCTATCATGCAAACCAACAATTATCCGCGTTCTTGTGAGAACTACCATTGTCCTTTCTAACAGGCTAATGTATTAATGCAGTTGGGATGAAGTTATTGCCTAACATATAAATGTCTTAACATGGCTATGAAATGAGACCTCCAACCAAGAGACTGTTCAAAGACTAAAGAGGACCATGTCTGCTCCAAGAAAGTTTCAGAGTTAAATTAAAAAATCATAAAGGGTGAGGATTTGGAATGAAACACCAAACAACAATTCCACTTAAGATGAAGGAGATGGGGCGGTGAATTCCTTGATATATTCCAACTTTCCTGGGTCTACAATCTGAAACAAATGCCAATCATAGCAGACTCTCTATTCCCCAACCCCACAAGTCATTTGTGGTCTGACGATGACAAAGATGGTATTGGGGCCTCTGAATTTCCCAAGCTTCTGGAAAGATCAAAGTCTGTCAGGATTCCCAGATCCAGGATGGTTAATGTAAAAATGACGCAAGATGTGAATATGTTGGAATGAAATGATTTAAAAATAGGCTGTTGGCTGTGGCTGGAGATGAAAGATGATGATATTAAGATGCAGGGGTGGAAGATGGGTGATGTGAAAAGTGGTGTGAGCTCTGTGAGGGCAGGAATGTGGTTGGTCTTGTTCACTGTTGTATTTTTAGCATCTAGAGCTGTGCCTGGAACATAGTAGGAGCCAAATAAATACCTGTTGAAGAATGAAAGGATGAATGGGGCATGATAACTACCTGGCTGGCTCAGCCATCCATGCATCCTCTGTGCCCTCTCTTTGCAGGGGGCTTCCCTCTGGCGCTCTTTTCCCCCAGGGCTGGGTGGTCACCTCACCTTTCCCATGTCTCTCCTTCCTATTTACTTTCGTCTAGCCGATTTATGGGGTTGCTCAGCAAATGTTTTGACTCCAACTGGGAAAACAAGCTCTTGGTGCCATCATTGTCACCTGGCCCAGACTCCCCAAACAAGCCTGGTGTTGAAGGAAATGTCAACTGAAAGGTTTTGGTCGGCCCCTCCGGCAGATTTCACAGGGCTTAGAAAACACTTAACACGTCTGGAGATCGAATCTGAGCCTCTTCATTGTCTTTCCAGAGAAATCGCTCGTGGCCCCCCTCAGAGCCATTTCCACCTGCAGTGGCTCTAGAACTCTCTAAGATGGCAGCTCCCAACAAAGCAAAACAAAACAAAAGTGTGAAATTACGATGATGCTTCAAATGGAATCACCCTGTCCTGGAACTTGAGGATGAGAAAACCAGACTCAGTTCCTTTATCTGTAACGGGAAAGGGGTTGATCAGATTTATGGTGTTCCCTGCGTACCCGTCTGCCCTACAGTGCTTCACCTGTAGAAATAACAATTTAACATGAATTTGTTGCCAACACTCACAAATCCAGAGATTTAAGGTTAAAATCTACATTTCCGTCTTCTCTTGGAAAAATGGAAGGCTGGTAATATAGTGCCTGTACTCTCACAGAGCAACTGCAGAGGGGGCCAGGTCACCCCTGGGGCCAAATGGCAGCTGGAGCTGAGTCTCAGATTCCCTCCCGGGGAAGGCTGTGTGCTCTGCCCCTCAGTCCTCACTCCTCTCTATTGTCTCCTACCCTGTTTAGAGTTTTTAAAGCCTGTCTGATTGCTTGGGTGATGGACTTCCCTGACGCTTTTCCATTTCTTCCTGGCACCAGGACAGAGATTAGGAATGGCTGCACGACTATGATCTCTTCTAGTGCACTGACTCCTTGGTGGTTTTAACAAGTCACAGCTGAGACTCTGCATGGTTTTGTTTTTTTTTTTCTTTCTATCAGTCATACTCAAACTTTCAAGTGCCCACAGATGCTCTGAGGAGCTCATTAAGATGCAGATTCTGATACCGTAGATCTGGGGTGGGGCCTGAGATGCTGTGTTTCCAACAAGCTTCCAGTCTGCAGATGCCACATGTTTGTAGCAAGGCCCCAACTTGCCTCCAAATTCCCTTCCATTAGATTAGTGGAGATTAGAATCAGCTGGGGAGTGTTTTAAACCTATACCAATGCCCAGTCTGCATACCCAGAAATCCTGATTTAATTGGGCTTGGGTGGGTCCTGGCTTTGTGTTTTTATTTTCTTTTTAATGTTCCAGATTATTGTAATGTGCCTCCGGGGTTGAGAACTACTGTGATAAATAGTACTAACTCTCAATATCAAACTTCCATTTCTAGGCTGAAGCTTAGCTTTAAGGAGAATGTTAAATTTCTGTTACTTTCAAAGGCTAGATAGCCATGGTACAGGGTCGGATAAGAGGCCCCTTGGTACCTCAGTTGAGCCCCACCTGCCCACCCCTCTAAGCTCCTTCAAGCTGCCAGTGAGTCAGTTTTCATCCTCGTTAGTCCCTAGAAACCAAACCTGGTTACATCTCCCATGCGGTGGCTCACCTGCCCGGGTTTCCCAGCTCTGGAGTGAACACCTTCTCACCTCTTCATGTGTCCCTCCTGCGCCTGTCTCCAGGACTTCCTTCGGTTGCTCTCACCTTGTCAGGTTCATTCCCTTCCACCCACATCCCTGCTTCTGTGAGACTGCTCTTTCTGGCCAGGTGAGCCACGTGTGCTAGGCCACCACGTGTGACACAACCTGAACCTGCTCCCGGCCTGGGTCTGGTTGTCCCCGCTCCCCTGCTCCCTCACCAGCCCACTTCCTTGGGCACTCTAGCCTTCTGGGTCTCTCAGAGCTGCTGCTTGTCTCCTGAATGGGGAGAGGAGAGAGCAAGGTGGCTTGGCTCGGTTGGCAAGTGTGCTCCCATTCACTGACAGTTTATATTCAAAATCTTCCATCTCCCAGCCAGCATGCTAGAATCCATAAGCCTATATGTTAAGGAAAGTCTAAATGAACGAATGAAGAAAAAAAGTAAATAAATATATGCAGTCAAAAGGATGACCACAATTTCAATGCATACCCTTCCAGAAAGTCCAATACATGTTTGTTGAGCATCACCACAAGCTAGGACTGGATACTGGACCCAAAAAGGTGAGTCAGTTGGTGTGGTCCTTGCTCTCTCCCAGCGTGCATCCTTTAGTGGACCACAGCACCATGGCATTGGGTGGAATGGAGCTGACAAATAGGGTTCAACTTACAGGTCAGTGCAATCAAGGGAGAGCACTGGGCTGACAGTTCCATGACTGCCTCTGGGCGCCTTGGTCCGGAGTGACTCTGTAGGTAGATGGTGGAAGCAGAGACTAGTGGTGGTACCAGTTACTGTTATCTCAATATAACTGAAACAACATCAGACGAGGAACTGTAAGATCTGTGCTCTAAGCCTGGCTTGACGAATTCCTAGTCACCTGTACATGGTCAATTTTTTTTTTTTGGAAGAACTATTCAGTATAGATTGACTTTCTCATTCACGTAGAGCACATTCTCTTACAGAAATTTCCTGAGAAAGGATGCAGGATGGTGAATTTTTTGAGTCCCAGCATCTCTGAAAATAGCATTAGTTTGTGTTCATCCCCAAAACACATAAATCTGAGTACAAAAGACTGGCAGGGAGAATTGGGAATTGTGATGCTAAGAATTAAATCTAAATAATTATAAATGTATAACTGGATATAAATGTCAACAGTAATTCTAAAGTTGCCATAGGGCTGAGACTAGTGTGGGGCCTCCTACTGCTGTGTTTTGTTTAAAAGGAAACACAGATATTACATCACGTGGGCTGGGAACTCAGAGGAGACAAAAACTGGGCAGAGAATTAGAGGGTGAAAATTATGCGCCCCCCCAACATTATAAGGAATGCTTCCTTTTTGCTCAGCTTCCCGCGTCTTTGGATATTTCATCTCTGTATTTTCTAAATTTTTTAATTTCTGGAAGTCACAGTAGTTATAAATCAAATTTCCTGAATTTGTTATCTTTATCTTTTTCTATTTTCCATCTCTTCTTTTGCGTCTACTTTCTGGGTGCTTTCATTAACTTTATTCACTCCTATTGAGTTTTTCATTTCAACTATCCTTTTCTCTTTTTAATTTCAGGAGCTTGCCCTATTTTTGTAACACCCTATTATATTCAGAATATTTTCTTTTCTCTCTCTGTGAAAATGAATGCTAGCACATAAGGATTTACATTTTCCTTTTGTTTTGCTCCCTGATTTTTGTTTCCTCTGAGTTCCTTGTTGGTCATTTTTTATCCCTCCCCTTTGTAATATCCATGTTTCATTTTAAGGATTTCAGAATTGTTAATAATTATTGTTGACAGTCATATACAGGCACACCCTTACAATCATTATTTATGTTTAACTCTTTGCCATTTAAATTCTTCCTGCCAGTCTTTATACTATGATTGACTTCTTTGTTCTTGGGATCTTAATTCTGACTCACCATTGAGTCAGCCAGGGCACCTCTTCACATCACTTTCTCAAGATGCCATACATAGGAAGTATATTTTTTGAATCTGTCTACGTCTAGAAATGCATCTCTCTTCTTTCCACAGATGAAAAACAATATGAGGACAGTCTTCCTGGTTTATACATTTTCACTTCAAGATCTTGTAAACACAGCTCCATTGTTTTTCTAGGCTTTTCAGTTGCTCATGTGTGGGAATGGTTTTCCGGCTAGCTGCCTGCACATTTATCCACTTATCCTTGTAATTCAAGGTTTTGCTCAAATATTTTTTAGAAGACTTTTTGGCTGAACCAAGGGGGCCCTTTACATTTGCAAATTAAGGACTCTTTTCTTCCCTGGAAAGTTTTCTTTTTCATCATGATTTGGATTATCGCTTCTGTTCTAGAGCTTCTGGTTTCTTTTTCAGGAAATCTGTGGTTCTTAGGTTGCTTCTCTGTCCTCTGAATAATAATGCCTTCTTATCCACATCTTTTGTCTCATTTAAAAATATTTTCCTTTCTCTTTTTTTTCCCACCTCTATCTTCCGGAGGAGTTTCTAGGCTTCTCCTTGGCATTACCGATTTAAATTCTACCCTGTCAGGTCTGCTATTTACAGCTCTGATGTAGACTTTAATCATGCTATTGCAAGTATTGCTTCCTTGCAGTGCTTTTTTTTTGTTTTTTGTTTTTTTAAATGACTTCCAGCTCCCTTTTCTACTCAACATTTTCATTTTATGTTGTTGCATATGCTATGGTCATTGCATCCTGTGGAACTTTCATCTGTGGCTTTCTGATCTTATTTCATTAAGGTAATGTGTTCTTGAGGATGTTAACAATTTTCTAAAAATATATTCTTACAATGTCATTTTTAAAATTATGATTATGCAGTCCCTCTATGTCCTTAGTTCTTCAGGTATCAGAATTATCTGGGGAACTGGAGTAGCTAGTTTCTGGCTCCATCCTGAGGGATTCAGCCGGTTCTGATGGTAACAGGTGGTGTCCAGACTCAAGTGGGTCCTTAGCCTGTGGCCAGAAATGAGGCAGATGTGCACAGCACACAGCACAAGTCCTGGTCACTCACAGGTGTTTGCCACGTTGGCTTTCTTGGAAAGAGGTGTAAAAATTTCCCTCTACTATCAAGGCCTTACTTTCTGACATGTTGAATCAATTAAATACATTAAAAACTCTGGTCCCCTGCAAGCACGCTGTACCTGGGCTTTTTGTCTCTGCTCGACAAGTTTTTTCTGTGAGGGACCAAAATCAGCAATGCTCAGCGATGCTCCAGCATCAGCCCCCAGCGGGCCCTACTGGGATGAACACAGGTTGCTGTGAGGAGGGAGCCCAATGTCAATAGATATTGAAGGAATACGGGTCCTGCACTCAGCAGAGTGCGTGCGCATTATGTCTCTGAACTAGGAGGACCAGGGAGTTCACGGACAATGCCCAGCATCTTTCTCCTCTCTCTCCGGTGCAGAGCTGCCTTATGTTCCAAGGAGAAGCACTGTTAGCTCGTGGCTATGTCGCTGGTTTATTTTCCCTTCCAATTTGGATCCATCAGCTGTATTGAAAATCTCTCTCAGCTCCCAGCAGTAGGGTTTGTTTTGTTTGCTTGTTGGAGAAGAACAGTCTTATTCTGTGCATTTTTATCCTTAGTTGAGCCTTCACAGGTATGTTTGTCAAGCTGGAAGCCAAGAGAGGCAGTTGCTACTGGCTGGAGAGTGTATTCGGCAGGCACGGAACACCTTAGCATGTACAATCTGAAATCAGACAAAGGATGCTTTGGAAAGGGGGAGAAACTGAAACTAAGGAATTTAGCTTGTTTTACCCAATTGTTGTCACAACGGTGCTCCCATGTATGCACGTGGTTTCCGCTCGGCCCTTTTGCTTGTCTTTCTTTTCCTTTCTCTTTGTATATTACAGTGGCACTTTCCCCCATATTTCTCCTCTTCCCTTTCCAACCAGACTTGCCTGGGAGAATTTCATGCTTGACTTTCTTTCATTCTAGGATCATGGAGTCCTTCAGAGGGCGCAATCTTGGCCCTGGTGAACGGGCCGAAATCTGTCTTAGCAGAAGTGCCTTTCTGGGGTTGATGCTCATCCTGAGACTTTCTGTGAATTTCCTTCTTACCCACACTCTTTTCTAGTTAGCTCTGAGCCTTCTCTTCTCCCTGCTGCTGGACTCCTCACACAGCTGTCATCACTTAGGTATATGTCTTGTGCTTGTGTTACTTGTGTCATTGCACTGATCCATTATAACTGTCCTATTTCCACAATGATACTGCCTACTCCTTTGACTAGAGGGACCCAGTCTTCCATTCCCTTTGTAATGTCTCAGTCTCTTGTATGGGGACCCCGACAGAGGCCCCTCAAATGGAGAGAAGTCCATGTTTCCTTTTGCACGCACACACACACCTGACTCTGATGAGAGATTTTTTTTCTCCCCTGTAGGTTCTCTTGATTTTGTAATCACCCCTCATTTCCCTCCCCATTAACTTCACTTCCACAAGGCCTTGGATAGAGTTTGGTACCTTAAAGTCAAAGACACTCTTTTCTACTCCACCCACATCCACCACTTTGTAACTGTGCAAGTCATTTAACATCACTGAGCTCTGGGCTCCAGGGTATCTTGCAAGGCGGGGATGACAGTGGCCTCCCCACAGGGTACCTGATTGCTGCTGCTAATAACAAGCTCACATTGTGCTCCCACCTCTGCTGAGCTGTCGGAGCTCCCAGTCCAGGATTTTGTTCAACACTCCCTGCCTCTGGGCCATTCAGGTACATGTTGATTGAGACACAGTCCTGCCTTGATAACAGGAGGGCAGAGCTCTTCAAAGAGGAAGTCCCTGGGCCTGAGGCAAGCCACAAGGAACACTGTTTACAGGGTGTTGGCGAGCTCAGGAGGACAGCCTCACCTCCTCTGAGCACACGGGTTCACAAAGTGGGAGTGGAAGGGCGCTCCCAAATGACACAGACCAAGCCCGTCCATATGGGGAAAAGGATGACGGCCCAGAGTTCAGCCCCCATGTACATCCCCTGCCCAGAACCGAACCTTTCCTAAACTCACATTGGTTCTAGAATTGCAGCCCCAGTGCTGTCACACAATATCTTCCAAGGCTGCCATTTCCTTCCCAAATGTTGTGTACTCAGCCTTTATCCTAGAGCCGCTTAGTGGTGTTCAATTCCTTCCAGTAATAGCACTGGCTTTTCCACTGCCTGATTCCAAATGAATCATATATGGTCTTTTTTCTGAAATTGACATCCATTGATGTCAGGCCTGGGATTTATATAACAGCTAAGATGTTTATGGGCACCATCCCAGCATAACTTTCTTCTCTCAGGCCACTCGTCCTCTCGTGAGGGCTGGGTTGCAAAGCCAGGCTTCTACAGCTGGCTGGAGTCTCCCTCAGTTTCTAGACTTCCAAATTGAGGTCTTAGCACAGTGCCTGGTACAAAGTAGGCGCTCAGTAAATATTTGTGGGGTAAAGAAATGCATAAGCCCCATGAGGCATCCTGATGGGAAATTATTATTTTCTAATTTGAGCATGAAGTGCATGGAAAAACTGGTTCCTCCTCCAGAGAGCAAGTGATGAAAATGGCCAGTTTCCTCATTCTCCAGTGTGACTTGGGCTGGGATGCGAAGAGGGTTCCAACTTGCTAAGCAGTCTTGTTAATTTGATTCTCTCCCTTGTAGTTTCCTTTGGTGCCAGCTCCCACTAGCAGTTCCTGAAACTTTCAGCAATGATATCTCCTGATGGTGGCAATTACCAGTTGGCTGCCCTGGGTATGGCAGCCATGGCTGTAAACCCCCTGTCTTTTATGCCCCTGAAGATGTTCCATGCAACATTTTCAGCACCGTTCCTACAGAGCAGTCCGAAGCTGGAGCACTGCTCTTTGAGCAACTTCCATTTGTTGCTGCTCCGAGTCCTCTACTGCCCTGTGACTCAAAGTGTGGCCCAAGGAGCAGCAGCATCGGGATCACCTGGGAGCTTGGACTGCCACCCAGACCTACTAAAACAGTCTGTATTTTAACCCGATTCCAGGTGTTTCCTCTGCACAATAGTTTAAGAAACATTTCCCCCACTACAACTCTGATTCAGTAGGTCTAGATCAAGGGTGGCATCCAAGACTCTGCATTTTTAAACAAGGTCCCAGGTATCCCAGCTGGTCCAGGGTCCACTATTTGAGTAGCAAAGCTTTAGATTCATCAGGGAAGAGTGACTGTTGAACACCCACCCTGCGCCCGCCACCTGCAGCTGTTCCAGAGGCAGGGCACAGACCACTGATGCTCCCTTAGCCTAGAACACTGTTTCTCAGCCCCAGCCGCACACCAGAATCATCTGGGAAGTTTTTGGCAACATATCCCCAGAGTGTCTGATTTGAATGATGTGGGGCGGGGCTCAAGCATTGAGACTGTTTGGAAATTCTCTAGGTGTTTATAATGGATCAAGAATTACTGGCCTCTGATGAGCTCCTGTAATGAGTAAGAATGCTCCTTGCCTTCATGATCCACCAAATTCTACTTCTCCTACAGGTCTAATCTCTTACATCTGGAAGACTCTAGTTCAGTTCTAAATTCCACTTCAGTACCATCCAAGGAATCTCGAATAATGATGAGGATGCACTGACCGATGAGTCTTCTTCACAATCTTTGCCATGAAACCAGTCCTGAAAAGCACCATTCTTTAGAAGACTCCAGGAAGGGCCCTGGTCCCCTGTGTCAAGGTTTTTCTGCTTCACTCTGCATGGAGGTCTCTGGGAGAAAGGCAAGAGTCACCTTTCCCGCATCCTTCTGCAACCCTTCCTCAGTCCCCAGGCTTGTCATTGATTCCTCTCCCATGTCACTTCGTGGTGCTTGGAGGTGCTCCAGGGAATTCCCACAGGAGTCCCCTGGCTCCTATCCCTTTCACTCTTGAGGGCAGGGCTGGAGTCTGAGAGTGACGATTCATCACTTCCCTTGTTTGCCATGCTGAGCTCTAAAGCAACTGACACATGGACAGAGGAGGAGAACAGACTGGCCGCTCTACTGCTGGGAAACTTGTCTAGTCGGGAGAGCCCAGTGAGGAGGAGGCCCCAGTCGGCTCCTAAGACTCCTCCCACCATCCTGGCCGATATTTCCCACTGAGAATAGCAGGCCTCGCCTCTGCAAAGCCAAGTCCAGTCCCAGGAAGCTTCTGGAGAAGAGAGAAAGCTCTGTCTTAAAGAGGATTTTCAGAAGATGAGCGGGAGGGGGTTGCAATGCACACATTCTGTTCTCCATCTCAAACCACCCATCAGAGAAGGGGGACAAGAAGAGACGTGGTCACCTTCCCAACTTGCAAAATGTCCTCCTTTGGGGCCAAGACAGGAACCACAGGAGAGACTCCCCCGGGAAAGTGGAACGGTGCTCAGAGTTTCTCAGAGGTAACTGTCAGGGCTGCCAACACTCACTGGCCCTCAGGGAAGCCAGTAATCAATCAACCAGCAAGCCAAGCTCCCCCACTATTGTGGACCACAGCCCAGCAGAGCCAGAACTCCTTGTGAAGTTGCCCTGAGAATCCCATTGGTCCATTTTGACAGGGGTTCACCAGATGTGACAGGCTCGGGGAGAGCTCTGCTGGTTCCCATTTGCAGTGGAAATGTGGAGTGTTTTAAAGGAAATATCTTCCCCTCACACTCACTCATGCTCAGCCGGCGGCGATATGTGTGGGCCAATGGGAAGTTGAAGCCACTCTAACCGAAAGAAGAGATGCTTGGTGCCAAGCAGTTTTCCAGTAAAATGGCTTAAAAAAATAATAAGAGAAAAGACAATAATGACCAGAAGAAGGGACAAGTTTTTAAGAGAAGACTGCTGAGCCTAATTCCAGAGACACAATATGAATCCCTCTTTGCTTTGCTGACAGGAAATGTGGCTGAGGGGAGAGGGAGGGAGGGCTTGGGGTTCACAGTGGAATCATTGCTGACGTTTAGCCAAGACCCAGCTAATTGCTTATGAAAGTTTTCTCTTTTCATATTTACTCATCTAAGCCAGGGATGTCTCCCAGGCACCATTGATATAATTAGACTTGGTTTTCTGTCTCTTGCAGACTTGGGCTCCTCCTTGGAAAATTAGCCAAAGCATAGTGATCTCTGGTTTTTAAACTCTTTAACGATTTCCTAGAAGCATCCTCAAAGTACATCAGTGTAAGTTTCATAAGAATTCATTTTCAAAAAGATGAAAACTAAAATGTGGAGGGTCAATACCATGAGTGGTGCAGAGAAATTGAGGTTGGATAACTATTCTGTATAACTAATTACAGGAGGTGACGCTGTTTTCATTATCAAGTAGACCTGGGGCCCCTCTAAGCTAATTGATCCAGTTACGAGCGGTCATGGATGCAGTAAAAGGAGCGAGACCTGCCCGATCCACTGCTGTAAACAGGCCCTGTGTTAGGGCTTATGTGTTTGCTTTCTTTTCTTTTATCCCTCTGAACAAAAATACTCAAATTGTAAGTGGGGGCTTTTCACAGCACACATCTTGCATCATATGTTTAAAAGCTGTGGCAGAATCATCTTTTGGCAGAAGCTGTGCAGCCTTAGACAAGCTGTGCCCTGGTGTGTGTCCTTCAAGAGACGTATGGTTCTCAGAGAGATTTCTCATATGGTGCAGCCAATCAGTCCGCTGACTCATTTTGGACTTGGCACTGGGATCTGGACTGGGGTTCAGAAGGATACAGAGCATGCAAGCAGCCTTGCTGATGGGGGCTCACTGCTCCCCAGTGAGGAGACACCCCACCTGCCCACAAACTTGTGTAGACTATTTTCCAGACAAAGTAGCCCTATAATGCTGTCCCCTCTAAAAACTTACAGACACTCACCTCATGGTTATCTGTCCAAGACTTAAACTTTCTCTTAAGATATGTCACTAAGCTTCACATTAGTCTCTTAATTTATGATGACTTTCCCAACTGTGAGAGGAGATAAAACTAGGAGCTTCTCACATGCAAAATGAATGGGCTTCAACTGTGTGCTCACGAATCTCAGCACCAGGGGGGTGAAAGGACCCTGAAAGTCAACCAGCACAAAGCCCCGGGTGTAGATCTATTGCAGATATGGACTTCCACATGGATGCAACCCATTCTTGAACAAGACTGAAATTGCCCAACTTTGCTGAGAATCAATCAAAGCATGGATGCAAACTGGGGGAGGAGGGCCTTGGTTAATTAGCAATACTAAAGACAAGTGGAATTTCCCACGATTACAGAAAAGAGTATTCAAATTCTTAGCAGAGCAGATATCTGCTTTTCTCTTCCATGAATAACGTCTGGGCCTGAAATTAGTAAATGTACCACATAAGAGCTGGTTTATAAAGCCTTAATATATCTGAGACACACACACACACACACACAGGGGAGGGGCAGTGGGAAGAGACTTCTTTCCCATCAGTCCCACTGGGTTGTCTTCAGGACCCAAGCTTTTAAACTGTAGGTCTGTGAACTTGTGTGGTTTAATTTCAAGAACTTATCAGGGTTGGGCTAGTGTGCAGTGTGTTTCCCTAACCCTGTTTGATTTTGCTGATATATATATATATATATAATGCTATCCTTAGGCTCCTGCCTCAGCGGTGTCCACTGCTGGGGTTCTGGTGAACAGCTAAGGCAGCCTGACCCACGTGCATAAGGACCGTGGACCCACCTGGGTGTGACAAGGGAATAAGGACCGGGAGGAGTCTGCCTCCATCAGAATATCTCAGTTGTTGAAAGGGAGGGATGCGGGGCCACCTACATTTATTTCATGGCCTGCTGACACTGGACTCAGGTCTTAGTTCTGGTGAAAATAGGCTGGAATTAAACACTGAAAGAGACCTATGGGTGGCATTGCTTGTTTTGTCTGCTTGGGATGGCACTCCTGTCCTTTTAGTAGGGTTCAAGTGGGGGCTGCCGATCACAGTTCCTCATCCCTTGGCCATGGTGATTGGTTCAGCGATGAGCACGTTAACCCACCATTGTCAAAGACTGCTTCCTAGGGTCTTTCCAACAAGAGCTCTCTGACTTCTGTGATTGTGAAGTGTTGAGGACATAAGCCCAGAGCTGACAATAGTGTCCAAATTTCCAACCTCAGGGGGACAAATCTGAGAGAATAAAGTTACCACACCAAAAGTAGAGACAAGAAATAAAAAGAGAAAGAATGAGTTCCCTAGTGTTTGAGGTTCTGAACATAGTGACTGCTGAGGCAAACTCAACGCCCTGCCCTTTCCCAAGCTTGCTTATGTCAGTCAATAAACACCCACTCTCCCTTTGGTTAGTTTAGGTCAAATTTGGGTTTCTCTGCCACTCTATAAAATGCTGGGGTCGTGAACTGCCTTGTTCGGAAGCTTCTCTAACAGAGGATTCACAAAGGCCTCCTTGCCTTGGAGGATTGTAAAATCTGTGCACTAGGGATATGTAGGATCTATAGTTTATCATACGAACCAGGACAGAACAAAAGGGAGTGCTGTTAACAATGACAGCGGGACAACAGCCATCAGCTAGAAAGGCATGGGCCTCCTAGTGCAGGACCTAGTCTGGTGCGTGTGCTGTGGTCACGTGCCAGGCAGACCACAGCAGAGACCACAGAGCCTGGTGGAGTGCTGAGACACCTGGGGAGCAGTGGAGGGCCCAGCTGGAGGGACCCTTCATGAGTTCAGATGGACACTCAGGAAAACCCTTGGTGGCACCTGTGTGAGTTTGAAGTCTATTTTGATGCTATGAACACAACTCCTATTCGTGTTCATAGCTGATGAGACCTGGGGACCTTCAGATGACAAAGAGGAAAAACAGAAAGCTCTGGATAGCTTGATTTTTGGACCAAGGACTGGCTGCTCAGGATATGTGCTGTGCTCCTTGCTCTGAGAGAGTAGCCCTCGTGCCTAAGTTAAGCCTCAGCAGCCGCATTCATAGTATGTGACCTGTCCCTTTGTCCATAGTTCATTAGTGCCATGGTAGACCCTGATTCAAGTTGGACCAGTCAGGGTCTCCCTCCCAAGAACTGGAGCTAATTGATAGCTAGTTAGTCTCTATAGGGTTGGGAAGATAACATGGCGATCCAGGAGCCTTGGGTTTCTCTGCCACTCTATAAAATGTTGCATGTTGCAACGTGGCCAGAGAACCCAGAGGAAGCTGGTCTGTGGTGAGAGAGAAAAGGAGAAGCAGATGTTCAGAGGGTGGCAGAAATGAGAGGCAGAGTTTGTTCCTGGGTTGCTGACAAGCTTCCCAAGCCTCAGTTCCTCAGGTTGGGCTACATTCCTGCCCTTGGGCTCCATGAGACACCCCTTATCCTTAAGCCATCATCCCTACATTTTGCTGCAGCTAGCCCAAATTGATTTCTCCTTCTTTCATCCAAAAGTGTCTTAACTAATACCAGGAAGTTTCTTTTTCATGACTTAACAGCTCATATAGTCCTGCAACAGTTTATGGCCGAAACAAATTCCCTCTCTGAACCTTACCTCCAAGTCCAAATATTGATTTGTTCCTTCTCTAACTGAAGCAGCACATTAAAAGAAAATACAAAACAAAACAAAACAAATAATGGAAACATGGTCCTCATACTTTGAAGTTACATGGGATCCACATGGACTTAATTAGGACAAGAGACAAACAGATAAACATTTGGGGATGCCTCCTTCTCATATAATATTTCATAACATGGTACCAGCCTGTAAAATTGAGATGTCAAAAATGATTTGGCTAACTTGCTCACTCAATTTTTCCTAAGGTGGACAACTGCTAAAACACAAAGATTTGTGAAATTCTAGCTGAAACATTTTTAAAAATTGGGAAATAAATGAAATTTGTTAATGTTTCCCCAACTCTGCTTTCTGTGTTTTTCTCCCATTCCTGCATCCCCCACTTCCCTCAGAGAAAAGCCATCTGACAAACTGAATTACAGTGAAGTGTTAGTGACAATTTGTTACTCCTATCAGAGGAATTTGCATTTTTAAAAAGTCTTGAGAGGGCAATAGAAAACCAAAGAAATGATTCTTTTGCTCCAGTGCCAATTGGTAGAGGAGCTATTTTGGGGGGTTTAAATTGTTCCGAAATCTTCTCTATTTACGTATAAAGCTTGCAGTGACTTTGATGAATAAGGTGAAAACATAATAAAGTGACAAAATTTGGAATACATTTTTAGTAATCATTCTTAAGGAATGTTACCTTTCACTTCCTTTTTGGAACCAAAAAATCCAAGGCAGAACTGGAAATGGAACAAGAATGATTGGAAGGGAAACCATAGGCTGGAGTAGGCAAGAATCCTTGATGCCTCTCTGTGTGCATGTGCGTGTGTGTGTCTGTGTGTGTTAGGGTTGGATAAAGGAACAATCCTACAGTCTCCCTGCAGGTCTTCCTCTGTCTTCTGCAACATGAAGGAAATGCGCTCCTCTTGCAGAAGATCGGAGCTCCTCAGTCTGGGTGGGCGGCCAAACCACTATCTCCTCCACTGCCAACCTGTCTAGCAGAAGTGACCAAGCTGTGCTTAAAGAGCCACCACCCCTGCAGGGAAGAGAGCCTGCTTGGCTTTAACATAAGCATGAGGATGGGGAGCCTGGATCTGTCTCAGGAGAATGACAGCAACTGTGTAGAGAGCGGGGGAACCTTGGCTCACATGGCCAGGCACACGGGATGCCAGAAAAATCCATGCGGGTGCAAGGTGGTTGAGCTGAGGGTCTGCATCCACCTGTTGATGGCAAGAGTCCAGTGAGACATTAGAGACTGACAATGAAAAGTCCACATTCTTCTTTGACTTAGGACTGGGGCAAAGGCCAGCCTGTTGCTTGTTCTTTGCCCAGTGGGATTGATTGGGAGGGAAAAGAACATTTTACAGCTTATGGATCTGGGTGGTTGGTGTGGAAAGAATGCAGGGATATAAAGAGTGCATCCAAGCCTGAAGTCTTTGATCCAGCAGTCCCACTTCTGGGTTTTGCATCTAAAAGAACTAAAAGCAGGGTCTCAAAGAGATATTTGCACACCTAGGTTCAATGCACTGTTATTCACAATAGCCAAAGGTGGAAGCAACTGAGATGTCCATTGACAGATGAATAGATAAGCCAGTGGAATATAATTAAGCCTTGAAAAAGAAGGAAATTCTGTCACATGCTACATGGATAAACCTTGAGGACATTCTAATAAGTGAAATAAATTAGCCACTGAAAGTCCAATATTATATATTTCTACTTATATAAGGTATCTAAAGTCAATAAACTCAGAAAAAGTAGAATGGTAGTTACTAGAAGCTGGGGGCAGGGAATGGGGAGCTGCTCAATGAGGAGAGCTTCAGTTCTGCAAGATGAAAATGTCCTGGAGATCTGGTACACACAGTGTGAATACAGTTAACACTCCTGAACTGTACAATGAAAAATGGTTAAGATGGTAAACTGTACAGAAACAGACTCATAGACACAGAATACAAACTTGTGGTTGTCAAGGGCACGGGGAGCGGGAAGGGACAGACTGGGATTTCAAAATGTAGAATAGATAAACAAGATTATACTGTATAGCACAGGGAAATATATACAAGATCTTGTGGTAGCTCACAGGGAAAAAAAATGTGACAATGAATATATGTATGTTCATGTATAACTGAAAAATTGTGCTCTACACTGGAATTTAACACAACATTGTATAATGAGTATTATTCAATAAAAAAAATGTTAAGAAAGAAAGAAAAAAAGATGGTAAACTGTATGCTATGTGGGTTTCTTTAAAACTACAGTTAAAGAAAAACACCCCAGACAGGTGGTCCACGAGGAGCAAGGAGAGTTTCCTTTGTCTGTGGGGAGAACTGGAGTGGGACCCCCAAAAATGGCTTTCCCCTGGAGTAGAGCAGGGGGTGAAGAGTCAGCAGGTGTCTACCTGATGTGGGAGATTGCCTACATCGAGCAAAACCAGGGCTGACTCTGGGGCTGTTTCTGCTTCAGGAGCAGCCCCAGCAGGCGCCCCCATTCTTGGGCCTCCTCCTTAACTCACAGGGAAGTAAACAGAGATGGGAGGGTCCCTGTTCTGGGAAAAAGCTAATCAAATGATCCAACTGCTCCTCCTTTGCAACCCCGGGAGAGGCACCAGGAAATATAGTTTTGGCCGAGAAGAGGATGACCATGAATAAGGGAGGCTGTCATGGAAAGCCACCCCCTCCTCCCAGCTCCAACCAGACCTTTGCCTGCGCACGCTGACCCAGAGTAGGTATCAGCCAGAGGGCCGGAGTTATCCCCGGGCTCAGGGAACGCAGTCATCCAGCCTTCCGCCTCTGCGCTTGGGAAAAGAAACTGTCTTCCATCCTTGTCCCATTATTTAGTGTTTGGGAAAGGACCCAGAGTCAGCTAGGAGGCAGGAAGCTGGGAATCTCTGTGACTGTGGCTTGTGGCATTCAGAGAAGAGTTACAAAGCTTGTAAATCCAAAGCCCCACGAACAGTTTCCTGAGGAATTTCCAAGTGACAGTCTTGGCTGAGATGGGAGGCGAGAGCAGGGACTGCAGAGAGATACCCTTCTCCCTCACTGGGAAGCAATGTTCCTGTGACCCTATTTCAATCTTTGGTAATGAACCATTTCAGAACAACTGAAGTCACTGGAGTCACTGATAATTACATAAACTTTCTTCTCTTTTTTCACTTTAAACCCTTAAGTCTCCATCCACAAAGGCCCATTTTCAGTAACACATTGAATCCTGCCAACATCCTGGGGCTGATTTTGTCTTTACACTTCTAGGAATTTCCAAGGACGTGGGGGGTCAGGCTGCCAAGATGGATGTGAATGTGTGTGACCAGCAAGGACCTTCTAAGGTCTGAAGATTGGGAAGGTCAAGGGTCAATCTCTCCTAAGCCCCAGAGAGCAAGTCACCCCCTATTGGGCCCTTTCCCCTGAGTTCTTCTCCTCCAACCTCTTGAAAACAAGATCCCCATTTCACCTTAACCACAAGGTGATCCAGTGCCAGGAGTGTTTTTAGTCACTCTAACCAGTCCCCAGGGCCACATCAATGCACTGTCCAAAAAGGCAAGCATTTGGAACATTGAAACCCCTGGAGACCACAACGGGACTCTGCGATGATGTAGTTTATGGAGTCTCATTTTTAAAAATCTGACATACTTACAACAGAAGATGCTGTGGGAAAATAATTGGATTTACCCCAACTCCTCTGCTATTTATTGCCTTGGATGGCACTAAGGTTATATCAGAACACAGCCATAAGGGGAAGAGGCTTTGGAACAACTAAAAAACATTTTCCCCCCAAAGTCAGTCTGTAGTTAACCCTTTGTAGAGTATAAGCAATGAATCTTGCATAGTGTTTGCAAAATCCTGAGACAAGATTAATAAATATAAGGAATTGTGTGGCCTGAATTGAGGCTATGCTCATATTTCATAGACAACAGGGTCTCTAATAGTCAAGCCCTACTTTTTGTTGGACCCCAGGTCTTAAGATGGAGATCCTTCTTTCCCTCTCATGGATAAGGGCCCACCATGCAGAGTCTTGGATAGCCTTCCTTTTAACATCTATTCTCTGCAGGAAGCTGGCCCAGGGAGGCAGGTTGCACTAAGCCTTATTTGACCGTGGCTGACTCTACTGTGTGCTAGTGTTCCAGAACCTCCAATATTTGTAGCTCTTGAACTGCCATCTCAAATCCATTACAGCTTGTGGGTGAAGCTAATAAAACTACTCAAAAATCAAGACAGTTGACAGCAGCAGGACAAAATCTGGCAGCCATTTCACAAGCGAGAACTTTCATTCCAACTGACCACAGGTGGACACCTGGCTAGTACTTCTGAGAAGTCTGCAGAGCTCCCAAGGCCAGTGGATCATGGCTCAGTCAATGATATCAGATGTGAAGTTATTCTTCCGCCCATGAATCCATCTGTAGTTAAACAAGATGGGTGGACTGTGCCAATAATTTGCTCAGTTTTGCACAGCCATGTTTAAGGATGCAGCAAGAAATCTGCTTTCAGATCTCTGGGGAACATTCAAATCAAAGACAGCAGAGATCACAAGTCCTTAAAAAAGCCATCTGGGAACTTTTGTCTGCTGACAAGTTGCTCTTGAAGCTAACACAGACACTTGCAAGATGACAAGCAGATATCATGGATTTCTGGGAAAATTCTGCACCACACTATGGCCTGATGAAAAGCCACAAGTTCTCTAAGGTCATACATCACCCACCAATGCAATACCTGTACCCATCCCCCAACCGCATGGTCAATGGCTTTCATGGAAAATATTCTTGACACCTCCCTGACATTGGTCCAGTGATGAGCTAGTTAACAAAGAAGTAAACAAGGCAACAATAATAAAAATAGCCACCATTGACTAAATACTGTGCATGTTTGATTTTGCTGAGCTTTTCACATACTCTATGCAAGCGATCATAATTATATGAGGTAGGTATTAATACTCCACCTTGTCCCAAGACCTAAGATTTTGAAGAAGGAGAGATTAGGTTTGAAAGCAGATAAGTCTGGCATGTCCACAGTACTGCCCCCAAGAAAATCCAACAACTCTAAAGAAATGTCAGTCTTCCTCTTTGAAAGCTAACTCAGTTGGATGTTTTTAATGTCCTTTTCAGCAGTAGGGGCAAGCTCCTACTCCTCCATTACATTCCCATCAGACCTCTCCTGTGTGAGCACCACCTTCCCTCTCTGGGCTCACATGCATGTCTTTTTCTCAATATCCCTGAGGTCCATGTCTTTGTGGCTTTTGACATAGTGTTTGGCACAGTTAACTCTCAACAACTATTGTTGATGGATGGACAAACAGTTCAGATCACTAATAAGTATCGTCTTTTCAATAGTGCCAAAAATATGAGCTTGAACTACTTGAAAATCACCAATTTTTCTAGGTCAAAAAGAGTCAACAGTAGGCACGTTTGTCCATTTTAACCTAACAATCTATTACAGTGTGACTATGCAGAAAGGTGATTGGTTTTCAGACAGATGTATTAAAATTCACACATCTAAACAAATGCTTTGAAAGCCTATTGTCACACATTATTGAGAATCTCATTTGTTTTTGTAGTTCTGAAAAGCTTAGTCCTGCATATTTACTCAAAATCAGCTGGTCTTTGGAAGTTCTTTCATTACACAATGCATTTGTCACCAGATACTTGGTGTGCTGAGGAGGGCAGTATTATATAATGGTTAAGAATGACATTCTAGGTGTCATCTTAGGCAAGTTAACTTCTCTGCTCCTTGCTAATCTGCAAGAGCAAGATCATGATAGTATCAGCCCCATATGGTGGTTGTGGGAAATAAATGAGGTAATGCATAGCACTTAGAACAATGTTCAGGACATACTAAGAGCTATTAAAGTTTGCTGTTATTATTACTATAGGGTTGGTCTATGTGGAAGACACATGTGTTGGAAAAGCAATAGAGTACATGAGGAGGCAGTTATAAAAAGTAACGAGTGAAGTGATCACAACAAAGACTCTATTCCTACCTAGATATTTCCCTGATAAAGCATGTAAATCAGGACATTTTCCTATAGAAAATTAAGTAAGTTCAGAGTGCACACAGTGGGCAGTGTTCTTTCTGGGTGTCTGGAGCCTTGTCACTTATTCCTCCACGTGGTATCCTGGCACTTGGATTCCTGCTCGTTTTCTTTACAATACCATGACTCTCACTGTACAAACCCAAGTCCAGCTGTGGTATTTGAAAATAATCAAACTGGCGTCACCAATTCACTTCTTCCTTTCTTTCCCCTCAAAGTCCCTTTCTTTCAAACAATTTTGAAATTCCATTACTAAATTTCCTCTTGCCGTTTAAATATATTACACATTGTGTTACGTATTTGTGGTTGAGATAATCACATGGATCCATTTGTTTTAAATTAAATCAGTTTAAGCTACAAAACTCTCCAAGTGTCCTGGTAAAGGCCTGCTCTGCATGCAATATGGGCAGAGCCTGGAGCCAAATAATTAGGAACTAATTTGTCAGAATGGTAATGTGCTCTCAACATTTGTACACTATCTGCCTAAATTCCTATCTAGAGATAAAGCTCAGCTTCCTGGAAGTTCAACACAGCCCAGTAATCAGGGGTATGTGAAAGTTAATGGGACCGCCTCTAAATTGTAACCAGATACAGAATCCATTCTTTGTGTTCCGTGTTGAGGGCTACCCGGCATTGTTCCTAAACCAACTGCAAGTTTGGGGACAACTGAAGAAGGAAATTAGGTCCAATGTATCCTCTATTGCACGTCGTGAAATGAGAGAAAGGACAAGCTCTACAAAGGTACGGGAACCAATTGTCAGGAGCAGAGTAGCAAGAACAGCCTAAAACCACCCCTGCCCCAACTTTACTCAAACGCAGGTAAAATCCAAGTGTGTATTTACACGTTTCTATGCCCAGTCACATTTCATATAATTTCATATATATCCAGAAACTCTATAACTTTCTGTAATGCAAAGGGGTGTTCAAAGCCAGTATTTTAATTTTTCAAAAGGGCTGCATGTAGGAATTCAGGTTAAAGAACAGGTGGTAGGTCTGTGATGGCTGTTATGTCACTATCTGGGATTTAAAAAAATTATAATTTAAATACTTTATCATTTAAAAAATTTTAAATAGGCAATAAGTAAATATATGAACCCAAATGTGTGAAATGAGTACAGTCTGTCTGGGAGAACTCATCTGCCAAGGGAACAATGCAGGAGAAGAGCAAATGCAGACTGTTATGCTGTTACCTTTGCAGGATGAGTAGTCACCATGCCTACTGCCTGTACGTCTGAAAAAATTGAAGAAATGCAGCATTATCCACAAAATCATGGAAGTCTTCCCCAGACACTTTCATGACTTACAGTGTTTGTTTTATTCTGCAAAAGAAACCCTGGTGAAAAGCACAATTAGTTTCCAAGAAGAGGAATCTGAGTATAAGAAAACATCTCTCTGCTCTCATGGCAGTGGCCTTAGAGGGAAATACATTTGTCAGCCACATTTTGTGCCGTTTGGGGCCCCTGAGCTTCAGCCAAAGCTTTTGTGCTCTCAGGATCCTCCTCCCTGTCCACACCCCTACATCACCACTTTCATCCGTCCAAGTCCACAAAAGCACTGTGAGGAAAACAGGTCCTAAGTTAGAGGAAGGAGCATTACCTTGAAATGTATGGTTTATCTGGTAATAATTGCATTAATGATGGTAAGGAGGAGAGTGAACACCAGTGGCTCCAAGGGGAGTCATTAGGTTGAAGTCCTCGGGCATTCAGCCAGTGATTCTTTAGACCTGAGTTGTTCAGATCAGAGTTCTTTCTTTCTAAATCATTCCTATGCATGTACTTAGTTCAGAAATGGAACCTAGAGGATTGATTATAAAAATTAAAAATCAAAACTTTTGCATGGGAAAAGAAAATACCAGAAACATAGTAAAAAGATGAATGTTAATCTGGGAAAAAATTATAATTTAACTACAGACAAAAATTGTCAATATTCTTAATGTATGAAAGTTTTTAAAAACAGAAGAAAAGTTCAACTATTTTATAGAAAAATAGGCTAGAAGTATGAACAGAGTGTTCACAAAGAAAGATGTGCAAATGGCCCTTAGCCATAGGAAAAGATGCTTAAACTCACCCATAATGAAACCAATGCAAAAGAAAACTATATGGAGTTACTATTTCTTACCTGTCAAAATGGCAAAAAAAAAAAAAAAAAAAAAAAAAAAAAAATTTAACAAAATACTTTGTTGGTAAAGCTAAGCACAAACACTTTTTTTTTTTTTTTAAACAAAATGCTAAATGGCCCAAGCTCTAAGGAAAAGAATTTGGCAGTATCTAGCAAAGTTCCACATGTGCTTTGTCTTTGACTCATCAATCTTACTTCTGAGAATCTATACCACACTTATAGGGGCATATGAAAAGACATATTGCTAGAGTAATTCAGCACCATGTGAGCTGTAATAGCAAAAGACTGGAAACAATTCAAATGTCTATCAATAAGGAGGTGCTTGAATAAACATTGGTATATCCACTCAGTGAAGTACCATGAGAATATAAAAAGTAATAAGAACACCCTAAAAAATATATACATATTTTTGTATAGTAAAAAATGAACTACTATTTCAAAAAATTAGAGGGAACATTTTGCAACTCATTCTATAATATGAAAACCAGACAAAGACATCATGAGAAAACTGCAGACAAATATCTCTTATGAATATAGACATAAAAGTCAAAACTCAAGACTTAAAAAATAGTAGCAAACCAACCCAACAACATATAAAAAGAACTATACACCATAAAATTAAATAAGTAGGATTTACCATAGGAATGCAAACTTGGTTTAACATCTGAAAATCAATTAATGTAATACAGCAGCTCAATAGAATAAAAAACAAAAAACATATTATCTGGTCTTACATTTAGGTCTTTAATCCATTTTGAGTGTGTTTTTGTATATGGCTTTAGAGAATGTTCTAACTCCATTCTTTTACACATAGCTGTCCGGTTTTCCCTTACTGAAGAGAATGTCTTTTCTCCATTGTATATTCTTGCCTTCTTTATTGTAGATTTATTGACCATAAGTGGATGGGATTATTTCTGGGTTTTCTATCCTGTTCCATTGATCCATGTGTCTGTTTTGTTCCAGTAACATACTGTTTTGGTTACTGTAGCTTTATAGTATACTCTGAAGTCTGGGAACATGATTCCTTCAGCTTCGTTCTTTCTCAAGATTGTTTTGGCTATTTAGGATCTTTTGTGTTTATATACAAATTAAACTTTCTTTGGTTCTAGTTCTGTGAAAAATGTCATTGGTAACTTGATAGGGATTGCACTGACTCTGTAGATTGCCTTGGCTAGTATGTCCATTTTAACAATACTGACTCTTCCAATCCAAGAACATGGTATATCTTTCCAACTGTTTGTGTTGTCTTCAGTTTCTTTCATAGTTTTCAGAGTACAGGTCTTTTGCCTCCCTAGGCAGGTTTATTCCTAGGTATTTTATTCTTTTGATGTGACAATAAATGGGATTGTTTCCTTAATTTCTTTTTCTGATATTTCATTGTTAGTGTATAGAAATGCAACAGATCTCTTTTGCAAAATTGTATTAATTTTGTATCCTGAAACTACCAAATTCACTGATGAGCTCTAATAGTTTTCTGGTAGCCTCTTTAGGATATTCTGTGTATAGTAATATGTCATCTGCAAAGTGACAGTTTTACTATTTCTTTTCCAATTTGGATTCCTTTTATTTCCTTTTCTTCTCTGATTGCTGTGGTTAGGGCTAACAAAATTATGTTGAATAGAAGTGATGAGAGAGGGCATCCTTGCCTTCTTCCAGATTTCAGAGGAAATGCTTTCAGTTTTTCACTGTTGAGTATGATATTAGCTGTGGGTTTGTCATATATGGCCTTTATTATGTTGAGGTATGCTTACTCTATGCCCACTTTCTGAAGAGTTTTTATCATAAATGGATATTGAATTTTGTCAAAAGGTTTTTCTGCATCTATGAGATTATCTTATGGCTTCTATTCTTCAATTTGTTGATGTGTTGTATCACATTGCTTGATTTGCATATATATTTAAAAATCCTTGCATCCCTGGGATAAATCCCACTTGATCATGGTGTATAATATTTTTAATTGTATTGTTGGATTTGGTATGCTAGTATTTTATTGAAGATTTTTGCATCTATGTTCATCAGTGATATTACCTGTAATTCTCTTTTTTTGTGTGGTATCTTTGTCTGGTTTTGTTATCAGGGTGATGGTGGCCTCACTGAGTTTGGAAGTGTTCCTTCCTCTGCAATTTTTTGGAACAGTTTCAGGAGGCTAGGTGTTCACTCTTCTCTAAATGTTTGGTAAAATTCACTTGTGAAGCCATCTTGTCCTGGATTTTTGTTTGTTGGGAGTTTTAATACTACTGATTCAATTTCAGTACCGATAATTATTCTGTTTATATTTTCTATTTCCTCCTCATTCAGTCTTGGGAGATTGTATCTTTCTAAGAATTTGTCCATTTCTTCTACGTTGTCCATTTTATTGGCATATAGTTGCTCATAGTAGCCTCTTGTGATCCTTTGTATTTCTGTGGTGTCATCTGTAATTTCTCCTTTTTCATTTCTGATTTTATTGATTTGGTCCCTCTCCCTTTTTTCTTCATGAGTCTGGCTAAAGGTTTATAAATTGTGTTCATCTTTTCAAAGGTAAGATCAGGTATTCTAAAACTTCTAGAGGAAAACATAGGCAGAACAATCTTTGACATAAATCATAGCAATATTTTTTTGGATCCTTCTCTTAGAATAATGGAAATAAAAGGAAAAATAAAGAAATTGGACCTACTTAAACTTCAAAGCTTTTGCATAGGAAACCACAAACAAAAGGAAAAGACAACATATGGAATGGGAGAAAATATTCGCAAATGAGGCAACTGACAAGGGATTAATTTTCAAAATATTCAAAGAAGTTGCACAGCTTAATATCAAAAAAACCAAGCAACCCAATCAAAAAATGGGCAAAAGACCTAAATAGACATTTCTTCAAAGATGATATACAGATGGCCAACAGGCACATGAAAAAATGCTCAACATTGCTAATTATTAGGGAAACGCCAACCAAAACTACCATAAGGTATCACCTCACACCAGTCAGAATGGCCATCATCAAAAAGTCAACGAATAATAAATGCTAAAGAGGGTGTGGAGTAAAAGGAACCCTTCTACACTGTTGGTGGGCAAGTAAATTGGTGCAGCCACTATGGAGAACTGTATGGAAGTTCCTTAAAAAACTAAAAATAGAGTTACTATATGAGCCAGCAATCCCACTCCAGGGCATAGATTCAGGGAAAGCTCTAATTCAAAAAGACACATGCGACCCAATGTTCATAGTGGTGCTATTTACAATAGTCAAGACACGGAAGCAACCTAGATGTCCACCAGGGGATGAATGGATAAAAAAAATGTAGTGTGTGTGTGTATGTATATATATATATATATATAATTTTATGTACACACACACACACACACACACACACACTATGGACTATTACTCAGCCATGCAAAAGAATGAAATAATGTCATTTGTAGCATTATGGATGGACCTAGAGATTATCATATTAAGTGAAGTAAGTCAGACAGAGAAAGACAAATATCATATGATATCACTTATATGTGGAATCTAAAAAAATGATCAAATGAACTTATTTACAAAGCAGAAATAGATTCACAGCCATAGAAAAAAAAAACTTATGGTTACCCAAGTAGAAAGGGGAGGAGGGAGAAATTGGGAGTTTAGGATTAATATACACACACTACTATGTATAAAATGGATAAACAACAAGGACCTACTGTATAGTACAGGGAACTATATTCAATATTTTGTAATAATCTATAATGGAAAAGAATCTTAAAAAAATCTATCTATATATATAGATATAAAACTGAATCACTTTGCTGTACACTTGAAACTAACACAAAATTGTAAATCAACTATACTTCAAAAAAATCCCCATAATATCATGTCAAAAGATGCAGTAAAGCATTTGACAAAATCCAACACTATTTCATGATAAAAACACTCAACAAACTAGAAATAGAAGGAAACTCCCCAACTTGATAAAATGCCATCTATGAAAAACCTGCCACTAGCATCACACTTAATAGTGAAAGAATGGAGTTTCTCCCCCTAAGTGGGGAACGAGACAAGGATGTCCCCTCTTGCCACTTCTATTCAACCTTGTACTGGAGATTCAAGCCAGGACAATTAGGTAAGAAACAGAAACAAAAAACATCCAGATTGGAAAGGAATAAGGAAAACTTACTTCTATTCACAGATAGCATGATTTTATACCTGGAAAAGCCAAAGGAATATCTACTAAAAAACTATTAGTACTAATAAATGAGTTCAACAAGTTTGCTAAATATGACAACATGAAAAATGCAAGGATAAAAAAGTTTAAATGATTATCTCTGAAGGAGGAGGAGACAAGGTAGACAGAACAGGCACAGAGGTAGATTTCTGTGATTATACTTTGCACTGTAGATTAGACTTTGAAGCTCTGAAAATCGCCTACATATTTATAAGAACAAAATTTAATTTAAAGAGACAAGCTTTAAACACTGAAAATAAATGAATTTTAAATTAAACTAACTGTGCACCAAGTTGGTGGCATCACCACACACATAAAAACTATTTCACATGACATAAAAATGCAATAAATTCATTGCCCATCCTAAATGGAATGTACTCTGAGGACAAAAAGGTTTTCCAGCCAGAATAATTTAAAAAATCTTAAACTGTTTTCAGTAATCATATTGTTGGTGATAGTGTTAGCTTTGTTATTTTGAGACAGAGTGTGTGTGTATTACAGGATAAAGTAAAAGAATAATTGTATTTCTTAATTGGGAACCAGGACTTTCCCATGGGAGAAAGGAGTAGTAGGTGATGGTGTGACGGGGTTGAGTCTTGGAGTCTTGAATTTGAATTTGAAGTGAGAGTCAGAAATATACAATGTGTTTTATTTAAAAAAATATAAAAGCATTTCCAATTTCTTTTCTTTGAAAAGGCCCAACTCAGTAAAAACGAGCACTCCTAGTGCTTAGATTGTAGTCCCTAAATATCATTTCCAACTTAAAAGAGTGAGAGTTGATTCTGGGCTTGCAACAGGAAATGTAAAAGAATGAATCTGCAGTATTTTGTCTTACTAGAAAGCAATAAAGTTATCAAAGACTATTGATGTTGTTGTATGTTGAATTTTTGTCCCCCCAAACAAAAGATATATTTAAAGCCTAACTCCTAGTACCTGTGGAATATGACCTTATTTAGAAATAGGTCTTTGCAGATGTAATCAAGTTAAAAATGAGGTGATACTGGATTAGGGAGACCCCTAATCCAATGACTGCCATCTGTATGAAAGAGAGAAATTTAGATACTGCTGCAGACAGGGAGTGAACAGCATGTGATGACGGAGGCAGAGACTGGAGTGATATACCTACAAATCAAAGAACCCCAAGGATTGCTGGCAAGTGCCAGAAGCTAGGAGAGGGGCATGGAACAGATTGTCCCTCAGCACTTCAGGAGAAACCAACCCTGCCCACATCTTGATTTCAGACATCTATTCTTCAGAACTATGAGAAAATAAATTTCTCGTTATTTAAAAAAAAATTCGGGGAGGGGGGGAGATTAGGCTTATTTATTTATTCACGTTTAATGGAGATACTGGGGATTGAACCCATGACCTCACACATGCTGAGCGGGCACTCTACCACTGAGCTACATCCACTCCCCTATTTCTTGTTTTAAGCCATTGAGTACGTGAGACTTTGTTACAACAGCCCTAGGAAACTAATACAATGGCAGCGTCAGAAGGACTCAGAAGCCAACTTGAAGGGGCTGCCATTGGTCAAATAACGGACAATGTGAGCATCAACAATGATAATAGATCCAATAGAGCAAAACAAACATGTTTAAATCCATAAAATCATATTGAAATTTGAAAAATTAAAAAAAAAATAACTGGATTAACTTGGGAAGCTAGTAGAAACCTAACTCAATACTTTGATGATATATAGAGAAAAGAATTAAGCATTGACTCTGCCTTTCCTATACAAACTGTATCACTGGACAACCAAAAGGTAGGTCTGGGGAACGTTCTCTTTATGGAAGTTTTCCAGCTCATGTGTGCTAGAATATCACCATTCTGAAACTCCAGTGGAGGAATGGGTCCAGGCAACTGTACTGATGGCTACCAATGAAAAGGAGACAATCATGAGCCTTTTGACTGAAGTACAGAGCACTATGATGTATTCTTAGAAAAAAAAATTCAAGCCTAATCTGATCAAATCATTAGATCCAACCACCATTTGCAGAGAGTACAAGGAATAAATAAAGTTATTTAAAAAAATACTATGGGGATGCAGTCAGTGAATGCAGGACAAAATCCTGCAAGTAACATCATTTGGTTTCTTAAACAAATAAATGACATGAATAACCAAAAGCAAGACAGTCAGGAACCCCCTAGATTAAAAGACGCTTGTGAGACATCAACCAACTGAAATTGTTAGAATTTAACCTGTATTCTGGTTCTAATAAAGAAACTGAGGAAGAAATATTTATGAGATAATGGGGGAAACTGGTTATCCAGGAATTATTAATAATTTCTTTTAGGTGTGATAATTTATGCCTTAGAAGAAAATCCTCATCTTTTAGAGATAGGTACCAACATATTTACAGATCAAAAAATAGATCTGATATTTGCTCTAAAATAATTCAGCAGGGTGAGGGGATGTGGGTGGCAGGGTAGATGAAATTAGATTGGCCAGAGCTTTATAATCATTGAAGATGAAGTCATAGTAGCTAATTATACTTTTCATATTTACTATGTTCTTTCTACTTTTGAGTATTTTTAATCCTAAAATGTTAAGGGGAGGGGGAAACTTAACTGAAAGAGCAAGGACCTCCCACCCCAAAAGCTCATAATTCAAAACGTTATCAGCAACCAGCTGAAAAGGCCCAACAGGGAGGGAAGCCCTCTTTACCTCCTCCCAAGCGGCTGTTTTCTCCTTTTCTCTTGGTGAGCCGACAGTGAGAGTCCTGCCCTAACTTACAGGGCTGCAGTGGAGAGTAAGTAAAAGTTGAAAGCATGTCAAATACAAAGTGCTAAGTGTTTAACAATAGTCACTGGAAGGCAGTTCTCTTTATCTTTTTGCTGAGTTCAGGCTCAGGGCCACATCACTCCTTTGGACTTGTGTATTTATTGCTGTTGCCCTGGGCCTTTAGACACAAAGATAGATCCAGACCCCTGACTGCCAGGCCCTTAGTCTGATATCCAGACCACCCACCCACTTCCCATGGCAACTTCCATCTCAGGAAAATATTTATGGGAAGGCACCTGCTCCCAGGGTGAAAAAAAAAAACCCAGTGGTTGAACTGAAATCATTTTCTCCCACTCCAGTTTTAAGCCACTATGCCATGCGTTGAGGGCATAATGAGTTGAGGTTGTCTCTCATGAAAGAGGAGTCACAAATCCCACAAAATAATGACATTTCATCACAGGAGGGCTTTGGTTTGTAACATAGACTCATCATTGCCAGAATACTTTGAAATAATGAATCACTAACGGAACAAACACCTTTGAAGTTAGACTTTGCAGCTGCCAAAGCAATAATTACAATTAATATGCTCACAACACTTGCAAGTCAATGGACCCTTTATTACTGACGTCATGGGCAAGCTTTCTGGCAGCAATTTTCATTGAGAATCAGTATAATTAGCAATAATTGCAATTAAATTGGGGGAGCCCTGTGGACCCTCTACACGGTTTCTGACTCAGACTACACAAGCCTGTAAAGTAACTTCATGTCAAGTACGATCATACCCATTTCACAGCTAATGAAATAGGTTTGGAGTTTTCTCAACATCAAGCAAGTTAATCAAGAGCATCCAGAGCGGTATCCTTCATCTGCCAGCCCATTTGAAGATTTTGCTCTTGATAGTATCTGACCTGGAATTTCAAATTTTACTGAAACACAAATCTTTTTTTTTAAATTGAGGTACAGTTGATTTACAATATTGTGTCAGCTTCAGGTGTACAGCAAAGTGATTCAGTTATACATATGTATGTCTATATTCTTTCTTCTATTCTTTTCCATTATAGTTTACTACCAGATACAGAATATAGTTCCCTGTGCTTATTGTTTACTTATTTTATATATGGTAGTGTGCATCTGTTAATCCAATACTCCCATTTATCCCTTTCCCCTCCCCCTTTGGTAACCAAAAGAAAATTTTGTGTTCTAAGTCTATGAGTCTGTATCTGTTCTGTAAAAAACTTCATTGTACTATTTTTTAGATTCCACATATAAGTGATATATATATTTTCTTTCACTATCTGACTTACTTCACTTAATATGATAATCTCTAGGTCCATCCATGTTACTGCAAATGGCATTATTTCATTCATTTTCATGGCTGAGTAATATTTCATTGTATATATCTATATCTCTATCTACCACATCTTCTTTATCCAATCATCTGTTGATGGATACTTAGGTTGCTTCCATGTCTTGGCTATTGTAAATAGTGCCACTATGAACATTGGGGTGCATGTGCCTTTTCAAATTAAGAGTTTTCTCTGGATATATGCCTAGGAGTGGAATTGCTGGTTCATATGGTATCTCTATTTTTAATTTTTTTAAGGAACCTCCATACTGTTTTCCATAGTGGCTGTACCAATTTGCATTCCCATTAACACTGTAGGAGGGTTTCCTTTTCTCCATACCCTCTCCAGCTTTTATTTGTAGACTTTTTGATGATGGCTATTCTGACTGGTGTGAGATGACACCTCATTGTAGTTTTGATTTGCATTTCTCTAATAACTGGCAATGTTGAGCATCTTTTCATGTGCCTGTTGGTCATCCGCATGTCTTCTTTGGAGAAATGTCTATTTAGGTCTTTTGCCCATTTTTTTAAACATTTTTTATTGATTTAAAATCAATTTACAATGTTGTGTCAAATTCCAGTGTAGAGCACAATTTTTCAGTTATACTTGAACATATATATATTCATTGTCACATTTTTTTCTCTGTCCGCTACCATAAGATCTTGTATATATTTCCCTGTGCTACTTTTGCCCATTTTTTGATTGGGTTGTTGTTGTTGTTGTTGTTGTTGTTATTGAATTGTATGAGCTGTTCATATATTTTGTAAGTTAATCCCTTGTTGGTCACATTTGTAGATATTTTCTCCCATTCTGTAGGTTGTCTTTTCATTTTGTTTATGGTTTCCTTTGCTATACAAAAGCTTCTAAGTTTGATTAGGTTCCATTTGTTTATTTTTGCTTTCATTTCTATTGTCTTGGGAGACTGACCTGAAAATGTTGCTATGATTTATGTCAGAGAATGTTTTGCCTGTGTTCTCTTCTAGGAGTTTTACATCTTATATTTAAGACTTTAAGCCACTTTGAGTTTATTTTTGTGTATGGCATGAGGGAGTGTTCTACCTTCATTGATTTACATGCTACTGTCCAGCTTTCCCAACATCACTCGCTGAAGAGATGTATTTTCTCCATCATATATTCTTATCTACTTTGTCAAAGATTAATTGACTGTAGGTGTGTGGGTTTATTTCTAGGCTCTCTATTCTGTTCCATTGATCTATATGTCTTTTTTTTGTGTGTGTGCCAATACCACACTGTTTTGATTACTGTAGTTTGTAGTATTGTCAGAAGTCTGGGAGGCATAGGCCTCCAGCTTTGTTTTTTTCCTCAGGATTGCTTTGGCAGTTCTGGGTCTTTTGTGGTTCCATATAACTTTTAGGATTATTTGTTCTAGTTCTGTGAAAAATGTTATGGGTAATTTGATAGGGATTGCATTAAATCTATAGATTGCTTTGGGTAGTATAGTTATTTTAACTGTATTAATTCTTTCAGTCCAAGAGCATGGGATATCTTTCCATTTCTTTGAATCATCCTCAATTTCCTTTATCAATATTTTATAGTTCTCAATATATAAGTCTTTCACCACTTTGGTTAGATTTATTCCTAGATATTTTTTTGGTGACATTTAAAAAATTTTTTTTTCTTCTTTACTTTCTCTTTCTGGTATTTCATTGTTAGTGTAAACAAATGCAACAGATCTCTGTATATTAATCTTGTACCCTACTACCTTGCTGAATTCATTCATCAGTTCTAGTAGTTTTTGTGTGGAGTCTCTAGTTTTTTGTATAGAGTATCATGTTATCTGCATATAATGACAATTTTACCCCTTCCCTTTTGATTTGGATACCTTTTATTTCTTTTTCTTGTTTGATTGCTGTGGCTAGGACTTCCAATACTATGTTGAATAGAAGTGGTAAGAGTGTGCATCCTTGTCTTATTCCAGAATTTAGTGGGAAGCTTTTCAACTTTTTACTACTGAGTATTATGTTGACTATGAGTTTGTCATAAATAGCTTTTCTTATGTTGAGATATGTTCCTTCTAAGCCCACTTTGACAAGTTTTTTTTTTTTTTCATTATGAATGGATGTTGAATTTTATCAAATTCCTCTTTCTGTAACTATTGAGATGATCATGTGATTTTTGTCTTTGATTGATTTGCATATGTTGAACCATCCTTGTGACCCTGGCATAAATTCAATTTGATCATGGTGTATGATCCTTTTTTGGTTTAATAATATTTTGTTGAGGATTTTTGCATCTATATGTATAAAAAATACTGAACTGCAGCTTTCTTTTTTGGTAGTGTCTTTGTCTGGTTTTGGTATCAGGGTGATGATGGTTTCACAAAATGACTTTGGGAGGAAACAGAAACCTTTCAATAGCAAAGTTGTGCTAATTGAAAAAAAAAAAAAGGTGTATGTTCTTATTCAGGGCCTTTAAGAAACAATTCCAAACTTTCCTGAAGGGTCCTGGTCTTCATTCTATGACATATGTCTTTTTATTCCTGAGTTAGATTCCTAATGGTTGTATTCTGGGCAACATAACTACACATCAAATAATAAGTGTCTCCTGCAAAAATTAAGTAGAAATGGATCACAGATCTAAATGCTAGAGCTAAAATTATAAACTACCTAGAAGAAAATATAGAAAAAAAACCCTTATGATCTGGGTTAGGGAAAGTTTCTTGAATAAGTAAAAGAAAGCATGGGTCAGGAAAGAAAATATTGGTAAGTTGGACTTCATCAAAATTTTAAATGTCTGCTCTTTAAAACATACTGTTGAGAAAACAAAAATATAAGCCACAGACTGGGAGAAAATATTTATGAAACATAGTAGACAAAGAAGATATCTGGATTATTAATTAATTAATTAATTTCAGAGACTGTCTCTGAACACACATATATACTTAATAATTTTAGACAATCCAACGTTTTAAAAAAATAGGTAAAAGAACTGTACACTTTATCAATGAGGACATTCCCGTGGCAAATAAACAAAATAAAAGATGCTTAATGTTTGTTTGAAGAGAAATGCAAATTTAAATCTCAGTGAGATACCACAAGATACCTACTGGAATAGCTAAATTAAATTAAAAAGACTGATAATACCAAGTTTTGGCAAGAAGCAGTGAAACCAGAAATCTAGTTTGTTGGTGGGAATACCAAAATGATACAGCTATTTTGGAAGACACTTAAGCAGTTTCTTATAAAGTTAAATATACACTTAGCATACAACCCAGCAATCTTACTCCTGGGCATTTATCCAAGAGAACTGAAAACATGAATCCACATAATCTGTATGTTAACATTTATAGCAAAGACCTGTTCACAAATGCTTATATCAGCCCTGTTTAGAATAGCTCCAAACTGGAAATGCCTAAATGCCCATCAGCTAGTGAACAGTTAAGCAAACTATGGTTCATCCACACAAGAGAAATACATTACTGATACATACAACAATATGGGTGAATTTTGCATTATGCTAAATAAAAGAAGCAAGACACAAAATGCTACATACTGTTTGGTTCCATTTAGATGACATTCTGGAAAAGGCAAAAATACAGATAGAAATCTGACTTGCGGTTGCCAGGAGCTAGGGGTAGGGAAAGAAATTAACTGTAAAGGTTGCAAAGGAACCTCCTGAGGTGAAGGCAATGTTCTAGATGTTGATGGTGGTGGCAGTTGCACAGCTATATGATGCATTTACAAATCTCATTGAACTGCATACTTAAAAGAGTGAATATTAAAATATGTAAATTATACCTCAACAAACCTAATCAATAAAAAGCATTTATTGAGCATCAAAGGCAGTGTGCTGTGTAAGGTACTATAGAAAAGCCAGTAAATTAGAGACATAAGCTTGTGCTCTGAGGGATTTATGGTTTTTGTAAAAGAACAAAAGTAATGTTTAAAAATGGGTGAGTACTACCAAGCTGTGTAGGTTGTGATGAGTGTTAGAACAGTATATTTGTTTCATGTGGCTGCTATAACAAATTACCACAAGCCTGATGGCTTAACAACAGAAATGTATTCTCTCACGGTTCCGGAGGCCAGAAGTTCAATATTAGATTCACTGGACCAAAATCAAGGTGTTGGCAGGGCCACTCTTACTCCCTCTGGAGGCTCTGGGGAGAATTCGTTCCTTGCCTCCTCAGCCGTTGGTGGCCGCATCTCTCCAACCTCTGCCTCCACCTTCACATCACCTCCCCTTCTTCTGTGTGTGTCATCTCTCTGCCTCTCTCCTATAAAGGCACTTTATGAATATAGGGCCCATCTGGATAGTCCCACTTCACGATCCTTCACCTAATTACATCTGCAAAGATAGCTTTTCCTTACAGGTAGCATTACAGGTTCCAGGGAGTAAGACTTGGTATCTCTGGGTGGCCGTTATTCAGCCAACCAGCCAACCACAAGTAGTTAGGATGACATCGCTGTGGGATGGGCAGGGAGTGTTTCACAGAAGAGGGAAAACCTGACTTTGAGGAATGGACTGGATTTCAATAGAGACTGAATTTATTGACAGAGGGAGTGGTATTGACAAAGGCTTGCTGTGAGCAATGCTTTTGGCGATCCTTTTGCTAAGCTTGACTGGGTGAATCTGGATGGAGGTCAAGAGTGCAGGGGGAAGAAAAGTCAAAAGTTGCCATAAGGCCGGAATGGGGAAGGCCTTGAATTTTTTGATGAGGAATTTAAGCCTGATAGGCACTGAGGCACCATGGAAGGAATGAAGTGAGGTGATGCATGGAAGCACTGCTTTCAGGAAGTTACACTGGCAATATTTTACAGGATGAGTTAGAAGGCAACAAGAATCAGGAAACCAATTTTAAAATTTGTCGATCCTTGAGTTGTGAGTAAGGAGAGTTAGAATTAGAATGGTGGCCATGGGAATGGAAGGGAAGGGATGGAGTCAGAGACAGGGCAAGCTTCATGGGCGTGTGAACTCATTGGTCACACAGAGCCCGACAAGCTGAAGGGTCCTGTACTTGGTTTATGCTCTATCACTGTCTTGAAGTTCCTAATAATTTTATCTTGGAACGTGTGTTTTGTAAGTGAAGTCCAGTGGAACAATGGACCATATGCACAACCGAAGGACACACGCACTTACATGCAGTATCTTTGTTCACTGTCCTTTCTCCCCTCGCCTCCTCCTGTGCACAGGACATTCAAGAGGCTCTACGAGCACAGAATTCCAGGAGAACCAAAATGCACAGGAGTTCGATGAGAAGCAAACAGAGTACAAGGCAAGCGTGTTACCTCTGTAACTGAGTAAGCAGAGGCACTGACAACCGAAGAGGCCAGGCTTTCTGTTGAAACTCAGTTAGAACACAGAAGGAAGGCGATGACATTTAGGGAACATGAACCAAGGAACCCCATCATGCCCTTTGTCTCTGGTGCTACTCCCCTCACTTAGCTGACCACTTATGCTGAAAATGATGGAAAAGGGAAGGAAAGAGAAGGGTAGGGCCACCCATAGTTTTGTTTCCTCTACTCATCAATGTCCTTCTTTAAAACTGTTTTAAAGTCCTTTACTCATTGGTGAGCTGAAAGCAGTGTTGGTAGAATGTGTGTGTATCAAAAAGTGAAACAGAAGTGGATGAGTTAGTTTTTTGCAGGTTCCACTGCTCTGGTGAGAATGAAACGTGAATGCGTGCGCGAGCTATGGACACCGAAGTGTAATTTTTGCCATTCCGCATACAAGTTAAATGCTCTAATATTCACACTTAAAACTGGCATTGCACAATTTAAAATTACTGGTAATACTTTAATTTGTAATTTTTCTTTACCTAGTATGATAGTAAGTAGCAAAAACAAACCTCAAAAACAAGCAAACAAAGCAAAACCAAACAAAAAATCCTATGACAATTTAAGAGTCCACAGAAGAAAGAAAAAGTTTCCTATTTAGTACCATTAGTGGCATTACTTTTTGAACAAAGAGGCCTGCATTTTCATATTGCACTGGACTCTGTAAATTATGTAGCCAGCCCTGGTCAGAGGACACGATGTCCGTAAGGATTCTGTGAGTCTATATAAGAAGCCATTTAGCTGTCAGATGGTATGTTCTCCCACACTTCCAAACCACAGCAGCGTCACAGCGGGAAACAGCATAACCAAAGCCTCTGTGCAGAGTAAATCAGCTCATTTTAATTGTATACTCTTTCTTAAAAATTGTGATAAAGTACACATAATGTAAAATTTACCTTCTTAACCACTTTTAAGCATGCAGTTCAGGAATGTTACGCATACTCACATTGTTGTACAAAGCAACCTCCAGAACTTTTTCATCTTGCAAAACTGAAACTCTGTACCTATTAAACAGTAACTCTCACTCCCCCTTCCCCACCAAACCCTGGCAACAGCCATTCTACTTTCTGACTCTGTGACTTTACCCTAGATAATGTCATGTAAGTGGAATCTTGCAGCATTTGTCTGTCTGTGACTGGCTTATTCCACTTAACATAATGTCCTCAGCATTCATCTGTGTTGTAGCATGTGATGGGATTGCCTTCTTCTTTAAGGCTGAATCATATTCCGCTCTGTGTGTACCACACTTTGTTTCTCCGTTCACCTGTCAATGGACATTTGGATTGTTTCCACCTAAAGAAGCTCATTTTAATATCAATCAAAACTTGCCTCAACTGCTTGGCAGTTCACCCATCCATCTATCCATCTATTCTTTGACCCATTCCACAAAGGATTTAAAGTGATTCACAGACAATTTCAATTAAAGGAAAGAAACGAGAAAGAGAGTCAGGACAAATGGAAAATGTGGGTGACAAAACAGTAAAGCAGGGCCCATTAGAAGTTTGGCTGACAAAGTTTTCTAAAAGCTATGCACTCACAGCGTGGCTAGATTGACGTGGAACCACCAATTCTCACACAGGGCTTCTCTAACTTGTTCGTGTCTTGGTACCTGTAAAAACAGTATTTTCATCGCATCCAGCGGTAATCTGATGAGGCCGCTCTTCACCAAAGGGGGCTGGCCCCCGGCCACACACCATCCTCGCACCCTGAGGACGAAGGGAACCAGCATCTCAGGCCCACGGGCAACCTGCTCCTGGGAGACCACTGGCTACCACACGCTGCGTGAGGCCCTTGCAGGCCCTGCCTTAACACAAGGTGCACATGTCAATTGTCTGTAAATGACCCAAATTATAATTTCTATCTCCAGCAACAAGACTGTGAAGCAGTGGAACCAGGGCTGTGGAGTTAGAACGAATGGAGTTGTTTCTGTTTGTCGCTAGTTCTGTGACTGGACAAGTTACCTCATCTCTCTGAGCCTCAGTTTGCTGGTCTACTAATAAGACTAACAAATACCTGCTTTATGGGAATGCCCGATAACTAGACATGATGCTTTTTGAGCACCTAACACACACCAGACCCTCAGCTGGCGCTCCCCTCCCCAAATGCTTGGTATTAGTAATAATACAAGTACTAAAAGAGACACTGTTCCACATGGTGAAGTGGTTCACCAGGACTTCCAATTATTTCCTTCCTTCATTCCTTGATTCATTTATATGAACAAATATTTACTGAGTACTCATCTTGTGCCAAACACTACCAGGTTCTGGGGATACACTGGGTAAGCTGAAGTACAGTAGACTTCTCATCAGAATCCATGTGTTCTAGCCTAGGCTGGGTAACAAAGTGTCTGTGTGACTTTGGGTGGATCACTTCAACATCCCAGGCCCTTGTATCAGTCATCACTCACTAGGTTATGCTATAAAACAAGCAACCCTAATGTTGCAGAGGTTTAGTCAAACAATGATTTCTTGCTCACATTACAGAAGAGATGTAGATTGGCATCAGCTCTGCTTCATTCCCAAACCCAAACTGATGGTGCAGCCAGGACGCTGTTCTCACCGGGAGGACTGAAACAAGACGACTCCAGCCAAGCCGTGCAGTTGCAGCCAACATTTCTGCTCTGAAGGAAATGCCATCTCCACCTACATTCCATTGGCCAACACAGGCCACATGGCCAAGTCCATAGGCAATGAGGCAGGGTGAGGGTGAAGAGGAAACAAGTAATAGTGAACAAAGAACATAATGCTTCACTGTCAGCTTTCTGATTTATAAAATGAGGATGTTAGGCTCGTGGATGTTAGGCTGGAGTTCTCTGTTCGCTTCCAACTCCATATTCGGCAGTTCTATGATTTAATGGAGAGAAGTCTAACTGTAAACTAGTGTTACCCATTGAAGAAGCTGAGAGTCACTCTGCCAGAGCACTGCATTAAACACAAGATGCATTGGACAAGAACCTATATAATCTGCTAGGCCCAGTCACTCTTCTGCAGGGAAACACAAGGATAAACGGAATTTTGCTACACATGCCTCTGAAGCTGTTTTCCCACTTTGACCCCTTAGGTCTTTATGAACTTCACTCTACACAATCACAGCTTTCAAAGATGACAGGTGTATCCTAAGAACTGCATGGGCCCCCTGACAGTCTCTAAATAAAATCATATTAAAATTGTAATGCACCTTTGGGGAGGGGCTTGTCATTTACAAACCAACAACTCTAGTGAATCTTTTAAATATTGAAAATGAAATTATTCCATAATCAAATCCTTGCAACTATAGATTTTAATTTGCTGTCAATCTTAGAAAAGCGCTGGGACAAGATAACCTTTCTAAAATAAGCTGGCCCCTAGGACCCACCAAATTCTGTGTGAAGCCTGGCATCAGCCTCCAAACGTAGCTTCTAAATGTCCAGGCTCCTACGATCTCATTAATTACCAGCTTTATGTACTGTGCACTGAAGTAGAAGGGAAAAATGATTTCCACGCTACTGTTACAAATGGCTATTGATACTGAGGACCTACTGTGTGGCAAGCATTATTCTGTGGTTATACATGTGTGGTCTTTACTCTCGCAGTATCTCTGCAAGATTCCCCCAATTTTCCAGATGAGCAAACCAAGTTTCCTAGAGGTTCAGTAATTTGCCTAAATACTTAAAAACAGAGCATGTTTTAAACCAGTGCTACTGTGATGCCAAAGTTCAGTCCATCCTGCTGAAGAAGAAAACCAGAAAGTTCTTTTACTCCCTCTATCTGCCATGAAGATGGATGGCTAAACAGCTCTTTCTCTTCTTTGTATTTCCAATCATTATTTTCCTCCCTGGAGGATGAGAGCTATGATACTGTGAAATTTCTATATGCAGGATGTGAGAGGATGAACAACATCTGACAGTAAGGGACATGGGTGCCCTGCTTTGTATGCTTGGGATGAAAGTTTGATTAAACAGGTTAACTGCAATCATTTTCCTATATATATATATATATATATAGACACCAAGCCTGGCAAAAGAACAGCCTACAGATCTCCTTGACGTAAGTTTTATTTTGACTCCACTGGGGCTACTGGCTGCAGGCTCAGCGGATAGGAATGGAAGCCCCACACCCCGGTTCCGAGTGTTGATGCGTGCTAATTATATGGTCTCCACGAGGTGGGAATAAATTGAGGACTTGACAGAAGAAAACAGCTTTTCCTTCTGGCTAATAGGTGAGAAGAGTCACCCCATCACATCAAAGGTACCCATGTCCATCCGCCTACAGTGGGCTGTGGCCATCCATCTGCAATGTCACTGACTGGGCAGCCCACCCAGCCACATCTGGAAAAGTTAAGTGAGCCGGAGAGTTGACACGTGTTGGCGAATGCTTTCAGCGCAGCATATTGACAACAGGCGAACACAATTCTCTTCCCCTTATTTGCATCAAGCCTGATAAGTTATTTGAAAATTAAAGCTTCAAGGTTTAGATAAGTTAGTGAAAACACATACAGACAGATCGGTACTACAGCCAACAGTAATTCTTTGAAAAGTACGATGTGACGGGCCTGGAAGGGTTAACGAGGCCCATAAGCAGGGTGACCAGTCCAGGCGAAACTAGGGGGGGGCATGAGGGGCGCAGTGTATTCACCCTAGGAGGACAGATGCCTTTGGTGCCCCTAATATACATCACACAACCCTCTCTTCACCACAGAGTCTGAAAACCTGAAGAACAGAGCGCACGCACTGTCTGAATGACACCACAGACACCCTAGAAATTGATCAGCCGCTTTTCTGACTGCCCTGGATAGGTTCAGTTTTAAATTCTAAATTTAAATTCCCATCAAGCCCCTCAAATCAGGAGCCATGTCTTAAGATTTTGCTTGTTTATTTTTGTAGCTTTGACAGCCCTGCACATAGTGCCACACGGAAAGCACTTTGTGGCAAGCCCTTTTTGTTCTAATCTGGCACGAGCTATGACAGCCCGGCACAGGCACAACAGAAGTAGAAAGATAATCCTAACCGTTCTCTTCTACAAGCTCCTCAGCTCAGGAGAAGATTCAAAAGCCTTCTCAAATGTTCTCATTTACCATCCACCCAGAGGTGCTTTGTATTGAAATAGATTTTTTTTTCTCCATGGAGCCCCCCTAATGAAGCCTCATGAGAGTTTGAGGAAAGAAGTAGAGGTGTGTGGCTGAGGAAAGGAGGCAAAAGAAATTCCTGGGCTTTGCTACAACAGCTTTGGACTCCAGGGTAGCTCCATGGTGCATCTGGCTCTTGGACAGGTCCCTCTTAAATCTCGAAGATCCTTGCTCAGCCTCTGATTTCCCCATGCTCTTCCTGCTGCTCTGTGTCTCCCTTCAGGAAAGAGTCATTCGAAGAGCCTTTGCCATGACCTACCTCATCCCCACCGGGAGTTGGTGAGGCCACTTTCAGAGGTGAAAGCTTGGCTTGGGGACGGGCTGTTCACACCAGTTCAAGAAAGAGAGGTGTGGTGAGAAGCCTGGGAAGGCAAGACTTTTCCTTCGGCCCCTATGGAGACATGATTCTTTTCAGCAAAGCTCAACACAATCCACTTTTTTTTTTTTTCTAGAGAACTGCGGGGAAGCACAGCTGCCTGCTGAGAGCAGTGATTTGCGGAGGCTCAGGGAGGCTCACAGGAGTGGAAAGTAGCAAAACGAGAATTCTAATCCAGATCTCCTACCCAGTTCACCAGTGGTTCCGCATTGCTCTGCACGGCTGTGTGGGGTGCCCTTGGGCCATATCATGCAGCATGGATGGATGAGCATGTGGAGGTCTTAACTGTTCCCCGTTTGCATAGTTATTTTAAAATTTAGTCTAAGAATAGATTTTATTTGAAGAAAGAGTTTCACTGTGAAAGAAAAGTCATCCATGTTATCTCCAATTTTGGAAGATTTTACTGGAAGCTATTCTCAGGTAGCTCTGTGTGAACTAAGTCCTTACTAGAGATCTTTTTACCCCTCAAGCATCATTTGTACTAGGAAGCATTTATATTGGGGTCACTGGCTCACACACACGTGCCCGGCCCGCTGAATGCCTAAAGAAGTTCTGATTCATCATTTTGCAATTTCTGATGGACACTGTTGAGATTTTAATATTTGTTCTCCACAAGAATAGCAGAGTGGTTCTAAGTGTGGGCTCTGGTCAGATAGACTGGGTCTATCACTCACTATGTAACCTAGGGCAGTTTCAAAAACAAACAAAAAAACCCAGAGCAAAACAAAACAAAATAGAAATCCTTTTATGTCACATAGGGCTGAAGTTGAAGTGACCAAACATATTTAGAGCACATAGTAAATGCTCAATAAACACTGGCCATTATTATTATTGTGGCTGCTGCTGCTCTTGTTGTTATTTGAGGGACTCATGCCAAGGTCTGGCAACAGCTTCTGAACAAAAGAAATGGGCTCAGCCTCACAATCCAAAAGCTTTAAATTCTTGACTTAGATCAGTAAGTTGTTATCTTAAATAATGGTGTGTAGGACAGAGTAGGACAAACCCAGTGGACTCAGTGCGTGAGCAACACACACTGGAAAAGAGAAAGCAGGCAAACGGCTTCTGTTACCCAGGCTGGTGGTGGGGCTAGAGGTGGGACCCAGAAGCTCTGTTCTCTTCCCATCAGGCAACTGCAGTCTTTGGATCTGTTGTAGTTGGCTCAGTGAAAACCCTCATTTCCAATTTTCACACTATCTGTAAACGTTTAATTCAAAAGGCTTTCCTATTTAATATCAAACAAGTGAGAAAAAAAAATCTCATCAGCTCATTAGTGCTGTGCCAGACTTCCACTGGAATATGGTGGTGACTGGAACTCAGCTGCGCGGGGACCTCAGTAGGATTTCTCAGATGGCTGAATGGAGAGCAATACATCAGCCTACTAAAATCTCCCATGCCATTTGGTTTAAATTTAAAGTTCCTTTGAGGTTAAGTAAGTAATAGAACCAGAAGGAAGGCAGGTTTACAGTCTCTTAGCCTGGGCTCCACATGCTGCAGTTGTCACAAATATACCTCGTTTCGGCAAGAGGGGTCACTGCCAGCCCCAAATCTCCCCAACTCCACTTACCATTCAGAACTGGATTCTACATTCCCATCAACCTTTGCCCAGGGCTGCGGAACCCAGTCTAGATGGACAGGCCATCCGATGGAAATATAACGCAAGTCATGTGTCACTTTAAATTTTCTAGTAGCCACACTAAATTATAAAACAAATAAATAAGTGAATAGAAAGAGGTGAAATGAATTTTAATATGTTTTAACCCAGTACGTCCCCAATATTATCATTTCAACATGTTATCCATATAAAATCATTAATGATATTTTACATTTTGGGGTCCTAGGTCTTTGAAATTTGGTGTGTATTTTCTCCTGACAGCACACCTAGATCTGAATGAGCCACCTCTCAAGGACTCAGTCGCCACTGTATTGGGCAGGGCTTGTCTAGACTCTAGACTAATTGCACACTATATCCTAAAGTGGCGGGACAGTGGTGAAAACACCCGGCTGAGTCTAAGGAAGGGTCTCAGGAGGCGGAGAAGAACTGGGAGGACCCTGTGAAACAGAATCTGTCACCACAGTTCCTTTTGAAGTGCATTTGTCTGCAATAACTTCTATAAACATCACCAGCTTCTCCCCTTTGTTTCACAGTTCGGGGACCCAATTCATCTCTGACGGAGGAGAGTATTATTTTCTCAGCTGCAAATCATGTTAATTGGGCAGCAACTAGATAGGAATGTGGAGTAAACACCCCTAATACCTTTAATGGTTTTGATGACTTTTCCAGCCCCATACTGTAGGTACTGTATTGAAGGAGGGTAGCAGTCCCCTCCCCTGCTAAGAAGACAGCAGAGACAGATCAAATAAAGCACACACAGTAAGTCTCCATCAGCAACACTGTGTGGTGGAATGCCAGAGTGACTGCAGTAACCAACAATTTATCCTATTAAAACTAACGTTTATTAAGCATCTGCTATGTGGCAGGCAAGGTGCTAAGTTTTTTTAGTATTTCATTTAATCCTTATAAAGACCCTATGGTTATATGATATGAATTGCTAATAGTCCCATTCTACAGATGAGGAAACTGAGCCTTAGAAAGGTTAACAACTCATCCAAGGTCAGCAAGTGTCAATATTGGAATTCAAACGCAGTTAATTTCAGAGCCCGTGTGTATATTGAGGGTAGGACTGGCTATATAATGTGGAGAACCCAGAGCAATGTGAAAATATGGGGCCTCTTGTTCAAAAAGCAGGAAAAAATGTCTTTAATATAAAGCTTTTTCCTTTCTTCCAAGGTTTTGATGTTGACTGGCCATGGTGATTTGTATTTGCTATTTAATGTCATTCTAAGTCAACAAAAATTAAAAATTAAAATTAACGTAAACTTGACTGTTCATCTTTGCATTGTGCAATGCCAGTTTTGAGTGCATTTTTAACTTGTATGCAGTTACTGAAATCACACAATTTGTATTTCACAGCTTGTACAATGCACTTGTGTTTTGCCCCAAATGAACTCATCTGTTTTTATTTCACTTCTTGATATACACACACATTCCATCAACTCTCTACCTTGAACTACTGATTAGTAAGAAAGGACTGAAAAGGACTGGAACTGTGGGCTGCCCTGTCTTCCTCTCCCTTCTATGTCATTGTTTTCAGTGTAAGTGGTTGGCTAATATGTGAAGTTAACACAGGTAAGAAACAATATGACAGAATTTGAAGAGGAGCAGAATTTGCCACCCCAGAATACGTCTCCTTGGCATAAGGATCATTTTAGGCTGGTTATTTTAAAGAAATAGCAGATGCAGGAGAAGCTCTGAAAACTGAGAAGAGAAAGAGAAATTTTGTAAGAGAAATTTACATTTAGAAGAAAAATTTCCTTTAGGGAAGGGTGTCTCTTTCCTTGTAAGAAAAATCTGTAAAAGAAATTTATATTTAGAAGAAAAATCTCCATTAAGGGTGTCTCCCTCTCTGTACCAGGAGGAGGAGGATGACTAAATCTCTAGAAATTCTTACCGATGGAGAAGGCAACTGACTAAAATCTGCAAAACCACCAAGCCCTTGGTTTACTGTGCTTTGCCTGATAATCTCCCATGACTGCCTTCCCTCCCACTGCCCCCCAACATCTTCTTTAGCCTTTAGCTGGAGACGGCTTGAGCCATTTAGGGGAGTTATTCAGTTTTCCTGGGTATCTCTCATGTGTATAGGAAGTGTATATGCTATTAAACTAGTCTGTTTTTCTCCTGTTTATCAGCCAAGAATCTAGAAAGGGAGTGGGAAGATGATTCTCCCTCTCTTACGAATTTCTCGATTAGTGCTGTTTTTTAGACTTTCATCTGCCTCCTTCCTGCATTTGAGGCAAGTTCAGGTTTGGCTGGAAAGAATGCCTTTGAGGGATGTCAGCATCTCCTCATAGACAGTCATAAACTTAACGTGCTTACCTTGTTCTTGGATCACACACATCGTGGGTCCACTGGGCTGCTGTGCTAATGGGACGTCAGAAACGCTGTGTATGAACAGGCGGGCAAGGACACGTGTACTGCAGTATCTCCTCTACTCACACGCAGGCACTGTCATCCCTTTGGACTTCACTTACAAAACACAAATTCAAAGATAAAATTAAGAATTTCAAGTTGGTGAGAGTGGGGCACTGAATCAAGCTCAGGGCCCTTCTGAGTATGGGACCCTGTGTGAGTGCACCAGCGGCCCACCCGCGAAGGAAAACCTGAACCGGGCAAATAGAGTGAAACAGAGTTTCTGCCATCCAGCTGTTGTTGGACCATGTAAAGTACAGCTGCATCTTGAAAAATGTTGTCCCAGTTACCCTAGCAGCCCAGCCATGGAGCCTCAGAAATGGATCCTCCCCACCTTATTTGTTGGTGAGTTTAGTGGTTGCACCCCATTATCTGGGGCAACTTGAGTGTGCTCAGCAAAGCAATTTCCAGGTGGCCTGTGGGGCTCCTCTGATCTTTGCAAGTGTTCCATGGGTGGGTGGAGGGGAGCAGCACCCTGCAGAACCTCCACTCATCCACTTGCATCATGGGAATTCACCAAGGGCCACCTCTGGAGGCCGTCCAATCTGGTCTTCACTGTCCTGGACAATGGGGTTCTGGTGTGACAGGCAGGTGATAAAGGTAAGAAGGCTGGTTTTATATTCTCCCTTAATTTCCTCAGGCCCTCACTTTGGCCTCAGTAATTTACTTGTTGGTCCCACTGACAAATGTTTTCCTGTGACACCTTTCATCTTATCACATTTATTCTTCTGCAGAATTACCTGCCACCATCCTGGAAGTACCCTCTTCCAATCCACACTCTCCTCAGGTTACTCTCCCTAAAGAGCTGTTTTGATTATGCTCCTTGTCTCAGAAACATTCACTGGCTCCCACTGATCACTAGATTTCGTCCAAGTTCCTTGTCATGGCGCTAAAGGCCCCCCACAATCTGACCTCAACCTACCTTTCTTTCCAGTTGTGTTTTCATTCTTTCCTTCTGGGCAAGAGATTATTACCTATGATCCTTGCCTCCTTTGTGCCTCTACTATATCTCTCCCTCCTGCCCCTCCTTTCACCTTACTTTCTACACAATGGACTCGCCATAAGTATATGGTGTTTATTTATAAATCTTTTCACTCCACAAAAACATACATACTATACACCGCGTATCTTCCCTGTGGTCAATGTCACATAGTATGTGGATGCGACATGTTTGAGGTAAACAATTTAGCAGAGAGAATTAAACATTGGTCACTTCTTTCACCTCCCCAGGAAGTGATGACCAAAGCTGTTTTGTTTATTTAAACTCTTGCTAAAATGGAAGTTATCACAGAAGCAAATTAAAACAAGATTTCATTTTCTACCTATTAAATCAGGATAAATCAGGATAAATTAAATAAATCAGGATAGATTAAAATAAATCAAAAGCCCAATTTCACAAGATAACAGAAAAACAAACTGACATCTAGTCACAGGTTGGAGGTGTGGATTGATACAGGTTGGGAAGGCAATTTGAAAATATGTTTTAAAAACCTTAAACATGTTTATGCCTTTGACCCTGTAATTCCACGATGAACCCTGTCAATTCACTTGCTACGGAAGTCATCAGGAAATGTGCACAAACATCCTTCTACACAGACATTTAAGGCAGAAATCCAACTATCCAACAACAGGGAATGAGTTAGGTAAATAATGGTATTTGTGAGTGCAAGGGAGCCATTAAAAATCATGTTTTAGAGAAAAAAAAAACCAATAACATGGAAAAATGCTCCTAATGTATTGGTAAATAAAAACTATATTCCAAAACAATATGCATAGTCTGACCCCAATTTTGTAAATTGTATGTGGATAGAAAAGAGATTAAAAGGTTATATATCACAACATCAATGTGATTCTTTCTAGGAGTACAGTTATTTTCTCTTTTCTCCTTTATATAACCATACTTTCCACAATGAAAGTGAATCAATGAAAATGAATTTCATCAAATATGAAAAAAATGCATTGCACTTAAAATGCTCTAACTTGAAGTTGTTAGCCAGTCATGAAATTTTCCTGTATTAGGGGCTATAAAGTGTTAAAAAGGAAACATCAGACAAAAGCACTGCCTTTCTGTGATTTATAAGCTAATGATGACACAGAAAGTACTAAAAAAATGCAGTGACTTCAGAAAAAATCAATATTTAACTAGCAAATGTTTAGTTCTGAGCACTATATTTGATTCTATTTTAAATTTTTACCTTTCTCCAGTACATATAGCCCCAATGCCTTGCACACAATGTACATTCAATCTGTGTTGCTGAATGAATAAATGAGTGAATGGGGAGTCGAATAATGAAAGGCTGAGGCCGTGGAGGTCACCGGAGGTGTGTTCACCCGGTCTAGAAAGACTCCACGACCAGGTGAGGACAGGCTTCCAAGGCTGATGTTGTTGTAGCCTTTACATAACTTCCTTGGTTGTAAAACCTCACCATTTATACCTTGCAACCTCCCTCAGCTCCCTTACCTTTTTACCTAAGAAATGCAAAGGGAAAACTGCTTCCAACATCCATTCCTGGAGTCACAGTTGGCACCATTTATCGAATGTTTCGTATGTGCCAGGCACCGCGAGAAGCGCTTAACACAGACGACGTTATCTGGTACTCAGGGTAACCCTCTGAAGTAGGCATATCACCTCAACTGTAGAGGAGAAACTGAAACACAAATAAATGACTTCTCCAGTGCCATATGACTAGGAGGGGGTGGAGCCGAACTCTAAGCCAGTTCTGGTTGACTCCAAACACTGGGAAATTAGTCACTATGCTATAAACTTCCTTCTTGGAATCAGGACAGAAATTTTCAGTGGTGATTAACATGCCAGACTGACACACATTTCTTTTTCCTTATTCTCTTTTTCCTGGTAATGTCTTTAATTTTAGCTATTCTGGTGAGTGCATAGTTAGCTCATGGTAGCACCCTGCTATTAGTAAGGTTATTGGCCATTTGGATAGCGTCTTCCTCCATGAAGTGACTGTTCAAGTCTCTTGCAGACTTTTCCATTAAGTTGAACACTCTTTTTTCCTTCTTGATTTGAATAGTTCTGAGTATATTCTGGGAACAGACTTGGTTTTGTGTTGCAAATATCTTCTATTCGGTACCATTTTTTTTTCTCTCTTCACTTTCTCTTTTCCCTTTTCCTCTCTTTCAAACATTTTTTCAAACACTTTTTCTTTGCAAAAATGTCTGTTATACAGAGGCAGACAGTAAGTTATTACGAACTTCCATGTCACCATCACTTGGCTTCAACAATTGTCACCCACGGCCAATCTTGTTTCATCTCTATCCTCTCCTACTTCTGTTCTTCTCTCCACCCAATTGATTATTTTGAAATAAATCTCAAGCATAATATTTCATCCATAAATATCTCAGTATATGTCACTGATAAGGGCTCCCTGAAAAAAAAATACACAAACACAATTCCATTATCACGCCTAAAATATCCTAGTAACCAATGCTTCCTTAATTCATAAGATATTTACTAAGTGTTTACATTTCTCCAATGTCTCATCTTAGCCTTTTACATTTTGGTAGCTTGAGCTGGAATCTAAATAAGGTCTACACTCTGCAACTGTTTGATAGAGCTCTTAAGACTTACTTACTCTATAGATTTCCTCTCTTTATTACTCATTTCCTTCCTGCTGTTTAAGAAACCAACTCATTTGTCCAGCTGAATTTCCAATAGTCTGGATTCTAATTATTGCAATTAAATCACCAGGTGTGATTTAACATACTCTTCTGTTCCTACATCTTCTGCAAATTGTTGGTTAGATCTAGAAGCTTGATCAGACTCAGGTTCAATTTTGGGGGCAAGAATACTTCACTGGTGGCATTGTATCCTTCTCTCTGGAAGCACATAATGCCTGGTGGTTTCCCTCTGTGTGACATTAGCAGACACTGAGGATCACTGCTCAGCTCCATTATTTCATGAGGGGCAGAACCTCAAAGTGTAAACCACACATTTTAATTAATCTCTGGTATCATGTGACTTCACTGGATTTTGCTGTTTTACCTAAAAGTTTGGGATGACTTGAAATTAACAAACTGAATTAAAACAGAAAGGTTTCTGTTTATTTTTGTAATTCTACCTAGGTACCCAGCCTCGTAGACTGTAGCAGATATGTTGTGGTTCTCTGAGAGGCATATTTATCAAGGGGCTTGGGGCTGGTGAGGGAAAAGCAGAATGGACTTCTGGTGTTCAGGGAAATGAGAATGTGTTAGTACAGATTTTTCAAAAATGCTCCAAATCCAAAATGTGTTAGCTCCTGCTAAAGGAACAACTTTGCCCAAGTACCATCTTGGAATAAATAATGGGTCTAGAGGGGGCAAACAGAGCAGCCTGAAATCCAGTTGAAACTCACTGCTTCTGTCTAGCAAAACATCCAGGGGGTTATACAGCTTATAGGTTATTCCCTCTGTCTGCGTGTGTGAATTGTGGCTTTTTTTTTTTTTAACACAGCAGTTTTTATTGTTAGATGGAATAAAACACAATAGACTGCCCCTGAGATACACAAGAGAAGAATTTTGCTCTTGGAGATTCATCATTTCAAATATAGGTCATTTATCAGATCACCAGACAGAAGGATGAGACCAAGGCGGTAGGTGACTGACAGAGTTTGGTTTGGCACTCTGGAAGCACTTTTGTGTGCTAGACACATGCTTCGCTGTTGTAGCAGTAAAATAGCAGAAAAAAAAGGTGCCAGTTTTACAGAGTTCTATTTAGAAAGACATTTAGAGGTAAAGCCTTTTCTGTGTCTGTGTTTGTTAGACTTCTAGTTTTATTTATGGTTGCAAAAGAAACTATAAATTAAGAGGTAATTTTAAGTTAGGAGGGTGGAAAACCAGGAAACAGGACCAAGGAAAAAAATAGTTAAAAATCTAGAGATTCAAATTACAATTTTAATAGAACAAAATGCCCCCCAAATTAAAAAAAAAATTCTCTGGAGTCATAGAAATCAACCAATGGAACCAATGCTACAGGAACTGAAGTCCTACCAAGATAGCAACCAAGACTGTCCTGTTTAGTGCTGTATCCCAAGCATGCAACACAACGCCTGGAACACACTAGGTGTTCAACAAAAACACATTGAATACATGAATAAATTAAAACTCTAACACTATCTTAATAAAAACTTACAACTGCGATAAAACCTGTAAAAAAGACAAAGGTAAGCTGAGTCTTGACAAGCTATCACCTGACAAATTCTGTCACAGCTGCTTAATAAAAGTGTGGGGTTGATACACCCCTTGTCTAGAAAGTTGTAAAACAACTGGAGAAGGTCCAGGACCGGGCCTGACTTGCTCCAGATGACAGAGAATGACAGCCAGACACACTGTTTGCATTCCTGTCTCTGCCTTTCGGTGAGCAGTTTCCGTTCCAAACCAATCTTCTCATTTTTAATTTATTCTATTTATATGTCTAATGATTTAATATCACATCATCACAGTCTGGCCTTCAGGTGCCCTGGACACACATTTTTCTGATTGACCTTGCCATAGATTATCCACACACCAGCCAGAAACCATTCATTCCCCCACGAGCCTCTCAGGTGAGGATCGTGGTTTCCCTTCTCCCCCTAGAAAACAGCCGTCTTCACAGGCTCTGTTGGAAAACAGCTCCCCGTGCCCCTGCTCCCCTCCCCATGTCTCCTGTAAGCTTGTCCAGACATGGAGGGCATCATTAGGCCAGGTCTCCCAGTCATTCCACTGCTTGCAAAACAGTCATTTATAGGCGTTTGGTGTTTTGTCTGACATCTTTTTGATGCTGGAGCTCCAGCCTTTGTCTCAATGAATCACTTGTCAGCAGAGGCTGTGGCATTCTAGGCTGGGTTTCACACCTACTGGGAGGGCTGCCTGTGATGTAAGTGATCTTAGGCTCTTTTGGAAATGCCCACCTCCCCCCCCCCCCATGTTCCATGAGGAAACCAGGGAGTGAGGGAGACCTGGGAATCTGACGCTTATTCAAGACTGATTTTCACTTATCAGCCTGTCCCCCGTCCCCATACGTTTGGAGCCAGGCTTTCCTATCTAGGGACAACACTGTCAACTCACCTCCATGGTGGGAAGGTGCCTGCTAAAGAGATCCAGGGTGAAATATCTGTGTAGAGTATTTTGAAAGCCTCAGAATAAGAGGCAGAGATTTTTGAACAAAAAAGAAAGAACAAAAAAAGGAATCCATCATTCTTTGGTAGTATGCAGATTTTTTTCCCCTCAAGAGGATCTTGTTTTAAAAAGTGTGATTTGATGGCTGTGCCCAAGTTGGTCCGTAGTTGTGGAAATGTCTACTGGAGCAGTAAGGGGCCAGGAGTCAGACTGGGTCAAAAACCAAGCTGACCCGAGCGAGGCATGAAATCGAGGAGTCCCTCTCCTTATTCTCCAAACAGGATACCAGTCACCTTACAAAATACATACGGTAAGTGAAGTTGCTTTGAACCACCACAAAGCCTGAACCATTTCCCTGTAAAAAGTGATTATTCAAATAGAGAGTGCCATGGAACCTTCTGGCAATCTGAGGACTTGAGCAGACGATGAAAACGTGGGTCAGCAAAGCCTAAGAACATCGTTGGTGGCCTTTCTAAACCAGGACCCAGTGATTAGAGCAGGCCTCATGGAACAGAGCCGGAATGCAAGATGGGAGAGTAGAGAAAATCTGAGAGAAGAATCGTGCACTTTTTACTTCACTGTTTCGTAAGGAAAGAACGATGCATCTTGGAGAGGTTCTTCTTCGTGACTTTTAAACTCTTGGTGTTGGTTTTCAGAGAAAGCCACTTTGTGAAGAGGTCGTCACACACAGATGAATCCCCAGGATGGGAAGCCAGAAGTCCCAGCTCTGATGGAACAGTAGGTGGAAGGAAAGTTTTTCATTCAAAGAAGATGGGAAAGGGGAGGGGAAACTGATAACCCATCTAAGTCTTCTGGGTCTTACAGGGATCCCTTTCATGTTCCTAAATCAGGACAAGGAGGGTGGGGTAGGGCGCCAAACCGAGCTCATCCGTCACTTCATGCATCTGAGCTGGAAAACATTTAACTCCGAGATGCAAATCATTTAATCATGCTGACTCAGTGGGGACTCAAAAGTTGTGAACCCTTGGGATCCAGGAAATCCCAACATGATGTGATAATGCATTTCACAGCATGAACTTCAGATCCCCAGGACCTGGGTTAAGGGAAAGACATGGCAGGAGATCTACATTCTCCTAAAGTTTTATCCCTCCTTCCAAACGCATTGAAAACGAGGGGTCCCCAAGGGCAACTCCCACTTCCCGCCTCCACATACCTTTTCCTTTCTGTTTGCACCATTAGGTCAGGAGGTTAATGAAAATGCACTCTAAAATTATAAAGAGGATAAAGCCAGGCATGAATATTAGATTTCCACTCGAGTCTGAATATTCCATCTGGACATTATTAAAAAAAACCCCTTTTGCTTCAAAATCTTACTGTTCTGTCCACATTTGCTTGGATAGGTCTGAGGTGCTTAGGAACTTGATAACTGTTAATTGCCAACCTTGGAAACAAAACTAGGAACGCAGGTTGGATCCCAGCTTAGAAGCGAGGTGTTGCAAGCTTTCTGTGTAGTTAAATAATGTGTCAGGATAACGTTGCATCTGGGACCAAACAAGAGCTGGGATTTGTATTTTTCACTTTCTATTACGTTTTTCTTTTCCCCCTTTTCCTTCCTCTTCTTCGTCCATCTATCTTATTTTTCTTTCTGTTTTATAGAATACTCTCATCCTTAAGGATGGACCTGTAAATCCATGGCATTTCTTCCTGAGTCACTGTTTCCTGAGGGCATCAATCCTCATTGAAGGACGCAGTTCATGGCTCCAAACAGTTACACTTAGAAAGCTATTTTTACAACAAATATTATAAAATGGTGCTTTGATTGAAGGATGACACTTGCCATTAACATCTCAACTCTGCTCACGCATTCTGACGGAATAGCTCCAATGAAACTAAATCTCTGCTGAAGACAAACCGACTGGAAAAGACACCGATGCTTTTTTTTTTTTTGGTCTCTTAAGGTTTTCACAGTGGCTTCAAAAGAAATGTGAATTAATCATTTGTTTTGACCCAAGAGCAGCAGAACTTATTTTGAAGACTTAAACAGGCAACACAAATGTAAACAGAAATCTGGGACTCCCAAATGCTAAAGTTGGAAGGAGTCAGTCTGAAAACATCAATTCTACTCAGCGTTTATTTTCATTTGAAGATAGTGGAAATCAAATCTAAATCATGGACAATACGAACTCTTCTTGCCTGGCAATTGTCCACATGAATCTGTTAACCTCAAAGTATAGATACAGCATTTTTTAATAGAACGACAGGGTAATATGGCAGTTAGTTAGCAACTGACATCGTAAACTACAGTAGATACAAAGTTCTGTCATATAAATTAATTGCCATTACAAAAAGGCAACTGCTCTAGCTAAGAAGGTACAAAAACTGGTAACTTCCATAAATATAACAAGAAGCTAAGTGAAGAAATCCATAACAGACTGTTTTTCCTATACAATATCTGAATATGCAAACTAAGACACCTGTGGCGCTGTACATAGAAGGAGGAATACGACGCACACGCACAACCACCCCCCACCCCCCAACGCCGGTCCAAGCCCTCTCCCCTCCCCCCACGTGGATTTCCAAAACATGGTAAATTCTAGGGTTACAAGGACAGGATGCAGCAGGGAAGCAGCAAGACGGCGAGCTCTGAACTGCTAGACAAAGAAGGAGCCTTATTGACAGTTGTAAAGCATTAGGCGTCAGACAGAAACTTGTCAAAAACAGCTGTTGTTGGGTACTGATTGATAATGTTTTCATTCTGACGGCTGAGACACTGCAGACAGTCATGGGTCTGAGAAGAAGCCCATCACTGGTGCACACATGAACACACAGACAACGGGAAGTCATTTAACAGATGGCTTAGGAGCACTCAGCCACGGTATCTTAAAAAGACAACATTCTACATTTAATGAACTTGCAGAGAAAGCAATGCCTAATGATCATTTATTTTTCGTAGAAGATGAGCACAATGGGACAAAATAAAAAGCAGGGATTGTGTCAATGGTCATTGGAATAAAAGTTTTGTGCTGCTCACGGATTACACAGTGTTAAAAATATTCAAGGATGCTGTAGACAAAAATTGCATATGAATCTTTTTTGATCCATCCTATTAAAAAAAAAAGCTTAAAAGAAGTGTTGGATGTTTCAAAGGTAATTTCATTAAAATCCACCTACAAGATCAGACCACAAAGGCCATATTTGAATGACATGTATCTTCTGGAGAATTATAATGTATTACATCACCCTGTAATACAGTGTGAGTCTGCGATATTTGGGAATCAGTCTACGCTACCTAAAAATTACAAACATGTTTTTATTGCTCAGGTGAAGGGAGCAGTTTTCTATCACTTGGCCGCTCAGTATTTTAAGTGGCCAAAAATCTATAAAATGTGCCAAAGAGTATTTCATCCATTAACCTCAATATCCATAGATCATTCCTGATTTAGAAAAGGCTAAAGGTGCCAAAACTTACTAAAACTGTACATTTATCTCTGCATAATTTTATCATTTAAGTTAAATGAACAAAAAAATTAGTTTCAAAGACTGAATCTAGGCCCTAAAATTATTTATCTGCTGCGGCCCCAGCACATTTTTAAGGGCACATTGAAACCCCTGAAAATAGAGGTTTATAATAGAAATACTGATAGAGCTTTAATTACTAGATGGAGACATTAAGAGACTCCATTAAGCAACATTAGCATTTACCGAATGAATATACAGATGATTCTGCCTTCGTTATCTCTGTCAAATACGTGCCAGCTTAAACCCTAGCCAGCCTAAACTATACTTCATTTGGCTATTTTAAAAAAAATTTATCTATTATTTTAAAAATTATTTTCTCTATTTCAATCAGATATACAATTTTTAGAAAAAGATTTTTAGAAACATACCATGTTGCAGCTTGACTTTATGTTGGGTAATTCTTCCATTAAAAATATTTGAGGACTTGAAATAGTAATCGATGCATACGTACACTGTACCTGCATTTCCTCTAACTCTTCTCAAAAACGAAAACAATGTCTTTGTCCTCAAGAGAGGGGAGTGAGGGAGACTTCAGATGTAATTAAAAAAAAAAAAAAAAACCAACCCATTAGACATCTTGTCTTTAAGTTCTTCAAAGTCAATTTGACTATGGCAGGATATTCCATTCTGATAAGGTAATTAATTGAAGTTTTTGGTACTCATTTTTTCTCCCATAATCTGTAAGGCCAGTATATGAAAAACTAAAAATTAAAATAAGACCAAATCAAATCAAATAAACTTCTCAAGGGATCTTGAAAATGATACACATATTAAGGGAAGCCCCAGTCAACAACACATCACCCTAAAGCCAGGGTAAATGAGTCTAGGTTCTGAGTCTCCCTGAGTCCTCCGTGAGGGATCTGATTTCCGTGAGCTGCAAATTCCATCCATTTTAGCACAGAGTGGAGAAGAGACGCTTAGAACAACAGAAGGAAGAGACATGCGGTGAAGATGATTAGTGGTAAACAGAGAATAAATTCTCTCTCAGTAGTGTGTACTTGGCGTTAATGCCGATGATAATTCACCTGATATACAGAATGTTCACTTTAATAGAGAGATGAGAGTCTGAGATAACTGGAAGAAAATAGATACTGAAGCCATTACAGTCTTGATACCAAAATAAAATTAAAATGAGAAACTAACATGATAGGTTCAAGGCCTTTGGGGAACCCGTCTTCTTCGCCAGATTTCACATTCTTACAGCTTCATGGTCTTTTTCTTCTAACAAATTTATCAGCTGAGAGAAGCTGTCTTTCAGTGCATCCGTGTCATCCAGCGAGCAGGCCTGCAGAATCCAGCGTTTCCCACGTGCAAGTGGTTCAAGTTCAAAATATTTTTTGACCTTCATGGAGGAGGGGGAAGATAAATATGTTATTAATTATATCTGAACCTTTCTCATAAGGAAATTTTGTGAGTCATGAGATGGGGGATTTTAGGAAGTTATTTGAACTGTGATGCCTAGGACTTTCCAGAATCCCATCCACAGCTGTGGTTATAATGTGGGTTATATGTTGTGACCCGGGAGTGTTTTCTTTAGGGGTGAATGACCCGCTTGCAAGCCACCATTCCACCCATTCATTTAACGGCATGGGAGGTCTGAAGAAGTCTAAGAAAGAATTATATGTACTATGGCACAAGGCGAAACAGACACCAAAAAGCTGCAATTCAATCAAAATAACTAGCAGAGTAGCTTTCACTACCTCAGCTTGCTAACTTATTAAATGGGTGACAGCCTGTAGTATGTACACTATGAATTAGATAAGCCTCAATTACTTTGACCATCAAACACACACACAACAAAAAACATAATTTAAATAACCCTTTCTTCTCTCCCTTAAATTTCTGGCATCCATTTCTGAGACCTGGGAAAGTGTTTTTTTTTTTTTAGGAAAGAGGACAGAAATCGAGTGTATGTATATGCATATATAAACTTACACATGAAGTCTCCTATCTTTTTTTTCTTCCAGTCTTGAATTTTTAGGGAGGGAAAAATCAAGATCTTATAACTGGTATGTGGAATGTAGCATTTGCAATCTTAAAAATCTGTTCGATTAATAACCGTTCATAAGTCATTCTTAGTAAGTACTGTGCTAGGATACTAACAGCATCCCAGGTTACCAACTCCTGACAGTGAATAAATATCAAATTATTATGACTTCCAGAAGTATCGATGAGTTTCTCTCAAAAAGTAAGATAAAACACAAAGTTCATGAAGCTACACACACACACACACACACACACACACACACACACACACACACACACACAGAATAGGACATTGTATTTATAGCCCAGCAGGGTTTACATAACATCAAATACAGTGAATAGCATCAGAAGATGCACTGTTCGAAGACATTAGTCATCAACAAGTTGCATTAAATCCCATGTGCCATGGAAAATTCCAGGGTCTTACCTTGGTCAATACCTGACCCAGAAAAAAAAAGGTGTCCCAATCTTACATCACTTCCAAATGTGGTTTCATTTTGCCTTTATCATCACAAGCACCAGACTATTGTTGACAGCAGAGATACACCAAAGTAGTATTAATATATGTGTACATTTTTTATGTGAGCAAGAAGATATAAATAAACTAAGTTTTCACAGTAATTTAGGAACCACAAATATGCTAACATTTCATGGTTCGAGTGTGTCCCAAAAGTCCTCCTAGAGATGTCTGCAAATTCATAATAAATACTACTACTACAACTATAATAAATAAACAAATAATAAATAAGAAGCCCTTGAGAATGAAAGGACTCTCATTAATTCAGATTTTGAAGAGTAACAAAAAGCTCACAGGTAGGTCAGAAAATGGGTATACAACTTCAGACCAATTTTTGGCCAAGGCATTTTACAAATCATGTTGTGAAGAGGATTCTCCCTTATGGAAAATGTAAACTCCATTCTCTTAAGTCTTTTTTTTTAGAGCACTGAAAGTGACTTAACTTCCAAGAGAATCTGAAATGGTTTGTGCAATGACCAGCACCAGGGATCAACCCTGCCCTACTGAGGAAGGAACTACCAGTCAGTGGACCGAGGGAGCAGGAGAGAAGAGTTGGCAGGGGCAACAGGTGGGAAACATGTTTAAATCTATAGGGAGAAGGAAGAGTTGGCTGCTCTAAAATGTTTAAAGTCAGAGATGTTAGTCTCCTCGATTCTGCCACAAAGAAAGCCTTCAGATTGTGCCACTGAGTGCAAAAATGGAGAACCCTGTGCCTACAATGCAATCTGGTATTTGACCAATTATGCCTCCCATCAAGAGTGGACAGCATGTCACATCCAAATCTGGTATATGAAGGACGTTGTACCCTTGTCACATTTTATAATCTCAAATCTAAAAGGACAGCATTTTAAGTATTGCTAATGACTAAAAGAGGACTAGTGGCAAGAAATCTAATAATATTAAAATATTGAAATAAAGACTAACACAATAAGTATATATTACTAACACAATAAGTATATATTCTTTCAAATGGTTCACTTACAAGTCCACAGAATTCATCCTAGCAGCATATTAACAGCTCACTTAAAAAGAATGTTAGATTTACATAATCACAAAATATCATAACTGGTGCTATTTCACAATATGGACCAGAGAGGAAAACACAGTAAGGATTTTAGCTATGCATCAGGTTGGTTTCTAGGCAACTGAAAATACAGTCTATCACGTAGGCACACTTGGGAGATAATAAAGATGTCTGAAGGTAGTTATGTTTCAGAAGTTGTTCCTGCTGAATATTAAACACGAGGAGGAAATGGAAGCTTTGATTACAGGGTGGTCGCCAGATGAAGGAGCCTACTGGTGTTAAGCTGACAAATATGGCTGGGTAACCCGAGATTTTCAGATTCGTAACCTAAGTGGGTATCTAACTCTGCCATATTCACCCTACTGGTATTCAAGTGATTCCATACCACTCTACATTTATAGTATCAGCTTTAAAACAAGCGGGCATTCCAGTGCTATTCAAGTACAGTAAGTGACTGTGTTTGCCATAGGAACATAGCTTTTCATTATCCAGAGTTTCATGTTTCAAAAACAAAGAGTACCATGTAAGAGAGAGGAAGATGAAGACTTAGTGCTCTGCCTTCAACTTTTTTCTTTAGGATAATATTTTTATTTTGTTTTCTTATATTAAACTGAAATTCACATTTTACCCCCTCAATTACTACCATAAAAATGACTCACAGTCACATTTGACTTATCTGCGATGGCCTTTTCTGTTCTATAGGCTGGTATATAATTTTAAAGAAAGGTTTAAGTTTGACCAACATAAATCATAGGCTTACATCTGATATTATTTTTAAGGTTAAAAAAACTGCCTATGATATAAGGGTCTATTTTCTAATGATGGACATAATTTTTTAAAGGTTATTTGATTATCAAGATAAAAATTTTAAAAACAACTCCAGGGAAAATGAACCCAAGTCTTTTGAATACTTCATCATCAGCTGCTTAAATGTCATGGCTAACTGGAAACGGCTGGAATCATGAGCGATGGTTATTTCACATTGGCTTCTGGGGACGGCACTTGGGGGAATGACATCAGAATACAGCTGCCTGGCAACCTGTAGGTCACTGAGCTATTTTCAGAATGGCCACAGAGAATGGGCATCTGTTGGTGGCCATGTGTCCACCCTAGAGATAGGAAAACAAAGCCACTGTAAGTTGCCAACCTATTTGAGCTATGTTATCAGAGCCCTTTCTCCATTCAAGCAACCTCGGGGTGATTTGCATGACTGCGTTCCGTTATTCACACGTCACATTTACTGTAAAGTCCTAATAGAACAGAGGCAAATCGGCACCATTTCATTGCTGCTAATGTTTGTAGCAGCTGTTAAACCTGTGAGACATTACACAGCACAGGAGACCCACTCCTTGGGTAGGAGATGTCCTTTATGTTTCCTTGAGTAGAGAAATAGTGAAATAACTCTCTCCCACTTACAGGGCTTCTAGTGGGGCTGCAATGATACCCACTGTTTTCCCTATCTTGCCCTCACTTCACATTCAAAAATTTTATTTACAGTTCCTACAAACCTGTTGTGACTAAATTTCTAGAAGTCACGTAAATAGTCTCTGAACTGTGATGATAGGTTTTTCTTTTTTAAAAACCTGCCAATCTTATTTTATTTAAAATGCTGAGCTGCTTATTTTTTTGTTTTTGTTATTAAACCGTGTAAGTAGCGTGTGGCCAGAGTTGGCCTCGTTTTCTTTTAAACACTTTTGGGGAGCAAGGGGTTACTCAGCATTTTATGTTACATAGGCTTGCTTTATAAGCTCAGGTCTTTAACAGGAGTCTTTGGCCCGCACAAATGTGTAGCAAGATGTTAAAGAGAGGGTGTGTGACAATTGTTTAGGATGCATGGGGCCACCCCTGGTTCTAGCGAACGCAATGCCATCAGCACCAACCAGTCTTTGTTATAACTGAAAACACCCTGCCCCCTCCCACTTCCAGAACACCACCTGGGGTGGTCCTGCCCCTGCTGAAGCAGGTATCTCTTGCCCCTGTCTGAGGCTCTTTGCTTATTTTTTCCATACATTCACCACTAGAGATAGAAGCTGGACATTTTCTCCACCGGTACTTTCCCAGATCCCTACTCCATGCAACACATATATTCCCTCTGCAACAAACTAGCAGATTATAATGGACAGCTCTTAAACTTGGGGGCGGTTGCCGTGGGGTGGGGAATCAGTCTAAGGAGCTTTGGAAACCTGCATCCTGAAAGCTGGCTTCCCACAGCTTCCTTCATTCAACCACCACTTGAACGAGCCTGGTGACTGCACTTTAATGAGCCACCTGTGCCAGCCCTCCACTTGCCAATGTATGGGGTTCCACGGATTAGACAGAATACTGTAAAACAAAAACAAAACAGAAGCAACAGCCTGACAAGGGGACGGTCCTCATCATTTGTATTAGAAGATTACAAGTCCCACACCTGCCCCACGCCTGGCTTTTTAGTAGCCATAAAAGGCTGTTTAATACTGTATAGTTTACTAAAGGCTTTGTCACTCATACCACCTTGACTACACATTTCAACTGAAAGTGAGAAAAGCAGTGGATTCCAATAAAGAGGAATATGATTATTTAGAATAACTCTAAAATCATGTAAGTCAGTTTGAATAAGAAGGGTCTCAGTAGAAGATTGTCAAAGAAGCTTTAGGAATAAAGGCACCTTCTTTGTCTCTTCAGAAGGAATCAGGTCTCATGGAGTCTAGGTGGTTCAACTCCTTCAAAACCACAGTGACAGATCAATAGATAAGACAGTCGACACTCCAGGGTGAGAATTGTCAACAAAATTCAGAAAGCCAGGAAAAACTGCAGTTGTAGGTTTCAAAGCTAGAGGACGGTGCAAGAGAACATGACCCGGTTAACTATCTTGAACCCAGTGGATTTGTTACGAGTTTCTTGCCATAACGACGTGTCCATTGCATAGTTTGTACTTTTCAAAGAACTATGTGAATTGTGTCTTTGGAGACAGATTCATATTGGTTCTTAATTCTTTGATAAAAGGATGGTCTGGATGATACATTTATCCCAGGACTCCAATTAAGAGGATGTGAAGAGAGCCTGAATGGACTGTGAAATTTTGTAGGATATTGCTCATGCTGTTAAACAGGGAGCAGGACTTTCCTCAGCTACACCCCAGCTCCTCCCTTTAATCACCAGAGCAGATGCACCCATTGTATTCACATGCCACACGAGAGGAAAACATTTGTATTGAAATACTGATTGTCTGCATTCTCTTTCCAACTCCAGATACAAGGATGTCAAATCTACCAAGTCATGAAATCGGCCACGGTATTTTGTATCTACACCACGGAAATCTGCAAGTGCAACAAACCAGGACTTTTTCTTTCTAGAGGATTGGCTGTTAAACGCTTACTACCACACCACTAAGTACATGCATCTTGTATGTGTTTGTGAAGGGGCCCTCCAGCTCTGCTGTCTTCATCGCAGAAGTTCATGGCACAGGCTTAACTTGGTAACCTTCAACAAAGTCAGAGAGAACTTTGCCCACACCGTGGCTCCATGACCGGGTCTGGAGATAAAGTGGCCGGGCATCATTAAGATTCTTCAGAGTGCATTCTTGGCAGCTTGTTCAAAGAAAGGTTAGTCTACAGAGAGCGGCACCAGCTGTTCCCCTTTTCATTGTACTGCTTGCAGGATTTTGAAATCCTTAGAAAGGGACTAAATATGTCATTAAGGCAGAAATAAATAATACACGTAAAACCAATTTGCCACAGTCCCAAAGATACTACAGTGCAGAATAGATATTATTTCTTTTCACTGAGCACTAATAGGGACCAGAAAATGATAACGTGATGTTAACCAGTACCACAATATTACTCTGGGGGTGCATATTTATAATGGACAATTGCTTTCACAAACATGAGGTGTGATATAAAAGTGCTGTTCTGATAAGATGGCTTGTTTCTTAAGCAAAGTGCAGCCTGCCTGACCTTGGAATAATTAAAGACCAAATGACTGCAGGTGATGACCTGTGATGGAGCCTCACCCTTATTAGACGTCTTCCTGCCCAGGCAGTAACCTCTGACGTGTACAGAATGCTGTATGTTGTGACAACACGTATAGAAAAACCCAGTCTTCCATGCCACAGAGGGATTCAGAATGCCCCAGAAGAGCCAAACAAAATGATCCCATTTGCTTTGGTGGTGAGATTTAGGATCTGAAAAGCATTCCTATTTTTGCTGAACTTGCTAACCTGGAAATTACAGAACAAATTGTATCTCTTTTCTCCTATTGAGATACCTGGGGGGTGTGGGGGAGGGTGTTTTATTCTCTTAGCCCCAAGGCTTGCTTAGCAGACAATCACTGTGAAAGGCATAGATCTAGCTGTGGATGCCTTCTGTTTTCAGGGAGCAATGAAAGAAACCCCATATTCCCATTTGCACCCTTTTCTGCTGGTCTACCTGGCCCTCTACAGCCTGGAGTGATGCCTGCAGGCAGACCTTTGCTCCAACTCCTGCTTCCAACCTCAGAGGCCTCCATCCACAGGCAGAAAGGATCGTATTTTAAAAACCAGCTGATGTCCTCCTATCACCTCAAGTTGAAGCCTTAAGGTTACAGAAGAAACTCTTAAAAGCGGAAGCAACTTTAGTCACAGCAGCCACTGTTGGTCGCCTCCTCCAGGTACTATAAATTCCCTTAAAATAAAGTTTTATTGGGACAGAGTCATGCTTATTCACTAATTTATGGCTGCTTTCACGCCACAATGGCAACCCTGAGTAATTGCCACGGAGACGGTATGTCCTGCAAAACCTAGAAGAGTTACTATTTGGCCTCTTACAGAAAAAAAAATTTGCCAAGCCCTGCCTCCTGCATCCTGCAGCTTCCTGGTTTGTCCAGCAGGGGCGCAGGGAGAGCTTGGGAGGGCCCAGGGGTGACCCGGCTTGCCCGCCCTTCTCCTCCCCACCGTGGCTCACACTCTAGGAGGACAGAGAAGTTGGCTTTTCCAACCTGGCCAGGCTCCACTTACAACTTCAGATGCTTTCAATTGTAGACTTGCAGGCAGAAGGGTCATCTCTCAGCAAAGCCCTAGTTTTTTCCTCTCTGTGTTCAGTCTGGGTTTCTTTCACGGGAAGACTTCCTAAAGGCCCCAAGAACTTCAGGGTATGAGGTAACCTGTCAGTTTGGGGGTTTTGGTGTACTTAAGGATGGCTTTTAGTGCACAGAAATACTAGGTATTGTTATCTTGCAGTTTTAAAAGGGAATACACAATTTATTAAACTTGTAGTAGGGGGAGGGTATAGCTCAATTGGTAGAGTGCAAGCTTAGCATGCACATGGTCCCAGTACCTTCTTTAAAAAAGAAATAAATACACCTAATTACCACTCCAACCCCCTAAAAACTTGTAGTAACTGAAATCTAGCTTTTCCTGAAGCTATTATATTCAACTCAAAAATCTTAATACTCTGTACATCTGGTAAATTTTAACACAAATGTTCAGAGGGCTGAATACTGTTTAGGTCTATTTACAAACTTAGTTTAGTTAACCACTCTAAACATTTCAAAACTCCATTTATAAATTTAATAAATTCAATTTTCTCTTTAGGCATCCAGACTGCCTAATAATCAACACATCCTCAAGTGGTTAAGAATTATTTGTTTTCCAGTAAGAATTCTTAAAAATTTCTTCCCTTAAATTTATATATTCAGTGACTTTCAAGTTCTGGAATATTCTAACACTATTTGCAAGATTAACTAAAATCTTATACCTCTCTACATAGAAGGCTAATTCTGATCACTTACACATTTTAAATTAAATTCTGCCTGCTTTCTTTCACTTAGCATAATGTCTTCAAGGTTCACCACGTGTGGCATGTAGTTCATTCCCCTTTATGGCTGAATAATGTTATATTGGACGGATATGCTGTATTTCATTTATCCATGTTCATCAGTTGATGGACACTTGAGCTGCTTCTACTTTTTTGCAGTTATGAATTCAGTTATATGAGCCATTACGTTCTCTTTAAAATGGGCATGATCAAAAATTATTATGGAAATGAATGGGTTAGGATATCAAGACTCACTGGGGATGAAGTGTCTCCACAAGTCTATGGTGAACTCCATTTTCACCCAGTTCATTAGATCTTCTAGTTTTACTAGATTTGGGTAATTCTTTAATTTTTTCATGTGTATGAGTCCTCAGTTCCTTGAGGGCACAATGGAAAAATTATTTGGTATTCATTCATATACCAAGTAGAATGCCAGACACAGTGCATCCAGTACAATGAAATTATAATGAAAAAGGCAACACAACACTAGTATATTTCATCCCATATTAAAATGTTAGTAAAGTAAGGAAACTGAATATCAATCAGATAGAAATGACCACTCTTCACAATTAATCAGGCCAAGTTTCATATATGAGGTGGGATTTCATGAACAGTTTCAAAACTGTAGGTCTAACTGGTTTAAACTCTATTACACACATATGTCTACAGGCAGCTGCAATGAACTGTTTTGCAAATAGGAAAGTAAACAGCCTATCATGGAAAAGAGAACTACTCCAGAAATCTCAAGACCCACAGGACACTCAAGCTTTGAGCTATTCCTTTAATCTGTGTCCAAATAAAGCAACTAATTCTTATCTCAGAGAATGGAAAGCACTGATATATGCAAAAAGAGAAGCATCCGTACACTTGTCTTTGCATGCAGGTGCAGGCATCAGCCTTTTCAATAACATCTATAACACAGCCATTAATTACAGAGGCAGCCAGCTTCCAACAGCTCACCAATTCCTTTTTCTCTTTTCTCTTCTCTCCTTCCTTTATTCCACTCTTTCAAAACAGCATTCATTTTGGATACCGAGCACTTTTAGGGTGTGACACTTGATTCTGTATCCTCCATGTTTGGGATAATATTCAGTTATCATTTACCTTTATTTCAAGAAGGCAAATATTGTATGTAGGAAGAAATGTATCTACGAAAAACTTTCTACTGGCAAGAGAGTACGGCTGTTTAATAAAAAGTCCTACCTATATGTATCAGAGCTAGTCAAGTATGTACTAGACAGGAAGGGGAGTTAATGAGGGAAAGCCCCAAACACATCAGAGACAACCAATTAGCTTGTCTGAAACACAGGCTTGGAAAGCTATCAGTAACTTATAAAATGGTCTGCTACACACGAGTAAAATGTTGTTTAAATGGCTTGCTTAACTAGATGCATTCACCATGAAATTGATTCTTTTAAGGTGATTTTTTAAACTTAATACTCATTAACTGTGCATACTGAAATGGATGGGAGGGTGGGTAGATATCCTGATATTGTGAAGTGCACGTTGAAGATATGAATTCCATATTTCAGGAGGTTAAGAGGTATTGGGAAAAAAACCTCATCTATTACCAATAGTTGTGTCTGCCTCGGTAATTGAAATGGATCAACACAATTAGATTATTCCTCCTCTGCTTTGCTAAATGCTTAGACTGGGACTAGTAGATGTGCTCGGAGGACCTTCCAGTCTGAAAATTTATACTTTTGTATTATGGAGCTGCACTGTTTTCAACCAGAGCCTGTGATTCGGCAAGATAGCATGAGAGAAAGAAGACCTCAAGCCTGGTATATTTCAAATCCAACATCTGCCCCAGAGTGAACATCAAATTTCATCCTCCAAAGACCTTCATTACTGAAACATTTGAGGTCACCTGATGTTAGCCAACACATGAATGACAATCACTATACTATTCCATATTTTGAATTTTTCTTAAAAAACCACTGTATATTTTAAAATTGGTTTCTGGTCATGCCTCATATTCAGTTTGTCCTGTTACATAAGGCTCCATGCCATAAACACACCTCAATCAACTGCTACCTCTTAGACAACCAGGAGGATGGACTTTGATTCTGTGGGGTGGAACTCTTCTCCCTGTTTATTCAATATTGGTAACCTTAATGTGCTTCATTCACCAAAGCACGATCACTTGGTCAACCCTAAGGATTCTTTAACTCAACATATTAGGAAAAAAATAAATTTAGACAATGGTTAAAGCTTGTTAAAGACACACAAAAAAAATTTAAAATAGAGTTGATATAGTCTAGTTTATCTGGCTTTTTAAAGGACTCTATGTTCCCTATGTCAAGCTCACAGTAGGGAGGTGTGAGAAAGCAAAAGCAGGAGTAACAAACCAAAATACTCGTATATGGAACCCAAATAAACATGTTTAATATTGGTCCCGTGGTACTATGGCAGCGTGCTGTCCTAACAACGACAACATTTAGATGTTGGAGCGGATCCAGATTCTTGGGCCTTAAACAGGAGACAAACACGGCAAGCCAGGCATTGCTCAGCCGCCAATGGAGGGTGCCAATGGCCCTGTCCAGATGCAGAGATATTCAAGGGATGTTCCTGTCAGCAGTTTGTTTCCTCCTCTGGCTCCAGCAAGGAGCCACCATGGAAACACTGGGAGGAAAAGGAAAAACAGGAAGGTGTGGAGAGATGAGGGGGAAAGGCAGAAAGAGCTGAGAGCCACCTCAATAACATCTGAGCAAGGCGAACAGGTAACAAATGGCCTTGTCACAAACTGCCATGCTGTAGTCACAGGGAGAGAATTTCTTTTCCTACTGGCAATTGAGTCAGGAGCCTAATATCCTGGCCACTGAGAAATATGAGCTTGGAAGGAGGCTTGCAGGCAGTTGGAAGAAAGAAAAGCTGAGTGGTAATCTGTCCTGAGGAATTTTAGGCAAAAAAACCCACACAGGACTAGTTCAATTCAGAATAAAGCCTGTGAAAGACAAATCTGGAGAATATTACAATCAGACATAAAGAGAACACCAGAAATGAAGGTTCAAAAAGCCATTGACTGGATTTACCACAGCACTTTGAGTGTGGCCTTGCTGTCATCCCCGGACCAGTCCAAACCACTAGTCCTTGAAGGGGAGAAGAGGCCTACCCCACCCCCAGCTCCCAGGGGACTTCTGGCAATGTCTGGAGATATTATTGGCTGGCACAACTGGGGGTGAGAGTGGGGTGGGCGAAGGGAGCAGTTGCTACATTTGTCTACCAGGTAACAGCCAGAGATGCTGTCAAAAATCCTACAATGCACAGGATAGCTTCCCCTTGCCTGCAACAAGGAATATCCAGCCCCAAATATCAATAACGCTCAGGCTGAAAAAACTCTATTCTTAACTGAACTTTTTAAAGCAAAAATCAGGGAGGTGGGTGAAGCTCGGTGGTACAATGTGTGCTTAGCATACATGAGGTCCTGAGTATAATCCCCAGAACCTTCATTAAAAAAGATAAAAAAAAAAAAAAAAAAAAGCAAAAGTCAAAAAACGAAAGCCCTGCTCATGATTCAATCCATGGCTTATCAGCATGAACCATCAGGCTCCCCACCCTGGAATCAGGAGGAGATTTAGCAACTGGATTGGAAAGGTAGGCAAAGGGCTAGATCAGGGAGGAGGACCAAAGGTCCATGCGTGGTATGTACTCTCTGTCCTTCCTTCTTGTTCAAAGTAGAAATCACCAGATCTTGGTGGGGGACAAGTCAGAATGTCAGATAGGGCTGAAACAAGGGCTCCAAGGAAACAGCCACATTTCCCTCAGTCTCCACATTCACTGTTCTGAGCTTGGGATACAAAGGTGCAGGTTACAAGCCCCAGGCCTCATGGAGCTTCCTCAGCAGTAGAAGGAACTGATAGATTAAATAAATACGTAACTAAGTGAAGTCAGGTAAAAATAAGTGCCATGAAAAAAAGGAGGCAAGACAGTAATAACAACATTTGCCACATAACTGATCCAAAAGAGGGGCTGATGGCATGACAGGAGGTAAAAATTAAGGAGTCAGGTTGTGGTATATTTATACAATGGAATACTACTCAGCCATAAAAAAAGAATAAAATAATGCCATTTGCAGCAATATAGTTGGACCTAGAGATTGTCATTCTAAGTGAAGTAAGCCAGAAAAAGAAAGAAAAATACCATATGCTATCACTCATATGTGGAATTTAAAAAAAAGAAAAAAAAAAGAAAAAAAAAGGGACACTATGAACTCATCTACAAAACAGAAATAGACTCGCAGACATAGTAAACAATCTTATGGTTACTGGGGAAAGAGGGTAGGAAGGGATAAATTTGGGAGTTTGAGATTTACAAATGTTAGCCACTATATATAAAAACAGATTTAAAAATTTCTGCTGTATAGCACAGGGAACTATGTTCAATATCTTATAATAATCTTTAATGAAAAAGAATATGAAAGTGAATATATATGTGTGTATATGCATGACTGGGACACTGTGCTGTACACCAGAAATGGACACATTGTAACTAAGGGTACTTCAATTTAAAAAAAAAATTAAGGAATCACAGATGAAAATAAATCTTTTGCTGGTTTCAAAACAAAATTTCATGCAGATACAATAAAAGCTCTTTTGATTAACCTCCACTTAACTGTCTAGAATTAGCTGACTCTTCATCGCCCTGGTACAAGACAATGATTGATGCTGTCGACACAGTGAACATCCACACCCAGTGGATCAGCATCCACGTGATGTGGCTACACCCTGGATGCTTGAGACCAGTGGACTGCTCTTTGGCACATCTGCCCATTTCTGCTCCAGAGTTCTTTTACAATGCTCATTAAATTAAATGGACCCCAATGAATAACATATGAACTAGAAAAGAGAATTTCTATTTCTGTGAAAAACTAAATCGGATGGGTTCAAGAAATCAATAAAAGTCAGTCACTGAAAACAAACTGCTGTCAAGTTAGATTTAGGTAAGATGACTATAAAGGATTGGGAGAAAAAGGGGCAGATGGCTTCCCAAGTGTCTTTAACTATGGTTCTACTTTAAAGAAACAGGAGCTGAAAATCATAAGTAGTGGCTGTGTTTTATGCAAGAAATCTAATACAGAACTCTGATTAGTGGCCACATACTCAAAGAAAAGGCCTTGGCCCAATATCAAAAGATTCGTACCATTTGTATGTTTTAAGTTAAAATAAATTATTTAGAGTATACATTTTATTATTTTTTTAATGGTAAAACACTTTAACCAATTCTTGATTAACTGTTCAACTAACAGTTCAGATCAGGCCAGATAAGGAAGTTTCTAACTGTACATTTTAAATCACACTTTTTATTCTGTCTGAATCAAAAGTCTTCTCAGAGAGGAAGTCATTAACACCCATTTCAGTCTGAAGTAAAGAGTGTTACATAAAATCATACCCACTGTCAGAATCAATATTAGAGTCTATCACCTCAAATCCTCTTGTGAAAGAAAGGGGAGTATAAATAAATAAAATCAAAATATTCAAATTCATACTCACAGACACCCACACCCCTGCAGTCTCCTGCAGAAATACTCTTATCTATGAAAATAAACTATGGTTACAACTGGATACCTCATTATTAAATACAGCACCCTCAAACAAAATAAACATTGAGGGTTTGGATCAAGAGGTTATAGAGTTCATCTCCCTCTATGAATACATCATCTCTCTCCATAGAACACATCTACATGTGGAACAGTTCTCACTGAACACTAACCAGAAACTGGCAGAAGAACTCTTGTAGAACTAAGGCTGTGAGAAAGATAAACACATAATTGGGTAAGAAGGGAAGGAAAGCAACTGGGTCAGAACTTGTGTCCCTGGGAGAAGACTCAGAGGAAAAAGCAGGTTTTACAGGTAGATGCACACCCACCCTGGGGAGTAAGCCACAGTAAGTGCCAGTCCTGGGGTCCTATAGCAGGGAGACAAGTCCACTTGGCTGTTTGGAGGACTGCTGAGACTAACATTTGCTTCAGCACTCCCCCTATCTGGAGCAAAGGTCCTGGTGTGGGGAGAGGGGAAAAACACACACTTAAAGGGAACAGAAATGAACAATTTGTAAGATAAAGAATTCAAAGCATTGGTAATAAAAATGTTAACTAAATCAGTGAAATAACCTGATGTATACAGTATTCTATCTTCTAGATCATGTATGTATTCTTCTTTATCCCTTAATCTGCTGTTATTCATTTCTTTTAGTACGTTTTTTATTTCAGTTATTGAATTCTTTATTTCTAAATGGGTCTTTTTTATATTTTCCTTGTTAAAGTGTTCATTGTATACATCAAACTCCCAGCAAACAAGTTCAGGACCAAACAGCTTCACAGGGGAATTCTACCAAACATATAAAGAAGAACTAATGCCTATCTTTCTCAAACTGTTTCAAAATACTGAAGATGATAGAACACTCCCAAATTCATTCTATGAAGCCATCATTAACTTGATATCAAAACCAGACAGACACTACAAAAAATATTACAGACCAATATCTTTGATGAATTTAGATGCAAAAATCCTCAACAAAATACTAGTAAAATGAATCAAGCAACATGTAAAAAGGATCATACACCATGATCAAGTTGGACTGGATTTATTCCAGGGACCTAAGAATGGTTCAATGTTTACAAATCAATCATGTGATACACCACATTAACAAAGGGGAGGATAAAAATCACCTCAATAGATGCAGAAAAAGCATCTGACAAAATTCAACACCCAGTTATGAAAAAAACGCTCATCAAAGTGGATACGGAGGGAACACATCTCAACATCATAGAAGCCATTTATGACAAACCCACAGCTAACATTTTACTCAATGGTGAAAAGCTGAAAGCCTTTCCCTTAGATTCAGGAACAAGATAAGGAGGTCTACTCTCACCACTTCTATTTAACCCAGCCACAGCAATCATATAAGGAAACAAACAAACAAAAAACATCCAAATTGGAAAGGAAGAAGTAAAACTATCACTATTTGCAAATGCCAAGATGCTTTATATAGAAAGCCCTAAAGCCACAACCCCAAAACTATTAGAACTAATAAATAAATTCAGAGAATTTTCAGGATATAAGGTTAATATACAAATATTGGTTGCTTTTCTATCACTTATAACACACTATCAGAAAGAGAAAGTTAAAAAAATTCCATTTAAAATCACATCAAAAAGAATAAAATACCTAGGAATAAATTTAACCAAGGAGGAGAAGACCTATATTCTGAAAACTATAAGACATGGATGAAGGAAATCAAAGATGATACAAAGAAATGGAAAGATAACCCGTTCTCTTGGATTGGAAGGATTAATGTTGTTAAAATGGCCATATTACCCAAAGCAATCTACAGATTTAATGCAATCTTTACCAAAATACCCATGACATTTTTCACAGAACTAGAATAATTCTAAAATTCATATGGAACCACAAAAGGCCCAAAATTGCCAAAGCAAATTTGAGAAAAAAGAACAAAGCTGGAGCTATCACATTCTCAGACTTCAGACTATGCCACAAAGCTACAGTAATCAAAACAGTGTGGCACTAGCATAAAAACAGACATGGAGATCAATGGAACAGAATAGAGAGCCCTGAAATAAACCCACACACCTATGGTCAATTAATCTACAACAAAGGAGGCAAGAATATACAATGCAGAAAAGACAGTCTCTTTAATAAGTGATGATGGGAAAACTGGACAGCTACATATAAAACGATGAGATTAGAACATTTCCTCAAATCATATGTAAAAACAAACTCAAAATGGATTAAAGGCCTAAAGTAAGATCTGAAACCATAAAACACTTAGTAGAAAACATAGGCAGAACACTTTTTGACATAAGTTGTAGCAATATTCTTTTGGATCTGTCTTCTAAGGCAGAAGAAATAAAAGCAAAAATAAACAGATGTAACAATTAAATTTAAAAGCTTTAGCAGAGGAAGGGAAACCATTAATAAAATGTAGAAGTCAACCTATGCAATGGGAGAAAATATTTGCAAGTGATATAACTGATAACGGGTTAATATCCAAAATATATAAATAGCTCATACAATGCAATATTAAAAAAAAAACCCAATCAAAAAATGGGCAGAAGACCTGAATAGACATTTCTCCAAAGAAGACATACAGATGGCTAATAGGCACATGAAAAGATGCTCCACATCATTCATTATTAGAGAAATGCAAATCAAAACTACAATGAGGTATCACCTCATGATTGTCAGAATGGCTATCAAAAAAAGTTTACAAGTAACAAAGGTTGGTGAGGATATGGAGTAAAGAGAATCCTTGTACACTGTTGGTAGGAAAGTAAATTGGTATAGCCACTATGAAAAAGCAGTCTGGAGGTATCTCAAAAAACTAAAATGGAACTACCATATGACCCAGCAATTCCACTCCTGGGCATATATCTGGAAAAGATGAAAACACTAATTCTAAAAGATACATGTACCCCAATGTTCATACCAGCACTGTTTACAATGGCCAAGATATGGAAGCAACCCAAGTGTCCATCACGAGAAGAATGGATAAAGATGTGGTATATATAAAAAATAGAATATTACTCAGTCATAAAAAAGAATGAAATTCTGCCATTTGAAGCAACATGGATGGACCTAGAGAATATTATGCTTAGTGAAATAAATCAGAGAAAGATAAATACTGTACAGTATCACTAATATGTGGAATCTAAAAAACAATACAAATGAATGTATATAGCAAAACAGAAATAGACTCACAAATATAGAAAACAAACTAGTGGTTACCAGTGGGGAGAGAGAGAGGAAGGGATGGGGTACATTAGGGGTATGGGATTAAGAGGTACAAACTACTATGTATAAAATAGATAAGCAATAAGGATATACTGTATAGCACAGGGAATTATAGCCATTATCTTGTAATAAGTTATAATGGAATATAAATGGTAAAAATACTGAATCACTATCCTGTCCACCTGAAACTCATGTAATATTATAAACCAACTATATTTAAATTAAAAACTATAAGTGATAAATTAACGTTCTTAATAATTACATTATTTTGAATGTATTTGAAAATATTTTCTAAATAGAACTTATTCCCATTTTCCAGACTCAGAAGTGGAAACAGAATTATACAGCGTATCCACCATAAAAACTTCCTTAGTCACACCCTGGACTATTATCTCCCACAGTTAAGAGTTCTCTAGGCAACAGGCAAATTAGTGTTTTGCACAATGGTCCTATTTTACCTTGAAATTATTATGTATTTCTTTCTTCCCTTATCACATTGATTTTTCCATCAGTAAGATGTCAATTCTATCATAGCATTTGAAAACAAAAATCATATAATGCCAATGCCTGACAAATTATGGCTTGTGCTGTTTTTCACTCGAAGGTAAGCATTAATAACAGAATAATGTAAAGTGATGCATGTAAATGGAATTTACCTCTGTGTGTCCACAAATTTATTTTTAGTGAATAAATCATGTGATACCTTGTCTTTATTACATTTAACACAAGGGGATCTAGACCTCAGAGTCCTTGAAATAGGGTTTGTAAATTCTAGGTGCCTATTTCTGACATCTAACCTTTCACGCCAAAAGAAGAGAAGATATGGCTCTAGAGAAATAAGGATATGAGAACTAAATTCTTGCCTACTTGACTTCAGCTTCTCATCTAGACATACAGCACGTGTAACCTGCATACTTCTTAGCAAGTTTAATGCAGCACACACTTTGCGTAAAACACACGGGCAGGCTGAATTCCTTTGCAGCTGCAGAAATATCTGAATTCTGACTTCTTATATATGAGAGTCACAGACACCAAGTATGTAGTCACCTGGTCACAGGTGGAACTGCTTTTTGGTGCTGTTAGAAGTGTAATCTGATTTGAGAAACTGTAAAGATCTCTGGTGTCTGGTATGACCTAAGGATTGCAAGGCTTGGATCAGTAACTAAAAGCCTTGTGTTCTGGAATGGGGTTTGCCTGGTTCTGACATGACCATTGACCCTGCAAATCACCAAGACATAGGATACTTCCTACACAACCTGGGGAAAGAGAAGGAAATGGGACAGATAAACATGCACCATGTAATGGGTGGAAGTCCTTAACAAGAGATGGAAATGGATGTGAACTGAACTAGCTGTTCTCTCTCCCTCTCTCAAGTCAGGTTATTAAGCTAAGGACTTACTTAAAGCATCGGAAGACATAATTCATTAACTAGTACTTATGAAATAGTTGAAAAGAATTCCTTAAATGAGCAAATTACCCTATCCTTAAAGGCAAGGCTTTGGAATGGCTTGTATAACTATCTTGATGGCTTTTGTGTTTTTGTGAAATATTATAAATTAGACTATTTTAGCTTAGGTTTAAGAAATTCATTCGTGTCGCATCACTGAGGTTAAAAAATATTCCTGTATCTGCACAAAGCATAAAAAGCTCTCTGGAAAATCATGAACCCCTTGCACACCCAATATTCCCCTCCCCCTTTCCCCCCAGCCCCCAGAATCCTTCCCATCTGCCAGCTGGTTTTCATTTTAAGAATTTCACACTGAATATAAAGTGCTATTTTGACCATGTGGCTCCAGAAATGTGAATTTAGAGTCTATTCAGATCGTATGCACGTGATTGACAGAGAGGAGATTAACCAACTGGATGCGATGAAGCCACTGCCTCTTCCTTCAGGTTACTGTAGTTTCCAGGAAAGGATGGCTGTCCTTACACAGTTGCATTGAGACTAGCAAGAAGTACAGCAGGGCTCTTATTTTTCAATTCATTACTAAATGGCCACTCAACCTTGGAACTCCTTCCTGTATGTTCCCGTAACTCCCACATTCCTTGTATTTCCCCACATGTAGACAAGAATACTACTGTTTGCGTTCTTAGACATCCTTTGCAAATGTTCATCTACTGACTCATAACACATTTCTATAATTATTGCTTATCAGGTTTGAGAGCAGAATTTTGGGAAAGTACGTGTGCCTATTTGATTTTCTTGAGTAAAGGCTGGCAACAACTAACAACTTAAACCTGGGAAAGGCTCTCTGCACATAGTATTTCAGAGGTTGTTTGAAAATCTTGGGGATCTAGAAATATTTCAAATACCACTGCCATTTAAGCTTTACCACAAAGTAGTCTTTTTTCCCCCAATAGTCATCCATTTTGTTTCAGACTTATCATCCTCAAGTATTATCAAAGGCATGAAAGTGACGTCATAACTATGTATTTAGATTTGCTAAATCTTTCTTTTTGCAACTTTAGGGTCATGCTGTTCCTAGGATTCTGTACACTTACTAAATACACACAAAGTAATACTATGAAACAGATTCCTTTTCTGTTTAACAAAAGCTCAATGAAAGGATACTTAAGTGTTGAATTTTGAGAAGGGTGCATGGAATGAATTTAGCTCCGATACTGAAAAACTGGAGCCAGTCTCAAAATTAATGAGCATATCTAAACTTGTATTACACAAACACACACAAACATTGACAGAGAGGAGAGCTGAAACCATCAGAGAAGTACAAGCTTCTTATCACGTACGTCAAGTTTGGTTCTGTTGAGAATAGAAAAGCTTCTGTTCAAAGGTAGGGTCTTCAGCTTCTAAATTATTCTAGAGAATGATAGACTAAAGACTTCCCTCCCTTCCCTCAAGAAAAAAACCAATAAACAAGTACATGATAGAAACGCAATTATAATGAAGGGAATTTTTTCCTGCTTGCCAGCACAATAAATATGACTCCATTAAAAAGATCACCAATATCATACATTCAAGTTTTAGACACATTGTATCAACTGTTAAGAGTTCCTGGAGCACAGAGAAAGGTACGGAAAAAGCCACATCAAACTGATAACTCTGGATGGTAACATTGGGGAGTAGACAAAGAGTAAAGACTATTAAATTTTTTTTATATACCTCTTGAATGATTGGACTTGAAACAATAGCCCCTATAGTTTTTATATTTTAAAAATCTAATAAAATAAAAACATACATATGAAAAAATCGAAGAGCAGAAAGTATTTTCTAAGAAAATGGAAATATGCCTATATGCAGAAATATGCCTATATGCACATGCTTATGTGCAGAAACACATAGAGAAGGATACTCTGGTTCATAGAAGAGGCTCAGTAAACATGTTGTATGAATGCAGAGAAAATAATAGCTAACAATAAAATTCTCCTTATATCATAGTGATCTACTTAGGTGACAAAAAGATACACAGTTGCTTTTTTCCCCCTAGGATTTAAAAAAAATTTTTAATACAATTTTTGAAGGTTACACTCCACTTAGTTATTACAAAACACTGGCTGTACTCCCCATGCTGTACGATATGTCCTTGTAGCCTCTCTCATGCCGAACAGTTTGTACCTCCCACACCCCACTTCCCCACTGGTCACCACTAGTTTGTTCTCTGAAATACAGTTGCTTTTTAACCATCCCAGTTAAATACAGATTTTTATCAGATCTAAGAATTTGGGGGATTTACATTTTAAGTCAATGACAATTTACTTAAATTATAATAGTCTGTCCACTTCTAAAAGGTGACTGACCTTCCAGGGAGGCAAGAATACCACTCAGGACTCAACTTTCACAGCTGAAAATCTGACACCCTCTCATCAGGCTGCAAAGTTCATATGTGGATTTTCCACAATCAGTAGTATCTGTGCTTCAGATCCTGGACAAGAAATAAAACCGCCTACTTTCTGCTCTTCATCAGATCCCCTTCAGAGAGAAGTAATATTTAGAGAAGATATTTAAAGGGCCAGCCCATCCATCTTTCTCTATGGGATGTCTAATGCTATCTTTGAATGAAGTTCAAATAGAGCCTGCTGAAGGCTGTAAAATCACTTCACTCCATGGCATTTTAATACTAAGGTCTTAACTGTAATGTAGCCATAAGAAAAAGTCACAAAAAACTCAGATTTACATTTACTATAAAAATGTTGTCATGGATATACTCATCAAATCACTGAGTGTCTCCCATAGAAACATCTTTCAGAATTGTGCTAGAACAGCTTTTATCTTCCCCGTGGAAGACATTTCCTCCCTCTTTTCCAATCATGAGAAATATGTCAGAGGTCATATTTTTGATTTTAGTTTTCTGGAAACTCAGAGCACTAAATATAAAATCCAATTAAAGCAGTGATATGACCCAGAGGGTCATACTAGACTTTCTTTGTCCTTATCTTCTATTTCATTTCTAAATTATTATTATTTTAATGCCAGTCCCTTTAAGTTCTTTGAAGACAGAAGTAGTGGACTATATAGACAAATAAAAATAAAGTGACATTTCCATCTGGGGTTGAAGAACAATATCCAAACAGGATCTCTTTGCTGGTATTATTTAAACAGAATATACCAAGCTTCACTGAAAATTACTAGTCTTGAGTCATTCTTACTATTTTAGGGGGTTCTTAAAAGTACTTGTCAACCATATTACTATGGAGTATGGACTCCAATTTTATCAGAATTGTCTCAGTATAAGAAACATCAACTGAAGTTAATTCATTTTAAGAATGGACTTTATGTACCATGGTAAGAAGAAATAGCAGATCAAATCCCTTAGAAATCTAAGGGATTGTTCAATTGTTTCACTGTATAAAACAAATGATGCTTAAAATACCATTTTTTAGGGCTTTTTCCTTTTGCTTTTTAAATGGTGTTAGTGTTTACACAGAATTTTTCCCCCTGTGTTTTTTTTTTTTTGGGGGGGGAGGGTTGGAATTTTAACTGTACTATATCCAAATTTCATTATCTTCTAGATCAAATACCAGATGTCATCTGGCATTTCTAATGTCACAGGGTCAAATCCAACAATACCTGCCAAAATACCACTTTCTCAATCTCTAATCATAAGAGCTAAAGGAGAGATATTCCTTCTCAGAGACCCTGTAGCCCCTTGGTTTTAACACTCCAATGGTATTTGCCTTGTATCATTGCAAATATTCACATTTTCTTGAAATGTGATTTTATATATATATACACACACACACACACACACACACACACACATATATAAACAATCCCCCCCTCACATGAAGTCACAGCCCCTAAGGGTTTAGACTGAACATAAACTTTTCTTCTTTCTCCTTATCTCCGTCTTCTCTCTTCTGTTGAGTGTTTTAGTCAGTTCATTATTCATATGCACCAGACAGTGAGCAGGGAAAGGAAATGGGAGAGAAATTAGAACGCACATACTTGCACATTACTTCGAGGTCTGTATTAGTTCATTGAATTTAAATCTACCAACATTCTTGGTCTCCTCCTCTGAACAAAGCTTGTATGGGATATGAAGAAGGGAGAACACAGTCCCTGTCCTCCCAGGACTCACAATCTAAATTGGGTAGAAAAATACCTTTAACTAAATCACCTGAGCCCCAACACTACTTGAATCTACATCTCAAAGTCTTACTGTCTCTCCAGATAGATCATGTATTAATTCGTGCCTTGAGGCTGCTACTTATCCAACTCACCCATTCTGGAACATCCCTCCCCTCACCGCCGCCTCTGTTTTTTGTTTTCCTTGATATTCCTTGCTCCCAAAATTGACTGTTCTCTCAGTCCAAGTTTTACATACATATTCATATATCTGTTCGTTCGTTCGTTCATTCATTCGTTCATTCATTCATTCATCATTTGTTAAGGTCTTCATCTCCCCGCTAGAGGGTAAATTCTCCAGGAAGAAGACATGGCTCAGAGCGCTTTGCCCAAAGCCGGCCCTGTTATTTACCTTGAAGAACTTGCACCCCGAGCTGGTGGGTGCAGGTGCTCGGTGAGTGCTTGTGGAATGGAACTGAATGAGCTGCGAGCAAGAAGAGCCAAAGGGATTTCAGTCTCTTCTGCTCTCCCTGCCCCTGCCTTCTGGGCAGAGATGCTGGGCAGGGAGCCCCCCAAATCAAACTCCTGGAAGGAGGGGGAGATCTGCAAACACTTCTCCACACAGGATGACCGGGATTATCTGTAGTTTTATTTATTCATTTGGCAGGGGCTTTATTAGGTGCCAGGCACTGTGCTGTGGGGCAGAAAGACAAGCCACGTAGGTGACTGGGTGAGAAAGACACTAATCATAATGAAGTGTGCTACACGTGTATAAAAACAGCCGGGAGTGCACAGAGGAAGGTGTGAGGTCAACAGTTGCTAACCACTGCAACAGTGCATTGTATTTATAAATTATGAGAAAATAATATAAAGGGCCTTGAAAACTACAATCTGGCATGAAGCAGTTTAAACAATGTCTACATCATTTTATTTTGCAGAATATATACTCTTTCTGACAGCTCCTCCTTTTAGGGCCCAATCAATGAGAAATCCATATTCTGGCTGCCACACTATTGATTGATTTTAGTTGTGAAAGTGGGAAAAGTAAAAGGGAGAAATTTGACATATGCAAAATATGCACCCTGTCACATTCACTCTTCTTTAGACTCATGTTGATCCAAGAACAACAGTCCCAACCAGGGCATCATAGATTTTGAATTTTGAGTAAGAAATTCTAAACACCTCTATTCTCAGGTTGGCTTTGGACTTGCCTGGTGACTTTATGTGGCTTGCCTACTGCTTCCCAATTTGGCGTCTCTTCTTCCAGAGAAGAAATTCTAAAACTTACTCATAAAACACTCAGAAGAGATTTAATCGAGAGTACCGTAAAGCCAACTGGGCTGGATCCAGGTGAAAAGTCAAATCCAGTAAAGAAAAATAGAAAATGAGGTTCTAGAACACAAAGTTTTATTTTTTTCAGAGTTTTTATTACCACAGAAGTGGGTGGTACAGCTTTTAAGGCATTTGTACTAAGGCTGCCCAGCAAATGCACAGCTAACCTGGAATATTCTGAGGGAAAAATAAAGGTACGGGGAATCTCGTTTGAAACCAGGGAAAGGCTAAGTGATTGGTAGACTCAACGTAATTTCCCCCCAAGGCTGTTAACATCACAAGGAGACATTACATTGAGCAAATTAAGTCCTGACGGGTCACTTAGGAAACTCACACATCCCACCATTTGATGTCTTACCATTTCATTTTGCTCTGCATTTCAAAGAGATGTTTTAACTCTAACCCAAACCTCTGATATTCAGGAATCACCTATTCATATTTATATGAAGGCAACTCCGATAAAAGAAATCCACAAAGCTTCAGTTTGCTCTGGATTCAATATCCTAGGGGAAGACAACAGTTTTCACTTTCTTTTCTTTCTGGGGAACAAAAGCATCAGATAGGAAATTCTGTCCCTTTGGAAAAGGATCAGCCATTTGTTCTGTAGAAGGCCCCTGAAAGTAAGCAGATAAGGGAAAGGGGATATCTGGACTTGCCTGAGAAAAGCCTTTTAGGTCCAATGTAGCAACTTATTTGAGAGCTGCAACTCATTAAGTGTGGCTCTGATATCACTTCAGATATGAAGATTAGTGGAACATACCAATAGATTGACTCATCAAACAATTCTCTTAGGAATTTGAACATAGCCAATTTGATGGAGAATGACTCCAAAGGCCCAAGCCTGTATGGGATCCTGGTAGAGATAAGATACAGACACCTTTCAGACAAGGGCGTCATTCTTCAGAAATGAGAGCTCAGATTGAGAACTTTCCATCAACATTATCATCGATGTTTATTGGGAGTCTATACACAATCTGGGCACTAACCACACACAGAAAATCTGAAGTCTCTGCCTTCACAGAACATAGAGATGGAGAAAGCTACCCCATCCCCCTCTCCCATCCCAGAGACTACTCTTCAGGGAACAGATCTCTTTTACAAAAAGCTACTAGTTTATATCCCAGATTCTTATTGATCCAGAAAGTAGTGCTTTTCAAGTTTCTGGCTTGAGAAGAGCAGCTACGGTGAACCTTCTCTGATACTCAGGGGAAGCTGCAGGCAATCTTTGCATCGCCTCTAGGAGGATTTCACGTTGCTCTAATCCCTCATTTATCAAACTCCTCACTAGAGTAGTGAAGGGGACCCTTTTGCTTCTTATTTTATGAGTCTGCCAGGACCGACCTGGCAATCCAAACTGAAGCTAAATTCCTCAAAACGCATTTGGTAAATAGACATAAGACAGCACTGTGCTTAACACATATTGTGTACTCTAAGCTATCAATCTTCAATGGAGACTGGAAAGAGGCTCTGAGTTTCCCATTCCTGGAAATCACATGGCATCTGCAATAAGAACATATGGCCACGAGATAGCTGAGGCTCGGATTTGTACCACAGCCAAGAACACTAGACACCCAAGTGTGTAACTACTAATGAATTAAGGAATCATGCAGAGAATTTGCCGAGAGAAGGAAAATAGAGACTGACTTGGAAAAAAGCAGACATTTTAAAGGTATCTGGCAATGGGTAATATCAAAAATATTTACATAAATGTGATAATGAGAGTGATTTGGATTTGGGCGGCGGGCATGGAGTGAAAGAGGCTTCTCAAACTCAGCAGAATTTCAACAATTTTCAAAGATGATAGTGAGGCTTTTAAAAACCCAAACAGGGGATTGCATACTAATATATCTGAAGTTCTTAAAATCTGGCTCAAAAGTAACAGCAAGCAACACAGGCCCAGGACAAACGTTTAGCAAACAAAATCAAAGAGTCTGAATACCGGAAAGAACGTTAAGTATACAAAGCAGATGAAATTTTCAAAAACAGTTCTCGTTTGAGGAGCTGATTGGAACCTACCTATACATTGAAGGGTGAGAGGTGTAATATGGTGAGGCTAACAGTAAAAAAAAAACCAAATTGTATTCCTTTTGAAGGTCCTTTAAACTTAAAAAGTATCAACACAAATCTATAGCCTAACTGTACAGTTAAATTAATACAAGACATATGCAACTGATTTCTTATCTTCTGGATTTTTATCCGGCTTTTTATTTCTGCCCTTGGTTCTGTCCTCAATTGGGAAGGGTCACTTCAATGGTTCATCTTAAACGTAACAGGTGTGGATGAACGTTCACTGGGCAACTGTACAGGGCAGAACATATCCTTTACACATCTCCCCATTGAGGCTTTTGTTATAGATCACTGCCAATCTCTGTGAAAACAGGAACCATATTGCAAAGATCAGCAGTCATACAGTTTTCTTTAACAACTTCAAGTACTGAATCGTAAGTCTAGGAGATGTGTACCAAAGGTGTTATACAACACACTGAGTACTAAATAGCAAAAGCTCTTTCCATTGTCACACTCCCTCAGCTTGGAGGGAATCGGGGAAGCCACTGAAATGAATGTGGAATGGTTTACAGAACCTCTGAGTATTCACAGTAGAACCTACAAATAGAAGAATAGCCACCTCTTGCAAAAATAACTGCACTCCTGCCAAGAGGACTTAACTCTAGTGGAGTGCAGAACAGCACGAACATGCTCATCTTTCTTAGAATGAAGAAAAGGAATAGGACAAACATAGTGCTTGTACAAACAGTAATATGAAAAGGAAGCATATAGTAGTTTAGGGAAACAAGAGAGGATGGGGAAGGGAAGGTTTGAGTAGCACACTTGTGTGTACACTTAATAAATAGCTATGACTTCCAGATCAAAGAACCGTGGCAGCTGGTGTATTTCTGGAAGGGCAACAGGGATGGGAGTAGGGGAGGCAAAGGGGACTGATGTTTACGGAGTGCCCCTTCCACACAGGGCTGGGGAGCACCATGCGTTTGAATCATCCCTCTGTTTCTCATACCCACAGCTTTGGTCCTCACATTAGCACTCTGCCACTTGAAATAGACCACTGTCCTGCCGCTTTCTAAACATATAAGCTTGAACTAGTCATTTCATGTCTTCAAGTGTTTGTTTCCTGATTTTTTTTAAGTAGAGATAAACACCTGTCCTTGAAGAGTTCTGGTACAGATGGGGCACAAATACAGGTGACTCCCCAGGGGAGGTGCTCAAAAATGGGTAACTTTTATGAGTGAAATTTACAACTACTTACTAGAAAGCTAGGATTTGAACCTGGGTCTTCTAAATATAAAAACTGTGTTCCCCACTCTCTCACCTCTGCCCTTAGGAGTTTCTCCACTTGTCTTTCTTAAGAAGAATTAAAAAAAAAAAATCTCATGCTGAACCTCCAATCTTTCCTTTCCACAAGTGTTTTTCATAAAAAAAACTTGTGGGGGTATTTTACTAAAAATAGCCCAACTCAACCAACTACATATTCAAAGCTGAAATGTATTTGTGGACAAGATGAAAGGTTCTCACATGGGTTTTGGTTCTTGGCTTCAACTTGGTGTGTATCTCTGCTTGGTTGGCTTTTGTAATTTATGCTCCTGTCACTTTATGCAAAAATGGCTCCCTGATGGAAGGTATGTGTTTCTATGGCTTTGTACTAATTTGCATAGTTCTTGAGCAACTGCTAAAATGGTCTGGAGCGCTGTAGTAGCTCCTTGGGTGCTCTTGGATTAAGAAAAAAAACAAACAAAACTGATGATTTACTATGTGCTAAGCATTGTGGTCAGTGTCTTAGACAATGGGCAAAACCACTAATGCACAGTGATATCTACACTCCTCTTCTTTTAGTGTCAAAGGCTGGACCTCAGCCTCTGCCAGGTTAGGTGTGGACAGGTGACTGAGTCCTGGGAGTGGGAGCACAAGGGATGTATACCCCTTCCATCTCCAGAACAACCAAAATTTCTGTGATGCCCTCTTCTTCCATGCATAATCTTTGCTCTTTTTTTTTTGCCACAGGAGGTTGAATTGAGGGAACCCTAAGGACCCAAAAGAGAGCAGCTTGAGATGGAAGGTATCAGAATCCATAAATAATTACAAGGAGCAGGGTGCCTTCCTGACCCACACAGGACTGCGAGGTGACCAAGAAATAAACTATAGTAAGCTACTGAGACTGCAGACTTCATAGCAGCTCACGTTATTTATTCCAAACGACATAGAACTATTACCTCATTTATTTTCATTACAGCTCTGTCAGGTAGTATTATCGCCTACATTTAAAACTCATAGAGGAACAGGGTCTCAGAGAGGTAGGTGACTTATCCAAGGGCAAAGAGCTAAGAGATGATGAAATCAACGTTCAGTCCTAGGTCAAACTCGAGAACTGTGTTCTGACCCATGGGAGTGTACTGTCTCCCTAATAGCTATTGTAACTAGCTAAGTACAAACCCACACTATGGCAGTTCTGGTCTCAACTTCGAACTTATGTTCCAGAATAGAAGTGCTTTATTTTCCCACTAGTTATAAGAAAGATTAGTAAAAATTAACATGGGACTGATTTTTGCAGGTGATTTCACTCAGGGAGAAACAGGGTAATGTATATAAAACATTAAAAGCAGAACTGATAAACAAGGGGCCAGGTGTTTACAAGAACAAATAGTTTGAAAACCACTATGTCGCATCCCTGCTTCTCACACTGTGCTACTCAGGTTTCTTCTTTTTAAACACCGAATTCAGTTCTGGAATTCACTTTTATGGATGTATCAGCGCTATCCATGGGTTAAAAGTTAATGCATACCTTTAAAGCAAGGAACTCCTGAGTGACAAGGTGGACTCCACCCGCGCCTGCTCGTCAAACCACTTCCTGTTTCATTTCACTTACACAGTAGCACCATTTGATTTATTGGCTAATTGTGGATCTTTGCCTGCCAGCCACTTTGTAATGAAGAAGACCAATTCTTCTGCTGTGTCATTAGTTTGAGTTTCTAGCCTTCTCCAAATTTCAGTTCTTTCCTTCCTTCGGTCTGAAGTCTATACCCAGCTCTGTACAGTTCAGTGAACATTTCCATCCCTTTGTCTGTGTTTACTAACAGGGCTGCAACACAGTTCAGAACTGGCCCCTGCCAGAGGACCAGGAGAAGCAGCTGATTTTTCATCATAAATGGACCACTGTTCTATGCTAGTTCAGTTAGTCCCTCAATCTGTTTTTTCTTTTAAATGACAATGACTGTAATAACTTTATGCAGTCATTCTCAAAGTTTTGATAACTTTCTGTGTAGATAATGCCTAGCGTAAGGGGGAATATTTAAAATACTCAAGAAGGGTATTTTTCAATCCAAATGGTTTGGCAGTTGTGCTGGAACACGTCTCTAGAGGCTTCCTGCTAAGCCAGGAACTATCCCTTCGGTTATGGGATGGTGGGGTAGCTCAGGTCATGGGGAAGGACTAACGCAGTTAGATAAACAGGGGAGAACTTATAGGGATGGGCCAGTACTTCACTATTTTGACAACTGATTCATATGTAGTGTTCCACACTGACGTAACACTACCTTGACCTAGAGTAGGTGATGGAAACTCAGACTTGTACATACCAATTCAATATGAAAAGGACAGCCACTTTTCCACCTCTGCTGGCAGCTGAGCTGTGTAGATCCCGAACCAGAAACACGAGAGAGAGACAACCTGAAACATGTCTATTCCCTTGACGATGTTCACTTTCCTTTATATATGTTTCATGTAGAGCAGTAGTCAATAAATGCTGCTGACTGACAGGCATTCATTGAATGCCTAGTGTATATAGAGCATGCTCCAAAAAATTTACAAAATGAAAATACAAATGACATAAATTAAACTTGTAGTTATTGTGATGATTGATGAAAGAGGCAGCCATTGGAGATGAGAGTATAATCACAACTCTACCCTAACGAAGTCTTGTGAAGAGAGGTGACTTCAAACTTAGGATCAAACATATTTTGCAGAGTGCTGCTCCCGGCATCATTTAAGTTCTGGTCTTTGTCAGCTGTCATTGGTAAGGGACAGACAGAATGAAACTCATACAACTCAAAACAAACAAATAACCGCCTGCATGCCTGAAAAAAAATCTCACATCTCCCCCACTTGAAACACAAGTTTGTATTTGTGATCTGATTTTGAAGACCATAAAACTTTATATCTCCATAAATATGATGCAGCTGCCTCTGATGGGTAGGCTGTCCCCCTACTCCTTTGGTAAAAGGCTACTTGGTAAAATGATCTTTGAGTGCTGGGGATGAATTACACACCCTGCAAGTTGTCAAATGCACACACCTTTCTCAAGTAAGGGTGATTTACTTTGAGCAACTCATTTACTAGCAACTTAGACTGTGACATTCTCTTATTTCTGGTATAGTCTTGGGCATGTCAAATTAAAAATCTTGTAATATCCAAAACATTGATTAAGTTTTATTTGTTCAAACAAAATTTTTTAAGAACCTCGTTATTTCTTTTTTTCAGACCACGTAAACATTATAAAAATTGAAAAGACAAACATTTGCAACTAAAGCTTAAGATTCCATTTGAATGACCCATGAATGAACATTTTCAGTTAGAAAGCGAGGCCTGGGAGATAAATGAGACATGACTATGACTTCTCTTCCTGGTGTTAGATTATGACTTTCAGGAAAAGGAGGTAATAAAAGCGTCGGGAGAAAGGTATTTGTCTGACATTGTGTCAGATTCCCTAAGGCCCGTGAGCACCTTGAGAAGTAACAGCTGGGAGGAGCAGACGGAGTGCTTTAGCAGCCTTTGGAAAGTTGCCATCATGTCTCCTTAGCTTTCTTAAAAAGCACTCACTCGGTATTTGTCTTCTACTTTTATTAGCTTAAAAAATTTTAGCAGATTGTCACACAAACGACGTTATGGGAGATATTCACAATTTTGTTGATTACTTTTCAAGCCTTTCTTAGTGTTACTTTAATTATTCTAAACAGCATTTTAAAACTGTTTAGATGAATTGAAAATACGATTCATTCCAAAGAACTGATATGGAAAAGATATTCTTAGAGTCAGAATTTTTGAGCCAGAAGGGGACTGACACATCACCTATTTCAACCCTCTCATTTTACAGATAAGGGTACCAAGACCCTGTTGGGTGAAATGATTAAACCCAAGGTCACCTAAGAAGGTTCTGGGCATGAACCAAAACTCCCAACATTCAGTCTAATTTTCTTTCTGTGAATGGCCAAAGCCACCCTGTTGTCCTTTTCTCATTCCCGCTCACAACCACGACCCCTGTCCCTTGTCCCCAGCAAAGGACAGCGACCAAGCTGCCTCTGGCCAACGGCAGCATCTGCGGGTGGCACTGGGCGCTGCAGTTTCCTCCCATAAAATACGGATATGCATTTACGTGCCTTTTTTCCTCCTTTGTATATCTCCTCTCTGTCTTCCAATTCTTTTCAAAATCAATGAAATTTGTGAGTCCCCAATACCCAAATCAGTGTCCATGAATTTATGGAGAAGATAAGCAATATATTCAAATCAGGAAACTATTAAGTTAGACGTATTAGACAGAAGAAAAATTTCAAATATCTCAAAAGGTGCTTATAATTTGTCTTTTAACATTTTTTCCAAAAGTCTCCTTCTACTGCCTGTAATAAAAATCTGTGTCCTGCGAAGCATCCATTTCCAAGATTGCTTTTTAATTCTGAACTTTAAACTTACTTATTTGCCCTAAATTACAGACACCTCAACTTTTTTCTTGAACTTTTTGTCTATTTCTCATGGTACTTACTAACTCTGGGACATTATGCATGACACTTAACTGGTTTCTTAGTGGAAAAGTGATGGTATTGGATCTTATAAACCTCAGCAAACATTGACCACACATGTACTAGGACACATATCTAGGACACAGGTGAGTGAGGACCACACATTTAGGACCACACTATGCTCTGAAAAAGAAGCATAGAGGAACAAAGGACATGGAGGTTAGGGTCATCGTAGTTGTGTTTGGGAATCTGAAATTAAAAGCATGTAACAAGGAGAGGCTACAGGACCAATACAGTGCAATGAAAACTAAGCATCACCAAGAGCTTAAAATCTGTGATCTGAATGAGATAGCAACTCAAGCTGGACTACAGAGTGGTGGCCTCCAGACCCTCAGCCTGTGTTCAATTTCTGGCTTTGCCCTTACTAACTATGTGACCTTAGTACATCTCTTAACCTCCTTAAGCTTCAGTGTCTTCATCAACATGGTGATAATAACGTTACTAAGTCTTTTAGGCTATCCTGTGGACTAGGCAAGAGGCTGTCTGGAGAGTATTTGGCTTAGTGTCTGGTGTGTAGGAGGCACTGCATAGACATCAGCTCATAGCACTGTGTTCCCATCCTCCTGATCAGCGCAGACACAGACTGACGGCAGTTCAAGTTCCTGGAATCTTTATGAGGAGGCAGGATTTGAGATGGGTCTTTGATTACACTTCAAATTTGAACACAGGAATCTGAATGCCAGAGAAGATTCTAGGAGATGGGGAGTGATGTATGGTTTCTTGAGTAGTTTAGACACCAATGAGGGCAGTATTTTCAGATCAGCACTTGGATTAAAAAAATTTTTTTTTTAATTGCAAAGTAAATACAAGTATCTAGGTATAAAAATCAATGTCACTGTTCTGGCTGTGATCTCACTAGAAAGGATCCCAAGACTCCTGAGATCTTTTCCTCCACTTCTGATTCTCCAAGCTCCCTATGAAATATAGATATTAAAGGATTAAAATTCAGCAAGTCATTTCGGGTTAAGGAGAGGAAGAGGCTTTGCTATATACCCTTTATAAATATGAGGCATACACTGAGACTCAACTTTGAAGATTTTAAAAACAAATACATCCAGTTACCCAAATTCTACAAATTATCACTGGTATTCATTCATTTATCTTCTCTCTTTGTAAATACGGACATATTTATGGGTTACATTTGGGGAAAAAAATCCCAAGGACCTTGTTATTCCAGGAAATGGCTGCCGGGATGATTGGTTCAAGAAGAACATCATCTAATGCTCAGCAGAGCTCATGCAAGATGTCTGCATTGTCTCTTCTCTCACCTTTAGGTGTCTACACCACATAAAACTCACTGCTGCAACCAATGCCCAGTGCACACTCAGGATGCAATGATTTCCTACTGTAAAGATGGTGTCATCCAAACCCCCACAATAGCTTGGATGTCTGCTTTAAGACTAATGAATTTACCAGTCTATATAATGGCCCTTGTATTTATACTTTAGAAAAAGAACTGTAATTTCATTTCTGAAATTTCATTCTTTTCTTCTGTAAACAGAAATAGAGAGTACCCAAGAAAGATCATCTTCAGAGTCTGTATACAGGTAAAGGGAAACAATTCCCTTAGCCTCATGTATCAGGGTTACCTAGTCCTCTGTTTAGATATGCATTCCAGACAGGGGAATCAGTTTCTAAAAAAATGATTACATAAAGATACACAGGCTGGTCAGACAGATGGGAAAGGGGACAGAGGGGGGATGTGAGGGTAAATACTATTTTTCCTTCCATGGAAGTACTTTAAAACTAAATGTCTTACCTTGAAAAGTCAAGAGTTATGTAAAGTATTGGTGGCTGGAGTCATCTGAGAAAAGCAAAACCAGAACATGTCTTTCCTTTATGGGTCAAACAGAAGTCAGCAGAATTGTGAAAGCCCTTTATACCACTCAAAAATTGTTATAAAAAATGAACACTCTGGGCAGTGCTAAGAGGGAAGTTTATAGCGATACAGGCCTTAAAAAAGAACAATCTCAAATAAAAAAATCTAACCTACCAGCTAAAAGAATTAGAAAAAGAAGAGCAAAAAACCCCAAAAGTCAGCAGAAGGAAGGAAATCATAAAGATCAGGGAGGAAATAAGTAAAATAGAGATTAAAAAAACAATAGAAAAAAATGAAGCAAACCAAGAGCTGGTTTTTTGAACGAGTAAATAAAATTGACAAACCTCTGGCCAAGCTCACAAAGAAAAGAGAGAGCACAAATAAGCAAAATAAGAAAGGAAAATGGAGAAATTACAACCAATATCACAGAAATACAAAATATCATATGGGAATACTATGAACAACTATATGGAAACAAAATGGATAACCTAGAAGAAATGGACAAGTTTTTGGAAACATACAGTCCACCAAGACCAAATCAAGAAGAAATTGACTACTTGAACCAACTGATCACTACAAATGAAATCAAATTAGCAATAAAAAACCTCCCTACAAATAAAAGTCCAGGACCGGACAGCTTCACTGGGGAATTCTACCAAACATACAAAGAAGAACTCATACCTGTCCTTTTCAAACTCTTCCAGAAGACTGAAAAGGAAGAAATACTCCCAAACTTATTCTATGAAGCCACCATCACCCTGATACCAAAGCCAGACAAAGACACTACCAAAAAAGAGAATTACAGACCAATATCACTGATGAACATAGATGCAAAAATCCTTACCAAAATATTAGCAAATAGGATCCAACAGCACATAAAAAAGATTATACACCATGATCAACTTGGGTTCATCCCAGGGACACAAGGATGGTTCAACATATGCAAATCAATCAATGTAATACATCACATCAACAAGAGAAAGGACAAAAACCACATGATCATCTCAATAGATGTAGAAAAAGCATTTGATAAAATTCAACACCAATTTATGATAAAAAATCTCACCAAAGTGGATATAGAGAGAACATATCTCAACATAATAAAAGCTATATATGACAAACCTACAGCCAGCATAGTACTCAACGGTGAAAAACTGAAAACCTTCCCACTAAAATCTGGGACAAGACGAGGCTGTCCATTCTCATCACTCCTATTCAACAAAATCATGGAAGCCCTAGCCACAGCAATCAGGCAAGAGAAAGAAATAAAAGGGATCCAAGTTGGAAGAGAGGTAGAATTGTCACTATATGCAGATGACATGATGCTATACATAGAAAACCCTAAAAGTTCCACACAAAAACTACTAGAACTAATCAAAGAATTCAGCAAGGTAGCAGGTTACAAGATTAACGTACAAAAATCAGTTGCATTTCTTTACACTAATGATGAATCAACAGGAAAAGAAAGTAAAGGAACAATCCCTTTTAAAATAACACTCAAAGTAATAAAATACCTAGGAATAAATCTAACCAAGGAGGTGAAAGAATTATACACGGAGAACTATAAAACATTGCTTAAGGAAATTAAAGACTTAAAAAAATGGAAAGATATCCCATGCTCCTGGATTGGAAGAATCAGTATTGTTAAAATGGTCATACTGCCCAAGGCAATCTACAGATTTAATACAATCCCTATCAAATTACCCAGGACATACTTCACAGAAGTAGAACAAATCATAATAAAATTTATATAGAATCACAAAAGACTCAGAATTGCTAAAGCATTACTGAAGAAGAAGAAAGTGGCTGGAGGAATAACCCTCCCAGACTTCAGACAATACTACAGAGCTACAGTAATCATGACAGCATGGTATTAGTACAAAACAGACATATGGACCAATGGACCAGAACAGAGAGTACAGAAATGAACCCACAAACTTTTGGTCAACTCATCTTCAACAAAGGAGGCAAGAACATACAATGGAATAAAGACAGTCTCTTTAGCAAATGGTGTTGGGAAAACTGGACAGCAGCATGTAAATCAATGAAGCTAGAACACTCCCTTACACCATACACAAAAATACTCTAAATGGATCAAAGACTTAAACATAAGACAAGATACAATAAACCTCCTAGAAGAAAATATAGGCAAAACATTATCTGACATCCATCTCAAAAATGTTCTCCTAGGGCAGTCTACCCAAGCAATAAAAATAAAAGCAAGAATAAACAAACGGGGCCTAATTAAACTTGCAAGCTTCTGCACAGCAAAGGAAAACATAAGTAAAACAAAACAACAACCTAAGGAATGGGAGAAACTTTTTGCAAATGATGAAACCGACAAAGTCCTGATCTCCAGAATATATAAGCAGCTCATACAACTTAATAAGAAACAAACAAACAAACCAATCCAAAAATGGGCAGAAGACCTAAACAAGCAATTCTCCAATGAAGACATATGAATGATCAATAGGCATATGAAAAAAATGCTCAACATCACTAATTATCAGAGAAATTCAAATCAAAACTACAATGAGGTATGACCTCACACCAGTCAGAATGACCATCATTCAAAAGTCCACAAATGACAAATGCTGGAAAGGCTGCAGAGAAAAGGGAACCCTTCTACACTGCTGGTGGGAATTCAGTTTGGTGCAGCCACTGTGGAAAACAGTATGGAGATTCCTCAAAAGACTAGGAATAGACTTACCATATGACCCAGTCATCCCACTGCTGGGCATATATCCAGAAGGAACCCTACTTCAAAAAGACACCTGCACCCCAATATTCACAGCAGCACTATTTACAATAGCCAAGACATGGAAACAGCCTAAATGTCCATCGACAGCTGACTGGATAAAGAAGCTGTGGTATATTTATACAATGGAATACTATTCAGCCATAAAAATGACAACATAATGCCATTTGTAGCAACATGCATGCCCCTGGAGAATGTCATTCTAAGTAAAGTAAGCCAGAAAGAGAAAGAAAAATACCATATGATATCACTGAAGACAACAAACGAACTTAAATATAAAATAGAAACAGACTCATATACATAGAATACAAAATTGTGGTTGCCAGGGGGGAGGGGGGTGGGAAGGGACAGAGTGGGAGTTCGAAATTTGTAGATACTGACAGGTATATATAGAATAGATAAACAAGTTTATACTGTATAGCACAGGGAAATATATATAAGATCTTGTGGTTGCTCATGGTGAAAAAGAACGTGACAACATATATATGTTTATGTATGACTGAAAATTGTGCGTTACAGTGGAAATTGATGCAACATTGTAAACTGACTGTAACTCAATAAAATAAAATTAAAAAAAAAAGAACTCTCTGGATGCTATAAAACTCTAGTTTACTATACATGTTTGTTAGCAAATAATACCTGAGTCTTTTTACCAAGCCACTGAATCAGAAATAAGTAACAGTTTAAAAAAATAGTTTTTCTATTATTGTGTAAGATTAATTCCCCTTTATTAAATTTAGATCCTGAAAGATAATTCTCTTATTTGAGGGCGCTATAAAAACAAAACATTTTATGTACAGCAGTGTTGAGGAACTTGGCCATGAGTCGGGGTGGAAGGCTCAGTGTATTACCATAAATGGGTGGATCCCACCATTGCAAGCTGATGCACAGGCTGGTCTGGCTTCTCAATCAAAGCAGCCCTTGCAAGGCACAAGTGTGGCAGCATGCAAATGGGGAAGAAAGGCACAGCAGAATTGATGCTACTCTTCTATTGAAGAGAAGGAAAAAAGCATAGGGTAGTTTACTATGGACATAGCTGCTGCTAACTGAAGTGTTCTCTTTCTTTACACTCTGTTCTTAAGATGGGCTGATCCATTGACTATGAGTAACGCAGAGCCTAATAATTTCATAGGGAATTTTAGATTAAAGCCCAATGATATTAAATACCTGGAGAACCTGGCATAAATAAAAATGGATTACTAGTACTGCTCAAATTAATTTTCAATAGTAAAATAAAATATTTCCATAGTAAATCTACAAATTGCATATCCACATAGGCTGCCTCTTCCCATCCAGTGTACACTGTGTTGGCTACCAGAAAAAAAAAAAAAAAAGAAGAGAAAAGAGAAGGAGACCCCTTTTATTGCTGTATCTCTTAAAACTTGAATGTTATCTAGAGATCTCCTCTTAACGAAGCAACCTGTGGCTTCTCTTCCTGTTCCTGCAAACCTGTCAACATTTCTTGGTCAGCTGAGAGATATCTTCAGGGCTCCAAAGAGCCTGAGAAGGAAAGAGTCACTTGAGAGAGATGAAATTTACCATGCTTTGCACTCACAAATTTCAATGAGCCAGTGAATATTCCATAAAAATAGGCATCACTTCTGTTAATGAAAGAGATACTTAGTAGAGAGAACGTAGATGATCTTGCTTTTGGTATTAGAGTTCGTCCCAAAACTAAGTAATAGATACAATCTAGGTTGCTCAACATATTGGGGGAATATTTTCCTAGGTAAACTAAAGCACATGCTGACTATAGAAGACATTCCTATGAATAAGACAACTATTAAATTTAACTATTTAAATTATCCACTATCACTGAGTATCATAAAAACCTTTAACATTCAACTGGTTTCCCCAAAGAAAAGATATAAATTGGTATAGGGACATAAGCCATATTTATGCCAGTTTAATTCAATGAAATCTGTTTGAAATACTAGCAATTCAAATAAGCAGAAAGACAGCGTCACAGGTTCCCTCGGGAATTCTGGAAACTAGATTCACCCTCCGTTTTTTACTTCTACTTAGAAAGGGTTCAGTGAGAATAAATAATGATGTTCTTAACAACCGAGTAAAGGGAACAGTGTAAACATGGAATGCTTTACACCTGCCATAAATTAAGGCTTTCATAAATCATAAATCGTGATTAGTCTCAAAATCAAATCCTTATGAACATTAATGGATAGTCCCAGCTCTACCTGGCTTAGAAAGAGGACAGATTAATGTTAGCTATATGCTATTAATATATGCTATTGACAAATAGGCATATGCTATGATGAGAAACTTAGAGGGGAAACTCTCCCAAATTTACTTGTTCCTCCAACTTGGGTTGCTGTGTCTGGCCCAACAGGTTTTGTGTGATGCCAGGATGCCAGTTACACAAATTATTATGTGAACAATCTTCCAGCCACTTCAAGTACACATAGTATATACAATTTGTTCTGTTGAAACAAATAACTTAAGATTTAATGAAGGATTAAGTAATTTAATTCCACCAATGTAGGTAGTGTGCTTGATGTAGTGTCTTACAAGTCGTTAGGGAGCCTTCTTTTGTTTTTATATTATATTTCAGATTTGAGAATAGTTTCGGCATTAGGTTCAAATTGGATCTTCCTCTTAAAGTAAGCTGTAGCAATAGACATCTTTATTGGAGCCAATCTCACCTCTCTCATTATTGCTACCTTTATTTTCTTCCATCATTTACCACAGAAATAATATAAAAAGCTATATACATTTTCCTACATACTACATTGCAATTTCCTCAACAGCATAAAAACCCAGTGATGATCTAACAAGATGAGAGTGACCAAAGGTCAGGTGTTTCATTTCTTCTAACTCTACCCCACAAGCCTTTCTTTTTCTCACCTCGTAGGTAGGTTTTGTTTGTGTTTGTGTTCTGATAACTATCTTCCAAATACGCATGTAGGTTGGCAGATTATACATCTTGTTTCTTATACATCTTCCGTATTCTGCACACTTGGCACAGTAGCTATTTAATGGAAGATATTCTTTCTGATGGGTCAGGCTTACCCTAACCCACTCACTGGCCTTAGACTGCCATGTCTTGATGATTATTTTACATAATGCATGGTTTCTGGAGATTAGCCCACACTTCGCTGGATCCCAAAATTTAGTTTTGTAAATCAGCGTTTGTATTCACTTGATAAACTAAGAAAGGACAGCTCTGGTGCCCATACCTTGCTACATTACAAAAAAATCATAGCTGTGAGTATTTTCAAACAAATCTAAACCTTATAAGGAAGGAAACTTCTGCTTATTAAGACAGAACTAGGATAAAGAATGCAGAAAACATATGCTTTTGGGGAGGGTGAGAGGAGGCAGTAGAAAACTAAACTTAAAATGCTTTGGGTACAAATTTCCCCAAGGGAGTATAAACCAAACGGAATTGAGTAACGCCCACCAGCCCCTGGCCCTGCCAACATCTCCCCCTTCTTTGAAGAGCTTTGCCAATGGCTTTTACCTCTGGCACAAAGACCAGTTACAAAATGGACCTACTATTCCCAATCCCAGGCTTTGAAATAACAAATAAGCAAGGAAGAAAAAACCTTCATAAGCGGATCACCATCTGGGTTGAGGAACGAATTTACGCCAATGAAGTGGTGCTACAGAATTATAAACATTCTGGAAGACTCTGTGCCTTGATCAGAAGTACTGGGTGAAAGCCAAATTTGGAAACTGAAAGCAGGCTGGAGCCAATGTTTGTGGTCTTTATCATTCACTGTGATATTGGTTATAGGTAATGCTGGACACACTGTCAGTGGGGAGTTAATGAAGCCTTTGAAATGGGAAGTGGTTGGCAGTAACAAAGCAGATTACGGGGAATGGAGATTTGCAAATAGAGGCTAAAGATGAGTTTGTCAAAGATGGAGGAGCTCAAGAAACTGCAAGTGAAATGTAGAGCTGGGGCGAAGGACATTTAAAGCCCTACCCATTTCTGATCACTTCTAACAGAGCCCTGTCTTATAAACCCTCTTGTCTCCAGAATGTCTCCAAATTCATTGGGTATAACTGGGCTTATTTGAAAGGATATATAAATCACAGAATCAATGCTGTAGTTTCTAACAAAGAAACGAACGAAAAACTTTCATTTAGAATAGGACCACACACCTCTGCGGCACTCTTTCTGTGACATCACTTCTTGGGACAAACTTCAGGGCCTCTTCTAAAAACAATAACCCTACCCACCTTTGTTTCAGGCTCTCCAAGAATCTTCCAAAATCAAGGCATGAAGCCATGTGTAGAATTACCCCCTGAGAAAAAGGACTAATTGAATCTAGAAGGGAAAAGGACATAGGACACAGGAAGGGTATAGTGTGAACAGCATTCCCTCACAGGTCCTGACTGTCAGGAGAAAGCTTTCCTTTTATCAGTGAAGGTTAAGAGAAAGCGTTCACACGTATGAGAATGAACACTCACAAAGTCACCTCAATACACATCAAGTTTAGGATCTCTCCCAATGAGAATCTACCCTTTCTTCTACGTTGCTCAGTTTCAGTTTTAGAAGATGAAGGCCCACATAGCATATCTGCACAATGACATTTGCAGGATATTCCCCAAAGCTGGCTTAACTAGCAATGCCCAAAGGGCTAAATCTAGATTTTGAAGATTCCTAAAGTTATAAAAATGAGTGCGGTGTGGGCAGAGGCCTTTAAGCTCTAACTCTAAATCAGTCAGGATTGGTAAAATAATTGCATTTTGTTTTACTCTGACAATTTGCATGAGAAAGAAACCACTAAGATTCACCTGGGGTTCTAAATAAACATGGAATTTATTATAGTTATTTAAATTAAAGACTTTTCGATAGACGTTCATAGAAATGTTTCCTCTGATCAGTATGTACATTTAGTTGATCGAGGAAAAAATTCCCTCTGGAGTGTCACTTACTCGTTCATTAAATCTTTAGTTATTTGTTACAACAGGAGAGAGTGAGCTGCATTGCTTTTATTTGCCACTGTACCTGGTGGAGGACCCCTCGGCAGACTACAAAAACAGACGCAGAATTCCTGGATGCCAGGGAAGCTGCCATTTAGCTCAGGGCTTCCTTACTGCCATTTCACAAGAAATCTTAAGTATGTAACTGCACATCAACTTAAAAGTACTGTTTTTTATTGTTTAGCTGAAATTCTAGGGAGGATAGCATATAACTGGAGAAAAAAATAAAAAAGGAAACTGGGCCACACAGAGCTCTTAAATCAATTTCACAGCTGCCCAAAGACAGGAGATTTAAATAAATGTACATTAAACTCTTAACTACTCGACACACACATCTTTTCTCTCTAGTTTGTAGGAAGACTAGTTCCAACAGAAGAAGGCCTTGAAGGATGTTATTACCCATTTTCCATCTATTAATAGAATAATGCAGTAGTCAGAAGACTTTCAAAAGATAAAAGCATCATTCTCTCTAAAGTTTCTGGACTCTTGCCGAAATCACAGTCATATTTTCATATTTGTCAGCTCAAAGAGACTCTTGTATAATAGCAAATAAAAATTAAGTGTTCACATTGGGCTTCAAAGCAAAATTCTTTTCAGTGATGATGCAGAAAGCACAGTATACATCTTTCTTTAGGAAGGTTTACTGCCTCAAATTCAATATTCAAGCTGGTAACATCACAGAGTTAAAAACACACTGGGACAATGACGGCTAAGATTCGATTTAAAAAAAATTAGGCTAATTATGCAGAAAAGAGTTCTCACATGGGTGAATCCACAGCCCTTTCCCAAAGGTGGCATTTTTCAGAAATGTCCTTAATAAAGACATGGAACTGAAGAATGAACAGGGAGAAAAAGGACAGTGGATCACAGTTCATATACTATTACCACATAATGGGTGCAAAGCAGTGTTCAAGTAAAGAATTAAGCCACTTAATAAACAAATGTAAAAAAGCTATTAAGTAACAGCAGTCCCTTGGGTGTTACTCGTTTCTTGGTAAACACTCTCATATCCTAACACTTTTTCTTGGATTACTTTCCCAGTGACCGAAGGAGTTTTTCTTTACACCTCCTCTCAGCTGGAAGCAATGTCTGCTAATAGGGACATCCACACTAGTGATGAAGAGAAGTTGTGAAAGTCGTCGAGTTAAATAGTTTCAGGTTACTGACAAAAAAAAAAAAAAAAGAAAAGAAAAGAAAAAGAAAGAAAAAGAAAATACTGGCAGAATCCTGTTCAGATACTGGCTGACTCAAGAACACAAAAGCAAGCTTATCCTCTTTAGGGATGTCTGGTATGCATCATTCTTTTGTTTGAGCACAGTTAGTGGACTTTTCCATTTGGAAATATCCCAACCTCAGTGCCTCGGACAGTGCCCAGTGGAAGGCAAGCTCTCCGTGAGTTTTTTATAGCAATCCTTTGAAATGTGGTTAAATGTTTTCTGGATTCCTGGGTAAATCTGGGTGGTGCAGAGGGCCAACTGATGGGGGGGGAGAGGGGACCAGGAGGGGAATTTATTCATGGCTGATTTGCACTCTGATGGCCATATTCCTCCAAAGCAAACAGTAACACCACCACAAATCTTAGACAATCTCAGATATTTATTCGTAATCTCAGAGAAGAGAAAGGAAATTCTAAAAAGAAATTGGTTATGAAAAAATTTGTATTTAGAAAGAGATGCATATATAAGACCTAATAAAACAGTATTTCTTGATATTTATTTAAAACATAATCATAAATATTTCTTTATATAAATATCTTCATGTTAGGCCTCTTTACTTAGAAATAATGATTAAAAATAAGCAACCAAGGGCAAAAGCTACCATCTGCTTCACACCTCCACTTTTAGTGCTTTACATGGTTTTGTGCATTTATCCTCAACAACTTTGTGAAGGAGATGTGGCTTTTGCCCACATCACAGTTTAACAATGCCTAGAGAAAGGGTAAAGAACTTGCCCAAGGTCACATGCCTTGAAAGTGGGAAAAGCTGACTTTCAAACTCAGAACTGTCTGATTCTAAAACTTACGTGCTCAACTACTACCCCATCGTCCAGGCTGGATGATCAGAGTACTGGGGCAATTGCAGGGCGCTGGACCAGCTTAAATTTCAGTTGTGGCTTTGCCATCTGCTACCTGTATGATATTGAGCAAACCTTACCTCCTTTCCTGAAAAGTAATACACAGCTATCTTTCAGGGTTGTTAGGGGAATTACAAAGAACATCTATGACGAACTCGATCGCTGCTACTGCTACTGTTGTTACTATCATTATTATTACAAGGAATATAGAATTCTGAAGTTTATTAAAGGTTGAGTGCCCAGTGTTCTCATTTATCCATGCATTTCATCTGCATACAACCTAACGATGGGACTCAGGCTGTGTGAGCCCCTCTGCTGGGGTTGGCTGGAGGAAAAGCTGGGACCAGGGCTCTGCTTCCCTGCTCAGTGCAACTTCCATCACCCCAGCTACCTCTAGCTTGTTTTACTTTAAAAAGATGAAACAAATCCCAAACATTGCTAATCAAATCCAAACCAAATAAGGAAAGAAAATGTTCCTCCTTTGCAGAGAACCATAAAATAGGAATGCAGAAAACACATGCTTTTGGAAAAAAATCAAAAGAAAAAACTCAATACTCTTTGGGTACAAATTCCCCCAAGGGAACAGAGACCTGACAGAACTGAAAAAAACACCCACTGACAGTGAACCCTGCCAAGAGTTCTCCCTCCCCGGAGGCTTAATGGCAATGGCTTTCACCTCTGGCATGGTGACCAAATACAAAATGGGCCTTCAAGCCCTAAGCACAGATGTCCTCAATGACAAATTAAGTGTCCAGGGGATAAAAGGTTATCGTGGAATCAGTACAACACACGAACATGCACGTGCGCACGCACACACACACACACACAGTCTGAAGTGGGGTTAAAAAGTCTCATTTGGTTTTTAGCACATTTACACTGGTTTTTCTTTTCTAGGATAACTCTTAGGTCAGTAGATTAAACAACGTTCAATACATAAGAGGAAAGACCCCCATGGAAGTGGGAAATAAGTTATCAAAATAACAATACCACCATCAACGATATGCCAAGTCTGTGTAATCAGGGGCAGGCTATGGAAGGGCAAAGAAAGCACAGGAACATTAATGGTCCTCCCAGTCCACACCTGGTACAACAGCAAGATCATTACCACTTGGGGCTCAACAACTGCCAGGGCCGTTCATACTGAGGTCAGATCAGTGTTCATATTTGCTCTTATGAGAACAGAAATAAAACAGTTCACTGTCAGAGATACACATAATACTAAAATGCTGAAATAATTTTCTCTCGATCCAGAGGATTGTTAAGATAAACACCCTCAAATAATATGGTATTTAAAATTTAGGAGAGTCCATAAACATGCAAAATGTTTAATTTTAATTTGGCTCTCATTTGTATGTCTCTTCCAATATATCATTTTTTCTGCTCTGTTTCTTTTCCTTTTTAGTTACAAGAGGTGGTTTATCCAGAGTTAACACTGTGAAAAAAATTTTAAATGTAAGCTAGCTTGTAATACCTATGACATCAAAAACACTTGGTAAGCAACTCAACTACAGTATGACATACATACCTCCCCACTGCATGCATCGGTAAACACTCTTACTTTGTTGGACAAAAAACTAAGACATCAAATATTTCTACGATAGCCTGTATACATTTTCTGATCAATAACCCTTATATTATTTTGCACACATCAATCTTTTGTCCTAAGATGTCCCAACCATCTGTTAACCAGGTTGTTTAAACGTTAAAAAAAAAATCTTCTTTTTGGTATTTATCGTAGTCATTACTTTGGTACCTAATCATGCTAGCCTTAGTTCACTGTTTCTCTGTTTAGAGTTAATCAGGATGAATTAGAATGATTTTTCTATGGTTATGAGAATCTTTCCCATTTTCTATACAGATTTCCCAGCATCATAAAATTATACTAAAATTCTTCAATGTATTGGAGATTTCCTCTAGGTCTAGGTCAGTTACAGTGAAGACTCTCAGACTCACAACCAAATGGTGTGTTTCTTGGTTGCATTTCTTCCGGAATATACTTCCCTCAACTACCCAAATTAAGCATATTTCAAGCATCATTAATCAGATTAGGTTTAGGAAGAGCTCCAAATGCAGTCATTGTCATGCTGAATAAAAAGGCAATTGTTATTTTTCATTCAAGTACCCTGACCTTTCCTTTCACTTAGGGAACTATTGTTTTCTAATAATTTTCCGTATGAAAGTATTACCTATCTCCTGTATCTTCCCACAGTCTTACATTTCATGTTAATGCTTGTATTTCACTTTCCATCTTACTGACATTGAGTTGGTTACTAATGCCATTAAAGTTTTTCTCTTCACAAATCTGCTCTTGTGGAAGGCTGCTTTCCTTCCTGTGTTTCCTTGTGCTAAATAGTTACATTATTTGAATCAGTGTACATATTTACTTTTGGAACTTTAAAATGTATGCTTAATCTTTGCAATTTTTCTGGTATTACAGAAAATATTCTGCTTGGAAGGCATAAGAATGAATTGCTCAAATATATTTACTGGCCGCAAATATCCTGTCTTTCACAGCCATTTAAACAAAGACAAAATGAGTTTGGGAGATTAGTATTACCTGGATACAAATCACCACAAAGGCATCCTAGCCCTTTAAGACTCTAGTTCTTGCAGAGATTTTAAGGAAAATAATCAATCACATTTTAACAATTAGGAAACCCAAATACTTCAAATGTGTACTGAGTGTTTCTTAGGAAGTCTATCTTCTGTATCAATCAATTCTCTGTCTAGAATATGTATTGGCTATACCGCAAGTAGGAAGGAATTAAAAAAAAATTTTAATGGAGGTACTGCGGATTGAATCCAGGACCTCACGCATGCTAAGCATGCACTCTACCACTGAACTATACCCTTGCCCCTGGAATTACTTTTTTAAATTGAAGTATAGCTAGTTTACAATATTGTGTTAGTTTCAGGTGTACAGCAAAGTGATTCACTTATATATATATTTCAGGTTATTTTCCATTATAAGTTATTACAAGATATTGAATATAGTTCCCTGTGCTATACAGTAAATCCTAGTTGCTTATCTATTTTATGAAGGAATTTTAATAACACAAATGATGGGCAGGGAGCCAGCATGGCTTTCAGACTGAGGAAAATATTCAGCCGTTAATATTCAGTTCTGCAAATAGAAGGTTAGATACTGTATCACTCATGATTCCCTTACATTTGAAGTCTATGGGTTAATAACCATAAAATACTAAAATTAAGCACTATATGATTCTAACAAGTGTGCATAGCAATCTGTAATTTAGATATGTTACCCAGAGATTTATCCAGAAAAAAGAACATTTTCATTTCTGCTTGAAAATAAAACAACTAACGGCCTTAATTTTTAAAGCCAGACCAACCTGTGCTACAGTACTGCTTAATTCCCTTAGGGACATACAAAGCAGGTTTGCATGATGAAAGAAAAAAAAATCCATGAACTTTTCTCTACCTTGGAGCAATTTAATAAAATCAAACTTTGATTTATTTGATCAGGGGTAGAGTAGAATCAAAGTGCCAAAGACGGCTGAGAAAAAGGCAGCTACTCTGATCAGTGTTACATACGCAGTTTTGAAGACTTTTTCCTCAGTATGAAATGAAGTTAACAGGAGTTCATTCATGATACACGGTCTAGTATCATTAAATGCCCATAGGTCATTTCTTAACTTTCATAGACACAGGAGTTCAACGTCATGCTTTTACATTTAACAGAGAACAATGATGAATTAAAAAAAAAAAAAAAAAAAAGGAAAGAGAGAAATACACACACTTCATGTATGCCCATAACTTCTGCAACTTTTCTGTCCAATATGGAAAACAGAAGAAGCATTTCTAATGTGATGTCAATTCTTTTGAACTTCTGATAATTTGAATGTACATCTAACAGCAAATAGTTTAATAATCACATCATGCAGCTGACTTAATTCTCAAGATGTCTTTGTAGTTTAATTGTTCTATAAAAGCAAACTGTTTCAACGAAAATTGTACTAGGTCAGGCTTTTACAAGAAAAAAGTTTATCATATTGCTCATTAAAGCTTACCGATTAATTACCAAGTTTAGTCAATGGGTTTCCTTTGAACTGCCTGTGAGATGAGTATTTTACTACTTATTTTCATAATAATGAGTGGATCGGACAGATTTTTACCTTATAAAATCTCACGGGTTTATTTCACAATGCTATTTACTTGTTAAACCAAAGCATTAGTCATTCTTTTCTTCTCCTTTCCTTTTACTTTGTATGATTTTTTTTTTAAAGAAAATATTTAAAATATGAAGAAATTTAACATTGCACTTCATTAAGCCATGGCCAAATTCACAATAAAATGTGCCCACAATCCTTTTAAAAAAGGCTTATGTATACAGAAATATGTGGAAAACTTACTGTTCTCAGAGAAGGACAGAATGCAACAAATAAATTTCCTCATCAGAGGTGGAGTTTTCTTTTTAAAGGAGGTCAGTTAAGTTCATGCAGAAAACCCCTGCAGAAGGGGCTTGTCATTAAAAATAAATGAAGCAAGGATTATTGGGTTTAAACTGTTTTCTTATGAGTCAAAAACGTTTTTCAAGGATTTTCAGCAAGTACATGAAGGTAACTGATGCCCATTTCTGGTTTTACCAAAAAAACACCAGAAATAACAACTCCAGTGGCTCTGGCAGAATGAATCTCTATGTGGATAAATTCTCTGTAAAAGGAACATGCAGAATCCAAGTCTACTTCACATGTGAACTATTAGATAACAGCAGGCCAACTTTAGGAATTGGGTTTGAGCTGGAGCCTTAAATGTAAGATGCCCCCAGACATACTAGTGGGGGCACTGAGGAAGCATGGGAACAGTCTCTCGGTGGAGAGGTTTAACTAGAGACATAAATGTTGGACTCCTCAGAGTGTTTAAAATCACAGGAAAGATGCGATCACCTAGGATGTGAGTGTACATGGAGAAAAGGTCCAAGGACGGAAGTCTGCATCCCAGCATGGAGAGGGGAAGACGGTGCTTCAGGAAAGGATGGATCCCCTGTGGACCACTCAGGAGCCCAGTCATGAGAAGACCGATTAGTGGGGCTTGAAGTGGGGTGAGAGGCAGCAAATACACAGTAAATATTCTCCCCGGGGGTTTTACTGTGAGTGAAGAATCAAGAGAGGAGCTGGCTGGAGGAAAGGGAGAGGGATAGGAAAGAAAGAGTTAAAAAATTTAATAGGCCATGTAATAGCATGTTTATATCCTGACTGGAATGATCCACTAGAGAGGAGATAAAACTAGCGATGTCAGAAAGGGCAGCCTCAGAAGGTGAAAGGGGGACCCACAGAAAGGTAGTGGGGAAAGCAGGCTAGTAAATTTGGACATGGGAAGATGAAGTCTCTTTTCTGATGGTTCCTATCTTCTCAGTGAAATAAGAAGCGAGGTCATTCGTTGTGAAGCGGCAGGGAATGCTGGAGGTGTGTGACGGGAGGAGAATGGATGAAGGCGTCCTCCCCTGAGGACTGACCAGGGAAACGCAGCAAGATTGCCGGGAGGTGGGGGGCCACTTGAGCCTTCTGACCATCAATTTAACGAGAGGCCAGTTGGGACTGTGGTCGGTTGTTTCCTCCTGTCAGGCTCGGCTATTCACAAGCAGATGTGAGTAAGCGAGCTGAAAAGATTAGAAGTGATGGCCCAAGCTACAGCACTTGAAAATGAGATTTTGGAGGTGGGGTGGCTACTCCTAGAAGAGAATGGCCTCAGGGAGGATGGCCGAGGTCCAGGGAAGTAAAGACTTAGAAGGAAGGGGCTTAAGAAACTCAGAGTCCAGGGAGCTGAGTGAACTTTCAACCTGGAGTTTCCAAGAACAAAAGATGGCAAAAGATGGCAAGTGTGTATGGGTGGCTTCTAAGGCAAAGAAAGTGGGATTTTTTAACTGGAAAAGAGATGCTCCGGGAGTGGCAGTAACAAAAAGGAAGACAGCGACCCCGACACCTGGTTCCATGCTCTGCAGGGAGATAAAGGTCGTGAGGAAGGGTGGGGCACAGGGAGAAGGATGGAGAATGAGCAGAGGTCCTTGCAGGGCTCTCACAGTACCTTCCACCCACATGGTAAACACCTCCAGGCCTGGCACAGAGCCAGAAATAGCAGGCCTTGAACAGACACTTGGGTTTTAACTAAAAGGAGTTTTAAAATATTATCAAGTCCACAGGCAGACAGACTAGATACAAGGCTTTAGGAGAAGTCCAGAAGGGAGTGGTCAAATAGTTTGAGCAAGAGATTTGGAATATATGAGGTCAGGGATGAAATAAAGAAATGACCTCATCATCCAGTGAATAGCTCCCCGCTGTCCTCTCAGCTATTTTCCAGCCCAGGACCATATTCTTTTCTTGATTTCTGTGCTTATTTGTATTCTTCTAGACTTTTACATTTTCTCATTCACCTACTAGAAATCCATCAGCTCAGCTCAGGTACCATTTCTTTTGGTCATTACTGTATACATAAGGCCCAGCAAAGTGTCTGGCAAATATAAGGTGCTCAAAGAATATCAAATGAACAAAATGAAGCTGAGAAAAAGCACGTCCACTGTCACCCCAGCTTCTGCACCACTATCGCTCCGCAGCTGTGAACACCGACACGCTTGCGGTCCACTTAGTGCACGCACGAGGGCCAGACATACGCTGACATCAGTCAGCTGATCTTGTAGATGATAAACTCTTAGAACCAGTGATCTGGAGGCTCCTTAATGTAATCTTTGCTTAGTTACTTCAGTTTGTTTAGGTCAAGATTGAGGGTTTAACCGCCATATGGATTATTTAATTTCACTTTGCTTCACGGCCTCACACTACTTCTGATTCAGGCATTCTCAGCCCTCTGAGAAGTGTTAAACAGAGACAAAATAATAGAGGGGGAAAAGAGACGAACATCTGAATAAAAATTTCCAACCTCACTATTGCCAACACCATATGTTCAAAAGAACAGCAGTGAAATTCCAAAGCACCTGAAAAATGAGTTGAGAAAACAAAAAGGTTTATATAGTCTAAAATTCCTGACTGCAGAAATATGTAAATATATATTTAAACTTGAAATATACGGCCATTCCTATTCAATGTAAAGTCAAATAAATTTACATTAAAGTAAAATGTAGTCTTCTCATTCCACTAACCATAAACATAGAGGTTCAGAGCTTGGGAGGACCTTGCAGGCCGGCTCCCTCATTTTGTAGATGAAGTAACTAAAGCCCAGAGAAGGGTTGCTGATATTCTCAGCATCGGACAGCAGTATGAAGAGGCTGAGTGTGGAAGTGGGAAGACCACAGGTTTTAAGACAGACAAGTTTGCACATGACCTTGATCTACAACCCTTGGCCGTGTGACACTGGGAAGCCTTACTCTTTGAAACCCTGTGTCCTCAAGCGTGGATTAGAGATACTATCAGCTATCATACATTGAAGAAGTGCTGTGAAGATTAAATATGATAATAAATGAGAAGTCCCTAGAAACAGAACTTCAAGGCTAAGGTGGCAGAGTAAAGTCAGATTATAGAATCTTTCCCCTAAAGCATAATGAAATCAATTTAAAATCACTATTAAGAAAAAAAAAAAGAAAAATCTGTTAGTGGAAATCAACCCAGTGAGGAAGAACACCACACTATCATTTTAAAAAGTGGTGCCCAGGAATAGAAAGATACCAAGAAAATAAAGGATTAGGTTGGAGATGGGAAAGGTAGGTGGACAAAATCCCCTAAACTATCATCAACAGGCCCAATTGAGGGAAAATAGATTTGAAGTGGTATTTAGACAACCTGGGGGAAAGATGGAAAAATCTAGCTAGAGTGAACACTCCTCCCTGCTATCACAGGATTTCCTGAGACACAGGAGAGTAAATCAGGGCTCACCATTTCAGTTTTCCATGCCTGAGAGAAAAGGAGGAGAAGAAAAGGGATATGAGTCATCATAGAGTAAAGCTAATTAATTATAGCCCAACTTCATTACAACACTACATGGAGGAGTCTAACAAATTCAATCATGTACCTGGGATCTCATTACTGTGAAGTTAACAAAATAAAGACAAGGGCTGGGATGAAGGAAAGAGGATAGCCAAATGCCAATTGTGTTAAATCTGAGTTTGTCTTAACATGGGTGCCCTAGCCTATATCAGAATTTATTGTATCTTAAGCAATAAACAAGGGGTTTGCCAAAGAGAAGGAAAAAGAAGATCTGAAGAAGGGTGGGTGTTGAGGGCGGGCAGAGGACGAGGGTAGAAGCAGCCCAGGTGAAGTTCCTTCCCCTGCTGTAGACTAATGAGGCCACTGCTAAAGCACGTAAGTGTCCCCTTCTCGCTATTAGCTGGGAAAGCAAGACACCTGTTGGAGATAAGCAGGGTTTGGCAAGAGAAGGAAACACCAGGGGCTGATCTTCTTGGTGCCGTCACCTCCTTGATTTGGAGGACTAATCCAAAGCCTGAGAAGAAAATCCCCCATATCCCCTCTCCTCCAAAGAGATTCATCTGTGAGTACGTAGAGCAAACCTCAATGCGGGGCATTTCACGATGACTGAGAAGAATCCAGTCCAGATTCTACAACCAATTGCACAAGCCCCAGTTCAACTCACGCTTCCCCTCCCGTAGCATGTGGTCTCGGGGGGCTCCAATCCTCACCTGAATGAAGCTCTGGGGGCAAGGCACAAAGGTCTCATCAGAGAAAGGAAAAAGGAAAGCGAGAACAATTCACCAGCACTAGAGAGCAAAGAGAAGCTGTTAACTGAACTGTTCAAATGAAACTGACATCTAACCAAGAAGAAAGAGCAGGACAACTAAGCAGGACCATCGGAGCAAAGAAAGAATGAGGCAAGGAGGGAGGGGTGGGGACGAAGCAATAATCCACTTTGGAAGAAAATAAAGTGCTCCACCCCGCAAAAAATCTCCATGAGGATATTATACAACAGGACTAAAGAAAATACGAATTAAATGAGACATTAGTAATAAGTTGAGAGAATGAGATAAAAAGGAAGGCTGCAGAAGTAAGGAAACAATGAACAAAACGATCTCACAACTAATAAATCAGAAAAGCAGAATAAGCACAGGTGAAAGAATCAGTGACATACCAACCTCCCCGGAAACTTGAGACAATAACAGTGAGTGCATAAGATCACGACACAGAGATGAGGGCAGTTCAGGAATGGAGAACAGATGACAAACCAATCGTGTTTAACACAGAACAACTAAAATGTAACAGTAGGTCCCTTAACAAATATTAGTAAACTTTTCCCTGATTAACTTTTACCATCATTTATGTAAAAACAGTGTATTATGGTTCCTTTGGCCTCACAGAAGACTCCCTAACCAAGTAAACAGTAAATGGAAGCTGATAGGTTTTGTAAACTTTGCCCTGATACCTATTCTGTGACTTGAAGAGCTAGAATTTGCCTAATGGTGGTCTCTTGGAGAGAAACATTAGAAATTTGGTCCTATACACCACTATTTTTTTTTCTTTAATGGAGGTACTAAGGATTGAACCTAGGACCTTGTGCCTGCTAAGCATGTGCTCTACCTCAGCTATACCACAGCCCCCAAACCACTCTTTCTTATTCAGTGAATATAAAAGAGGAATCTGGAAGCAATCTGATAACACAAAACTATTAGTCTGTACTGTGGGAGCCTTTATCTAATAGATTTCCAAAGCAGCTGTGGTTACTGAAATAGTTGTCCTCACTTTCAAGTGGATAAATTTAAATTAAGAGAACAATAACGGTAATTTGTTTTTTTACATATTTTAACCTTTTTCATTAACTAAGAGTCACACACTTGCTAAAATACTTTTCTAGAAGCACAGAGTAGGTGATATTCAGAACAAGCAAGCCACAATCCATTCATCACTCTCTCCCATGGATCAGAACTCCATTTATTGAGAAGTGCTGGGCTAAAGGCTTTAATGAGACATGTTACTAGAACTTAAGTGCACAGGGCTTGGAACTCAGACTTTTACACACAAGCACACACACACCATTATCTTTTACTGCCATTCTGAAGAGAATTGACTCCTTTTTTTTTTTTTTTAAGGTTTTCTTTAAGTTTAGAAGTGTCTCTGGTTGCAAATAATACTCAAAGGGAAAAAAAATTTTATAATCTTAAAAAGCTTGCTAAATAAGGCAAAAGCTACGTACTGCCTCCCACATAGGTTTTTGATAAATATTCACTGGAAGAATAACTCAATGTATGTAAAATAACAATTTAACAATTTAATTCCCACTGGATACAGCGTGTGTAAGGGACTCAATTTCTAACTAGATCAGTGCCCTTTACTACATGTGTTTATAAACTGGCTAGGTAACCAGAACTAGACTCAGTATACAAATTGCTACAGAATAGGCATTTTTTAAATCCCTGAATACACTAAAATAATAAAGAATAAGACATTATGTAATTAAATATGATTGATGAAGAAAGCACTTATAACAGTATGATTTTGATTTTCAAGTGAAAAAACAGCAAAGTGCCTATTTTAAAAGTTGCTGGATTTCAAAATGGATCTTTTTATGGATTTATAACACAATTAGGGAACCAACTCTCTCAGTTTGTTCTCAAATCTCAGGAGGTGTCGTTTCTTCCTCACTTAAAACTCAAACATGGAAGACAGCATGTGTAAGATCAAACACGCTTTACTCCAAATACAGCATTAATGGGCTTGCTCCTATTCCAAGGACATGTCTCCTTGAATACTGGTTTGTCTCAGAGTTCTCACTTTTTTGGAGGACTTGACTTAATCCAAAAATGCCATTGCATGTGTGAAAAGTTAACCTCTTACATTTTGAAAGAGAACAAAAAAGGAACAGATACTCTTATTGGAGATTCTGCCCTGTTAGTTCAGGACACTGAACTTTATCAACTTGATAAAAGGTCTTCCCAGGTTTGAAATATGACAAGTAACTCTCTTCCTGAAAGACCTCTGCATATGTGAAGAGTGAAAAAAAAAAATCCCCCAAATTGAAGTTAGAACTAAACATTAACAAATGAATAATAAAATAAGTGCCTTTGCTCAATGTGGACATGTTTCAGAATGGCTTGCTTAGTTCACATGCAGATATTTGATGGCAAACTTTTTTTAAATGAAGTAGAGAAAAAGGTGCTAAGTTAAGAGGGCGGGTGTAGCTCGTAGAGTGCGTGCTTAGCATGCAAGAGGTCCTAGGTTCAATCTCCAGTATCTCCATTAAAACAGAACAAAGAAATAAAATAAATAGAGCAAACAAATAAAGTAAACTTAATTACCTCCCCCACCAAAAACAAACAAAAAATTTTTTAATGTGCTATGATAATGTGGAAAATTAATATGTAAAACCATAATACCATACAACAAGAATGTTATAATTTGATGATTATGTAAAAGATCAACCAAGTAATAAAAGTATGTAAAAGTACTAGTGCTCAAGACAGTCAGGGACAAACCACTTCTAATGAGTCAAGCAGAGATTTCTGAGACAAGAAATAGATGGCCTTATGGTAGCTGGTCTGCTGTGGGAGCAGCTAGAATCCAGGTTTGAGTTTAACAGTATGAGACAAAAATGGAGCTGAGACAAAGTGGGGCAATCTGAGCAGGTCTCTATTTTGGATCCTAAATTCACACAATCTACTCACAGCTTTCTGTCATTTGATGATCATCAAAACGGATTTTAGGATAAGAATTTTAGGATAAGAATGAAGCAGAATTTAAACACTTTATCCTCATCCATTCCCAACAACAAATTAAAAGAATCCACTATCATACTTATGCACCCAATCAAGAGATCTTCCATCCCACTCTTCTTGGATTGACTAATCTTTTAAGCAAAGTTCATGTAAACTAGTAGGTCACAGGGAATCCCAAAATTTATTCCCACAGTGATACCTGGAACAAGTTCCTTCTTGACTTTATTAAACATAATGTTCTAAGTATTATGAGTGCTCTAAGGTATTCTTGAATAATAACCCAAACTGCAGAGAAGTAAGTAGCAATTAAAATCATTGAGACAGGGAAATGACAGCATCTATCATGGAACACTGCTGGACTGGTGATCTAGCTCAAGCATCAGCAAGCTGGGTCCGAGGTACAAATTCAACCCATTGCCTACTTTCGTGTAGCCCACAGGAGCTAAGAATGGTGTGTAGACTTTTAAGTGGTTAAGGGGGGAAAAATAAAAATAATAATTGTATTTTTTGACAGGTGAAAACAAGATGTAATTCAAAACTCAATGTCTATAAATAAAGTTTAATTGGCACACAGTCACATTCATCTGATTAATATTGTCTCCTCTGGCACTTGTGTGCAGCAGAGTTGAGTAGTTGGGCTGAGAGGATGGCCCGCAAAGCCTAAAATATTTGCTATCTGACTCTTCCCAGAAAAAGTTTGTGGACCCCGAACTACCTCAGAGCTTCTAATACCACATGTGAAGAAGGACCTGATTTATTTTGTATTTGTTTTCTAATGCATCATAGGTCAAGCTATGCTTTTGTAAGAATACAAAATCATGCACTTGGGTGCTGTAGCAATGTCAAGCTGCCATCAGTTTCTTAAATATTTACTCTTAATTTCTGTACATAGCTTGCTGCATACTGGTACAAACATTTTGTGAATTAGTGCTAGTCCATAGCCCACATTTTAAAAAGTGCTGATCTAGATAACGCAAGAATACCTTAATACAACTTTTTGGAAAATCTCACTCCTTCCCTACATACGTTTGATATGGTGGTCACTAAAAATATCAGTACATAAATATATACGTACCTTGATAAAATTACAGTTTTTCCATGGGTCTTTTCCCTTTGAGTGTTATGCTTTAAAATTATAACAATTATTTCTCCCTTACCAACTGCCCCAATATATAAAAACTGCGTTATTCTCTTAGGCATTGGATAAAAGAAAAAAATTCATTTACATTTCATGCTTTTGGGAATGATAACTCAAATTTCATAAACAAAGCAATTAGTACAAATGTTTTTTGGACAATCTGTGCTGTGATTTTTGGAAACTGTGTGAGAGAATCAGAGTCCTTGCCTAGACCAAAAACAGTTTCTATGTTTAAATTTTTAGAAGGTTGAAAAGATTTCTTCTTATGCTTGCTTTATAATAGCAAAGTCCCTTGATATGTCAAAGGCCACAGAAGTAATTTTTAGCTTAGGTACAAAAAGTGCTTTGGGCTTGTTTTATATGACACTTCCTGGCTTTAGTATCGCATTTAAAAAAATGAATGTGAAGAAAATCATCTCCACAGAATTTTTTTTATTGGCCTAAAGTTAGTAGTGATTTACTTTCAAATTTCAATCTTTATCTCCCGAAGGAAATGCTTATTTAATCCTACTGTGATTTTTGTTTAAGAAATGAAATAATTTCTAAAAGTTTTTAAACATTAAGAAAGTAGAAACTCCATTACAGGGCCAATGAATTTTTTTATTATTAGGTGTCAGATGATCAAACAATCAAATAAGAAGCCGTACTGTGATTTCACAGTGCAAGTATAAAGAAGAGTCTACAAAGAGTAACTCCAGGTGTGCTAAGCATTTAGATAACAATAGGAAAATGCTTTTTTTTATTTATATAAAAGTTTGTTGCTGCTAGCAAAGGATTAAAATTTTAAAGCAAAGGGAATATAAAATGGCAATAGATTGAACTTTTGCAAATGTCCACTTTGCTGTGCAGCTCCACTATCATAAAACAGTCAAAATAGTAAGATCTACTAGTTCGGAACAATGACATAATGTTTATAAATATTTATATGTACGCTGAACTAGACCAGTCCTCAAGAGATGCAGCTGTGGTAGAGAAAGAAAACTGGGGCTTGATCAGAGCCCTCATTTTGCCAAATATTGGGATCCACGATCATCCTGTGCAAGTCACTTAACCTCTCGGAGCCTCCGTTGCTTATCTGTAAAATAAATGAGCTATTACCTACCTCAGAGGAATTAGGGAAGATAATATAGTGTCTTATACACAGCACTATACAAACTACTTGAGGGATTTATTATTGAGTACAGTACTAATAGAATCTTAAAACATTATAAATTCGCTGTAAATAAAAATGAGTTTATTTTATACAAGAAAATAATTTGGGACATTTGTCTGTTTTAATACTCTTTTCTAATATCACTACTTCTTGAAGCAGGAAGTATACTGAGGGAAACCCTTCTCAGACAACTTATTACACAAAATCTTAACTAACTGCAGTCATGGTCAGTGCTATTGATGGTCCAGGCACTATGAAAAGTGCCGGGGAGGACCTTTTTAGTATGAGAGGGGGAGGGTGAGAGGATGGACAGGGGCAGAGGGCACTGTGTTCTTTTCACACTGATACCTGGAGGAAGTGGAGACATCAGCCAAGGGAAGGTGAGAGCAAATATCCCATGTACTACTGCGCTGTCCTCATTTAATGAAGTAATCAGCTTGTATAATCACAATTCATATGGACATATCAAAAAGTCTCTGATCCATCATAATATGCCTATTTGTTAATGCAAACTCACAAGCAACAGTTGTTACTATGTTAATCTTGTATGATGGATAAACCCTTGAAAATACTAAGTGTTCTCCTTCAAGGTTACAATCAAGTTCTGAGATGGCGTTGGATTTTTTTTTAACTTTATGCACATGCACATTAAACATATGGTATGAAACAGCATTCCACTTTCAAAATCTAAGATAATTAAATTTCAGATCTGTAGTTGAGTATGTACTTGGTCCAGAGACTTCCCTGCTCTACACAAGGTACTTCTCATCCACCTTTTTTTTTTTTTTAAATCCCAAAAGACATGAGGCTCTCTCTCATTCCTCCAAGAGGCAGAATTATTTGGATATTAGGAAAACTAGTGCTGGGGGTCCTTTAGAGTCTGGATAACACATTTAAAGGATGACAGCATGAAAATAGACAAGGAAGGTCCAGTTACTTCAGTAAGGATGCTACATGGATTCTTTCCATCCATCACCTGGAAATACATTTCTCTCTCTTGGGATTTAAGACCTATGCCAGAGGCACAAAATTTGTATACTGATTTATTATTTGGAGGGAATCAGTTACTATAATGATAGGAAAAGAATAAGGTAGTTATTTTCTAATAACATTTCTATGATCTATAGCCCAATGTCTTGCTGGATCCCTGCCCACTCCTTACATACCACGTCCCTGCCTCCTCCACTTCCCACCCACTTCCCAACCATTCCATGTTTGCCTCAGAACAGCTTTCCTATCACACCAAATGCTGACAGCTTGGAAAGTGATTAAAAACTCATATTCCACTCTAAGGATCCATGTAAAGAGGTTACATTACTGAGCATTTACACTGCGTTAGGGCTTCAGGTCAAGTGTTTCACATATATGGCCTTAAATCTCAGACAGGAAAATTAGGCATTATTAGCCAAAGTTTGCCTCCAACACACTTCTTACTAGGACTACACTGGTCCTTGCATAGAAAAAAGGATTTTTCTTTTTAAAAGCATTATTTGTAAAGTGGAAACAATTTTATGGAAAGAGCACTAATCTAATTTCTGACTTTCACTCCAGTGTTTTCACTTTGCACCTGCTCTTGGGCAACACAGGTGCCATTTTCCAACACTGTCTTCTGGAATCTATGAAACAGTTTCTTGGGTAAAAGTCTCTAAACTCCTTCCAGCATGGAAATGCATATCCTCTGCTTTTGTTCAATACAACAGCAATGTCCTAGTCCTACTTAACTTGAACTTCATCTAACAAAGCTTTACTAAGTACCTTTCATGTGACACACTAGGCCTGGCTCCACAGATCTCCCTGAATGGAGAACTTAAAGAACTACTTTCAGCTAAGAATTATAATACAAAGGGAAATAGCAAAGTTGGAGAAGGGTCTATATCCCTCCATTCAGTCCTGATATCCCCCAAATTCCTTTTATTCAACAATTAGGTTACTTTGAAGAGTTAAATTTTCTATCTAATCATTTTAGTGCCAAACTAATATAATGTGATTTACCACTTCCTTTTTATAAATATGTTATTTGCAAAGCATCCTTGTGAGCCTACAGCTGTATTACGATATAAGGATTACAACTGCAATTAAAAATTCTAAAACTGGAAAATAGTTTACAGTTTAAGAAAGAGTGTTTTGATAAACAAAATACATGTCTGAAACTTATATTTTAAAGTAGGGCAGGAAAATGATATCGGCAAAAACGGCAGAGTACAAAGCTCTGAGGGCCTTGGCCCCCAAGGGAAGTTTTAAAAATCAAGCAACAACTGTCAGAATCACCTTTTTCAGAAAAACAAAGATTTACAGTAACCAAGGAAACGCTGAATAAACAGAAAGGCAATCTGAAAAGGGTAGGAAAGCATTATGGTGTTTTTGTATGTCTTGGACCAATTCTCCTCCTGAGCTCAACAGTGGTCTTGAAGATGACAGTCCATATTCCCAGTTTGGATCCTGGTCCCTGGTTGTGGAGGGAGCAGAGCAGACCTTATTTGGAAAGAATTGTGTTTGTCTGTTCTAACCTATTAGGGACTACCTGAAGGACTGATGTAAGGTACTTGTCTTTGTCTTATAAGGAGTTCTATGCTGAGTAAGTTCTGAATTAAGTGGAACAAACAAAAAGCCCGCAGCCACCTGGGGCAAAAGATTAAGTTGAGGCATATAACAGAGTGCCAAAATTCTGGGAGGAAAAGCTAGAGAAAGTTTATTTGAGAAATCAGGGAATTCAAAAGGATTTGTAAATACTGGGGAATTCAGAAAGTCATGCACATGCTCAGGGAAGCACATATGCTCAGAAAAGACCTAAGAGGGTTTTTCTCTCTTACTCTAACTCTCTTTCTCTTTCTTTCTCTCCTTTGGCTCCTGGTGTTCAAGGAAATCTCTATGAAAACACTAGTTGAACACAAGCTAAAGGAACAGAGAATTCAGAGACCACACACGACTAAGAACAAAGTTCTTACAAAAAAGTTTAGAAAAGTTACCTAACAAATAGCCACAGCCTACAGCAAACAACAAAAACAAATCCTGAGAAGGGGGAAGACTCTGGTTTCGAGTTACCATGTTATAATATTCAAAATGTTGAGTTTTTAACTGAAGATTACAAAGCATGTGAAGAAACAGAAAAGTATCGCCCATTCATAGAAGAAATGAACAAATTTACCCTAAAGAACATAGATACTGGATGTCCTAGACAAAGCCTTTAAATCAACTGTCTTAAATATGCTCACAGAGCTAAAGGAAACCAAAGTGCTAAAGAAAACCAAGGGAATGCTGTATGAATAAACAGACAGTATCAATAAAGAGATAGAAAGTACAAAAAGGAACCAAACAGGAATTTGGAAGCTGAAAAGTACAATAATTAAAACACTCACTAGAGAGTTTTAGTAGCAGATCTGAGCAGGCAGAAAAAAGAACCAGTAAGTAAGCTTGAAGATAGGTCAATTAAAATTATTTAGTCTGAGGAACAGGAAGAAAAAAGGATGATGAAAAATAACAGTATAAGAGACCTGTGGGATACCATATTAGTATACCAACAGATACAATAGGAATCCTGGAAGAGGAGAAAGGGAAAGAAAAATAAAAAATATTTTATGAAATAATGGCTGAAAACTCCCAGAATGTGATAAAAGACATAAATCCATACAGTCAAGAAGCTCAACAAACTCTAGGAATGATCATTGCAGAGACTCACACTAAGACACAATAATCAAATTTTTAGAAACCAAGGACAATGAGAGAATCTTAAAAATAGCAAGAGAAGCAACGTGTCACAAACAAAAGACCTTCAATAAGATTAGTAGAAAATTTCTCATCAGAAACCATGGAGGCCAGAAAGAAATGGGATGAAAATTTTAAAGTGCTGAAAGAAAACTGTTAACCAAGAATTTTATATCCAGCAAAACTAACCTTTAGAAACAAAGCAGATCTACAAACGCTGAGGTGGTTCCTTGTCAGTAGACTTGCCCTACAAGAAATGCTAAAGGAAGTCCTTCAGGCTGAAACAAAAGGATATTAGACAGTAACTCAAAGCTATACCAGAGAAAGAATTCTGATAAAGGTAGCTACATAAGTAAACACAAAAGCCAATATTATTGTATTTTTGGTTTGTAACACCTCTTTTTATCTCCTATATGATTTAAAAGATAAAGGCATAAAAATAGTAATTTAAAATCTGTGTTAATGGACACACAATGTATAAATGTAATTTGTGAGAAAAATGACATAAATGGGGGGAGGACAGAGCTGCACAGCAGCAGAATTTTTACAAGTTATTGAATCTATGCTGGAATTAATTCAAAGTAGATTGTAATAAATTTAGGGTGTTTATTATAATCCCCATGGTAACCACTAAGAAGATAGCTTAAAAAAGCAGATACAAAAGGAAACAGAATATATTTTACTTTATCTTGTTTATGATCTTCCTCTTTTACTGCACTCAAAGTTCCAGGAAGTCAGGGACTTGTTGTCTTGATATCCACGGCATCCCCAGAGCCTAGAGCAGAGCCTGACACATAGTGCCCAACATGCAGTAGGTGCTTGATAAATATTTGTTGAATAAATGAATTAATGGAGATGTTGAGTAGACAAATGGTGAGATGAGTTTACAGTTTAAGTGAAAAGACATCAAGTGAAGGCATAAATTTGAAAGTCAAAGGAGATTAAAAATGGGTATTGTTTTCTCCAACATAAAGACGTGAAAATTGGTAGAGACAGGCTAAAATGAGTATGTATAATGTATAAACCATCTTCTCATTATCTCACAAGCTGAAGTAAGCCTAGCTGGCAGAAGAGATAAATATTTCCCTGGTGCAAATTCTAAAATGAATTTAATATCTGAACATTTTTTTAAAAGTACACTGAAAAAACATAATAAAACAACATATCCACAACAGTGATTTTCTTCTCATGGCCCTTGATGACAGCTCAGGGTCAACACAAAAGTCAATGTACTTCAGTGAAAGCATTTTGCAGTCCAACCCAATGAAGCTGAGGCACAAAGATCTCTCAAGCTCTAACTTAATCTAAGGACAGAATTGAGAATGTCTAATGAGACATAGCTTATCCTCCCTTCTCTACTGTCCTGACAGGAGCATTCAGTTCAAGGTTGACCTCTCTTGCGGCACTTTTGTATTGCCAACTGAAGAATGAACAAGATGCTTTGTACGCTAGACAACCAAGTTGTTAAGGCTCAACTTTTATCATGAATATCAGTATGTATGATTTGTTTTACTGTCAAGGTAAGTGGCCACTCCACTTTTTTGTAGGGGTGAGGGTTAAGTGACTTGTCCAAGGTCACAGGGCTAATGGCAGAGCTGGGACTGGATCCCAGGCCTCCAAACTCCCAGCTGAGAAACAATTCCACTACTCTCAATCCTCTGTGCCTTTGATACTCACTTAATAAAAGTGTCAGGTCACCTTTCTGGAATACTGTGGGTAGGATCCTGGGGCTGTTTTTTTAACTTCCCCCAAAGCATGCATCATTGCAAGAACTAGAAGGGGCCTGTTCTTGTTAGAGGTCTCTTGTATCTTGTCTGGTACCATATGGCCCAAATGCTAGGGCTTTAGGCATCTGCACTATACTTGTCCTCTATCTACACCGAGACAAGGACTGGGGAATATCAAAGACAAACAGGCAATGAGATAATTGCTTCTGTATAAAATGGTAATAGTTTGAGCAGGCTCAAAATTTTTTCAATCACTGTTTGGACTAGGGAAAATAGTAAAAGGAGAGTCATAGACTTCAGAAATTATTATTTCTTCAAGGATCTAGTATGATCCTAAAAAAAAACAGAAAGTATTTTCTTTTGGTTTTATTGTATTTTGAATAACATTTACTAATTTCATGTAATTACACCAAAGCTTGGGAGAGAAAAATATTGTACCTAATTCTATTATCTAAATAACCAAAGTGAAAAATAAATAAGGAAATACATGCAGAGGTTTACTAAACTCCAGCAGTGGATAGAGAAAGGCGTAAAGCAGAAGGTAAAAGCCTCATGATTATCTATCATCCCCAACCTATGCTGCGGAATTACTCTTAATTGTGTTTTTTATATTTCTGTGTATCCTTCCAGAAAAAAAAATGATCTTTTATGTTTTAGGAGTCTGTTCTTGTGTGTGTTAATATATGTGTATCTTTTCAGAAAAACACACACAGACAAATGCATACTGCTCAGACTCCTGACATTTGCTTTCTTCATTTAATTTATCCTAAAGGCTTTCAACAGCTGTACAGAGACATTGGCCATATTTTTTTTTTCAGGGATCACACGGTGTTCTATTATATAGAAGCCATGTAATTTATTTAAGTAGTTCATTCTTGATGAATGTTTAGGTTGTTCATGGTTTGTTAATATTATCAGCAAGACTTCTGTGAATATCTTTTTATATCTATATAGATCAGTGTACTTTCCTAAGTCTACCTCTTGGGAAAATTACTGGTAAGGGGATCAGGTCAAACAGAATATACATTTACAATTCTTATGGGTCTTAGCAAATTGCTCCCTAAAATGCTTGCATAACTTGTATTCTAGTAAACATACAGGGACCACAATATCTATAATACTTGGTACATGAAATTAAAAGCTATGATGTAAACATAGACTATGCTTAATTATGTATTCTAGTCCAGGTACCCTGTCTTAGGGATTACAGTGATCTACATAAATAATTACCATTAAGTACAACATATTTGGAGCTCCATGTTACCAAACATTAATTCACTGAGAAAATAATTCGTACTCTTTGCTACAGAACCTTCTATAGGAATGATCCTGGGAGTTGGAGGCCAGCCCGGTATCCATAATTGGAACCATACAAGAGTGTGTCGTGTGTGTCAGGTTTTGAACAGTAAGTTTCATTTTGAAACATATCTGAACCAGCTTGTTAAAAATCTCAAAACAAAAACATCCACTTATTGTCTCCATGCAAGGGGTTGCTCAGAAATATATCTCAAATGTCTATCCTATTTTCCTCATACGCAATGAGAAATAATTCACAGAAGTGTTTAAATAATGTGAAAAGATCCTCATCATTTATCTTTGGTTCACTGAAATGAGATCAAAGGTGAAAATGAAAAGTTTTAGGGTAAATTAAAAAAAATTATGAAGATAATTATCTTACAGATATCAAAAGAGAACACAGTGGAAGGTGATGGCTAAAAGAGAGTTATCTAAGTTTTCGAAAAATTTGAGGTCTATGAAGCTTTATCTTTTGCTTTACAAATTATGTGACTTCAGACAAATTACTTAACTCTCTGTTTTAAATGAGGTAATGCAAATAAAGCATTCAGCCCAGTGCCTGGTGCTCGGAGAGTACTCCATACATGTGAGCTGTTATTAATCTGCAGCCACTATTACCCGAGTATTATGTCTAAAAAGTAGGACAGAACAACATTTCCCCAAGGATACAGAGGAAAGAAGGTAATAAAGGATAGGAGGAATTTGACACTAGAAATTTACTACCTAATTAGCACACTTATCCCCTCCCTCAAATGAAAAATGAACATGTTATCTCCAAAGAAGCAGATCACAGTACAAGCCTGTCAGATTTCCACATTATAGCTTTGGTTTTCCAAGACTTTTGCAGACTTTGGCATAGTCAAAATACATCTTGAAACCCTTATTCTAGAACTGAAGAATATAAGTTAGCCTCTTGCTTTAGGTGAAAAAGTGTTTTCCCATAGGAGCCAGCATAGAAACTCACAGGGTCTTCTGACATGAGAGGCGAGATTCAGCTTTATTTCTTCCCCTAATTGTGTAAAATTTATGGAAAAAAATGCATTAAAAATAAAAATTCAAGAATATAAAATTGACTTTAAAATGTAACTTGAATTGTTCACATCTTTGATAACTAATTGCCAGGTAAATCCTAGAAATAGATGGTTATTTCTTCCCAGCCAGAAACTTGTTTTATTTTTTAATCTTCTAACTACTAGGTTCTTCTAGAACTGACCTTGTATTTTCTCTTCTTATCTGAAGATTGCAGATGAGGGTGGCTGAACGTAAGAGCTGTATCCCACTCCAGCCGAAACAAACTCTGCAGAGGACTGAGGCTCTGTTCCTTAATGAGGCTGGCTATATCTACAGAGTCTTGTCAGTCAGTGTTACCCCCTCTTCCCTCCACTTGGACAGGAGATGAAACTTACTTGTCATTCCTTTTACAGACTATTCCCTTCACAGGAAGGCTTCTGCCAAAATCAATTAGTATAATATTCCATTGTAAAGTCATTTTATTCTTTAAAAAAAAATTTTTTTTTTTGGTATTGCTGCCCTAGAGAAGGCACCTAAAGGTATTTCTATACTGGTTTTAAACAGTTACTTAAAACTGATGAGATCTTTGAGCTAGTAGGATTTCCACAGTCCTCTAACCTTACTTTCACTGATTGTAGAAATCCTTTCTACAACATCTTTGAGAATTAGAAATGGAACTCTGATTGAACACTCTAGCAATGTAGACCTTGCTGTGCTGTGAGGGGTACCTTGTTATAGTTTAAAAAAAAAAAAAAAAAAAAAAGCTCTGGAAGAAAAGTTGGGAGAGCTAGAGTCCCACTTCACTTCCCGTGGTAGTGATTTACTCCATTCTGGGCTTTGGTTTTCTTATTTATAAAACATAGGAGTTGTTATTTTTGACTACAAAGATTCCTTTGAGGTCTAATAGTTTGCAAAATTTTTCATAAGAAAATTCTTGACAGAATTAGAAAATTCTAATTGTTAGAAATCTGCCTTCCTTTAACTTCTGCCCACATGATACAAATAAGTACATTTTCACACAGTAGTTCTTTAAAATTGAAAGCTAGGTATCATGTCTGCTAGAATTATTCTTTTCTCCAGGCTAAGATTTCTTAGAACATATTTCTTGTTAATATATTATTAGCATATCCTTCAATGTTTTAGCAAATGATATAAGCACAAAACTTATTTATACTATTTTAGTGGAAGAGGTAAATGGAAGGTTGAAAATTTGCAACTAACAGTTTGTTTAAAGGCTTTACTTTTTGTGAGAGGTTAAACAAAGAATATTATTTTAGCAATCTGCAACTGATTGACAACAGTTGACATTTAATTAATTGCCATTTCTACAAGCCAAGGTTTTACTGTCTTTGTAGGATTTCAAAATGCTAAGATGGGGGACATTGTGTTGAAATATGGTGAAAGCCTTAGAGACCACAGAGGGGAGCTGGGCTGTGGGACCTTGAATTAAATGGGCCATGCACCACGCAGCTTAGGGTTCTATATCTGGTTCCTTGGTTTTCTTGTATCCTTCCTCACTGTTAGTCTGTCTGCCATTACTTCACACTGGTGCCAATGCATCTGACTACAGCAACTCATCTTTCTTCTTCCAATTTCCTGCTTCTGATCTACTGTGAGTTTGGCAACCAGATAACCAAACATTTGAGAAATTTGTCTTAAATTAGAGTAAATGAACTAAGTTACCATTTTTCATTTATCCAATCAGTTGAAAATGTGTAAGAATGATTATTATTGTGGGGTGTGGGGAATATAAACAAACTCATATTCTACTAAGGACAGTATATAAACTGGTATTAACACTCTGGACAGTTATTTGGCAATCGAATTTAAAAGCCCTAAAACAATGTATCCCCTTAATCTGATAAATCTACTTGTAATAGATGGAATTTGTCCTTGGCAAATAGAAGGACAAGTATAGAAGGATGTATGAATAAAACTTTTTTTTATAATAATGAAAAACTGGAAATGTTCTATACCTCCACTGACAGGGCATTGGTTCCATAAGCTATGCTGTCGCCATATAATAAAGCCATGACATGATATTCAGATCTATAATTACCAGCAAAGGAGTATACATATGTTATAATGGAATAATATAAATCAGTTCATATATTACAATCCCATTTAAAAAAATTACTCTACATGTTTGAATGGAAGTGGCTGCAATGTTATAGACAAAACATTAATTAACAGTCTTCAGTATAATCTCAGTTTATTTAGTTTTAAAATTTGTGTCTATTTGTATTTCTTTTTCAAAATGTTAATAGTTTAATTTAAAAGTTGGTTTCGACTGCTGCTTAAACACGATGAATTCATCATACAAGTTTTATCTCTTCTCTTTCCAAATATTATATTAAAGTGACAATAAAGACGTAAAGGTATTAAATGATAAGGTCGAACCAAAGAGGAAGAGCCAAATGCAGATGAGACATTTTAGGAATGAAGATGAAGAGAAAAGCGGTTGGTATGAGGCTATGAAGGCTACAGGGGACTTGATGAGACAAAAATTGGATTGGTGGGATGCTGGTGCAGATTCACAGAATATGGAAAAACAGAAAGAGTAGGCAGAACAAGAGATAAAGGATTATACCTCATGTATCTAACTTGGAGAGGTCTGTGGGACCCACGGGGCACCGGATACACACGCACACCTGTTGCTCAGTAGGCAGATGTGGGGTCACTTGCATGAATGGTAGCTGAAGCCAGGGGCAGCCACACAGTCACGTAGAGAGATTTGTCTAATGATAAGAAGCCTGGGGACCATCAACTGTAATGAGCAGTGGAGGAGACCCAAACAAGTGAGCAGAGAGGCAGTGGAACACAGTGTCAACAGAAGCCACGAAGGGTTGGGGGGAATAGGGAAGTGGGGCCTAAATAATAACAAAAACGGTACAAAAGGTTTAAAAAAAAAAAAAAGAGATAAGGACTGACAAGTGCCACAGAATTTGGTAACAAAGAAGTGATCCTATAAAAAGCAGATACTAACTATATATAAAATAGATAAACAACAAGTTTCTACTGTATAGCACAGGGAACTATATTCAATATCTTGTAGTAACCTATAGTGAAAAAGAATATGAAAATGAAAATATGTATGGATATGTATGACTGAAACATTATGCTGTACACCAGAAACTGATACACTATAAAACGACTATATGTCAATAAAAAATTTTTTAAAAAGGGGGAAAATTATTATGCAGTGGTTGGAATGGAAAAAGATGAGGGACTGGAGACAGCCAGTGCAGACAGTGTTTTCAAGAAGTTTGTCAGGGATGGAATGAGAACTGTGAGTGGCTACTTGGGGACATCGCACTTTTAGGGTTTTGGTTTTGTCTCTTTAACAAAGGAGAGAGTTAAGCATGCTAAAGTGAAATTACATGATGTGAACTGCACTCTCCAAAAAGCTATCTGAATAAATTAATACAGTTTTCAATAATCAATATTTTTGTCAACAAAACAGTAGCAGAAGCTGGCATAGCTGATCTCTTACTCTTAACTTTTTTTCTATTTTATGATGATCTAAAAATCCCACATATTAAAACACAGAAGTTTAAAATACCAAACTAATTTTGAACATTTGGGGGAGGGAAGGGGATAACAAACAAAACTTCTTCACTGAGACTCATTTCATTAAGATATCTTAAAACATAATAGAATTTTATAGCCAAATAAAATACAAACTTATTATCTTGACAAATTAAACATAATTTAATTTTAGTAAGCAAATGGCCAGAAATCATTATTTAATGTATGCTGCTATGTCCTACTCCTACTGATCTGAGGGAGTCTGCAGTTTTCAAAGGAGCTAACCTCTTTTTAAAAATTTTTAACTTTAATTTTTATTTTTTAATTGAAGTATAGTCAGTTTACAATGTTGTGTCAATTTCTGGTGTACGGCATAATGGTTTGGTCATACATACACATACATATATTCCTTTTCTAAGCTCTTGATAGAGAACATTTAAACACGCTTCATTTTTCATTGTCTGAGCACATTTTATATCTTCTGAAATACTCACATATGTGCTAGTGTCTTTAGTAACTATATGTTTACATAACAGGCATGCTTTGTCCACCACAGCATATTTTTTAAAAACTGAAATATTACAAAAGTACTATTAGGTATTCAACAATTTGAATTCCCTAGCTAGGGAGAGGAGGCCAAATAGTATCATACTGTTTTTTTTTTTTTTTTTGGTAACTATTCATGGCAGAACTTCAACTACTTTCCTCTTAATGTGGTGTTCTGTGCAGTTAGTTTTTCTTTCCACGTCTATCTTAGAAGGATGGATTTTCAAAAATTAAAAACATGTGACAACAGTGATTTCAGCACATTTTTGCCAGGAGCAAAGAGAAAGCAGCATGAACAAAGAGAAGGATGAATTAATTTAGGTACAAGCTCTCGTTAATCAGGTAGAATTACCAAGCAGATAAGAGCCGGTCTGTTCCTACCTCCAGTCATCTCTTTTATGCTTAGTATTTTTTAAAAACCTATTTCTGCTTTGAATGTAATAGTCTTAACAAAATTCACCATGAAACATGCAAAGGGATAATGATCTCTGAATTTTGTGAGTTGACAATTTTCCTCAAGGGCCTAGAAGAATTCTGAAGTAAGAAAATACAAGAACTTTTCTTTGTTTCAGTAATAAAAAGGTGAAAGCTTAAAACATTTTACTGTTAAAAATGATCCATACTTATTCAAGAAGTTGTGATGGTGTCATGGGCTTAGACATTAAAAATACCATAAATTAAGATGAACTTTGCATGTATTATATGAGCATCTTTAAATGAAAATGTGGTTTGATGGCCCCACCATTGTGGCATGTCTCTTGGCACACTTAAAGGTGACTGCAAGTTAGAAATGAAGGAGAACTTTGGAAGAGTTAAGTCCAAAATATGGTGCATGTCCATGTATGCATCTAGTACGCTGTCTCACTGGCTGTGGACAAAGCTTAAGGGGAAACTCCCCCAGAATGGTATTCAAGGTGATAGTCCAAAAGTGTGAAATAAATGTCCATTTTTAAGTTAAAAAGGAAAAAGATAAAAGATAGTCAATGGAAATAGAAAATAAAAAAAACCTGTCATAATAAAAACACATTAAATTATGTTTAACCACCAGTGGGTTGTTGCATTATATTTTTGTTTGTTTGTTTTTGTTTTTTCTTGTTGTTGCATTATATTTTGAATGGCATACTGGAATCAGGATCATTGAACCAATTTCTGGTGGGTACAGAGGCAGGTATGAAAATCCACACAACTCATCTTCTAGGATACATTTGAAATGGAAATCACTTCCTCTTTGACAAATAGCTTGAACAAAGTTCCAGGTTTTCTATAGCATCATTCTACTCCTCACTCCAAACTTTCTAACTCTGTGTGTGTGTGTGTGGACACGCTCCACATTTATGTGTTGAAATTTGGTCTTCAACTCTGGAATCCATTCTTACTGACACAGTTGCTCTGTTTCACCTTCTTACCCTGAACTATTCATCACAGGTTATTAACGGTTATAAAGACAACTCAAAGCAACAGATGATTCTGTGTAGATAGGCTGGAAGACAAGTTGACTTTTGTTAATTGGGCCCTGAAAGTTTTCCATCCCACCTTGGGCAGTTTACTATACAGCTTGCCAAACTTTAAAGTTATTATAACTAGTTTCACACCGATGCCAGACAAAACAGACAAGGGATTAATTGGAATGATCACAAAAGCATTCCTTCCGAATAAATTGAAACACATAGGCTAGTGCCAAAAGGCATTTAAAATAGAAAACCTGAAACTAATCAATCAAAACAAGTTTAGTTCTTTGTGATATTATAGTTGGGAGATACTTTGCTCTATAAATAATAGAAAAATTACCTAAGAGAGGAAAAAGAGAGAGAAGTTTGATAGCATTAAGAAGGAATTTTGCACTGTCAAAGAGAAATACCTAGGGAGGCAATATCTTTTGTGGCTGGTGCCTTTTTTTCCATTTAAGTTATAATTGTTATTTTTGTAAATGATAAAGAGTTAAAAGTCTTAAAGAAAAAAAGTGAAGACTCACACTATTGGCTCAGTTTTTAAATTATAACATTGAACAAATCAAAGTCAAAGTGTAAAAGCCCAGAACAATGCTGGGAGATGAGGGCTGTGGTCAGATGTTAGACAGACTATCCAAACAGCTGGAAAAGATGTTGATTCTCCCTGGGAAATTTGTAATGTATTTGACTCATGTTTTCATGGAGCTGTGGACTGTCCTAGGGGGTTTGAAAGAGAGAAAACTTGCCAAGAACTTTATCTGGAAAATGATAGTATTTTACCAGTTTTCCAATTAGACAACAAAAGAATTTAAACAACAATAACAAAAATATTCGTAATTGATGAATGTTATGCAATATCATTTGGGCTATATGTCCAGAAGTTACTGAGTAAACTATCTAATTCATTTCTATACAATTTTTTTTCTTTAAAAATGCATCCACACACAAACACTACATGAGGTGATTAAAAAAAAAAAGAGGAGAGCCTTTCATTATTTGAGTTGGATGATAGGTTGGATTTCATGTTCGGTACACACACACCTTCTAAACAGTGTGTTCAATAACAAATCTCCTTGTGCACGCCTTGGCATACCTACAGCTAGTATCTGATGCAGAGAGGCCAGAAAGGGAAGATGTGGTCACTGAATTCTTGCTGATGTGATGCAATTTCTAGTTCTAAACAATCTTCGCATAGGCTCTATTCAATTTCTTAAAGGTTTCTAGTTGTTTGCTTACCAACAATTACAATATTCATTCCACCAAATCAGCCTCCAGGATAGACTGGGAATTACCTATTATACATATTGAAATATTTATGGATGAAACAGCATGATGTTTGTGACTGGGTTCAAAATAATCTAGTGTAGGGCAAGAAAGTACTTGGGTGCAGGGATGAGACTATGAGTTGTTGACTGTTGAATCTGGATGATGGGTACCTGGGGTTCATTATGCTAGTCTCTCTACTTTTGTGAATACTTGAACTTTTCTATAATTTTTTAAAGTTAAAAAAAGCTGGAATACAAAAAAAAAAATGTACCTCTTGGCTGACAAATGTAAACAAGTAGATGAAGCCCATTTTCCCCATACTTTCAAATTTCTTAGTGATTAATCACCTGACCACACTGACAGTTTTTTTCCTCCTAAAGAAACGGTTCTCTTATTTTGGATCATACTTTCAATACCACAATTATTGTGGTAATTTTCATCTGTTCCCCAGAAGTACAATATAGTATAGTAGAAAGTATACTGAACTTTGAGTTGAGAAATTCAGGTTCTAGAGTGCTATATTCTAACCACATGACCTTGCGTATATCATTTAATTCGAGACGTTCTACCGGTATCGCCCGTGCTCCAAGTCTCACGTGGCATTACACAAACATTACGTTGAACCAGATCACATTTCTGTTTTTTTCTATTTATCAAAAACTGTTGAATTGTGGCAATTTCATGTGTGTTAATGTAAGGCATTATAATTATGATTTATTTCTTCCAGAGAATTTAGAGCCAAAGATCATTGTCACGTAAGTTATACCTTAAAGGCTTTGTGATATCATGGGTCAAGGCATTTTCTGCAGAATATAAAATAAGAACCTACTTCAACAGGTAAATTATAAATGAGAATTGGTCCCGACCAGTGATACCAGTATTGTACTGGAATTTAAATGTTCAGGGAGTAGGAATGAAAGCTATGTGAAGGTATATGACTCTTTCTGAGCTGTTATCTACTGAAAGTGACTGATTTTTTTATTTCAATGACTGTTCCATGTTACCAGTTTGTTTGTTTGTTTTTTGATTTGTTTTTATTGTTGTTAGTTTCACTTTGCAATAGCCTCAAAATACCTGAAGTAAAATTTCTAGACATATTTAATTTTCTCACTGAATCACATTCAGTTTGTTTGTGCAACTCCAATGTTACTTGGAGAAACAGCTGTAGAAAAAGTATGAGTGCACTGAATAAATATTATTTACTAGTGATGAAAATGACAGTGATGGCTAAGAGACTGCAATTTACAAGTGCAGCCGAGTGCAAAAAAATTTAAGTATAAAGGTCCAAGAGATAAACAGAATATGAAAATTTATAGCGGATATAAACTTGCTTTAAAAAATGTTAGTATCAAAAATACACAGACTGGTTAACTGATGTTATATAATGTTTTAGTTTCTATGAGGGGGTATTTTTAAAATGTGTTATAAATTGAAATGACAGTTATTTATAATATGAATAAATAACCACGAGATATTTCTAATGACTTCTTCCTTTCATATCTGTGGGCAAATGATAAAGTCATAAAATTTTTATGTTGATTTTGAAATTTTATTAAATTGAGGTTCCAATTTTGTGAATAAGCTGTGGTTACTTCCCCAATACCACAATCAAATTGCTCACTTTGAAACAAGCTATATAACTCTAAGGTTAAACAGTAAACACTTCCATTCCTCCAAAAAGCATCCCTTTAGGGAATTATTAATGGAAAAGAAGCAGGGCTGAAAAGATACGGCTGGCAATAAAAATTCAAAGTGCAACTCACTGTCCAAATTTTAACAGCAAAAAACATACTCTGATCATTCCAAAGCTACTGAGACAAGAAACACAATTCTTAAAAATGATCACAGCCTTAACACGAATAAAGCTATACAAAAGACTTGATTGTTAAGTCTTCTTCCTTTTTGTTAATTCCTATCCTCTTCAATTTTAAATCAGAACCATCCATTCCTCTTTATGCTATGAGCTGGGACTGAACTTGAGAGCCTCATTTTTAATACAAAAATGTAACTATATATGGGGGGGCAGTATATAAAGAATGAGTTGGATCTTCACTTTCAGGAAGTCCATTACTTTCCGAAATTAATAAAATTAGTTTAGAAACCAGACTCATCAGATAACCTAGAACTATTCAGACTACACATTGAAGTTAATAATTCACAATCCGATATAGCGTGTTATTTTAGTTTTTATCCCAATAGACATAACATTAATTGAAGAATTTAAGTTCTTAAAGAGCTGGCCACTTATTCCATTAATAGGATGAGACTCACTTAACCATTTTTTCGGATTAATCAGGTGAGTCACTTAACATCTCAACATAAAATTGAGTTATAAAAATAATTATTTTTATATTGTAACTCAGCTTTATCCAAACAGACGAAATACACGTCCACCTATATAAAATATATGTGGAGTAACGGAGCATGAGTCATCTTGCAGTCTGCATTCCCTTCCTCTCACTGCATCAAGGCTGCACCCATAGCAGTCTCATGAATATGGAGGGCAGCCTTCAGCTCACTTACCAGTCCCCCAACCTGTTGCTTCTCCCAGCTCCCACTCTCCTTGTTTCCTTCCTGCCACCCTGGCTGCTCCTTCTCCGGCATCTTTCTGGGTCCCTCCTCCTCTCCCCTCTTATGTTGTTCTGCCCTAGGGCTCTTCTCTTCACCTTTACAAGTTCCCTTGGCTCCAGCTGCCTACCTGGCATCTCCAATTTGGTATCAAACAGGTGCAGTCAACTTAGGAGAGCCAATATTTGCATTTCCTAGTATTTGAATATGACCACTTCATTTTCTAGTTGCTCGCCCTCCCTCCCCAAATCTCAAAGCCATCTTGCTGCTTCTTTCTCTCAAACCACATTTCTAATCCACACGGAAATTCTCTTGGCTCTTCCATCTTCAAAGTACCCTGATTGCTACCACCCTGGTCTACACCAGCATGATGATTCCAGTCTGGATTATTGTAATAGCCTCTTGACTGATCTTCCTGCTTCTAAGCCTTGTCCTGCTCTGGTCTACAGCAGCCAAAGCAAGCCAGGTGTCCTGTTAGTAAGCATGTCAGCTCACGACACTCCTCTACTTCCAGTTCTCCAAAGCCTTCCCATCTCAAAGAGCATGAAAGCCAAGCCCACGCAAGTCCTGTAAGGCTCTGCTCCTCCCCTTTTATTTCCCAGATGTGATCTGCTCTTACCCTTGCCCGTCTGCTCTTTCCAGCCACCGTCAAACACTCAGCCATGCGTGCACCTCACTGATGCTTGGCAATGGATCCTCATCCCCCATAAGGCTTTGCATAAATGTTCCCTTCTCAAGGAGGCTTGCCCCAATGATCACTCTTTTTAAAACAGTACCCACCCCACAACCCCTGAGACCCCAGCCCTTTCACCCTTCTTTTCTTGAACCATCTCCTTCTGACTTGTTCAGTGACTACCATCTGATGAGTTAAGTATGTCTGATACATGGTACATCATCTGATGTGTGTTATTCACTTGTTTATGAACTCTCTTCACGACAATATAACCTTCAGGAGCGCAGGGAGTTCTGTTGGTTTTGCACATTGTTCACACATTCTCAAAGTGTTTATTACACAGCATCCACTCAATAAATATTTGTTAAGTAAATGAGCAAAAGACACTTCTTTGGCAGAAGGGAAACTGGAACAAAGAGTCTGAGTTTGTATGTTGGTAACAGGAGGGGCTCCTGTTCCTTTGACCCCCACCCCTCACCTCCCCCAACCCCAGCCTAGGGAACACGCCTCTGGTCCCCATAACAGACCTTCCCAGAAAACACGGGCCCAGAGTTTGGAGATCCTGGAGGAATCTAGAAGTCAGGTGCACAATTAGTACATCTTTATCTCTCTTGTCTTGGAACTGGCCTTGGTGGCCTGTCTGGGAAACTGATTCAACATAAGTAACACTGTGTACAAGCTAGATTCTATTTTCCCATAGAAACAAATTACACATTAAATCTTCAACCTATTTGTAAATTGGGTACAGCCTGCTCTTTGGTACCCATCTTTCGGCAAATTGCTTGAGACGCTACTGTGCTGTCTAGTTGGTCCAGCCACGAGAAAAATGAGCAAAGCCAGTGGCTTGGCAGCTAAGGGGTTGTAAGTACCTGGGATTGTCAGCTGAGTCTTCTTTCTTTGTGACTTACACTGACAGAAGAAAAATGATATTCTATAACGTTACCAGGTGATTTTCTCCTTAATTATCAGCTCTGCTGTGCAATATATAAAACATGTCTGCCCCTTTGAAAAATTTCTTCCACTTATTAGTAGATATAAATTATTTTGAAAGCAAATGAAGATTCCTCTGTGATCAATGCTTTCTGCTTGGAAGAAAAGGTTTCTGTGAGTGGAGGTCAAAAGTAGAGACATT